>NC_135787.1:27610000-28210000 GCF_051106095.1 Pogona vitticeps
TCTTTTACCTGTAAATGTGTTCATTTATCTACAGTCATTTAAATTGAAAGATATGAACACTTTAGACCAGCGGTCCCCACTCTTTTTGGGGCCGCAGACTAGTTGGGAGGAGCGAGCTCCATGTGCGGGGGGTGGGGCGGAGATCCGTATTTGTGGCCCAGTTCTGGCAAGCCCAATGACTGTCACTGGGCCGCGGACCGGGGGTTGACGACCCCTGCTCTAGACCACTCTCTCTTGCCATTTTTACTCCTACACATAATGAGCAATGAATATGAAGAGGAAAGTCTTCACTGTCCATGACGGCATTAGGACCCTGGAAAATCAGCATCCCCCCTCATATACTGTATTATCATGGATTACAGAGGCTTTCCTCTTTATACTCAATACTCTCCACAGGTAGATGAAGCTGGAGTGCTTCCACTATAATTGTTAGAGTACATGATTTGACAACAACTGAACAGAGCTTCTGTTTTTTTGTTTGCCAATTGAGGATGGTACCAATTCATGCATTGAAGAAGTCGTGCTCACTTACCAAACTTTGGCCACAATAAATAGATTTATCTCCAAAGTGTTATTTTTACACAAAAAGACAATGGCGAAAATCCTCTTGCACAGTTATGCAGACAGTGTGACATTTAGAAGTAAACTGCCTCGAGTTAAGAAATCATTGTAGAAATTATTGGTTGCATTTTATATGCAATATCTATAATTATTTTTAAAACATAAGGCAATTTGTCTCCACAAATTACATAATTTCTGTTGTATCTGATTAATTAGGCAAGAGCCTATGTGTAACAAAGTTTGTGAATTCCTGCCATGTAGTCTGTTCCTTAAGTTCACTTGTCTAGTTTTTCAGAGTTTACATACTCATCACACTTTGTCTAGAAATAATACAGATGTATTTGTGTGCATGTTGCATGCTATCAAGTTGGAACCAACTTATAGCTGCCCTAATATTTACAAAATATTTATGAGTGGTTCTACCAATTCATTCACACCCACCACCACATGAGTTTCCATGACGAAGCAGGGATTCAAATCCAAGTCTCCTGAGTCTAGCCTATCATTCTATCCACTACACCATACTGGATACCCTACAGTTATATCTACAGTAAAATAAATGTTTTATAATATGATCATAATTGTGGAATTCCTATTTCAAAAAGCATATGGCACCCATATGAATACAAAATGGATTCAATATGTCAATTAACAAGCAATATTCTAAAGGCCAAATCAGAATACACCCATTTAGCTCAACAAAACCAAGATTTAGCATCCACATAAATATTTCCACTGGTGAGAATGCACAAGCTATTAGGAATTATATATACTAAGTACTTGAAATCTTATGTCATCCCATGCTTGGCATTCATTTTGGGCCATCCACTTAACACTGGCTCTTGGGAGGGTATGGCTTATTGTCTTGCTATGGGCAACTTCTAGAAATCCTGGCCAGCAGGGGTGGTGGTGAAGGCTTCTGGGAGTTGTAGTCCAAGAACATCTGGAGGCCCAAGGTTGGGGACCACTGTGTTAAGGCATTTCATAATATACAGACAACCTAAATCAATAAGAATGAGGAATTTTTGCAAAGTGATCCCTAAGCCCAATATCTATCTTAATAAGAAATCAGTAACACTTAACTGCTCGCTTTTCTCCTCTCTGCACATGAATATAGCCGCTAGGTGGCAGAAAACATATAATCCCAAAAAAGATTGCAACACTTGAAAGACTGGTTGTTGTGGGTTTTTCAGGCTGCTTGGCCGTGTTTGGCTGTTTTTGCCAGAGACTGGCAAAACGTTAGGAACAAAAACCTTCAGAACATGGCCAAGCAGCCTGAAAAACCTACAACCACCATTAGATCCTGGCCATGAAAGCCTTCGAGAATACACTTGAAAGACTGGCAAATCTTAGAGCTGTAGAGCTGGAAGAGACCTTATGTGTCATTGAGTCTAGCCCTTGTACAGGAGGCACAGTGGGACTCCGAACTTATGGCTCCACAGTCAGATACCTAAACCACTGAGCTAAGTTTTATTTGATATAAGATTTTATGGACTGCAGCTCAATTCTCGGTTAGCCTTTGCAAAACATTTCCCCTAACCAAAGACTCAAACATACAGTGGTGCCTTGCACAGTGAGGTTAATCCATTCCAGATTAACCCTCGCTGTGTGAAAGCATCGCTGTACGGATCAAAAAAAGCCATTGGAACGCATTAAACAGCGTTTAATGCGTTCCAAATGGTCAAAAACTCACCGTACAGCGATGCTTTTTCGGGTCCGGCAGCCATTTTCACGCCCTTGGTAAACGAGGGGAGGGCGCGAAAACGCTGTGCGCGGCCATTTCGGCTGTTCCGGTGGCCATTTTGGACCCGCTGACCAGCTGATCGGCGGGTCGCAAAGCGAAGGTCGGTAAGCGAACCGCTTACCGACCTTCGCTCTGCGATTTTCGCCCTATGAATGCAATGGAAAGCAACATGCAGCCTAACTCTATAGATATTTACTTGGAGGTGAGTCCCACTTAGAAGGTATCTATGAGGATGCAACATTAATTACAATCAATTATTTCAAATTTAATAACTTCTATTGAAAATGACAAAAAGATGCTAGGAACCGTATCTCTAATGTGAAGCTCCGTAGCTATATGCAAGTTCAGGACAGAAACTGCTAACCATTATTTGCAAAAGTTGATTTTTTGATCCAGTAATAGGAAAATAGCACATTTGTTCATTTGCTAAAATATGCATGGATAATTTTTAGCAGTTTCCCTAAAGGGTTGAACAAATATTAGGGAAAAATTATATTAAAATATACAGACCATTAGAGAAGTATTTTGCTGAACAGCCTGAATTCATTATCAGAGCTAATTAGACAGATACCACATTAACCAATGATTCATCCACATAATTTATAGCATTCTGCAGACTTTAACCACAATTAAGAATTGGAAATAGCATGATCTGTGCTGTTTCTGTAAAATACATATTCAGCATTATATTTAGTATTTATTTAATTGATTCATTTCCTCTGACTCACCCACAGGCTATCACTTTTAGATAACCAGTTTTATTGATCAGGCTAGTCATTCAAATACACTGTAACCTATATGAGGAGACAGATTCACCTGAAATAAGATAATTTAATTAATGAACAATTCTGGGAACAGTATTTTCTATTTCCTTCACTATCACAGGGCTCAGCTGCTTCTAGAAACGATGTTGTAACCATTCTCTCAGATGGATGCAGATGTTGCACTCGAAGTGTGTTTTACAAGGCTTTGTTTACTTCTGGACATATGGAAATTTAAAGAAGTTGTGCAAACAATGACTAAACTGACATTTATTTCTAAATGAGTAACTTGCACAGTGTTTTACAACTAAGTATTGTTTTAGGCTTGTACCCAGACCAATTTATTAACATCATGTGGGGCATGTATGTAGAACAGCCATCTGCAGCCCTTAGGTGCAAGGCAGAGAAAATAAAGCAATGGAAATTCAATCCCTTTATTTCAGTGGGGAGTGTCTGCTTAATGCTCTTTATGCACTAGGGGCAGGGCAGTTAATCCCCTAAACCACATTCTCTTGCAGAATCCACACAGAATTACACTTAAATTGTAGACACTGTGCAGCATCGTCCCCTAAATGATTACAACAGTGACCCCAAGTTTCATCCATTTGCTTTACACAACAAAAAGAATTATTATTGGGGTCCTTTTAAAAAATTTAATTGTTTTATTTTTAACTTTCTTTGTCCTAGCTAATGGAAATTGAACAAGCTGCATGACCCCAGGGAGAGACTGGTAAACCATTTCTGCGTACTTTATACCTACAAAATTCTGTGAAGGCCCTCCCCTAAATACAAATCTAACCTCAAACCTCAAAGCACTGGAATTCTTACTGGGACTAGAAAACATCTCACAACTCACTCAAAGCGAACTTAAAACAAAACAAAACACATTTGTGAAGTTTACCTTTTTCTGCAATGTGTAATTGTTGTTTTGACTTATATACTACACTAATGCACTCTCTGAGTGGTTTAACATATAATTATGAAAACACTTGGCCCCCCAGTGAGCTGGGTACTCATTTTATCAACCTTGGAAGGATGGAAGACTGAGTCAACCTTGAGCTGGCTACTTGAATCCATTAGTATCAAACTCAGGTCATGAGCAGAGGTTTGCATGCAATACTTCAGTTTATCCACTATGACATGGGGCTCACGTCATGCTCTTAATTTTGCAGACCTGTATATTTCAGATATCTAAAAACACCCTCTTCACTTAGTAATCCAACCCTGCAGTAGTTTTATCTTTTATATAATAAATGCAGGTAGCCCGAGAATAATAATAAAATAATAATATCCATTCTCCTTCCATTGAAACTGGGTGAGAAAACCTACAGGTCCTGGTGGCAGCAGTGGTGGTGGGGAGGCTGCCCATGAGTACTTAATTCCTAAAAGCAATCTCTGCAGTGTTTATTATTCTAAAATGTCAAGGGGGAAAAAAGAAAGAACCAATATATTTTTTCTCAGTAAAATCCCTGTATTTTTATGTTATTTGAGAATACTCATGTTACAATGTAGAAACAGTTGACAAACAGCGGTTCATCAGATAAATTCATCAGATATATGCACACCAGTACTCAGACTGTAAACCAATCATGTAAATAGCTTTTAAAAAAAAGAGCAGGTTTTGTGCCAAGAGAATGTTAGGTGATATTGGAAAGCAGCGTAACCAATACAAATAAAAGCATCAAAGTGCCTGCTCTCTCCTCATTTATTTTTTTCAGTGCCAAATTGATTAATTTTCAGGTGACAAGAAATGCAGGAGTACCAGGATGCACAAATTAAGAAACCCATGGGACTGCTATTATATTGTGCTGTTCTGTCACACTGTTTACAGATGCCACTATGTTAGATGATATCTTGTATTTTATATGTAATAAAATACTGCTCTTACTCTTGGTTTAGGGATAAAGGAGAAGCTAGAAGCATAATTTGGGGGTAAGGAAGAAGCTAGAACAAACAAACAGAGCAGGGAAAAGCAAAGCAAAGTTTGTTCTGTTTCCCACAGAGAAGGCCAAAACTGGTCAGGGAATAATAGTTTTGCTAGAAATAGTGAGGCATTTACTAATTAATTTTCTTGCCTTACGGGCTACAGCTAAGGTTTCTTTCAGAAGAGAAATAAAAGCTGTTTCATAAATAATTCCTCAGTTTTTTGTTATGCACTTGATTACTGTGCCAACTTTCATTCGTTAAATTCATTAAACAATACATATGAGAGTGGTTGCTTGTAGAGAGAAAGGGAGCATAAGAGACGAGGTTATACAAAGAGGTCTGTGGTGCCTCTACGGGTGGGGCTTCACCCTACAATTATGGGGTGAAGTGCCCCTTCTATTCAGACCATAGACCTCTTATGTATGCATCTATATGTGTGTGTAGATGCATGAGGTATATACATTTTCACATATGAAGACAAGGAACGGTACAATTGTTTTTGTTCTCTTTCAAGAAAGCTAGTTATTTTGTGGTGGTCACAGCAAGAGATTAGAAGGAAATGGAGAATGTTTTATGGTGAACAGTAAACAAAATAGTAAATATATTGACTTAATGCATACTAGTACCTCAAAGCAAATAAACTGCACAAAATTGTGTAAAATGGCTCAGGATTAAGGATATCAGGGAGGTTTTCTGCTTCTCAGATTGGAAGGGCACCAATTCCATATAGGGATAGTTTGCACAAATTTCTGAAACAATGACAAAGGGGAAAAGACGCACACATCTTGTCTCATTTGCGCCTGGACACAATCTTGCAGGGTTTTAAAATTCCTCAGTGACGTGTCTCATCAGCTGAGTCAGCATAAATTGGAGGGAATGAAGAAATTTACAAGTTTTCTTTTTATTTATAACACCCAAACACACTCTTGCAAAAAGTTTTACTAGTCTGCTATGGATGGTTAAAGGAGTGACAGGGAGGTGCATTTCTGTGCTTAGTATGGAAAAGGAGCATCTGGTAAGCTGCTTGATTGCTACACCAGTCACTGAGAAAGTAAAAAGGCTCTACCCCTCCCACATCAAACTGCTTATTTGCTTGTGTGAACCCCCTTGTCATCATAGGCTGTCAGGTTGCCTTTTAACCTTCTGACACTAACTAGGTTCCAAGCACTTCCTTGAAATACATGTAAAATACCATTGTGTGTATGTATTATGTGCCATCCAATCAAAACCAACTTATAATGAACTCAATAGGGCTTTCAAGGTAAGTGAGATATTTAAGGATTGTTTTTTCCAGTTTTATCCCTCTTCCCTAGAGTTGCAGAGAAGTATATGGGCTGTCATGGGAATGGTCTGTTTGCAGCTTTTATAGATTTAAAGTCTGCCTTCGACTCAATACCCAGAGGAAATTTTTGGGAAAAACTCTACTCTTCCTCGATTGATAAGAGGCTCTTATATCTTATCAGAAGCCTCTACCAACAGACCACAATTAGGGTAAGATGTGGAGTTGATGGGAATCTATCAAACCCCATTCAGGTAAAGAGAGGGGTTCGCCAAGGTTGTATTCTCGTGTCTACATTATTTAATCTGTACCTAAATGACCTCCATAAAAGCTCCACAGCACCTGAATTTCACCCCCCCCCCCGAAACTGGCCAAAATCAATGTGCCCTTACTACTATACGCAGATGACACAGTTATTATGTCACTATCGGAAACTGGTCTTAAACCAATTCTACGTGCATTTATGAGTTACTGCAGGAACAACCTATTAACAATTAACTTTGAGAAAACCAAAATAATGGTTTTCTCTAGGCATAGCAAACTTCAAGAATGGGTTATTGAGAGCCAGCATATAGAACAAGTTAAAACATTTAAATACTGTACTTGGGAATTGTCTTCTCACGTACCCTCTCCTGGTCTCACCATAGTCAAGCAGCAATGCAGATGGCTAACAATACAGTGGTGCCCCGCATAGCGATGATAATCCATTCCGTAAAAATCGTCGCTATGTGGAACAAAAAAGCCCATAGGAATGCATTAAAACACGTTTAATGCGTTCCTATGGGCAAAGAACTCACCGTTATGTGAAAATCCTCCATACTGCCGCCATTTTCGCTGCCCAGTAAGCGAGGAAAGGGCGCGAAAACACTGCGGGCGGCCATTTTTTCCCCGGTGGCCATTTTGGAACTGCCAGTCAGCTGTTAGAAAAAACATCGCTATGCGAAAATTGGTAAGCGAAACAGCTTGCCGATCATCACAAAGTGATGTTTTACCATTTAAAACATCGCAATGTGATCGCTTTTGCGATCACAAAAAAGTCATCGCTATGTGGATTCGTCGTTAAACGGGGCACCCGTTATGCGGGGCACCACTGTACAAGGAAAGTCCTTAGACGATACCACTATGTCCAGGGTGGGCAGTTCATCCCTGCTGCTCTACAGATAGTTAAGTACAAAATTCTTGGACAGCTCCTGTATGGTATTGCCATTTGGATAAATGGTTTCAATCCCTCAGTTGAAAGTGTTCTGTCAAACTCGTTGTGGCTCCTATTCGCCCTAGAGTTTCCATGGCAGAGCAGGAATTCAAACCCAGGTCTCCAGAGTTGTGATAAAAAAAAATCATAACAAACAAACCACTCCACATTGCACATACTGAACATTTCTAAGGTCAGTAATCTTGTGTTGTCTCATGTCCTCTTACATTAAAAAAAAATACCTTTAAGTGGTTAAAAAAACTCACCATTATGCTTCCAAGACACTGAACACAATTATTCAGAATGTGTTGCAAACAAATGCAAAGGAAACTGCCACGGTTTCATCAATCCAGCATCTGAATACACAACCTTCAATGTAATAATGAAAACTTATTTTCAGGCTAAGGTTACACCATTCACTCCAACGCTTTGTTGAGGAATTTCTTTGTGTGTGACAACAAATGAGGAGACATAATTCCAACACAGACACAAATTGTGCAGTCCATGTTCCGTGCAAACTCTGGACGCACTAGAGCTCCATGGAGTTTCTACTGTCACTGTGGCAATGTAAATAGTAACGACAACATAACAGATGGAAAGTATATGTGTATGGCTAAATTTTTATTTGCTGTCAGTCTGGCACAGCTGTGAAACTGAAGTTAATACAGTATTCTCAGTTTTACTCCTAACATTGCTCATTCGCATTCTAAAAAACCTGATTGCATAATCGGCTTTCTTAACTTATTTTAAATCTATACAGATGGAACACACACATACATATGCACACAAAAAGAGAAAGTTGGATGGAACCTAATGCTTGCCATGCACAGACCCATTTCCTCTGAAATCTGAGAACTCTAAGAAAAACATGTCTTCTTTTTCATCCAACAGAGCAAACACAAAAAAGGAGAAAGAAAAATTTTCATTATGATGTACATGCACTGAAGCTGGCATGTTGAAACTAATTCAAGAGAACCTTTGGTCAGGATCTCTCTGGTGTTCACATGTTTATGTAGTTTACTATGGCTAACTAGCGAGGTACTAATGTCTTGGTGACCTGCCCAACTGTGCAACTGAGATATGTTGATACCTTGCTAATTAGCCACACAAATTTACACCAATTTCATGCAAATTACTATTTCCTTAAATATATGTGCATCTTTAGCCATACCATTTGGACAGACACATATTTTAAAGCAGAACATCAGCCTGTTATTATTCCACACAGTGATTCATACACATCTGAGAAGCTCTCCTAGGTATTCAGCATCAAAGTCAGACTGTTAAAAAAATATTCTTCAACTCATGAGAAATACCTTTATGACTCACAATGTGATGTAATGTTCTCTAATTGGGCAAGGAAGAGCCAAATGCCTGCCACTGTCTGTCAGCACAACTTTTCTTATAGGATTGCTGTGGTGGTAAAATGGAAGGAAGAAGCACCAAGAGTGCTGCCTTGAACTGTCTGAATGAAAGATAGGATACAGAGAAATAAAATTTACAAGCTTCCTTCAGGGAGAGATGTAAACTCTTTACAGATTGCCATCTGTTGCACTGGGCCAAGGAAGCAACAGTTTGAAGACTAAACTTGCTCAGACATCTGATTCTCCTATGATTTGCTGAGGAGCTGAAAAATATATACACACACCATGTAGAAATATTCCAACCCACTACTGCTTCTCTCTGTGCCTGTACAGAGAGAAGCAGTAGTGGGTTGGAATATTTCTACATGGTGTGTGTGTATGTGTATTCATTCTTTTATTTTCTTTTAATTCGTGCTTTCCCCACACTTGTCCTCTTTCCTTTTCATTCACACCACCACAAAATCAGATTAGAAGTGAACAAGAAAGGAACAAATGTTCTGTTTTTGATGGAGGGGGCAGTCAGGAGTGGACTGATTGGGAAGCAGCCTGGACTTCAATGGGGGCACTGACTAGAAATAACCTGAGGCTGAGGTGGGGTGTTCCCCCACTAGACCAGTCAATGAGATTTAAGTGCTTGGAGTCTATGGAAGGCTTCGGTAGTGGAAGAAATAATGTGTCTACACTGCCTGGTAAAAATGCATGAGAAAACACTTTCATTGCTTAAGATACTCTCTGATTGTTGCCCATGTCTTGGTCTCTATTAACATATATCTGATAAGGGATTTCTAAGATGGCGCCTACTCTTGGGAATTCACTTTCTATCTGCCAACGTATGAGTACAGGAATTTTCCACGAACTATTTAAGGCTTTATTTAGTACACTTTCTATTGCTAGAGAGTGTCATGGGACAACATTAAGTTGTACATTTTAATCTATATTTTTAGCATATTTTATAACATTAACTATCAGCAGAATGGGTTCCTTTGCCCTAAGCCAAGGAAACTGGTCTATTTAGAAATTTAAATTGATTAATAAAAGTCTCTGGAAGCAACCGAGCTGAAATAATAAGGATGCAAATTTTAACAGCTTCATTACTTATAGACATAAAATAAAAGTAATTACAATGCATGCGTTCAAATGTTATGCTGAAATATCTCATGGGTAAAATGTGTTGCTTAATTAATGTATTTTAAATATGCTTATGTTTTAAAAGACCAGAACAGCATGCTATGTAAATTTCCTGCATAGTTTATGTGTTTTATCTATTTGCATACTAAGTGTTGTATCTCTGTGTGATTGTGTATCTAACGCCCAATGATAAAAATACATCTGTTTTGTGCTGAAAGTCCCATCTTAAATCCAGTTAAAGGATCTTCAAGAAAAAGATATGAAAGGCCGCTACGAGACTGCTCATAACCAAAGACAGACAGCTGCTGGCAAAAAGGTCTGACTCAGTATAAACTAGCTACTCATATCTTGTTAGATTCAATTCTTTATATGGAATATTCTGCTTCTGTGCCAATGATTCAAAAAGTTAGGAAATGGCCCAATATTGCTGTACCATATTGTGCCTGCTTTGCCAGTAAGAAAAAGGATGGCAAGCTTAATATAGCAGTTTGAATGTTGACAACACCAATGCCAGCAGTCAAAATGGTCTACACAGCCATGTTTGTCAACCCCTGGTCTGCAGCCTGGCGCCGGTCCCTGGCCTGAGCCTGACCAGGCCACCGAGACTAGGGTTGCCAGATACATTGGTACCAAAAGGAGGACATAGAAAGACAAAAAGGAGGACAAAGGAAAACATATTGAATGTTTAATTTGAACTGATCCAGATTAAACCCACAATCAATACAATTCTATTACAATTGCCACCAATAAATGTCTCCTAGTGAACTGACCAAGAAACAGTCATGTTAAAAATAAATTCAATGGAGGCTCTTTTCAAAATACCAAAAAACATTATTTAAACAATTGTATCTGAACCCACCCTGGTGGCTCAAACTCTGTACAGGCTCAGAGGCAACCTTGCTAATCTGGACACTCAAACAAGGCTCTGTCACAGGCAGGGGGAAAGTGGCACCAGACAAAACCGAATGAGGCAGCCTCCCCTCCCCGAGGGTCGTAAGTTCAAGGCTGGGGAGTTTGGGAGTTGGAGTCCCCGAAAGGGACTTTGAACACACAAAGTCTTGGTGCTCGCCTTCCCACCGATGCACTCGGGCGCTGCTTGCTCCTGCCTGACTTGGCAGGCGGCGCTCCACTCGCACTGCCTTTCTGGGCTCCATGTGGGCTGAGTGGGCATGGCGGATTGCCGAGCAGCCACGGCAGCGGCGGGAGGAAGGGAGGGCTGCGCTCCAGTGGCAGGTGGCGGGGGTGGGCAAGCAGGTGGGGGTGGGGAAAGTCAGGGGGAGGGAGGTCCTTCCACCTCTCCCCCTCCCATCCAAAATTATAACATAAAATATAGAAAAGCCTGACATTTTAAAGGTTTTTATCTTTGCCTGCCTGACAGAGGACATTAGGCTAAAATGCCTGACATCTGGCAACCCTAACCGAGACAGACCTCCCGCCCCCGCACACACTCCTCTCCCCACAGCTGCTTTGCGCGCACACGCACACACACACAAGTGTGCCAGTGCTGGCGTGAGCACTCCCTCACCCCTTCACGCATGCACCCACGTGCATAAAGCAGCTGTGGGGAGGGGAGTGCATGCAGGGGGGTGGGAGGTCTGTCTTTGTGGCCCAGCGCTGGCAATCGTGGTGGCCCAGAGCCGGGAGGCTGAGCATGGCCGGGTGCTCCGGCTACTCGCCTCCTGGCGGGCTCCAACAAGGCCTTGAGTCCAGGCTATCTCACCCCATATGAGCCTTCTCTGGTTTTAAGATCTTCTGGGGGAGGACCTTCTATCAGTATCACCAGCTTTGCAAGCTTCTTTGGTGAGGCCACAAAAGAGGGCCTTCTCAGTGATTGCTCCCAGGCTTTGCAATGCCCTGCCCTTAGAAGCCAGGTTGGCCCCCTCCCTCCTGGCACGCTTTTAAGCAGTAAGTGTCTCAGGAATGCTTTGTTTACAGATTTTCAAATATTTTTAAATCGTTTTTAATTTTAGTTTTTAATCTTAAAATATGTTTTATAGTTTTGGTTGTTGTGAGCCCCCTCGGGTCCTCTATGGGGAAAAATGGTACAAACAAACAAACAAACAAACAAACAAACACTTCATTACTCTTCAATATAGATGCAGAAAAATACCCATCAAATGGAAGTGGTGCAGATGCACAGAACAGTTTTGAACTTACTCATTTTTCAAAGAGACATCCATCTATTGCACTCTTCACAGAAATAAGAAATGTTATCTTTAATATTTTGCTATGCAAAGACAAAATTGCAATGAAAATGGGACTTCAGAAGATGCTGCAGCTTGAAAATGAGAGAGGTTGGCCATTATTTACTTCGCTGTTTGAGCCCACTACAAAGAAAATATCAGCATGGTACAGGACTAGCTCATAGTATTACCTTGCCCAGGCATTTCAGCATAAACAAGATAGATTTGCCATGCAGACCCCATCCTCTGTAACCCAGTGTATGCTTGCTCTGTTCTCCTCTGTTCAGATGTCACCATGTTGAGTTGTAAGATCTACTACTAAGCCAACATGGATACACTCAGTCACATCTGATTTCAGAAGCTAAGTAGAATCAGGTCAGCTTGGTAACTGGTTGAGGACTTTCCAAATTAAGCTCGGAAAGACTTCTGCCTGAAATGTTGCAGAGACACTGCCATTCAGACAGTACTGAGCTAGACAGGCCAATGGGCAGACACAGCAGAAGGCAGCCTTATACGTTCCCATGTTCCTGAAAAGATATTCTATTTATACACATGTGAGCACATTAGCTTCTGCAGCTTAGTCAAGAAACCTCCTGTATCAGAGTCTCATTGTCAGTAATATTTAAAATACTTTTTGCCCAGCCATTCCTCAGAGTGTGCTTCTTAGGAACTGTGGGGGCTGGTTCTGTGTGAAGCTGCCATTTATAGCATCATAACTGCAGCTTGGAAAGTCTTCATGGCAGTGAAATATTTCTGGGTTCTGGACTGCCCCTGCACATTTAAGTAGCCTGCTGAGCAATCCTGAACAGTAAGACTTCTAAAAGGGTTCTTGTTCAGGATGTGGTATGTATTTTTGTGTTTCTCAGCTCTGTCTCCCTGGTTGCTGTTCTTCCCTCAGACAACCTTGGCTTGGTTTCTCAGCTCAGATGCCCTTGACTCAGCTCCTCAGCTATTTCTGGCTATGACTTACAAAGGAAAAATTTAAAAAAAATCAAAACAATAACGGAGAAAATTAGCAAAAACACAAGAGCAGGGACAGATTATTTCTGAAATTTAAGTAAAGGGAAAAGGAAATAGTCTTAATTTGGTACGATTAAGATAAAAATACAAAAACCACGTGTAGATTTCTTGGAGGTTCTATCAGAAAATGTGTACCAAAAGAGGCCCTACCTAAAGTTGCTATCTGCCTACCCTATGAAGACACAAATGCTTAAAGCAGTGTCTTTGATTATTAACTAAAATGAAAAAAAAATGAGTTCCTTTATGTGACATTGCAGTAGTAGCAGCTCTTTATGGGTGAGTCAGAGATATAGCTTATTTTCGCTCCATAAGATGCACCTTTCCATAAGACGCACCAATTTTTTAGGAGAAGAAAACAGGAAAATATAATATGTTTTCTTCGCTCCATAAGACGCACAGACTTTCCACCCCCCTGTTTTGTGGGGAAAAAGTGAGTCTTATGGTGCGAAAAATACGGTATTTTGAAGCAGGCTCCCAGTATGTTCTTTAATCCTGGCCCTTTCTGTGGTATTTTCCGAAGAAGGAGCACTTCCTGTAAGCTATGGAAAGAGCTGTGAAAAAATGAGAACATTATCACAAAATAATAAAGGGTAATGTGACTGAGGATGGTGTCCACCCAGTTCTCTTTATTTCCTGTATTAAATGCTGACAACATTCTTGGCAGCACAATAAAGGAGGATGCCTTTCAGTTGTGTTGTTGCAATAACAGGTGCCCAAGGTTGGATGCATGCCCAAATTAGTTCATAATCTTCTAAAGGAACTTAGATTTGTTTCCAAGAACAGTCTCAACATGAATAGGTAGGTTTTTTAAAAAAAAAATCCACACCTCAATGTGACAAAAAGGTATGTTTGGTTTTAAGTAATACTCACTTCATGTGTATGTATTAT
Organism: Pogona vitticeps; assembly: GCF_051106095.1. Lineage (NCBI taxonomy): Eukaryota > Metazoa > Chordata > Lepidosauria > Squamata > Agamidae > Pogona > Pogona vitticeps. Next base: position 27,624,047 of record NC_135787.1, read on the forward strand.
TATGGCAACAAAGACATTAAATGGTGTATGATGACATCAGAAAATTAGGAGAAAATCAGTCTTTAGAAGGGTTCAACAAGGGGACATGGTAAACTCCTTTTACTGAGTGGAGCCATTTACTCATCTGGTTCTGAGCTGTCTACACTGACCTTCTCTGCAATGACAAATAATAATTCTTCAGTTTCAAACATACTAGTCTTTCCTCATTCTACCTTGAAAGGCTAGAGACTAAACCAGTTTTTTTCTTCTTTGCACATTAAATAAATAAATATAGTAACTTTTGCTTTTTTTAAGTATTTGTGTTACTTTTTAGGGCAATGTCCTTACAAAGATAAATGCAACCACATGAACAAACAGACTGAATATATTAAGATGCCACGGTCAACTAACTAAACTATTTACACTCTCAGATTAAAGTGCATTCTGAAGAAAAAGGTCTGCAAGCTTCATGAAAAGACCTTTATACAATGTGTAAGTCAGCATGAACAGAGTTCCATAGTCCCCTCCTTCAGCACCAAGGGTTAACATCACTTTTAGTAGTAAGTTCTACATTATTCATAAAAAGTGATGTACAAAGCAGAGGGCATTGCCTCCCCAGCTCAGTGTTTTTTTTTTAAGCAGTTTTAAAAACATATTGAAATGCTTTTTTAATCCACCTTGTTCCCCCAACATTCAGATCAGGTAACAAGATTTTAGAACTACAAAGTAAAGATGGTATTTGGAGACACAAGAAGTTTTTAGCTCACTTGTTGTGAGCCGCCTAGAGTGGTCAATCGACTAGATAGGTGGGATATAAATAAATAAATAAATAAATAAATAAATAAATAAATAAATAAATAAATAATATGCAAGCTTGCAGTCATCGAAGATCCAGGGTATAAAATTTATTAATCAAGATGGCTGAGGGCTGGCTAAACTGTCAGTGAATCCAAACCACTCCCAGCTTACCTTGTCTTTGGCCTTAACTTTGTGCTGGCATAGTAGCTGAGAGTAGTTTGGATCTGACATAACTCAGGTCCCTTCCATTCTTTGGTTCTTCTATGGGCTGATCTCAGCTAGCACACCAGTTGTGCAGGTAGATCTAGCTGTGGCAACAGATCACAGATGAGCCAGCATAAGGGGGTTATTCCCATTCCAAATCCTCTATAGCCCCCAGATCTTTGTGATAAGATTACACTGCCTGTAGGTTAAATAGCACCTTGAGTTAACACCAAAAGGAACACAATCAATGAAATATAATTCATGTGTCTGAAAGCCAAACTACACATTACATTAATTGCACAGCTGCCGTGAAGAGGCACATTTCTAAAACTATAGACAGCAGTCATGAGAAGGCTGAGATTTTTGGAGAGAGGGAAGGAAGTTCTTTCTCTTCATGCCATACTTGCTTCTCCATTTTTATTATTTACAAATAATTATTTCCAAACAATGGAAGGAAAGGCATACATGAAATAAATCCAACATAGGTTTTATCGATCTTATAAAAACACTTTTAGCTTCTCTCAGAATTTCTGACAGTTTTTCTGAAAAGAAACCTTCATGTTGAAGCCCTATTTTTATTTTATTTATTATACTTATATCCCGCCCATCTTGTCTTTGACTACTCTGGGCGGCTCACAACAAGTGGAATAAAAACAATTAAAATATAACAACAATTTACAACAATAAACAATCATTCAAGATGGGAGAAAAAGAAAAAAAGATTTTTTTAATCTAAAAAAATCTAGATATAGGCAAGGCTTGGTTTATTTCCTAAGCATTTTAATAATCTTTTGTGTGTATTATTTTATATAACTCAAGTGGCATTTAACAGAAGAGCACTATCAAAACAACACATTTCTGTTATTACAGGTATCACTTGTGACGTTATTGTTAATTCTTATTATACAACATGATAGAAAATCAGATAGCCAATATAATCCTTTGTGAAATAAGTAAGGCCTTTTCTAGACAGAATGTTTGTGGTCCCTTAAAGTATCAGATTTTGCAATGATATTACTGGTATTTTTCCTGCCATTGCATAATGTTCTCCTTATCTCATTTCATCCAGTGCTTATTTCCCAATGACTGTTCCCATTTGAAATTTATGTCCATAGTGAGACACTCTCTCTGGTCAGAAACTTTTAATGAACATTCAGTCACCACTCAAAGAAAGAAAGAATCCCCAGCTCCAGCAAAGGTGTTCCAGTGGGAAACTAGTTTTCTTTAAATTTTCTCAAAATATTTCTTCCCCCCCCCTCTTTTATTTTATATGTTAGGTGTAGGGGACAGGGGACATGGGATTGAACAGGGGTTGTAAACCAACACGAACATTTTGCAATACTCATTCTTATCTATTACATTTCAAAGATACATAAGTTTCCGGTGTAAATAATTTATATAATTATAATTTATAAATAATTTATATTCTATTTCTAAATTAATCTTAGGCTTTCAACTATCAAATATGAATTTGCATTTTGTTTCTAAGCCATTCATAGAATTTATACCAACAATCTTCATACAGTACTTTATCTTTCTTGTTGAGTCTAGCCGTTCTGGTAGTTTATCCATTTCCGCCGTATCCAGGATTTTTGATATTAACACCTCTTCAGATGGATTCTCCAGGCCTTTCCAATGTTTATAAAAAAGAATATTTCTTAAGCATCTTTCTAAGAGAAACATCTTTATTCAAGAGAAGTGGAGTTTTAAAAAGTGGGTTGGAGGCAACTTCCGGAAAACCTCACATGCCTTCAACTTAAATCAATGGAGAGGAGACAACGGCTCTGTCTGTAAGAGCCCCAAGTTACTCTGCAGCCAATGAATTTTCCTGCAAAGTTAAGTGTTCGTGGGCATGCAATTTTAGATATAGATGTACAGTTGTGCCCTGCTTAATGATTACCCCGTATAACGACAAATCCACTTCACAACGATGTTTTAATGGGTTTTTTTCACTTTGTGATCGGTTCCCTGCTTCGGGAACTGATTCTTCGCATTACGACAATCAAAACAGCTGATCATCGGGTTTTCGAAATGGCCACCGGCTACTCAGAATGGCTCCCTGCTGTTTTTAGGAGGCATTTTTCGCAAGACAGGCACCCGAAAATGGCCGCTGTATGGAGGATCTTCGCTGGACGAGCAGGTATTCACATTGAACAGTTTTCAGTGCATTTCAATGGGCTTTTATTTCGCTTTACGATGTTTTCGCTCTACAGCAATTTCGCTGGAATGAATTAACGTCGTCAAGCGAGGCACCACTGTAAAGTCCTATTAAGATTTAGCTACATGGTTTGGCTGGTGTTGGCTAAATACGGTGAGACCTGAGAAACACTAAAGGACTACAGCAATGAAAAAAAAAATACAAGTTTAGCCTCAATGTATCGAATCCAACAAGCATTGGATCTGGCTTCCAAGTAATTTTCCCTTCACTTACTGTATTTTCCCAGATATCTCTGGGAAAAAACTGCTTTTCTGTGGTATTGTTTTCCAAGCAGCACATTTGCAAAATATTTTTCTATACCTCTTAGGCACTTTGTAGATTTATGGGGACAGAATGTACATCCTCGCAACATTACTTCAGATGTGATGACGCAAGACATTGATAAGAGCTCACAGTATACCTGATAAGAAATTAAATTTCATTCTCTGTTTTCTATGACCTTTGCAACTCTTATTATTTCAGTTACCAGATGGAGCTCAGAGATATTTAAGTAGAGTAGAAGGTGGACTGCCGATAACTATCTCTATTCCCTTTCTTCACTACAGAACAGAATCCTGTTTATCTAAAAAAATGAAAAAAAGAAGTCAGGTACAGTGTCAGGAAAAGGGAAGTAGTTAATCAGTGATATGAAGTATTACTGTTTATATCCTGAGAAATATAATATACTCTGAGACAAGTTTAAGAGAAAGAAAGGCAGAAAGAAAGGAAGACTGAACGCAATTGCCCTTGAAAAAATGTATGCTAAATTGGTTGTGACATGTAAGAGATAGACTGTTTCAAGCTGACATGTCAGTTTTCAGCTAAGTCACATAAGCTGCCATTTCCCCCTTTATGTAAATATTTTGTGAATCACATTTCTCTTATCCACAGAATGAATCAAGGCTTTTGCATTCCAGAGTTGTGTCATTTGTGTTATTGCAAACTCAATAACTTTTCTAAATCCAACAAAGAGTAATCCTACCAAAACAGAAAAAGAAAGAAAGAAAAGAAAAGAAAAGAAAAGAAAAACAGCAAACAGCAAGAGTAAGAAAACCAGCCCTCTGGCTCACACAGCAAGAATAAAGCTGCATTGAAATAAAAATTGCTTTGTTTCTTCTGTCAAAAAGATCACTCAAACTAAGATAGTACTGAAGGTTGTTAGGGGCACACTGGCAAGACAGCTTCAGAGCCCATGATTGTTTTAGGAGCAAAGCCCAAATGAAATTTTAAAAAGTCCTGTGGTGCATGCAACAGCTCTTGCAGAATCATCCATTTCTATGTTCCCTATCAAAGAGAGCTAAAACTATGTTCAAAAGATTTACTTAAGAGTTCCAGTCTTAAGTGTGTTCAGGGTGGTGATTTAAAAAAAGAACAAGTTTCCAGTGGGATGGAACTAAACAAGAGGACACCATTCTGAAGATTTAGGGCTGGTACTTTTTCAATACAAGTAATTTAAGTCTCATTTATTTCAATGGATCTGGTCAATGGAGCTGAGGCTCCAATACTCTGGCATCTCATGAGAAGACTCCCTGGAAATGATCCTGATGTTGGGAAAGTGTGAAGGCAAGAGGAGAAGGTGATGACAGAGGACAAGATGGATGGACAGTGTTATTGAAGCTACTAACATGAATTTGACCAGTGGAAGACAGGAGGGCCTGGCTCTGGTCCATGGGGTCACATAGAGTCGGACATTGACTAAACAAGAAGAAGTAGATCATGATCTGGGAAATTTACTATATTGTCACATCTGGGTTAGACTGGATAAATACATCAAAAACTTTCTGACTTATCTCTCTCTCTCTCTCTCTCTCTCTCTCACACACACACACACACACACACACACACACACAGAGAGAGAGAGAGAGAGAGAGAGGGAGAGAGAGAGAGCTTTTCATAACTGATCTTGTAACAGATTTTCTCACATAAGATCTATATGTTCTTTATTCTTAAAGGAATAATTATTAACTTGTCTCCCCACCTCCCTTTTCTACTGTGGCAGCTATCCTAGAGATTCTGAAAAGCAATGAAACAGAGTGAACTTTTCAGAAAAACTAGGAATGAAAAAGTACATCATAGCTTCATGCTAAAAACTGCCTGGATAGCTCAGTGGTTTAGGTATCTGGCTGCAGAGCCACACGTTGAGAGTTCAATATCATCAACTTTAAGTGTTGAAACTCTTTTCTTTTTCTTTTATATCAGCTGAAATAGAGTAACCGTGCTGAGCTACAAAGAACTACAACTACTGAGCTCAGTGTTCATGTTGGCAGCTGCCCAACACATCCAGCCAATTTGGTCCTTCTAAGCATTCCTTGCAAAGCCTCAAGCTGATGCTGTTTGACAAGTGCATTTTGTTACAAACTCCCTTTCCCCAAGGCCTAGACATGTACAGTGAGGGCAGGATCCCAGGTAGAATGTATGGACTAAATGGCAAGTCGTAGAATCCATGGTGGGGAGCTGATGCTGTTGTGTATTCTGGGAATTCCTGAAACTTCTCTCAGCTAGAATGGCCATCCAGATTTCTTGCTCACCTTGTCCTATACTCGAAAAGGGCAAAACTTTTTCTGAAGTTTCAGAGGACAGATGTTAGAACGCTGTGTTCTGGTTAGTTGAGTATTTATAGCTGTGTGATCAGCTTTTTGTCTTTTTCAGGAGATTGGGTGATTATGGTGATCAGGGTATTTTTTATTATGTGTATATTGTTATGATAAGAGGGAGATGATCTGTCACTGTAATTGATGAGTGTCCTTAGCTGGTCTTTTGTGTGCAGTGATGATTGGTCCTTGTGGCTGGGTAGAGTTTGTTGACCTTTTGCAGGCTGTATTTTTAGTGAGTAAACTATGAAGTTCTGAGATGCACAGGTACTATATGGCCAGTGATTTAGGATAACACTTGGTCTTATGTCATCACATAATAGGTGCAACTGTCTTCATATATGGACTACTTGCTGGAACAAGGTGCATGTACATTGCTTAATCTATAAACTATACACTCCTTATATCACTGAAAGTTCCTTGGGATCTACAGGATCATCTTGTAAGTAAAAGTATTCTCTGCAAAGTGTTTTGAGTATTGTACATCAGCTACATCCTTGGTGTAAATTGTAAGTACATTACAACCTGCTTTGGCTTTTTAGTAATATAAAGAAGATTGATAAAAGATGGATTTTGGAAGCAGGGAGTGACCAAAAGATTGATATGGTAGTTAAAAAAAAGATTTTATTACAGAAATTATTTTAATTCAGCTCATTGAGACCTACATACTTTTATTCCTAGTATTCACAACTGATAAGCAAACAGAAATTATACAGAAAAAGATTTTTACACAGAAATTATTTTAATTCAGCTCATTGAGACCTACATACTTTTATTCCTAGTATTCACAACTGATAAGCAAACAGCACAAGGCTTATGGGAATATTATCATTTCAGAGCTCCCTAGCTCATGTTAGCACCAACTGTCATACATAGCTTTGTAGTGTAGTAAGAGTTGCATTTTTACTCCTGAAACAGACATATGTAATTATAAACATGCAGGCAACAAATTCAATGCTTTTTAAGCAAAACAGGATCAAATTACAGTACAATCCTACACATAGGTACTCAGAAAGAAAGAAGCATCTTTGAGTTCATTGGAATTTATTGTGAGAAAAAAGGGGGAACTGCAACACAGACATAGTTTGTTGAATAGCAGTTATGATAGCTTCTTTCAGGAATTGAGGTGGCATGCTTCCAAATACCAGTTACTGGGGAATAACAGCAAAGGACAGCTGTTTCACATAAGTATCTGGTTGGTCACTGGGACAAATGCTTTTCTTATGGTCTCATGCTAATCAGAGTGCAGTGGCTCACCTTCACCATGCACTGTACTACAGGTGAAACGGGGGACCAATGTCCCACCCAACAATTAGGCTCACATTCCTTCTGGACCTGGCCATAAAACACAGACAAATCAAAACTCTTAAAAATAACTTTTCAGTAATGCTACTTGGGACTCTGAGAGTTGTCATCCGAATAAGTTAGTTTTCCAGGCCTTGAGGTGAATGAGTTCACTGCATTCCTTCACAGAGCTACATGTAAAACTGAGCTTATCACCCAATCTATTTCACATTTTCTTTGCTCTTCCCTTTTTTCTGCAGAACTGCTATTAAGCAAGAGTTAGTTATTTCAAACAACTGATTTAATGTATCAGAATGCCATAATTGCATTTTAAAACATCCTATTGCCTGCACTGGGCCTTTGGGAAAGTGTGAAAGACTAATGGAAAGAAAGTTAAATATTATGTTCCAGACACGCTTTACCCTAAAGGCACTGTATCATTGGCTCACATCTCAACATACACTTGTTTCTCTTTCATACTGCCTATTTTTTGTACACAGTGGGACACACAAGTGCAGGGGTTGTGACACAAAAGAGTTCAATGGTATGTTTAAATGGCTCCCTTGTCGTAAAACTGACATGTTCCACCCTGCTTAATGGAATACTGGACATGTCTAACAAGCCACGTCTAACAAATCTACTCATTGTTTAGACAGATCTGAATCTAGGATATTTACTTATACATGTGAATCAAACATCTGCTGCCTGAAAAACACCTCATTCTCATCTTGTATCAGGTTGCAGAGCAAAGGGTACTGGATTACACTATTATGGCAAAGAAAAGCATGTGGTAACCAAAGAACTGAATTCCAAAACTTGTAGTAAATCAGCCAAGCATGGATTGATTTGAGGAAAAGGTGAACTCAACTGGGTAACATCATCTGGCAATTCAGCCCCATAAGTGCATGCGCTTGTAATCTCAAGATTAGACCACTGTAATGCGCTCTACGTGGGGCTACCTTTGAGGCTGCTGCGGAAACTACAGGTGGTGCAGAATGCTGCGGCCAGATTACTCAGTGGAGTGAGAAGATACCAACATATCTCCCCCACTCTGGCCGCGTTGCATTGGCTGCCCATCCGATTCCGCATCGACTTCAAAGTCTTGATGCTTACTTACAAAGCCCTAAATGGTTTAGGACCTCGATACTTGATGGAGCGCCTTCTCCCACCAAGATCTACCCGTGTCACTCGTGCAAGCCAGGAGGTGAGGCTGAGGAGCCTAACGCCGAGAGAGGCCCGGAAGGAAAAGACTAGAAATAGGGCCTTCTCGGCGGTGGCTCCTCGCCTCTGGAACAACTTACCTCCTGAGATTCGCGCGGCTCCCTCGCTGGGCATGTTCAAGAAACAATTAAAAACGCTGTTGTATAAGCGGGCCTTTCCAACAGAAAACTCCTGACGATTTTCTTTCTATATCTTTTTAATTTCTATCTTTCTTAAATTGTAATGTTTTAAAATTTTGTTGTTGCTGTTTGTTGTGAGCCGCCTAGAGTGGTCTAGTACGACCAGATAGGCGGGATAGAAATAAAATAAATAAATAAATAAATAAATAAATAAGACAGATTAGTTTTTATATCCCCACTCTCAATATTTATTTGATTAGATACTACTAAACATTTTCCAGGTGTTTTGAAGTAATTGCCTTTTCAAGGATTAATAAATATAGTAAAAGGTTTCCTTTTCTTTCTATCACCTTTTTAACTGAGTTGAGATAAAATAAAGAAATATCAGGAGAAAACAAAGAAATTTCAAGATATGTTTAATGGAGAAACCAGGAAGCTAGACTTCATTATGAGTCTATACTCCTAGCAGGATCACACAAGGCTGAATTTTCAGATCCCAGGCTAAGATACATCCATCTCTTCAGAAATGAAGTCACGTCAGTAGAAGAGATTTGGAACACTGAATGATGGCAGTAGATGGATTTTTGAAAGGAGTGACACTAAGGATTATATTAACTATAGGACAATCACATTAATTTCTTAAGCAAGAAAGTTATGCGCTAGATTTTAGAACAAAACTTTTAGCATATATGGGTTAAGAAACAGCAGATAATCAAGCAGGATTCAGAAAAATAAAAAGCTCAAGAGATCATTATGCAAATATACTTTTTGCTATTGCAGCATAGCTTTACAGAGTATAGTAAAATTGCTGATTGTGCAGATCATGAAATGCTAAGCAATATTTTAAAGGTAAGCCATAATATTTGACTGCCCTGATGTGAACCTGTAATGTGGACAAAAAAGCTAACATAAAGGCAGAATATTGAGAAACAGAACGATTTCCACCTGGCAATATCCAATAGCGCTGTATTTTATTTTCCTATCTAGTTAATCTATGTGCAGAACATATACAGTACATAAAACTGGATCAGATTCAAAGGACTGAAATTAGTGGAAGAAACATCACTCATTTATGCCACAGGACACCATATTATTGGCAAAAAATGTCAATGATTTGAAATTACTACTGATGAAGGCGGGGGGGAAAAGGAAGTCCATAGGCAGAATTACAATTTAACATTAAGAAGATAAAACTAATGACTATGGAAGAATTACATAATGTTAATAAAGACAATGAAAAAACTGAACTTGCTAAAGGTTTTCTGTATCTTAGTTCAATCATCTTTCAACAGAGAGTCTATAGCCAAGAGGTCAGAGAAATCTCAGGCATGGAAAGGCAGATAAAAAGGAACTAGGTTCAGCCCAAAAAACCTACAGCAACCATTGAACTAGGTTGTGTTGGTGGATACCAAAGCCCGCATTATCCATGCTATGTTATTCCCAGTATGGATGTGAAAGCTAGCAAAAAACACAAACAAACATAAAACCTCTGACACACACAAAGATCAATTCATTTGAAACTTCATGTTGGAGAGGAGCCTTATAGATACTATGGAAAAGTAACTGAGGTCTAGGTAGTCACTCCTAAATCTCAATAATAAATAAATAAATAAATAAATAAATAAATAAATAAATAAATAAATAAATAAATAAATAAATAAATAAATAAATAAATAAAAGAACTAAACTGAGGCTATTTTGACATATTTGAGAAACAATACTTACTAAGTGAGACAATAACTCTTGGAGAAATAGCCAGCAGTAGGGGAATGCCTAACATAAATGGATTGCATTCTAAGAGAAGTCAGTCTTCTGTTTGCAAGACTTGAGCGGAGCTGTTATTGATAGGATAATAAGGTAAAGGTAAAGGATCCCCTTGACAATTTTTGTCCAATCGTGTTCGACTCTAGGGGGCGGTACTCATCCCCGTTTCCAAGCCATAGAGCCAGTGTTTTGTCCGAAGACAACCTTCCATGGTCACATGGCCAGTGCGACTTAGACACGGAACGTTATTACCTTCCTACCAAGGTGGTCCCTATTTATCTACTTGCATTTGCATGCTTTGGAACCGCTAGGATGGTGGGAGCTGGGACAAAGCGACGGGAGCACACTCCGTCGCGTGGATTCGATCTTACAACTGCTGGTCTTCTGACCCTGCAGCACAGGCTTCTGCGGTTTAGCCTGCAGCTCCACCATGTCCCTCTGGATAATAGGACATCCTTAATTCATCCCTTAATCCCGATAGGATAATAGGACATCCTTAATTCATCCCTTAATCCCGATAGGATAATAGGACATCCTTAATTCATAGCGTCACCATATATCAGCAGCAACTAGATGGCAAACAAAAACAATAATGGTTGTGTTAGCTATTTCACAAAGATGAGTCTTGCAAAGCATTTTATTTATCACATTTATGTTCTTTTCCATGAAACTCAAAGTAACATACACAGGGCACTAAAGAAATCAGGAAATGCTTAGTTTCAGTCTGCTCGTAACCATGTTTTCTTCTGATAAAATTGGAACACATCTTGTGTAAACTAAAAATGCTTTCAACATACATCCTCAAAGGACATGCAATTGGTGATAATGATAAAGACAATTTGTTGAAATGTATTGGGAAATTACAATCTTGACACCTGCTCACAGCTCCTCACTCTCATTTGCTTTATGTTCGGGTAAAATCAATCCAAGTCCAGCCTTGCCAATTTGTTTCTAGGTTTCTCCTGCTCTACAACTCCTAGTTCTTCTGCATATCTGAAAAGAATACAGTGGGGTCTTGACTTAAGAATGGCTCGAGTTAAGAACATTTTGACTTAAGAACCGCTCTCATAGGAAAATACTGACTTGACTTAAGTACTTAGATTTGAGTTAAGAACTGAAAAAAACCACGTGGGAGGCAGGGAAAGTGCAAAATTTGAACTTTCAGTTAACTGTTGGCCAGTGAAAAGGGTGCCTGTCTGCTTCCTCACTCCTCCCAGCGTTTAGAGAGTGGATTGGGAGTCTTCAGACTGCCTGGTACTGTCCTGCCTGGACTGTATTTTCCCTGCCTTCCCTGAACCTTTGTTGACCTAAGAAAAAAAAGAAATGAAATATCCCCCTCTAGTGGTTGAAGGCGGAATAACAGCTTCCCATTAGTTTCTATGGACGGAAAAGAGCAGATACGGATCAAATGGTTTTCAATGCATTCCTATGGGAAATGCAGATTTGACCTGAGAACTTTTTGACTTGAGAACCGCCTTCCAATACGGATTAAGTTCTCAAGTCAATACCCCACTGTACTGTATTATGCGTGAAGTGGTAACACATGCATATTACCTACTGTAATTCATGTAATATCATGAATGTCTACACAAGCACACTATGTTGAGATATTCCTTTGCTAGACTGGGAAGCAAAAACATGAAGTTGACACAGATGAACACTGAGGGAATTTTGTATCAACAATGGAGCCACTTCTAGATGCAAAGAATCTAGTGGAACCCACATCTATGATGTCGAGTGCGAAAGACCATGTATATTCACCTCAACTTTAAAGTGCAGATAGGAATGGACACAACTCACTCTCCCTGCCTCTGACATCCCAAGACTGGATCTCTTGTTTATTACAGTCTAGTTGCTTAATATAATTTTTCTAGGCAACTGAAAACTTAGTAGACCTTTGTAAACTTCTGCACCTAAAAAATCCTAAACAAAAGAAATGTGTGAATATTTCTGCTAAACATTACCATTTCCAGTATTAATATAGTGATTTAAGTGCATTTTAACATTCTTCTTCTTCTTAACAGTTAATGCTTCCACTGTATAATGCAATAAACATTGCTCTTGGTTTGCTGTGTTATTGAGTGGATACATCTGGTTGTTTGGAGTTTTTCTTTTTGTTACTATGATGAACAGAAATGATTCATCAGATACTAGAAGCAGATTTATTGGACAAGAAAATATTTTTCTTTGGTGACTCAAAAGTAGAACTACACTTATAGAGACTGGCATTGGAAAGTTGTAGGGAGAGAGGGAAGACTTGGGAGAGAGGGAAGACTTTTGAATTTAAAGTCTGCCAGATGAAAATAAAAGTGGAATAACAGCATCAAAAGCATGGCTAACATGTTCTGGTGCTTCTCTCATTCCAGGAAAAACTTAGGGCAGGCAGATAGGGAGACAGAAGCAATGAAGAAAACATCCACAGCACATTTTTGTATTAGTCAGGTTACTTGAGCTTTCCTCTCACACTGTGAAAATAAAGCAACAGACCGTGAAAGCCTAGGACACTTTAGTATAACCCCAAGACACTCCTAACAGAATTAGCTACCAACATTACTAGAGGAGATTGTTCTCCAGTGCTTATGAGTGCCAATATAAATAAATTCAATACCTGAACAGTATCTATGCATGGAAGACTTACACCCCATGTTCCTTCAAGCTCTCTGGAGATCCAAGAAGTTCACATATATTTTAGGTATGAAGAGATGAGTTACAGAATGAAGTAAAACCTGATCTTGTGTAGCCAGCGTTTATCTGCTTAACTGAGGTTATGCAACCATTTATTTTGAAGGCACAAGGGGTGTTAAGTGTATTCTGATCTTTTATTATTTTTTTCTCAGCTCATCAACATGCTATAGGATTATTGATACAATGTTTTAAGATATTATTTAATGTCAATACTTTCTGGAAAATCAATAGGAATAATCAGACAAGAGTTTGGAAAAAAGCAGATAATTTAGTAACGCAAGACTTACAGTAGAATGTTGGAAAAACAGGTATCACAATAATTTAGTAATTTAATTTAGTAACTGGCATAGTGCTACAACAATATATCAACCTAGCATGGATACTCCCTTGTATCTGAAATAGTGCTGTGCCATATTTATTTATTTATTTATTTATTTATTTATTTATTTATTTATTTATTTATTTATTTATTTATTTATTTATTTATTTATTTATTTATTTAATATGCCGCCCACACTACCCAAGGTCTCTGGGCGGCTTACAACATTTAAAGTACAATAAAAATACAGAACAATTAAAATACAATTAAAATATATATATAAATTGTCATTGGACCCACAGCTAATATTATTTCAATTAAAAGCTTTCTGGAACAGGAAGGTTTTGACCTGGCCCCGAAATGTCATCAACATCGGCGCCAAAGGAGTCGGGAGGGCATTCCATAGTCTGGGGGCAGCTGCCGAAAAGGCCCTTTATCTACAAGCCATCTCTCTTACCTCAAGGGATGGCTCTTTCAAAAGGGCCCCCGGCTAGATCTTAACTGCCAGGTAGGTTCATATGGAAGGAAGCGGTCCTTCAAGTATCCAGGGCTTTATATGTCAAAACAAGCACTTTGAATTGGGCATGGGCAGCAACTGATAGCCAATGTAACTTATACAGAATCGGCTTGATATGTTCCCTGGCGGCCACACCACTCACCAGCTGCGCAGCTCGATTCTGGACCAGTTGCAGTCACCGGACTGTCTTCAAAGGCAGCCCCATGTAGAGTGCATTGCAGTAATCTATGCGGGATGTTACCAGTGCGTGTGTAATTGTCATGAGACTCCACTCATCCAGGTAGGGCCGGAGCTGGTATAATTTCCACAGCTGAAGGAAGGAGCCCTTGGCCACCGAGTCCACCTGGGTTTCCAGTATTAGACTGGGGTCCAGGAGCACCCCCAAGCTGCGGACCCTGTCCCTTAGGGGAAGTGTAACCCCATTCAGGGCAGGGAAATGGCACTCCAGCCTGTCTGATGAAACACCCACTAACAGCACTTCCATCTTGTCTGGATTGAGTTTCAATTTATTAACCCTCATCCAGTCCATTATCAGGTCCAAACACGAGTTCAGCACAGAAACTGCCTCACCTGGATTGGTGGAAAACGAGAGGTAGAGCTGAGTATCGTCCGCATATTGCTGACTCCTCAGCCCAAACCTCCTGATGACCTCTCCCAGCGGTTTCATGTAGATGTTAAACAGCATGTGGGACAGTATCGAGCCCTGAGGAACCCCATGACATGAATGCCATGGGGCAGAGCAACTGTCCCCCAGCACCACCCTCTGGACACGGTCAGCCAGGAAGGAGCGGAACCACCGTAAAACAGTGCCCCCAATTCCCAACCCAGCCAGCCTATCCAGAAGGACACCATGGTTGATGGTGTCGAAAGCCGCTGAGAGGTCCAGGAGTATCAACAGGGTCACACTCCCCCTGTCTGTCTCCCGGCAAAGGTCATCGTACAGGGCGACCAAGGCAGTCTCCGTACCAAAAACCCGTCCTGAAACCCGATTGAAATGGATCCAGAAAATCCGTTTCATCCAGCAGGAGTTGCCCAGCCACAACCCGCTCCAACACTTTGCCCAAATAAGGGAGGTTCACCACTGGTCGGTAGTTAACCACCAGCCTTGGGTCCAGGTTACGCTTTTTAAGGAGTGGTCGAATTACCGCCTCTTTCAAGGCAGTAGGGACCACTCTCTCTCTCAAAGAGGCGTCCACAGCCTTCTTGACCCAGGTGCGAACCCCCCTGGCTGATCTTTCAATTAGCCAGGATGGGCAAGGGTTGAGTGGAGTGGTGGTAGAACGGACAGATCCAAGCACCCTGTCCACATCCTCAGATCTCAACAATTGAAACTCATCCATTAATACTCGACTTAAGCACGGCGCACTGGACACATCCTCTGATTCTGCAGTAACTGTGGAGTCCAACTCACTGCGAATCTGAGCGATTTTTCGCTCAAAATGGATGGCAAACTCATAACAGCGAGCTGATGAGCAGTCCGGGACCTCCACCGGATTTCCCGGTTGAAGAAGATCCCGGACCACCCGAAACAGCTCTGCTGGACGACATTCTAAGGAAGAAATACGGCTGGAGAAATATTGCCGGTTTGCCAACCGTATTGCACGAAATAGGCCCAATAATGGGCTCTAAGTCATGTTCGGTCGGACTCCCAGCGGGATTTCCTCCACCTGTGCTCTAGCCATCTCCCCTCTCGCTCCATCGCCCGCAGTTCAGAAGTATACCAAGGAGCTGTCTGGGCTCAGTGAGCAGGGAGAGGGCACTTAGGCGCAATTGTGTCAACAGCCCGGGTCATCTCCCCATTCCATAGGGTGGCCTGAGCTTCGACAGGAGTGCCGACCATATCAGACGGATAATCCCCCAGAGCATTCAGGAATCCATCTGGATCCATTAGTCTCCGAGGGCAGATCATCTTAATAGATCCCCCACCCTTGCAGAGGGGAGAAGAAGCTAATAGACTAAACTTGACCAGGAAGTGGTCTGACCATGACAATGGGGTCACAACCAGCCCCTCTACATCCAAACCACCATCTTCCAGTCCCGTTGAGAAAACCAGGTCCAAGGTATGGCCCTTCTCATGCATTAGGCCAATGACACATTGAGACAGCCCCATGGTTGTCATGGTGGCCATGAAGTCCTGAGCCGCCCCAGTCAAGGCAGCCTCGGCATGGATGTTGAGGTCCCCCAGCACCAACAGGCAGGGAGACTGTTGATACGGAGCAGGGTGGGCGGTACACCAATAGAATCCCTAATCTGTCTCGCAAGCCCAACACACAATACAGGCCCTCAAGACCTCCTCTCAAAGGGATAGGAAGCCTGGTCAAGGAGATAGAACTCCTATAGACTATAGCAACTCCCCCTCCCCGACCCTATGAGCGACATTGGTGCTGGGCTGAGTACCCAGGTGGACACAGCTGGGAGAGGGGAACACCCTCCTCTCCCACCCAGGTCTCAGTAATGCACTCTAAGTCAGCACCCTCCTCCAGAATTACATCATGGATGAGGGCAGTTTTATTTTGTACTGACCTGGTGTTCATCAACAGCACCGTGTGGCTCAAGGGTTTGCTGATATGGTCACCTGATACCATCTGGTTGGGGATAGATGTAAGGTATCTAACCTCTCTTCTCCTACGTGGGCATGTTCTACCCCCACCGCCATTCCTTCCCCTACCCAGCACCACCTCAATGGCTGAATTAAGAGAATATTAAATAAATATGAGAAGAGGAAAAATAGAAGAGAGGGTTTCTTCACCATGCTTTCTACTGTCACAAACTACTACATATGTCACAGGGTTGTCTCTTAAGAGAAAACCACCCACACCTATACTGGGGAGTGAATTAAGCAACCACACAGACTGCAGAACAGTATGATAATCAGGAGTGCTCTTAATTGCACAAAATAAACTGCAGTTCTAGCACTATGTCAGAAAAGACGTGCTTGCAAAAGGGTTATTTTTACTTGAAACACATTGTGTTACTGTTATACAGAGCAAACCAAGTCACATCAAAAGTGAACTATATGCTTGTCTGATTGCCCCCTTAGGCATCTTTGAAAATCAGGATTGTATCTGACTAATGACCATACAATAACTGGGCTAGATGGGCCATTGATCCAAATCAAATAGAGTACCAAAGCAACTGCTTTACATGCCATCAGATTTTTTGCCATAAAAGGGGAATATCACATAGCTGTTTCAGAACATAATGTCATATGAAAGTAAGCTTGAAATAACTACCACAGTCTCTTGATGCACTTTCTTGCTGCCCCAATATGGGCCTAAACTGTTCTGCAAAATGACATAAAATGAAATTTCGGCAGGAAGAAGAAAATCAGTACTGCCAAGTAATAATATATTAGAAATATTTATCTTCCCAATAAAATCTAATTCTATGCAGCACTTTTAAAATAACACCTAATTTATTCTTTTCATCCCATAATTGAAATCTTACTAAATACTTTCCAATATTATATCCACAACAATATTTTCACTAGCAAATGTGGCATCAACCACCACTACTTCTCCTGAATTCACTGAGACAGCTTTATACAGTGGTGCCTTGACTTACGACCATCCCGACATATGATCATTTCAAGTTGTGACCAGCTCCGGCTGCAAAATTTTGCTTTGACTTGCAGCCGGAGCTTCGAGTTGAGATCAAAAGAGGCAGGGAAAAAAGGTGGGGAATTCAAATTAGAGTGTGTTTGAGCAGGCTTCAGACTGCCTGGTGATGCTTTCTGGTTCTGAGTAAGTACATTTACAGGTTTTTGCAGGGTGGGTTTGGGCTGGGGGGGGGGCTTATGTTTCTGTGCTGTGATTTTTTTCCTGTTTTTGTGTGTTTATTTTTTCAGCCCCAGCACCTTCCAATGGGGCTTTCTGTGTCGTTTATTTTTGGTTATTTTTCAAAGCCCCAGCGACAGAGCTTGCTGTGTGCTTTATTTTTGGTTTTTTTTAAGCCCCAGCACCTTCTGACGGGGCTTGCTGTGTGCTTTATTATTATTTTTGGTTTGTTTGTTTTTTTGGCCGGAATGGATTAATTGCGTTCCAATGCATTTCAATGGGAAATAGTGCTTCAACATACAACCATTTCTAGTTATATCCATCTTCTGGAATAGATTGGGGTCATAAATCGAGGCACCACTGTAATTAGCTTTAGTTCAGGCACCCCCCCTGGAGTATGTGGAGCTAAAGTCGCTGATGAGTGTATTTGTACATATAATTTTCCTGTTCTTTGTAGAAACTTTCAAAGCCATATCTGTTTGTCACACCTTAAAGACAAATGAGGTTTATCTAGCATAGGGTTTTCCAGGTAAATGAGATGTTCAAGAAGTGGTTTCTCCTTACCATTTCTTAATGAGTTTCCACATCCGAGTAGAGATTTGAACACACATCTTATGAGTCCTGGTCTGATACTGTATCCACATCACCATGATCACACTTAAGACCAAGGTAATGATACTTAAATCATATTGATTTTGATGGGATTTCAACATTAGTACGTTTGCCTCTATTGATTCCTATAGTTTCTTGCAAGTGTACTTATGGCATCCAGTATAAGGTCAATCCCCTTCAAAAATGCTATACTAGAAAATTTGAAATTGTGTTATTCATTTCAATCACTGTCAGAGACAAACCAGAAACTCTTTCCTGAAAAAGTGGACTTTTTAAGATTACTGTGGTGGATCTAGGCTCTTTGATAAAGGGACTGGTGGGTCAAAAGATGTCAGAGTTTGAGAGCCATTACTCCAGTGTATATCAAAGGGTTATTATTTTTGTCACAAATGTCTTCAAAATCCAAGTATATATTGATTCCAAAATAGTTATACAAGAAGCCTGACTTAACTATTCTTTCTGAAAGATCTCACTTTGAAAGTATGCACAAATCAGCAGACCTCAGTTTTAACACTACAACAACTTTAGCATTAATAATAAAAAAGATGAATATGAAACATGATCATTCTTCAAACATGTGCTTAGACATGTGGTACAGATCACCAAAAATTCAGAGTTTAGACTTTCTTATTAAATCCTTTATAGCACTCATAAATGCTTGTTATGGCACACGAATGCCTTCTGACAAATGTTGCCACACAAGATCTTTTTCTTTTCCAGAGATCATTTTTACCACTATCCCTTTTTTTTAAAAAAAGTATGTACTTGTCATGGGAGACACAATGAGCCTTCTCTGACACTTGGCTAGCATGCACCTGCATCGTATGACTTCCTAGATTTAGCCGAAGAAAGCAGATAATGAAGGGGAATGTAGCAGTAGCTCTTAATAGTTCTGAAAAATATCTTTCTTTAACTGCAGCACCCAGAATCCCCAAGCTAGGATGTTGTGGTCCAAAAAAAGTATTATTTCTGAGATCTGGGTCTGCAACATTCAGACATAAAAGAGCTGTTTAATACTGAGGCCAGAGTTTGTGTAGTGTACAGTCACATTGCTGGCAAAAATAACAACTGTATTAAGATACGAATAAATGCAAACATGTCCCAAACTTGATTATTGCCCAGGCACTGTATCAAGCTAATAATGTGGGAATAATTCCACTTGTGGGTACTATAGTAGAACTAGCAAATATCATGCTTGGATCTAGCACAGATCATGTGCTAGATAAAAACAGATCATAGGCATCCTTCAATCTCGAGAGACTATGGTAACATGCTCTGAATTGAGGAGTGTCCTCTCCAGAGCATGAAGCCCGGGTAAGGTAATATGGAGGATAGGCTGTTACCCAAGCAGCAGATCCCCCCTCTCCACATTGCTGAAATGGTCCAATGGAAAGGCAAGAGCCAATACAACTGGTTCCAGCAATGTCGCAGGAGTTGGCAGAACGACACGAACTGCCTTCGGGACTCCAGCTCCGGATTTTGCCCCTAGGTTAACTCCTGTAGCCTTTTCCATGAGTGGATATAGCCACAAGGCAGTGGAGGTTTGAGACTGGAGTTTTCCTTCTCCTAGATGGGCTGCCTTCCATGGCTGACGAGCCCCACCAACCCGGCCTGCTCTTTAAGAGTACAAAAGTATAATATGATCCTTAAAACTTTCCTGACTTCCCGGCTTATGCAAATCTAATTGGCTTTCCTTTTCTTAACTGCCTTTCTGCTGTGCATCACTGCAGATAACATGCAATCACACACACACACATATGTACACTATATATTCATGAAGACTGTTACTTGTTAGTCAAGAGAACAAAGCAGTAGAGCTTGCTGTGCTAACAAAATTGGAATATTTATTTGCTGCATGGGTGCCTTTCAAGGAGCCCAGATGGCATGCTTAGTCCTTTCCTCACCATTCATTTCACAAAACAGCCTGTGAAAAAGCCTAGGTCATGAATGGCTGAGTGATTCAAGGTTCCTCTATGAGCTTCATGATGTCAGCTCTTTGGCAGTAAAGCCATTTCATGATTTGGCAGAATGCAAGGGAGGGCTCCCAAGACTCATTTGATGGGTAATTGCTCTTATCTCCCAAGGTCAAACCTGTAGAAACCTACAGGATAAACCTTCCTTTTATCCTCAAAATTATCATTCTGTTTCTTTGACCAGACCTCACAGGATTCTTTTCCCCCCCTCTCACAATAATTCAAGTTTAAATCAAAGACAGTTATACCACTTATGACTGAAGTGTTTAACACCTTCAGGAAAATGAAGCGCTTGTCACTGATTGTGTTCAGCCTCCTGCCACTGAAAGAACAAAGTGTTGCAACTTTGGCATACTGTCGGATCTCCTGTTGTACCAAGAATTTCCAGATTGCAAGGGGATGCTAGGAGTGATAGAAAGCTGCACTGAATTTCCTGGCAGGATTTGCATCCTATGTCCATTATATCTGTGCAGCCTCAAGACAACTACTATGTGCTTGTGCATGACTGCGACAGCTAAGGGCTTTGATGCAGATGACAGGACACAGTATTTAGTAGCTCACCTCCCAGGTAGCACTTTAAACTGCTTTCCTGCAAAACAAATAAAAGTGCTAATTATAATTTTTTTTTAAAAAAAAAAATTATTATACTGTGGAAAAAATACGCAGTCATCATTCCTTATCTTCCAACACTGGGGTACTAATCAAGAACACACTTGTGCACTCGAAAGCTAAATCTACACATTGTTTCCCTGTGGACTCTGTCTTTCTCTGGAAGTAAAATGGCAAACCAAAGCAGTTTGACTCATGCCAGCCTAACAGACTGCAAAGGAACCCATACTGAAGGGCAGGTGATCTCAGATTTCCTATAATAGTTTCCAAAAACACAGCAACTAGGTTTTCAGAAATGTACTTAAAACAACCTGCTTTAAAAATCATATACAACCCTCTCCTCATCTGATCTATTTGTTCTAATTCTCTCCTTCCCTAATTTAAACAGCATGTGCTTCATGGTTAGCAATCTAGATTGGAAATCTAACTTTCTTTGGAGTGGAGTTGTTCTCTTCTGAGACCTGACAATGTTCCAGTTTCTCCAAATTTAATGTGGATGGATCATCACCTAGACAAAAGTTCTCCATAGGCAGATGAATGCATTACTGTCATACAGTAATAGACTGCCTGCCAGACTGCGAATTGGAGGTGTAGCCTGCAAAACTGTTAATAACCGATGCCTCTGCTAATCTGGCTCTCTCTTTGTTTCCAACTGTTTCAACAGAAGTAAGGCCAGATGCCATTTTATTAAAATAAATGTTCAGATACTAACATACATGAAGGTGGATTTTTACATTCACACACCATGCTAATTCCATTCATCATGCTCTGCACCGTATACACAGGTGCACGTAGATGTTGTTTTCATTCAAAATAGCAAAGTGGTCCTGTTCAGTAACATAATATTGTGATACCAGAAACAAGTGTTTCGCAAATGCCTCTACTGAACACACATACTATAACTAAGAGGATTCAGTAATACAATGTAAGTAATTACTCTACTAGCCACAAGGTGGGAGATTTTATTTGTGAAAAATATATAGTGTGTTCAGATAGGAATAAGGGAGGTACAAAAAGTTCTCTTCTGTGTCAAATGTAACACACAATGGCTGAAATCCAGTTGGTGTAACTTTATGCCATGCAACAAGGATGATGTCATTATACGGCAATTATACTGTTTATTTTAATTGAATTTAAAATTCCTATCCCACCACCACCCCTTTCAGGTGTCTCCCATAAGCATTTCCTTCAACATTCAGTGCCATTGTAATCAGCTGAAGTAGACAACTGGCATGGTTCAGCAGACCTCATAGTAGATTTGATCCTTAAAGCTCAAATTTCAAACCATGCTAAGTAACAGACTATGAAACAAGAAAATAGTGAAGTATAATATACCATTTTCACAATGAATTATAAGGTTGTAAAATGGGGTGCACATTTAAAATGTTGTAATTGCAAAAACGTGTTTTATTTTAGCTGTTCTGGTGACATCACCTGTACATTTCTAACTTTCTACTGGAAGGAAGACATCAGGAATTACAAAGAATATAAACCAAACTTTATCTCAAAGCTATGGAGACACTACAATATTTGTAGGTAAAGGTAAAGGTTCCCCTTAACAATTTTTGTCCAGTTGTGTTTGACTCTAGGGGGCAGTGCTCATCCCCATTTCCAAGCCATAGAGCCAGCGTTTTGTCTGAAGACAATCTTCCGTGGTCACATAGCCAGTGCGACTTAGACATGGAACGCTGTTACCTTCCCACCAAGGTGGTCCCTATTTATCTACTTGCATTTGCATGCTTTCGAACTGCTAGGTTGGCGGGAGCTGGGACAAGCAATGGGAGCTCACTCCGTCGTGTGGATTCGATCTTACGACTGCTGGTCTTCTGACCCTGCAGCACAGGCTTCTGCAGTTTAGCCCACAGCTCCACCATGTCCCTATCTTTTTAGTAAATAATTAATCTGTATATACTAATTTGTGTAGGTTTATATGCAAGGGGCACTCAGTAAACCATGTACAGTATCATCAAATAATAAGTAGAACTCAATAGATAGGTACTCTCCGCATATTGTGCTACAAAATATAGTTTACTAATGTGATCCATTTACATGTTTTTCATCTCCGAACAAGCTTGCAAAAATAAACCTGTGAATATGTTAGTGTGTCTTGAAATGAGACAAATAACCATTTTTAATTTTCACGTTATCTCTTATGCAATTTTATAATAATAGCATCCACACATGCATTATATTGGTGAAAATGAGACTGTACCACAGGTGGCTAATGACCAAAGTAGAGGATGACCACTGCCACAGTACAAGCTGTCCTCCATACTGTGTAGATATGCTAAGTGATCTGATAACATGTCTTGTCAAGGTTGTCACAGACTTTAAAATGTACCTTCTTTATGGACCAGCTGAACTCTTGATCATTGATCAGTTGTAGGGTGAGAGATTTTCTCACTGATTTGCAAAGTGTGTTGAGATTTGCACATGACAAAAAAAAGGTAGACATTTGAATTTTACATCATTCAGCCTGAACTTTTACTTGACTTTGCAAATAAACCTCTTCTGGTACAAAACACGGCTTTCCCCTCCTCTCAAGCTGTCCTAATAAAATAAGATCTACAGTGATGCTTAACTTGCTGGTGGCTTTCACATGACTGAAGAGGCTAGGAGCTTTTATCCATATCCATATAAATCAGCTGCTGTGGCAGGAAATGGGTAGCCCTCTGTCTAACACAGGATGGATATGACACAGCACATACTTTTGCTCATAGTTGACATTAACCCACAAACTTTCAGACCTCAATTAGGAACCAACTTTGTTACTGAAGTTAAAGCCCAGAAGATGTAGTGTAAATGTGACCACACTTTGACTTCCATGACTAGCAGACCCACTTGATCAGATGCTGAAGTTCACAAAAGCTTGTGTCACAGCAAAGGCTGCAATCTTCGGAATTTTCTGGGACCTCAAATGAACTCAATGGGACTTACTTTTGAACAAACATCTGTACAGTAAATCCAGCTGGAGTTTAAGATGCCACCACGCTGGGTGTCAGGAGATACCTTGTGAGAGAAAAGACAGGAGGCATATACATACTGATCTCTATTTCAAGGGGTGACTGAAACCAGACTCCTGATTGCACCAACACAAGAAAGTTAACCACTCTTTCTCACCTCCCAGTGATGAACTGACTCCTGGACGGCGTGCACATGGGCTGGACGTAGTAGTTCTCCAGCTTAACCCCTTCCGCAGCCAGCCGGTCCAGCGTGGGAGTCCTGATCTCCGAGCCATGGTAGCCCACGTCTCGGAAGCCCTGGTCGTCCGCCAGGATGAAGATGAGGTGCGGCTGGGAGACGGTGGGCGACGGCTCCGGTCCTTCTCCCAAGTCTTCCCTCCTCCTCGAGCGGTCTGGATCGCCCACCGCGTCCCACGCCGGGTAGCCGTAGGTGAGGAGGCTGAGCACGGAGACGCCGGCCAGCAACCCCCCGGTTAGCATTTTCTTTCGGCAGAGCCGCCGGGTCGAGCGCTAGCCGCTTCCCCCCCCCCTTGCCCCTCCGCCTGGAAGAGGGTTTAGGAATCAAGGGGGTCCCCTTCCGCAGAAGCGACGAAGGGATGGCGAGCCCATGACAGGGCGCCACCCTAGGCGAGGTCGGCCGGAGCAGCGTCCCGCCCTGGGCGAAGGGGCGTCGGGGGTGGGTGGGCCAGGCGGCGGCGCTTTCAAAGCATCCCCGACCCGTCGGGTAACCTCCAGCCGGCCAAGATGACCTCCTCCTGCTCCATCCTAACCCTGGCCTGCCTCCTCGCAGACAAACTCTTGGTTATAAGCGTTCAACCCCCGTGAGGGGGACGCGGGTTAACTCTGCAGCGCGCCTCGCCGACCTCGCCTCCCCACAGCGAGACCCGTCCCAGAAAAGTGCCCCCGTTTTCCTGAAGGGCGGGAAGGCGGCGGCGGCGGCGGTGGCAGAGGGAGAGAAGGGCACCGTCTCCCCTGGCCGCCTGAGCGCCGGCAAGCCACTCTCGCTTCGCTTTCCTTCTTCCCTCCCGCCTCTCTTTCTTCCCACCCATCTCTGGCGAGCAAAGCCAAACAAAACGCCCGCCTGCCAGCCCGCCCGCTACGGTCCGCGCGCTTACACGCGCGCGCGCTTCTCCTCTGGAAAGGGCCGGCGAGGGAAAAAAAGGCTGGGCCAGCGCCGAAGGTCGGAGGCAGAGACCGAGGAGGTGAGGGAGAAGGAGTGGCGGGGGTCGGCTGCCTTTCCTTCCGTTATTCTCACTGCTTCTGTGGCCGCCGCTTCCCTCTTGGAGGGGGACTAACCCCCCCCCGACGCCAATTTCAAGAATCCAGGGAATCAGCCTTAGCATATGCAAAGTCACGAGTGCCTCTGAGAACGTGAAGAGTGAACCCCTCACCTTTCCCTGCCTTGCCTTCGAACGCACTTCTGAGGAGCAGCAAGGTTTCAGATCTGGAAGTTTGGCTTCTGAGAGATTGGGCTTGAAATAAATTCTGTCCTGGATCCAGAGCTCCAGTTCTGGAATACATGACCTGGTAGCAGAAGGTGTGGTTTGTACAAGTGTCTTCCAGAGCGTTCTAGTCGGAATCCAAGCTCACATGACCAGCAGGTCGGTTTGAACCCAAGGCATTAAAATAAAATAAAACAAACAGCATCAGGTTTTCTCATTCCAGCCCTCATATTTCCAAACTTCTGCTCAGGCATGCCAAAGGGAAGGGTGAATTCCTGTCAGGAAAACATAATTACTTATTTATTAAAAGAAAAAAAAAGTTGGGTTGTTCACAAAGAAAAGTTAAAATCATGAAATAAAATACAGTAAATACACAATTTGAAAAGTTGTTTGCATGGATACCTGAAACAGTAATATGTCACCGATCAAGAAAATGTTCTCTGGGTAATTCACAAATATAAGTTAAAATTATGAAGTGTGAAGTGTACAGTTGGAAACACAGATATACATCTAAAATGTTTAAAGCCAGCAAGAGAAAAAAAGAACGAAGACCATTTTAAAATATCAGTACAGTGGCCACCTTCTAGTCCTGTAAAAACAGACCATGTACACAACTTTCAGGCCACTCCATGCCCAAGCTGCCACCACTGAAAAGGCCCTCCCACTAGCAGCTACCCACCTCACTTCATTTTGTAGCCGGCAAAGAAAATAGCTGGTTGGATAGCTCAGTAAATTGGGTACCTGTTTGTGGAGCTAGGGTTTTGTGGGGACAGCCAGTCTTTGTAGCCTTGGGTAAGTTGTGCTATACAACTCTCAGAAGAAGGGAACAATTTCATAGGCAAAATGTATCTCTCCTCTTCTTGGGCAGTGTCTCCCATGACCCTCACCGTTGGCCAGACTGGCAAGGGCTGAGAGTAGTTTAATCACACCTGGAGAGCTGAACTTTACCTGTGTCAGTCTCAGGGTATGGATGGGGGGGGGGGAGGAGACATTTCTTTAAATTAAAGAACAGACATAGTATTATTGCAACTACTGATCCCATTTAATCTTGTTCTGTTTTGAATCATTTTCAAAGGCAGGAACTCATGTAATGCATTGTGGTAATTTAACTGGGAGGTTATCAGAGCGCAGATCAGTATAGCTATGCTGTATCTATCCAGATGGGGTTGCAGTTCATGTATTGATCTAAGCTTCTTTATTCATGTTGGAAGCAATCCAATGGTGTATCTGGAGTGGAAGGATCAGCCAAGATTCTTCCATGTCCATCATCAATCTAAGCTGACAAAAGGCCACTTATAACTACCTATGTTGGTTGGGGATGTTATTCCATAAAAGCAACTTTTCTGGTTTATAGCAGGGCTGCACAATGTTTTTTACCATGAAGACTATGGGAGTTTTTGACATAACAGACACAGAGCACATTAGACTTTGGAACAGTGCTTCCCAACCTTGGGTCCTCAGTTGTTCTTGGATTACAACTCCCAGAAATCTTGGCCAGCTCAACTAGTGGTGAAGACTTCTGGAAGTTTTAGTCCAATAACATGTGGGGACCCATGGCTGGTCCTCAACCTTGGGCCTCCAGATGTTTTTGGACTTCAACTCCCAGAAATCCTGGCCAGCAGAGATGGTGGTGAACGCTTCTGGGAGTTGTACTCCAAGAACATCTGGAGGCCCAAGGTTGAGGACCACTGCTCTAGAGGAACAGGATAAACCAAATCCAACTTCGGGTGAAATAGATAGTCCTACATTTCTTTCAAAACACTTAGGCTAAAGGGCACAAACATGCAGAACTGGGGGAAAGGAATGTGGTTCAGGAAAATCAAGAAAATGACATAACTAGCAGTCCAGGAGATTGGAAATACCCCATCTCAGTGGAAGGTTAATGATGAACATAGAAACTGGATCATAATACTGAAAAAAGAGTAATAATAATTTAACAGTGTGCCACCTATACCTTCAGAGACAGGGCTGGATGCAATAGCATTCAACAAACAAACTATGCACCTGCTGTTTTGGAGGGAGCTCGGTCCCCTCCAAAATTGGCAAATGCTGCTCAACTGGTGAGACAAATGACAAATCATAATACTGGGAAGGGCAGATCTATGAAGATCACTTTCTCTCACCTTAAAAATGAATTGAAACAAAACTTTCCTCCATTCCTAACTAGGACCTCCCTCTTCTTCAGAAAAGTCTGCATTTATCGGCCCTCATATACTCCATTACTGTGTGCAAGCAGTGGTTCAGAACATCTGCCTCACCTGAAGAAGCAAAGCTGAGTAATTTATGTCTTGGTGGTACATTAGTCCACGTACAGTATGTAGAGAATCCCATCTAATAATTTCATGATGTGGAAGTTAAACAATAGAAAATAGCGCAGTGTGGAACTCTGTGGAGCTACTAATAATCTGTGCAGTAATCCCTCAGAATCAATTGTCAAAGATTAGTATCATTGCAATATGGTTCTTCTAGTCCCCAAACTAGAGAGCAACTACACTTGCAAATAACACAGAAAATGCTCAGGAATTGGAATCAGATTCACACTGATTTCCTTTGACCATACAATATACAAGTCAGTCTGACGTTTCTTCTCCCTAATCTGTACTTTTTTCCTCCAACATTGTACCTTTTGGAATTGAATGTGTTTGCATCAGTTCAGGCGATGTGATTTGCTTGAGCCAATATGGAGGGGTTTGTAGCTATTCTGTTTCAAGCCATTTGAACTGGTTATAGCAGCACTGGGACAGGCAGGGTGGGGGAAACCTGGCTTCCATTTGAATTCTCTCCTCCCTGCATCTGGTGCCTGAGTCTGCTTGTTTCTTCTCCCATTCTGTTTCTTTCGTTTTTTCCCCCTTTCCCTCTTTTTAAAGGCTTGCTGCCCTAAGGCTAGGCCAGCTAAGTGACCAAAGAGAAAGAAAAAGGGAATTGGCAGAGAAATTTTCAGTCACCATTGTTTCCAAGTTAACAAGCTGGGAACAAGGCTGATTGACAGGATTTTTGGCTTTTTTTTCTCTTTCTCTCTCCTTGGTCATTAGCAGTTCGAACACTAGAGTAGCAGGCCTTTAAAAGAAAAAGAAAGAAAGAAAGAAAGAAAGAAAGAAAGAAAGAAAGAAAGAAAGAAAGAAAGAAAGAAAGAAAGAAAGAAAGAAAGAAAGAAATGGAAGGGAACCGGAAGGAAGAGGCAAACTACCAGACCCAGGCATGAGTTGTGGGGAGGAGAGAATTCAAATTTTTAACAAACCGCAAACAAGGCTGAATGACATTTTTCTCCTCTTTTTATGGTGATTTCTGTGTGCTGGTCTGAAGTGAATTGATCTAGAGAAACCTGCTTTCCTAGATGTGGCTTCACAGTGGATCCTTTCACATTTCCCCCTACTATGTAGTTGCACCCTCAGGACAGACTATCCAGAATGATACCATGTGGACGTGATATACAAGATGACATTTTAAAGTTAAAATCATTTTTAATGTTTAACTGTGTTTACTTATTCAATTATATTTTAATTAGTGTATAGTTTAATTGTTTTTAATGTTTAATTTATCTTTTTAATTCTGTACTTTTAATATTGTGAGCTGTCTAGGGTCCCCATACCAGAAAAAAGGTGGCCTATAAATAAAACAAATAAAGAAATAAACAAATCTTGGCATTATTATTATTTATTATTATTTATTTTATTTATATCCCACCTATCTAGTCAATAGACCACTCTAGGCGGCTTACAACGAGGAATGCAACAATAAAAACAACAAAATTACATAAAAGAAAGAAAAGAAAATGTTCAGTTTTCTGAGAAGGGTAAAAAACCTGCATCTGCTAAGCTTCCCTCTACACAGCTCTAAAGAGAATGTCATAAATAAAATGCACAGTTGGAATAAATGGTTGCAATGAATCTTTTAAACCAATGGTGGTAGTGGAAACACAAGACAGCAAGAAACTATAGAAACATTTAAAACTGTGCAGAACAAGAGGAATTAAAATCTATTTTATTTTAAGTTATGAGGAATCTGGAGTGTGTGTGTGTGTGTGTGGGGGGGGTGATGAACCAGAATTATGTCGGGAAATATGTCTGGAAATGGATTCTTTTAAACCCAGCTCAACAATATATAGATACAAACAAAGAACACCATAAAGAATGCAGGAACACTCCAAAGGAAATCAGACTAAAAATATTTTTGTTTTATATATATATTCTGCATTATATATATATATAAAACAAACATTCTGCCAATGCTCTGTGTAGTATGTTCTGGGAAAAGAAAGGAGAGGAATCAGCTTCTACCACACCACGTTAATGTACCCTGACTAGGATCCAGTCGTCTATGGGGCACCTTAACCTGAATCTAACCCTTATGTTCAGTGGACCTCACTGAATTAAGGGATGCTCTCTTACTATGACTTTTGAAAAGAACAAAAATAAATGTGAGTAACCATGGGTGGAGAAAACCCTGCAAAACTATATGAAAATTTGGTTTTATTTATTTATAGGCCACCTTTCTCCCAAAAAGAAAGGGTGTATATATAAGCTGCTTTTCTCCTAATATAGAACGTACAGTGGTTCACAAAATGATTAAGAAACAGATGACATTAACTACAGAAATAGTTATAACATCAACAGACAAATAAGTGAATTAAGTTAAAAACAACAAAGTTTAGAACAAGTTAAAATATGTTAAAGCTAAATATTTAATGGGTTAAGGAGAAAGAAAAAAGGCATAGCGAATAATGGCATGAATGTTGACAAATGATCAAGGCCGGTCCTACCAACTGGCAAAGTGTGGAAGCTGCCTTTTGTAGGTGGAGTTGGAGGTGGGGAAAGAAAGGTCCCTGGAAATTGAACCGAGATGCCCTATGCAAGCCCCCCCCCCTTTATCCAGAGAAGTCAGATGCTGGATTAAATATGATGTGACTTCCAGGTAAACACATGTAGGTTTGTGGTGCACATATGTATGCAATTTTCAGAGGTTTTTTGTTACTTTTAATTTAGTACACTCTTTTCCTATTCCAGACCCCAGAGTCAAAGTTTATTTTCTCTTCGTACCCAGTTTCATTTTTCTTTAGTCTACTTAGTCTACGTTGATGGTGCCATGTCTCTTTCGGGCCATTTTAGCATCCCTTTGTAGAGGTTTCTTCCATTACAAAAAGATTGCTTTCGGCATTTCAGATATCACCACAAAACCTGGAAAAAATGAATGCACAGGATTTATTTTCAACCACAAACCAGCTTGATTTGCTGCCACCCATTCTTGTGCCATTGGAGAATATGCCTGGAAATCATAACTTTAAAATATTAGCTACTTGGTTTCTTTTAAATGTAGATCTATAGTAATATTTATTGTCAAAGCAAAATTTTCTCCATGAAACGAAAATAAACTTGAAGGAACCTAACTGATCTTATTTTCTTATTTCCTTATTTCCTATTTGTCCATTTATCTAAATTGCTTTACTACAACAACTACTTTGTAATAGAAAGTATGGTGGTTATGAGTGTGAATTATGAGATTGAAACCTTGGGTTCAAATGTGAGGTCAGCCAAGAACTCTTCTGTCTGGCCCTAGGCAAGCCCTTGTCTCTCAGATCCAGTCTGTCTCTCCACACTGTCTGTTGGCACAGACACTAATAGAAAAACAAAAATTCTGGCCCATTTGTTTGAAAGAACATTTATAAGGATTACAGTGATAATTCCCCCTCCCAGAGGACAGTGCTATGATATTATAGCTTCATGGAAGTACAGCTATGCTATTCTGCAGCACAGCAAATCAATATCCTTCAAAGCAATTCTAAAAATGGGAGCAACTGAAACAAAAAAACCCTATAATTTTGAAACTGGACAGAGGATCAGCATCGAATTTGGCACATATATAGCAAGCAGTATATTTGTGCTCTGTGCCAAATTTGGGGATGTTTAGGTAAAGGAGTTTCAAATTATGTGTTTCTAAATGTAAAACTGTTTACTCCCCCTGTGCAGAAACAAGCAACTAAAATGTCCCCAGATTGAAAAAGCTCAAACAAAATGAAAATATCAATTTTGCTCATCTTGGGGAAAAAATTGTTCATTCCACCCATTTTCTTTAATTTGGAAAGAACCCAGGCTGCAGAAGCTGAAAAACTGATTCTCAAAAAAGTTATTTTGAATGGGGAAAACAACCACTTTGTTATAAGACTCGGCATGTGTGGAACAGGCTTACCAGCAAGACTATTCCAAAGTAGATACATTGTTGCAGCTTCATGAGCTGGAAGATATTTGGAAAGCAGTGAAAGGTTACAGAAACAGTCAAAAGAAAGATTTTATTTGAAGAGTAAAAAAGTACAGGTTTACTTTAAAGATAGTGAGTGACAGTCCTCCAGAAAGGGATACTTTGCCATGTATCTCCATGGAATTAGCACTCGGTTTTGTAAGGCAAATTCAAAGTATTTATGCATTATAGAAGCACAGAGCAGTTGTGTTTGTCCCAATCCTTTCAGTAAACATTTTCTCACACTTTATGAGAGCAGGCTTCTAACACAAGTCTTCAAAGGGGAATTCGGCTCCAGGTCTGGGGCAATCTGAACTTTTGACTCTGCTGAAATATCAGAAGGAGAGCTTTTAAACTCCTTCCTGGCTAAACAGACATTCATGCTGGCAGAGGGATTCTGTGTTTGGTTATAAAAATATTGTAAAAGATACAAAAAAAGGAAAAGAATAGAGAACAAATATTCAGAAACTCACTCTAAGCTGTTAAATTACTGTTTTTGAGTTGTAGCTGTGGATGGTTTTATTCATTGTTAGCAAAGCTTTGGTGCCTATATCCAGTCATAGTTCAACCATTCCACCCATCTGGCCACTATATACTTGCCTGGTAATTAAGAAAAAAACCTCCAAAGATTTTATGTGCCATCAATCTATCTCATGTTAGGTTTGCCTATTCCCCTCCTCCACATTTCCCAGCAGTATGGTCTTTTCTGGTCAGTTCTGTATTCAAAATATATGTGCATGGTAGGATTCCCTCAGTTTACTAATTTTTGTTCTAGTGAAAGTTCAGGCTTGACTAGATTGAGCACCCACTTTTCTACCTTTCTGTGGCATCTGTAAGGCTCTCCTCCAACGCTACATTTCAAATGAGTTGATTTTTGTTCCTCTCTATCTTTGCTGTCTTTCTTTCACATAGTATGGATGATTTTGAACTTGCTTTCCAGTAACAATCTTTGCTAATTCTAACCACTCTCTTTTAAAAAAATTTCCAAAGGCAAGGGGACATGTTTTGGAAAACATGCACACCGCGTATTCAATAGAACTTTTGGTCCATTATAACTGTTCTTCCTCAAGTTACCTACCCCAAGAAAATGTGTCTGAAAATTGGAACATAGCTTTCTAGTCTGCATTCTGTGGAACTGGCATGACAATACTAGTTTACCTGAGAGGTTAAACGATGTGTATGTTTCTCCATTATACGTGTTGCACTTCCTTACATCTTTGCTTCATCATTTCATTACTGGAGAATTAACAATCTTATTTATTTATTTATTTATTTATTTATTTATTTATTTATTTTATTGCATTTATATGCCGCCCATCTAGACATAGTCTACTCTATGTTGCTTAGCACTATGTTTAGTTGGGAGGAATTTTCATTGAGCTAAAGTGACTGCCTACGTTTCATCATTAACCAATTAACAAAGTTATTTTTTTTCTCATCTCTAAAATTTGAGAGGAGTGCCGCACTGTCACCCCTCCTCTTTCTCTCACTGATCAATGTGTCTACTCTCTTTGTTAGTCACAAAAGCTCATATCAAAATATAGCAGTTAGTTTTTTAGGAACCACAGCATATCTGTTTTCTTTATTTTTTATATTTCTTTTATTTTTCCCTGATATGTTAGGACAGACTAACATAGATACCTCTTCTAAAACTTCAACTATGGAAGGTTTTAGATTGAAGATATACAAATGATGAGTTTATCTTTACTTTCTATTGCCCACAGTCTATCATTTGATTTCATGATTATGGAAATTGTGACAAACATCAGATCATGCTTGGCACTTCTCTTGTCTTACCTCCTTTAGTATTTCAGTCTTGGATATTTTCTATGGAAGCCACTGTCAAGGTCTTACAACAATGTGGCTCTGTTTTTTTTTTTCTTTTCTATTCTATCTTATGTTTTCCCCTTTTTTGTTTGTGTTTTCATTTTTAGGAAATTTGTTTGTTGACATTGCCTTGACATCAGAGGAAGTTGCTAAAAATTATTAGTTAATATACTATAACAAAAAGCTGGAACCTTTGTCTATGCTAAAGACTCATTTATGAAATAAACCCAGCATTGCACACACACACAAAATTATTTACCCGTGGTAAGGAAACTTACGTTCTCTCTACTTTTTAGTTTTATTGAAAATATTATTTTCATAAAATGTACTATAATTGCCATTACAAGCTAACATGATGGAACTGGAGTTTTTGATGCCTTTTTAAAAAGAACATAGAAATAATGAACATATCAGAAACTTTGCAGAACGGTGAAAAACAGTGGGATATGATTAATGCTAGATATAAAATCCAGAGAAAGGGCATTGTGATGGTGTTGTTGTTCAATCCATCAGATAGTGTTTAAGTGTCCAATAAACTAGAATATTTTAGAGGAGTAGCCCTTCCCAGTGAATCCCTATGAATGGAAGTGCCAGAGCCCCAAAGCAATATAATACTGAGAATATACTATTGCCTTCCAACTTCAACTTTGTGAATGTGATCTTGAAAAGAAATTAGGGAGAAAGCCCTGGAGAAAAAGCCATGGTAATGCCTGGCTGTAACTGCCCTCATATACATTACAAATAACTCATAACTAGAAAATGGCCTTTTCAAAGTCAGAAGTGGGCATAGTGGAGCCCCTAAGACTGTTTCTGTGGTCTCCTCTGTGAAGGAGCTGAGGCAAAGAGTGTGCCGGTCCTCAATGCCAAATCTGAGGAACAGATGAAAAAGGGGGAACAACGTGAGATGACAGGATCTATGGAGGAGAAGGCGGGAGATTCAAAGGTTGAAGGAAAGGTGGGAAAGACAGAGATTTGTTTAGTAGAGGGAGAGTGGGCGGGGCAGGAGGTGTCAGTGTGGGAAGATGATAAAAGCAGGGAAGGGGTGGTGTGGTTCAGTACGATGGTAGAGGAATACGAGAGAAAGAAGCGGGAAGAAGGGAGAAAGGTGTTCGAAAGGGTACGCACTCAAGGACTCTTAAAGGACTTTCCAAACCTGAAGGTGGGAGGACTCTTGCCCAATCCGGAACCTGAAACTGAGAGAGTGAATGGACAGTTACAGTGGCACCTAGGGAAGCTGAGCTGCGATGAGAGTGGAAAGAGACCTATGAGCCATTCCCCGAAGGTCCAGATGAAAAGGGGTGGGTAAGGTGCTCATGTTGTGGGATGATTTGTGCGATCAGGAGTGCCCCACCCCCACGACCGGAGGGGCAGGGATGGCGTGGAGAACAACACCGTTACATCCATGGGATTATGATAAAAGTTATGTTGCTGATGCCAGTGGCCTGTTGCCAAAGTTGGAACTGTTAATACCTTCAAGTGAAGTGCTGGTGGATGTTGGAGAAAATAAAGTTGAGAGTTTGAAAGTTATACAGACTACGCTGTTGTTATTTTCCGCCGATACTGAGGGACTGCCTGAGGGAGGGAGCGAACCCCTTCACATCCTCCCTCCCTCAAATTCCACACTCCTGCACTACAAATGAGTTTTGCCATGGGGGAAAAATTCCACCCCTCAGCCTATGCCAGCAGCAGTTTATCTTTAAGTATGTCCTGGGGACCCTATGATGTTCAGATCTATTATTTACCCATTTTTCAAATTCTGAGGTGGGCCAAGTGATGGGCAACATTCTAGACACAAGGCAGTGAGACAGAGCCACAGTGCCCCAAAGAGACCTGCCAATACTTGATGGAGATGTTCCTCTGTTGGCATTTGCTATTCTTCTCAAACAAAACTCTATAAACAAAAGGATGCTACAGTTGCCCATCACTGTTTTAGCCCTGAGAATATGACTGTCACATGGCTTTTTGCACCTTCTGTAGTTTACAAGTTCTGGATGTAAATATAGTCTCTCTTTGTAAATGGTCAATCTGCCTTGTGCTTGTAATGATGGGCTATTTGTAATGTACCATTTGGGCCAAATTAAATGTGCATCTGCTTAATCTGGTGCAGTGGTTTCCGACCTAGAATCCTCAGATGTTCTTGGACCAAAACTCCCAGAAGCTTTCACCACTAGCTGTGTTGGCCAAGATTCTGGGAGTTGTAGTCAAAGAACATCTGGGGAGGAAAGGCTGGGAACCATTAGTCCAGTGTATACTAGGGTAGTGTAGTGCAGTGGTCCCCAAGCTTGGGCCTCCAGATGTTCTTAGACTACAACTCTCAGAAGCCTTCACCACCACCTCAGCTGGTCAGGATTTCTGGGAGTTGAAATCCAAGAACATCTGGAGGCCCAAGGTTGGGGACCACTGGTGTAGTGGATAGAGTATCAGTCCACTTGGCATGGAAACTCATAGGAGGAGTGGTAGAACTGGTAAAAACATTCCTTAAATAATGCATCTGCCTTGGAAATGCTAATAGGGTCAGCATAAGTTGCAACAGGCACGAAGACATAAAACTCACCTAGACACATATTCAGATGGTGACATGGAAACACAGTTTCCAAATACTCTGGAACTAACTGTCAGAGAGGTCCAAAACTAGATTGTTAAAGAGGAGAAGCAGCCAATCTATTGCCACATGAAAAATTGTGTCAGCTTGTCCTAGTCTGTGCAGAATTTCAGGGGAGTTGGGCTTTTCTTTTCTGCAAAGCTAACTGCAGGCTACCATGGCTGGTCCTGGTGACATGCAAGGCTTTAGGTTCATTGGGTCTAAAGGTATTGATGCCCCTCTGCTGCCTGGTTCCTCAAACATGACACTTTTGGATTGTCCTCAAGGTACACAAATGGGAATAGCACTGGTACTAGTTTTCTGCTTACAGAGTTCAGCTTGACAGCAGATGCCAATGGAAGGATACCTCCCTCAAGTAGTGGATTTGGGGCAATGTGGCAGTACCTTGGTGCCTTGTGGCTACAAAGTGTAGTAGATGTGACAGTTTTCTGCTACTGAGAGTCAAACACTGGAAGAATCAAGGACAAGAGCCTACTGAACCAACGCAAGTACTGTAATTCCTTGTTAGTTAAAATAGATGGTAAATGTAAGACTACAGTGCTACTGCAAGAGGAGAGAAAGATAACAATACCGGAATTAGTTAGACCCACCTACTGTTGACTTGAGCTCTCCTTCCATTGCCTATTCTAGCCTGTCAACCTGAGGGGATACCAACTGCCATTGCCTCCATCCTGATTTAGCTCTGCAGGCTAGGATGTCTTCCTGATGATCTGAAGTGGTTCTAAGCATCTGATTACACAGGAGTTGTCAATGTTTGGAACTCTTTAGGGAAAATATCTCAAAAAATGAGTGAAACAGTTTAAAGAAAGAAAGGGAAAAATCAAGGAATCAAATTTCCCTCAGAGAAATTTGGAAATTCCTGTTGGAGATCCCCACTGTAAAAGATGCAGTCCAGGTTAGATATTCACACAAGGCCTATAAACAAATTAAATGAAGGCTTCCTTCATAAAGTGAAAGCCTCATGGAAATTAGGGGCATAAGAAGGAGTACAAATTCTGTTTTATCCAATTATTTTCCAATTTGGAAAATGATGATTTACAGGATTAAAGTCTGATAAGAGATGTATAAAGTCAGGAGCAGTATGGATTAAGTGAAAACAGCATTTCTTCTTCTGTCACACACAGTTTTAGAATACAGGTTTACTGAATGAACATGGATTGGCATAGCTTCAGGGCACACAAAAGAAAGTAAATCATTCTGTTATGCTTCATTAAATTATGGAATGCAGTGCTGTGAGATACTGGTGTAAGCACTGGTTTAAATACTTTTAGAACAGAGTTTGGCAAGTTTATGGAGGGCAGGATTACCTACTGCTGTTAGCCATTGAATTCAGCCTTCATCAACTGAACATCTATGTATGAAGGCAATATGTTCAAATGCCAGTCACTAGGAAATAGATATAAAAAATGGGAAGGCATAAATAACATACTGCAGCCATTGCCTTCATGCTGTCTTTGCGGGCTTCCAAAATGTACTTGACTGTCTACTTTGAGAAACAGGATGCTGTGTGACATCACTTTCCGGCCGGAGGTGGAAAGGTCCATCTTTCCCCTCAATGCCACCATCACTCTTTTCAATGTGGCCATTACTACTAGTTGCACCTGGTACCAGTACCAATAGAGACATGGTGGCACTGCAGGTTAAACCGCAGAAGCCTCTGTGCTGTGAGGTCAGAAGACCAGCCGTCGTAAGATCGAATCCATGTGACGGAGTGAGCTCCCATTGCTTGTCCCAGCTCCTGCCAACCTAGCAGTTCAAAAGCATGTAAATGCAAGTAGATAAATAAGGACCACTTCAGTGGGAAGGTAACGGTGTTCCATGTCTAGTCATGCTGGCCATGTGACCATGGAAACTGTCTACAGACAAACGCTGGCTCTATGGCTTGGAGATGGGGATGAGCACCACCACCTAGAGTCAGACACAACTGCACAATTGTCAAGGGGAACCTTTACCTTTACCAGTACCAATGAATCAAGCATATATATCATCAGATATGAGCAGTGCATGCAGGTATAAAGAGTGATGGCACAGATAATATCTTCTGTTATGCATAGCAATACTAAGCTTAACACATGAATTCAGGGAGTTACAGACTCACGTGGTAAAACTGCCATTTTCAAAAGAAGACGGAAGGCAAGTTGAAAGAGAATTCACATTTGCAGGAACTGATGTAGCTACTTTTTCCTCAAACTCAAAACTCTTTTTTGTAAAAAAAAAAAAAGCAGAGGTTTGGAGCTTTTGATGTCTGTTTCACAAGACTGGAAAAGGGTTTGACTGACATCTTCTGATTCTCTTTGCCTAGGAACAGCTCTAAGAAAGGGGACTATTTTAATAACATGGGCAGATTTCTTCTGGCTTTAAGGACCCTGTCTGTCAAACCTGGTTCCTTTCATCCTCATTGAACTGAGGTTCATGAAGCATTCTCATTGAAATGAATAGACATTATACATCATTAACACTTAGTGATTCTTAACTAAGAATCTGGAAAAAGTGAAGATGTGAACAATAGTGGAGTCATTTTTCTTTACTTCATTTCCTGCTAACCTCTTCTACTAATTAGCACATGCCATTTCGTTTTGATCTTGCCTTTCATGGAAATAGAAACTGAAGTGGTGTGTTCCAACAAGAAGCAAGTTTCCGAAGCGGATGCTGTGTTTTCTGCCAGACCATCATTGCAGGAAAGTGTATTACAAATATGAATAAAAATCTGATGATTCATGGGAGTGACTTCATTCTTTCTGCTGTCATTAGTGAAGCCTGGTAATTAATTCATAGAAGATATATACGTGAATTACCAAGTTCCACCAGTGAATTGCCCTGTGGTTTATGACATAACTCATACTTGGTCTGTTATTTTATTTAATATTATATTGCATTTTTCTTCAATCCCCTATAGGAATTTACAGGCACAAAGCCAAATTTTGATGCAAGTATCATAAAGAGACCTAAATCTGGAAGAGCTCAGCAGACGTCTGTTGGATTTTATTCTATATTTTATAAATCCAAATAAAGATTCTTCTGTATTTAATTTATTTATCTTTAATGATTTATGCTACCAATCCTTTAAGTGTAATCCTCATTGTGTTTAAAGAGACGAATAGATACAAATATTTCTGAATAGATCTATATAGTATTGTCCTGCTAATATGTCTATACAATAATTTTTGGACAGGATGGACTCTCAAATACCTTGTAATTCAAGTGTACAACAATTTTATCATGTTAGAGTTATATGGAGGCATTTGTGATAATCTCTTCTGGTCCCTTGCAGGTAATGTCATAGTCCAGGTTCTCTTTCTATAGGATAAGGGAAGAACTGGTCAAATTAAATATGGTGGAAGATGGAATCAAGAAGCCTGAGCTGTACAAATCAGACACTGCCCATCCCACTCCATACTCTAGTGAAGACATCAGGATTAAGATCCTATTCTAGTGGAGTCAAAAGCCTCACTGGTGAAGTTCAGTGGGATGCAGGTGAGAAAGAAGGAGGAGGCATCTAGCTGGCATATGAGATATTCAGTGACAGCTACTGTGGAGATGTATTGCAACGCTATCTTTGGATGCCTGATTAATAGCTGACCAGCAGCTCCCTGTTCTACAACTGGGCTCTGCTTCACTCAGGTACAAACCACTTGGGCAATGAGGTGTGTGAAACATCATTGCAGGAGCATGGGAAAAGTACAGATGTTCACACAGTGGGAAGTTCTACAAGCCTTCTGTCATACTAGAGTCTAGGTCCATGGAAGGTATGGGGTAACACAAAGGTGGCAGGTCCTAGTAGGTCTGTAATTTGCTTTCTTGGACAGAAGTCATTGCAAACAGAGGGAATAGCTAATTATAAAGAGGCTAACTTGAAAAAGAAGGCCTTCTGATAATAACATAATCATAACTGCATTGAAAAACAACAGCAGCCCCCAATAAGGATACAAAAAGATTCAGGTACACATGGATTAGGGCATGTGGTTGCTGGAAAAAGGAGTGAACCAGCCTATCCCCAGAACAGACCAAACCAGGAGACAAACTTGATCACACCTTTATGCCATCAGTCAATTAATTGTCCTGAAGGTCGCAGAGCAGTTGTGTGGATGGAAGGAGAGAAAAAAATGGATGAAAATGTCACTTTACCTTGCACTTAAAAAAAAAAAAATTGGGCCGCACTTACATGTTCTAAGATAGAAGTGATGAATTCCACTGGTATGAATCAAATTGTATCACATATGTCAGTTATGAAGACCTCCCCATAATCACAATATATTTAAACTGCTGTGACCTTGATCTTTTTAACAAATGCAGTAGAATGCATAAGAAATTGTTTTTATTAAATAATCAGTTTTCATTAGAATAACATTTACCTTTAAAAAGATGAAGTGAAATTGAGTGCAATATTTTAAATGTTTTGCCATCAAGAAGACTTTATGAATTTAAATTTCCAGTGCTTATGCTTTAACGAGGATAATTATATTAACAGGAACTACATTAGTCTTGCAGTCATCGGCACTTCTGGCAGGTATCCACCTGAAAATTCATTAAGGAAGGGATGGGAAAAATAACAAAATCTATTTGTTCCTGTGGCTGATATTTAAATTAAAGTGTATAAACTCCTGGAATAGACTAGGCAGTTTCGAAATTCTTCTTTTCATCTCCCAGAAAATATCTTGATGGTTTCCAAGTATCTTAATTTCTTTATGTATCTGCAAGAAAGTTTTTTTTATTTCTTTCAGTGTGACATTATTTATGGATGGTCCCTGTTCTATATCTTTCCCCATAACTTTTATAATCAAAGAATAAAAGCATCATGTGTGAGACATTTGAGAACTCATTTATTTCCCATTCAACCAGTTTATACTCATAAGAGATAATGGGAAACTGGTTTGGAGTCATAAAAATAAGGTGTTCTAGTGCCCCAGCTCAAGTTAAGCAATAGGAAAGGTCTCCAAATGAAGACATGAAGTGCTTTCAAGAACAAATCTGTACCACTGTTTCACAGCAGTTTAAGAATTATAAATTGCTTCCAAGAACCTTGAAGTCTTCATTGACTGAGGGCAAGGAGAATTGTTTATTAGAGTCCTTTAACTTACTCATTTGCATATAGCAAGCCCCTTTGCGTGGTCTCCAGAAGATGTTGCAACAGTTTTGATGTCTAAGGTAGAGGACAACATGGTGCCTCTTCCAGTTCCATGGGCAGAAGCCAGCTTCAGGCTAACATATCAATCTTACTGAAGAACTTACCCTGTACAGTGGCGCCTCGACTTACGACCCTCCTGACTTACAACCATTTTGAGTTATGACCAGCTCCGGCTGCAAAATTTTGCTTTGACTTGCGACCGGAGCTTCGAGTTACAACCAGAAAAAAGGCAGGGAAAAAGGCGGGGAATTCAAATTGCTAACTGTTGGTGGCGAAGAGGCTGCTTCTTTGTAGCTCTTTTGCCCCAACGGTTAGATAGTGTGTGTTCGGAGGAGGCTTTGGACTGCCTGGTAAGGTGCTGCTTTCTACTTTTTAAAAACTGGCTGTTCTGAGTGGATTTTGCAGCATGGGTTTGGGCTGGGTGATGGGGTTATGTTTCTATGCTGTGATGGGTTTTGCAAGGTTTGTTTGTTTTTTGTTCCCCCCCCATTTCCGATGGGTCTTGCAGGGTTTTTTATTTTTGGTGATTTTTTAACATTTCCAATGGGTCTTGCAGTCTCTGCTTGGTTTTTCGGTTTGTTTTTTGCATTTCCGATGGGTCTTGCAGTCTCTGTTTGCTTTTTGGTTTTCTTTTTTTGCATTTCCGATGGGTCTTGCAGGGTTTGTTTGCTTTTTGGTGATTCTTTTTTTACCTTTCCGATGGGTCTTGCAGTCTCTACTTGCTTTTTGGTGATTTTTTATTTTATTTTATTTGCATTTCAGATGGGCCTTGCAGGGTTTGCTTGCTTTTCAGTTTCTTTTTCCTTTGGCCGGAATGGATCAATCGCGTTTCCGATGGGTCTTGGAGTGGTTTTTTTTTGTGGGGGGTGTGATTTTTTTCTTTGGCCAGAATGGATTAATTGCATTTCAATGCATTCCTATGGGAAATGGTGCTTCGAGTTACAACTATTTTGAGTTACGACCATCTTCCAGAACCAATTAAGTTCGTAAGTCGAGGCACCACTGTACTTCATTTAAGGGCAGCAGGCTAGTTTGCAGGATAGGTTAATGAGTGGGTAACACAGACCATGTGGCATACACAGTCCAGTCTTCTAACACTTCATTACTAATCCATAGCCTGCAGTATCTGACCTGTGAGACAATAATCAAAATGCCTAATGGTAGGGCTGGTCCCAAATGAACTGGTTTTGTTCTCAACAGTCTCTCCTCATCCCCCATATATCAGAGAGGGATTAATTCAGACATGAATACACATCTGATTAGCCTCTTATTGATTACTGTTAATAACTTGCAGCAAAATATATGAACAGACTGCACTGGAAACATGTTGAAATGGTGGTTTCATGTGATACATGTTCTTCTTAGATGGGTAAGGTCTCATTAACATGAGTTCATGATGGGCGTAAATATGTGAAGGGAGACCACTAATATGAAGCTACATATAATTTAAACAATAGAACATCTTTACTTGTTCACACAATTGTTTATACATTTAATAAACAATGTATTTGTGATTATAACATAGAAAAGTACTATCAAAATTAGAGCTTAAGGCTGTAACCCTATACCAACTTACCTAAAAATTAAGTCACTTTTGACATCAATGGGGCTTGCTTTTGAATAGCTTTGTATAGGATTGCACTGTGTAGCATTTCAACCTTCAGAATATAAACAGATCCCTGACACTATTTGATGTAGATATTGTAAACCTTAATCTATTATTGTGATGTCCTTTTTTTCACAGTACAGTGGTGCCTCGCATAACGAGCGCACCGTTTAA
The DNA here is from genome assembly GCF_051106095.1 of Pogona vitticeps. Classification (NCBI taxonomy): domain Eukaryota; kingdom Metazoa; phylum Chordata; class Lepidosauria; order Squamata; family Agamidae; genus Pogona; species Pogona vitticeps. The sequence continues at coordinate 27,666,665 of NC_135787.1, forward strand.
CGACAAATTCACATAGCGATCCGTTTTTTGGGATCTCTAATGCGATCGCATACCAATGCTTTTTATAGCCAAAAATCGCTTTGCGACGATTTTTGCCGGACGCCCCAAATGGCCGTGTGCAGCGTTTTCGCACCCTGCCCTCGCTTACCGAGGATGCGAAAATGGCATCCGGATGGGGAAACATCGCAGAACGGTGAGTTTTGGGACCCATTGGAATGCATTAAACAATGTTTAATGCGTTCCAATGGGTTTTTCCGTTCCGTATAGCAGATTAACCTCGCTATGCGGGGCACCACTGTATACATATGTAAATCAAGGGAGGATAACGCCTTTATTAGATCACTAAAATCTCAAGATTGTTAGCATTCAACTTCCACAGGACTCTTCAGCAGGTTGGGTGCTTAAGCCAGGAGGAAAACAAAACATTATCTTGGCTAGATGTTATGGCTAGGATCCTCCAGTTTAACACGTATTTCCAAAATGGAGGCTGCAATCTTGCAGAATCAGCTTGGTATCAGATTTCACAGTCATTTTACGTGGACAGGAAGATTAGCAGAAAGATCCCTTCCTGCTCTAGATGTATATAAAATGGAATCAGCTCTGGAAAGTTCTCTGTTTTAATGAGTAAGAAATGGTTGAAATAGAATTGTGAAGACTCTCATGAATATAAAGCCTATTAGCTTGAAAAGTACAAAAACCCATCTGGTTTTTCTTCTGCAACTCAAGACAGCTTCCCCCTAAAGGATGATATCCCTTCTCAAAAACACAACCCAAAATGTAAAGAAAATACTGTATAGGCATTATGATTTCCAGTTCAGTAAATTTAACTTTAAAAAAAGAGAACATAATTCATGAAAGTATTCTATTAGTTTTTCCTTATAGGCAACAAATGATATGTCATATCCAAACTGCCTCCAGTCCAAAGACACAGCTGCTAGACCAGCACAAAGTTAGGCTAAGATGATGATAGGTCTAATCAATTTCCATCATCCCTAGCCCGAGAGGAATTTGGATCCAGTACTGCATCAGTGTCAACTCAGCTGAACCTCAGGCATCTTGGCAAGTTACAGTTATGCTCTTGGTCATGCTTAAAACAAAAAATAATAACTGAGACCAATGAACTTTCAGTTCATCATGAATAACTTATTCTTATTTTTTTTTCTGTCTAAATCTGGTCCAATTTGTTGTGTCTAGCAAAAGGTTAAAAAAAATGACCCGAGACGACACTCTACATAAGTAAAGAGTAGGAAGTACATAGGCAAAGAGTCATTTGGTGTCCTGGAAGAATGGAAATAAAACTAATTAGTTGCTGATTATTGGTTTGTGAGAACTAATTACACAGAGGCAGGCTTGCTTGTTTTATCAGTATGCACATGTCGTTCTGTTTGCTTACGGAATATTAATTATAGCATAACAGTCTCATTAAGAGGAAATCAGCTCCCTTAACTGGAGGTAACAATCAGTGAACAGAAACACAAAAGATAATTTTGTGGAAGTAATTATGGCACTGTTTGCCTCAGTTACTACTATCATCAGTACAGCCCAAATTCCACGCAAGTAGTGGAACGGATGAGAAGAATGTTGCATGGAAGCCTTGTTGCAATGGAAAATTCATCCCATGCATGTCAAAAAACTTTTAAAATGTGTGTATAAGCCAATGTCTTGTGAAAAGTGCTTTTTAAAAACATGTTCACAAAGCATTGATATGAAACCTATACACATAGTAGAAACTGATTTTCGTGCATACATAGCAACTTTCCTTGTTTCACATGTGCTTTAAAATGGTGTACTTTGGTAGTGTACAGTGAAATCACTGTAGAGTGAAAACGGTGTAAAGCGAAATAAAAAAGCCCATTGAAATGCATTGAAAACCGTTCAATGCATTCCAATGGGCTGAATGCCTCCTTGTCCAGCGAAGATCCTACATACGGCGGCCATTTTCGGGTGCCTGCCTTGCGAATAATGCCTCCTAAAAACAGTGGGGAGCCATTTTGAGTAGCCAGCGGCCATTTTGAAAACCCAACGATCAGCTGTTTTGATTGTCGTAATGCTAAGAATCGGTTCCTGAAGCAGGGAACCGATCATCGGGAAGCGAAAAAGCCCCATTAAAACATTGTTTTGCGATCGCAATTGTGATCGCAAAAACATCATCGTGAAGCGGATTTGTCTTTATACGGGGTAATCTTTAAGTGGGGCACGACTGTATTAAATAATAATAAAGTTAAGAAATCTCTATAGGCACTGTCTTCTATATGTTGAGTTGAACAACCTGGTATGCAACAGATATGGAGATTTCTTAACTCAATGGCAATTCACTTTCAAAAGTTACTGTAAGCTGTTTGTATTATATCAACATAATGAGGCAAAAGTATTTGGGCCATTATCTTTGAGTTGTACAGTTACTGTGCCAGGGAGCCATGAAGTAGCATATGCCTGTTTTGAGCATGTATAAAATTAAGAAGAAAAAAATCATGACTACATAAGTTTAATGCTGACAATGAAGAAACAGAAATGGTTAAAAATTTTGTTCAGTCATTAATCCAAATAAAGACTGTAGCCAAGAAATCAGAATACTGAGATTCACAAGGGCTGCAATGAAGGGATTAGTCACTGGAGACCAAAAGCAAGGTAATCTACGTTATTGTATTCCTGATCACCATCTACAGGTGTAAAAGCTGCACAGTTAAGGAAGCTGACAAAAATATTGAATTGTTTGAAAAGCGTGGCTGGAGGAGAGCTTTGCAGACATCCTGAACTGCCAGAAAGATGAACAAGTGGATCGTAGAGCAAATAAGGCCCAAATTATATCGGTAGACAAAAATGATGAAACTGAGGCTGCCATACTTTGGGCACTTCACAAGAAGGCAAGATTCTCTGGAAAAAGACAATAATGTTGGGAAAGTTTGAAGGTAGCAGGAAAAGAGGAAGATCAAATACAAGGTGAGCTGACTCCCTAAAGGTAGCAACAGGCTTGAGTTCACAAGAGTTGAGCAGGATTATTTAGTAGAGGACATTTTGAAGCTCTCTCATTCATAGGGTCCCCATCAGTCAGAGGTGATTCGAAAGCATGCAGCAGCAAATAGTTAGAGGGAGCAGTGCAGGAATGAAAACATGTTCATCTTGCACCTTTCATGCCAAAGCTTTGCAAGTTGGTGGTTTTTGTGGCTTTACGTACAACAATGTGCAGAGGCATTCCACTGGCATTTGGGTCTCCTGGTACTCTGAAGTCATTCCCAAATTTGCACCAGGAATTGCGCTGCTGTAACCAATAAAATTACTTCCTTTATTTTATTTATTTATTTGATTGATATCCTGCCCATCTGGTCTGGTCGACCACTCTGGGCGGCTTCCAATAAGGTGTATATGATAAAACGTAAGGATTTTACAAACAGTCCATAACACATACAATAATAAAACAAATAATAAATGAAAGAAAAAAATAAAGAAAGAATTAAATATTGACAGGAGGGAAGGCCTGAACATACAACCATGTTTTTAGTTGACTCTTAAAAGTGCCCAGTGTAGGGGCCTCACGAATCACCAGAAGAACGTTATTCCAGAGACAAGGAGCCACCGCCGAGAAGGCCCAGTTTCGTGTCCTTTCCTTCTGGGCCTCCCTCGGCGTTAGGCTCCTCAGCCTCACCTCCTGGCTTTCTTTCTCCGGAGAACTGTGAACCATGTTGTCGATGGAGGATCAGTTCTAAGGCTCCATCCCCATGTATGCCAAAAAATGAGGAGACAGAAAACGCCATACATAGCATGATCACTGACTCCCTCTAGTTCTGGTAAGCATACCATGGAAATACATATAAATACATAATTCTGGTTTTTTCTTAGTTTAATATTTTTAGGCAACGGATGAGTGAATCTGCTGATACTGATCCAGCTGATAGGTGGGTCCTACTGTATTTTGAGCCTTTGCTCCCATGGCTCAGGATTAGGTGCAGAATGGATTGTTTCAGTCAAGACACATGCATGGATAGTTGAGTCACTTATGCATCAAATGTTAGGAGTTCAGTTCTCCACTGTACTTCCTTGCTAAGGGCTGAATTCAATGATCCACAGGGTCCCTTTCAGCTCTACATTTCTAAGATGATGATGATGATGATGATGATGATGATGATGATGATGATGATGATGATTAGCAACACATTCTAACAGTATAGCCTCAAACCTTCTTCCTTAGAACACCACACAACCCTACATAACAACAGAATCAATGTGGCGGTTCACCAATATAGACTTAGAGTATTCTGTAATCTTACACATTCCAAAATCTCCCTGTATGGTATTTAAAATAAAAACAGCAAATTTCAGTTAGTGGATCAATAACTTTTTGAGGGCTTCTGGTGGTGGTGAGGGAGTCCTTACAAAGGCATTATTCTTCCTTTATTGCATCATTAATGAGTAGTGAACTTTGACCTAGTGGTATTTCCTAAAAGATGAGCTCTTAATATAAAATAAACAAGACCATTGTGTAAAAAAAGGTTTTCTGTTTTTGCCAGCACATATCTCATTCCTGTTCTTACTCAACTGTCCAGAGAGCTATTTAAAATCAATCAGGGTTGGAACGTAATCATGCCCCACCCTTTCCCACAAAGTGCTCCATCAAGGGAATGGGAGTCGAGGTGTGCAGGATAGAATAGTTCATGGGAAGACAGCTGTGACAAAAAACAAAACAAAACACAATTTGCTGTTAAGCACAAAACGCAAGACAGATGTAGCAAACACCAGTGAGTTGACTTTCTTTCTTCCTTTCTTCCTACAAAGTGCACTTTTCTTAAGTAACCAAATACTTGATCTCCTGATGGAGAATGAGGAGGAGGCAGAGGTGGGGGGAAGGAGGGAGCTTAGAAGTGGTTAGAAAGTCATCAATTTTTAAAGGAAAGTTTATTGATTTTAAAAGACTTTCAATTACCCTTTTCTAAATGCGTATACTAATACATTGGTGAGGACATATTAAGGAATTTTCAGGGACATCTTGACAGAAAGTTGTCAGGTTTTATGCCATTTGCTTACTGATCTTAAATTCACGGTGTAATTATTCCACAGAGTAAGTGTGAATATATATGTATTGGGAGGGGTTTGAAGATTTATTCTAATATTGTCACTAGCAAAGAGGTGTTGCGCGCTTTTGCACCATTTCAAATATCTATAAAACCTGCTTGATCCAGAAGCAACAAAAGTAACCAACGTACACCACAGATATGGGTGTCTCTGTTACTTGTTTTTGTTTCTTTAAAACAGGAGTGGAGAAATAGCAGCCATTAGGCTGGATGTGGCCCATGGCATCTTTGGACCCAGCCTGTGAGCTTATAAGAAGAAATAATTGAAAGAGAAACATGCTGGATCACATCAAAAGTCTATTATATGTCTGTTTCAGAATTCTATTTCAATACTTGTCAAGCAAATGCTTATGGGATGCTCCTAGTTGATGCTACAGTAACCTACTGCCCATGTTTACTAACGTATTTCTAAGATGCAAAATAACAGTGATTTAGAGAAAATTTATATGTATTTTCCTGATTTGGCCACAGGAACAATGCAGTAGATTAGTAAAACACAGCACAATAAATTACTTAGATAATCAGACCAACAATAACAAAAATAACAACCTGGTTGCTGAGAAGTAGTAAGCAAAATATTCTTTCTCTGGCCACTGCCAACGTTGGCCCACTTCTAGCCTTGATCTCATCCACCCTGGTGCAGGGCTCCAGAGGGGTTTCCCTTGAGGAAATGCAGGTCCACCTCTGCTCTATCATCTAGTTTGTCTCCCCGGTCACTTTAGGGAGGTAACATGGCCTGGATATAACAGAATATGTTTACCCCATCTGTACACCCAATTGTGTGTTGGCTCCTTTCATTGTGTCTGGGCATGTAAGTAAGTGAGTGAGTGAGAATGAAAGAGAGAGAGAGAGAGAGAGAGAGAGAGAGAGTTTTGTGTTTACAATGTTATTCCAGCTATCATGCTTCAGGGCTCAATGCTCTGCATCTTCCAAACATTACAAATGCATCCTGTCTCTAACGCAGAGGTGTAAATGTTGCTGCTTCCCCTGTAAGATTGTGATGGGGGGCAGTTCTGCCTTCTGCTCTAGGGCAAAGGTAGAGCTACTGCTGTGCTAAATCTATATTTTTTTTTTGCCTCCCTGAAATATTTCTTTCCTATGAAATAGTGTCCTATTTTTTCTGCCTCATTCTCAAATCCCATTAAAATTTATTTCACATGTTTTTGGTGGCATTTTTGAGCTTACTATATCATCATGAGGTGGTTTGGAGTGCTGCGTGTCTATTTTGATATTATTGCACATCTGTTCATCACTTCATAGTCTTCCTGGCTCACTTCTTCCCCTGGGCTTTAACCGAATGCCCAGATTTGGGGAGGCTGCTTGTTTCTGAAGAAATTAAAATCACATTCATACACACACACACTTCTTGGCAACCTATAAACACAGAAACTCTGAATTTGAACAATGAGAATTTATTTGCATTTTTCTCATTTTTTTGAACATTTCCCACACAAAGCAGCTTCCTTTCTATGAATGAGAATGAATGAATGAAAAAAAAAGAGGTGTAAGATTTTCCCCATACCTAAATAATATAGCTGACATTGTGTCTCAGATTTCAGTTGCAGGCAAATACAGTTGTTGTCACACATAAATATGAAGCAAAGATATATATGTGTGACAACAACTGTATTTGCCTGCAGCTGAAATCTGAGACACAATGTCAGCTATATTATTTAGGTATGGGGAAAATCTTACACCTCTTTTTTTAGTTGCATATTACAACTATATTATATATAGTTGCAAACAAATGTCATATTTATATAAAAATGCAGCACATATGCCATACATGAAATATAACAACTGGGATTATGTTTTAGGTGCTGATAACCAGCTAACTCAGCTTTGTAAGTACCAGTTATACGTCAAAGATATCTTCAAGCTTCTTGTAGCAATGCATTGTTTCAAGACAATGCATGTAAAGCAATGTTTGTTTTTACTGGTGCTCATTCACCTTACTCTTCCCCTTTACCTGCACCCCAGGAGGTGGATTAGTTTTCCAATCTTGCATAAATTTTACAAGAGAGCAGCATTCCTCCATACCTGTGGTCGAAAGAAAATGAAATTCCAGCAGACACGTGTATAGATCGTGACAACAGGGTTTCACTAGTTATAGATACATGTCGATTGTATCCATTAGAGATCTTGTATTCTCAAACTCTGGTTGTGGCCGTTTTTAGCTTTAAAAAGTTCTGCTTTCCAAATGTAGCTGGGAGGAAAAACTTAAGACCTGTGAATTAACTTTCTTCTCTCCACCATGACCAGACCCAGGACATAACTTATCCAGAGCTCTCTAACCATGACTCTTGGGACTCGGAAGAAGTACACAAATGGTCTCCGAAGTTTCTCATGCAACTGCATGGAATATAGTGAGTCAACCTTGCTTTTCAGAGCAGGGCCAGGTAGATCTACTGAGAGACTCTGACATTCAAAGAAAAAAATAAGGGAGATCTTTTAGGCCTAAAATCTGCCCATGCCAGCCAGCTACAAGACACGTGCATGGGGAACACAGATCAAGTACAAATGCTCAATAAATGTCATTCTGCTTGTAATGCTGAAATGTTCCTTCCATGGTTTAATAGCTTTTTCTTGAGGAATTCTAGCCAATATTTTATTCAGGATTGAGTCTCCCTTCAGTTTAGGCAGCAATGCAGGATTCCAGTAGATCTTAGCCCACAGATCTGTTTCTACTAAAATAATGTTAACAAAAATCATACTTTGGCCTGAACTCCTTATTTGGTTTCCTTGGGTCTCTGAAGAATTTTTCACTGCTGACTTTGATTTACAAAAAAATAGTTAAAAAATAATAATTCTGGAAGACAGCCACATATTCTGTCTTTCACATGAACAATTCTGGCAACAATCTTAGAGTCCAAAAACTCAGACTATTTTTTTCTCAGTTGATTTGGCAACCCTAAAAAGACTATCAAATTCTTCTCAAAAATATACAAATGTAAGTGTGTCCTGTTTCAATGGCCCCAGTGATTATGATATGTTAATCCATAGGGTTTCTCTGTGATACAATCCAAAGTAGAGTTGTGGAGTGGTGCTCTAGGGCAACCACTTAGTCTCATTGACAAGTGGTCACTACTACTGAACAGACCAAAGTACATTGTTCAGTATTCTCTGGTTCACGACTGCCAGTATATCTAAGCTTCATCTTTGTCTGGCATATCCTGCTTGTTTCACCACTTAAAGAAGCTCAGCTTATGATGAGAGGGAGTCTGATTGGCACATACTGATACATCTATAATTATATTGATTGTGGACAAATCTGGAGGAGGGGCACCATTTAAATGGTCAGAACAACCTGACCAGATCCTCCAGTGGTTGTCCTCTAAATTAAATAGAGCATCATCCAAATGTTACATCTTGATGGCTATAGACTCTGAAATGCATGTACTCAGATGCATGCATAGATATATTAGTGTGTGAAAAGGAATGAAGATGCTTCTTGAAAAAAGGAGGCAGATTGGCAGTGGTGCTTTGCCTTTTCTGGGATGCAGCACAAGAAAAACATATAATGAGCTCTCCATGGAATACACAGAGTATACATTTGTTTCTTTTCTTTGGGAATCTTTGGGCATTCTCTTTTTTTGAAAAAAAAACACACAACTTGACTAAAATTTGGTGAGACTGCTCGGTGGGGAGGAAAGGTTTCATGGGTGCAAAGACAATCTGCAGGCTGGTAGCATGCCATTCCTGGCATAGTGGATCCAATGTTCAATCTAGGCAAGGAAAGGAGAAGAGGGTTTGAACCTCCCCAGGCTCGTGATGCTTAGTAGGCAGCCTGGCACAACCCTCCCAACCCCAACACGTCACACTGCATGGTTTTGAACTTGTCATTTTTCTTGAACTTATTATCCTTTATGTTGTAAGCCACCTAGAGTGGTCAAAATGACTAGATAGGTGGGGTATGAATACAATAAATAAATAAATAAATAAATAAATAAATAAATAAATAAATAAATAAATAAATAAATAAATAAATAAATAAATAAATAAAAAACAAACAAACAAACAAACAAACAAACAAACAAACAAACAAACAAATAAATAAATAAATAAATAAATAAATAAATAAATAAATAAATAAATAAATAAATAAATAAATAAATAAATAAATAAATGGTTATGAGAATAAAATGGGGAAACCACCCTGTATGATATGCTGAACTCCTTGGGATAAAACAGCAGAGTTTTTTGGACTACAGCTGCTAGAATCCCTCCAGCTGCCATGACCTAGAGAAGTCATTTAAAAACAGAGCATATAGTAAATCAATAAAAGACATATTGGAACCACAGAAGCTTTCTAATGATGTTTTAGCCAGTGTACCATTGTGGATAGTGTGTCAGACTGGGACTCAGGAGACCTGGTATGAGGGGGTCACCTTGGGTGCCCTGGTGGATTGTCTGTCCTTACCCTGCAGCTCTGGGTAGCCCAGGGGTAAGTAAGTCTCGCAGATCCCCACCAGGCAGAGAGGAGCTGCAACAGCTAGCAGAAAGGAAGCAACCTGATAAAGGGCACCTGGATGGGAACACCTTGGCATGTATAAGAGGGCTAGAGCTAGAGGACTTGGGGCCTTCAGTGGAAGATGGGGAGATGTGATGAGAGGCAGTGGAGGAGGGGGGTCCTATCTTCTGTTTCTCTGGGGAGTTCAGGGCTCAGTGGAGGATCCCTGGAGCAACCTCCTTCCCTATGGTCTGTGTGTGAAGAGGAATGAAGATGCTTCTTGAAAAAAGGAGGCAGATTGGCAGTGGTGCTTTGCCTTTTCTGGGATGCAGCACAAGAAAAACATATAATGAGCTCTCCATGGAATACACAGAGTATACATTTGTATACATTTGTTACCAAGACTATGAGCAACTTGGCACCTTAACCATGGCATCCTTGTTGCCCAACATGAGCCACTGTGCCCAGCCTAACCCAACTCTGGCATTGAAGGTGAAAGGGTCAACAGAAATGACAGAATAGACTCCAAGAGAAGCAGCTTGGTGGACCCCAGTTCCACTCACCTAACTCTACCAGTGGTAACTGAGAGGTCCACAGCCCAGCCTGGGCCTCACCTTTTCCTCCTGTTTTTCAGATAAAAGAATTTTGGAGGCCACAGAGGAGTCAACTAGGGCCTCACTAGGACATACAGCAGCTGTGAGGTTAGTGCTCTCTTGTTTCCAGCAAAAGATAACGGGCCATGGATACAAGTTGTGTTAAGCCAATAAAAGATATTGTGGTTCAAACCTCCACACTGGAACCCAAGGCAGCTGAGACACAATTAGCTTCAATTAGACATTGTCAGAGAGAAAAAAGGTAATCCATAATAATGACAATAATGATATAATAACGCTTAAATAAAATTCTTCTCCCAGAGAAGAATTTTATTTAAGTTGTGTACACAAATGACACAGAAGTAAGCAGGGTTGTTCTGACTGAGTTTCATATTTCCACATGGATGGAAAACTCCCTTTTCATTTAACATAGACTAATGTGGGATTCATCAATAGATGCCTGTTATCTTACCCTGCTGACTTATAGCTTGGTCTTATTCTTATCCATCCCCTATAAAAGTCCCCCACACCCAAATCAAACACGACAGAGTACTTATTTATGTAGACCTTGATTCCCTTGAGAGGGAGTTGGATAGACATGGTCGCACAATAAAATCACACAGCTTTCCCAAGTGAGCTAGTATTTCCTTCAGTATGGATAGGCAGTAATTGAAATGAAAACCTCATGTCGCCTGGTTTCCCCTTTTGGGATGAATTACCCATGTAGATACTTCAGTGCTGACTTCTGTGTAACTAACAGTGTCATTAAGATAGCACTACCAGAAACAAATCCTTTTACAAACTGAACAGTGATACTTTTATGCGGCAAAATGCATTTTGTGGTATTCCTAACACTGTGTGTTGTGTTGGGAGCTGGGCACCTATCATGTACAGGGGGGGGAAATATTAGGTCAAAATCTGAAAGCTTCCATTGTTGGAAGACTGTGCCTGTTTATGTAGGGCAACTGTTTCATTTTCTTTTGCTAGGAGTCACAAACTGAAGAAAAACCTTTTACTATTTTCCTGCCTTCTTTACTTTTGCATTTTGGACATTTAAATCCAGATTATAAATTAAAGAGGATATGAAATTTTGCCTATATCCAATCCATATTTCTAAGTAGACTGGCAACATTGAGTAGCTGTCCTCGGAGCTTGGAAAAGTTCTTTCTTTCTTTCTTTCTTTCTTTCTTTCTTTCTTTCTTTCTTTCTTTCTTTCTTTCTTTCTTTCTTTCTTTCTCTGTCTGTCTGTCTGTCTGTCTGTCTGTCTGTCTGTCTGTCTGTCTGTCTATCTATCTATCTATCTATCTATCTATCTATCTATCTATCTATCTATCTATCTATCTATCTATCTATCTATCTATCTATCTATCTGTCATCTGCCTGCCTGCCTGCCTGTTTTCCAAGTGCTTTTCAAGTGATTATTGGATTACAACTCTGGGAGCTGTAGTCTAAAAAGTGATCTTAATCATGGAGGATTTCATTGTATTTCAAGGACAGAACAAGGACACAAGCACAGCTCCTCAATGCCAGCATACCCCAGATTCAGCAACATCAGTACAAATGGTATAATGATGTGGAAGCAGGGAATAGACTCCAGGCAGAACAAATCCACTTCGAAATGCAGCCTTTGAAATGCCCAAAATGGGGTACAATGGTGGGCTGGCCATAAGCAGCAAAGGGGAAGAGCACACTAACCCTAAATCCTACACTCTTTCAATCCGCTGAGCCCAGACCACATTCAGCAGTGCTTTATACAAGCCTGAGACGTTGGTGAGGAACAGTCCCTCCCAAGAGAAAACTGTTTAAAACAGTACTCAAATCTCTGTATGCCTTCACTAGTCGATAAATGTGATAGGGCATGCAGCACTGAAAACGCACACTAAGAATGCACAAGGAGATATCTGGAGACTATTGTCTACACCATGTTGTTGTCCTTGGCCATTCTGGGCCTGCTTTGGGCACTGTTGGTTTCAGATTTGATCATCCACATATTAGCATCCACATTTGGGGATATCTGATGCTGGCAGGAACTGGATCCTTGTGCTACCATCTATCCCAGCGATGGCGAACCTATGGCACGTGTGCCACCACTGGCACACAGAGCGCTCTCTGTGGGCATGCGAGCCATAAGTCCCCATCAAGAAATACTTACCCGTCCTTCAATCCCAGATTTCGGCACTCCCCTCTGCTGGTGCAGTGGTCCAGTGGATGGGTGCAATGGCGACCATTACTGGTCTAGCCCAATGGGAGAGTGGAGGACTGGTAAGTATTTGTTAATACCGCCCATAGGAAAAACAACAACAAGCATTTAACCCTTGCAGTGCAGGGGCAGTTGTATTTTCTAAACTAAAACCTCAGTATTTGGGTTTTAATTGCACTGTTGGCATTTTGAAAGAAGTAAGTTGATTTTCTGTTGCACTTTGGGCACTCAGGCTCAAAAAGGTTCACCATCACTGATCTATCCACGCACATCCAGAATTTCACTCCCAACATCAATTGCTCCTCCTTTCTGCCTATGTTCTCCACTCTCTCATCCCTTTCCTCCTTGTTTTACCCACTCACAAAAGTGTGGAGAGGTGGAGGTTGGCCAACAGGAAAACGCCCATGAGGAAATACCATCACATGACACATCGTCACCCCAAAAGTGCATAGATCAGCACAAAAAAATGCATTGCTGTGGCCCACAAGGGCAGATCCTGCACCGGAACAAAGCAGAACAATACATGCACCACATTTGGTGGTGGCATAATATGATTCGGACGTTTATGTTTTAAACTTGAGGCATACATATACCTATGCTTCCTCTTTACAAACATAAAAATGTAAGATGTCTGCTGGAGAATGAGAGAATATCAATGAATCTGCTGACAAGTGAAAGATGTTATTTGTTTTCAATTCTGGCTCATGCTACTCGTTAGTTATGAAGTCCCCTGCTGTGATTGCACGAGCTTATGTCCTGTGGTTTTATGTTTTATTTTTATTTAAACAACTTCATCTTTTCATTTTCCGTTGTTAGCAGTTTTATTTTTAGCGGTTGCTATAGATGTATGCATATAGCCCCTTTCTATGGTGACTGAACTTGCAGATTTTAGAAATGTGCACGTGTGTGCTTTCACAGCAGGGCTTTGGCTAGTTCACACACAGACACCCATGTGCCCCCTTTTCCTTTTAATAATCAAAACCCTCCTAATTTCCCCACTTCTTTCATGATACAACTCACCCTATGCAAAGTAAAGCTGTTATCATGAGTGGACACGTATCCATTGGTGTCAGAAGAGATGGGCTGGTGCCTTCAGCATCTAAAAAGAGAGAGAGGCTCCAGCCAAATGCTTATGCTGGTCAACAGTGCTTAACCTGTGGCCTTTGGCTGCTCCTTGTACGGCCCCTCAAACAGGTGGGACTTCATCCACTTTGTACCATTCTTTTTTCGCTGTCCTGTTGGGCACAAGGTTGGAAAAGTTACTTTTTTAAAAACCACATTATGTAGAATCCCTCAGGGGCCATGTTGGCATGGAAATTTGAGAGTTGTACAATAGTAATTAACATTTCCATGTTCTAAGTTAGGCTGGAGGGAGGGGGGGAACCCCATTGCTTGGTTTCTGAGATTGCTGTATCCCTGTCACTAGTAGCAATAGAGAAACAGTACATTTGGCGGCAAGTATTAAGCATTTTCAGTTCCTGGAAGAATGAGTTTTATTTATCCCCATCCCAGCATTCTAAGAAGTCCATGCATGCATGCGTATGTGCATGCAGTGTGGATAATATATACTTTATTGTAATTTATTTTTACAGCTTCTGCAATCACCCAGCTTTCAGGCAAGAGTGAGACAAGGCACATTTTTCCTTATCATATACCATCCTGTATTTGTTCTGTGCACAGAACTTGAGTCTTTTCCCTGAGAGGTGCAAAGCACAAACAGACACAGCAACAATAGAACAAGGTGATTATTTGGGAAGATGCAAACAACTCTTCTGGTAACGCCAACATTTAGATGAGCGCCATTGTTTGTTTTAAAGCGTTCTTTGCATGAAATCCTTGTTACCACAGTTTTGCTTAATCTCTTGTTGACAGCACAACAAAATACCTCATTCTTTTGAGGAGCATGAAAAAAAAGGTACAGTTCCTCTGGTAGTCCAGTGTAAGAACAAGAGAAGCAAAGATTCCTAATAGCACAGTTTGTATGTGCGCCTATGTGTGCGGATGCATGTATGGAGTTGGTCCCCAACTGCCACTTGTAATATCCTCAAGTGCTGAAAAGATTGTGTACCCCTATGTTACAGCAACAAAGAAACCATTTCATACATGTTGCTTGAGGCATTTTGCTTGTTGAAGCATTTTCCACACTATATAAATCTGGAGAGCTCCAGAGCAAAAACTTAGGTAGCTTCAATCATTGCCAGAATAGGGCTAATATTGAGGTAGCTTACAATGTCACCTAGACACTAAGCCTGCTGTGTAATAACACTGTTCTATTTACTAGGCATGACAAAAGACACATAGCAACTACAGTGAGCATGCTGGCATATATAAGTAGCTAGTGAATATGGGGCTACTGAGTAAGGAGGAAGGATATAGAACAGAAACCTGCATGTTGCAACTTGCTGTCTGTCCAAGTGACCACAAGCATCCCATTAAATCTGGCTGTTTAAGAAATTAATGCTGTTGGCATTGCTAGCTTGAATGACCCTTTTAAACAGGCAGCATTTAATTTGGGGGGGGGACTTCAGTTTCTTTTGGAGCATTCACATTGATTTATCAGAATAAATGGCTATTCTAGTAGAAGCAGATTAACAGTCTGAGAAAGAAAGAGAGAGAGAGAGAGAGAGAGAGAGAGAGAGAGAGAGAGAAAGAAAGAAAGAAAGAAAGAAAGAAAGAAAGAAAGAAAGAAAGAAAGAAAGAAAGAAAGAAAGAAAGAAAGAAAGAAGGAAAGGAAAGGAAAGGAAAGGAAAGGAAAGGAAAGGGAAAAAAGGAAGAACATATGCTCCGTTTTTTGTACTCACCTCAACCCGCAGGAAAAGGAAACAATTCATTATTCATTTTTTTCTGGTTTTTGCCTGGGGGAGGAGAACGTAATGCCTGCACCCCTCACCTGATAGGCATGCACATGTGCAGATCCAGTGGGCTCTGTGTTGTCATAGGTTGAAGGGAAGGCAGTGGCAGGATCCGGTAAGGAGTCATCCAGGACAGCGGGAAGGGGTCAGGGCATCTATTTTGAAAAAAGTTTGCCGCTTTGTTTCATTTTGGCAAAACGGGATCCCTGAACCAAACCATGAATTAAACCATGAACCAGACCAGTTTGTGCTTTTTTTTTTCCAATTTGTAATTCAGTTAGTATCCATCTCTATTCAGTTCAAGCTCGTGCTGTCTTGCAAGCAAATAGAACCAAATAGTAAACCATCATAAGAAATTGACAAGGAACACAGCTCTTGCTTTGTCTAATATTTGTCGGGAAAGGAGTGTGATTATTGATAAGGAACATACTGCTTTGACATGCTTCTCGCATAATGCCCACCATCTTTCTACCCTTCTTTCCAGTTACTGCAGCCATTTTTGCCTGCTCTTGCACACTAGGGAAAGCACAATTGCAACAGCAGAGAGCATAAGTGGTAGACTGCTATTGTGTTTCTGTTAGGGTAGGGTGGCTATGCACCACCAAGAAGGACAATATCTTTCACCAAGAAAGAGGACATCTATTTCCATACGCAAACTTATCTCTACAGAGGCAACATTAGAATGATTCTGTTAATTTAAACAGAATCACAATGCAGCTCATTGGAACGGAGAAAACAGTAACGAGGCAATTTTGCATGCCTGCTATCCAGGTGCTCACTGAACAGTGTCAAGGTCTGTAGTCCGTCTCCTTATCGTTCTTCATCTTTAAAACAAAATTAGAGTGGACAGCCCTTCAGAGCATGGGAGAACTGTTTTCCTGCACTCTTTCAGATGGAAGTTTGTTCTCTCTAAAAGTCCTGTTGTTCATGACCTGCTTGTGGTCTTCCAGTAGGCATCTGGTTGATTGGCCCCATGGGAGACATGATGCTAAATTAGGTAGGCCTTTTCTCTGGTCCATTAGGATCATAGTAAGCAAGAACAGATACGCAAAATGGAACCTGTGGGAGAAGCTGTCGCAGTATCTCATTTTAAAACTGCTGAGCTGTTAAAGGGCTATATGATATTCCAGTTAACAGCCTCTCCCTTTGCGATTTCTTCTCTGAGTTTCCTTTATGATTGCCTGCCCCTTTTGTACCTGCTTAGGTTGGTTGAGAATTGCAGCCAATAGCTCCTAGGCAGATACTTATGCTCTCCGTGTGTTGCCAGCCAAGAAATTACGCACCACACCCTACTTTAATTTTATCCCCCTAAATTACAAGAGGAAGGAAGTGGAATTTAGATGAAAAGACAGTAAGCTTTAGGCAAACTGTAATAAAGAAACACCCAGAACATTCTGGACTTGCCAAACATGAAACTGGACAGAAACTAAAAATGTATTCCTATTACTTTTTGAAACATATTTTTTTAAAATTTTAAAGTCTTTTTGTAAATAAGAACGCAATATGGCTAGCAACAGCAGAAATAATGGAGCCTTGATGAAATGGATACCAACAAAAAAACTCCCAGCAAACCCAGTCCAAGTATAATACAGTAGTAAAAGCAGAACTTTGAAGTAGCTAGTTGTAAAAAAAAAAAAAAAATATTTGAAATTGATTCCTCTTTCCAAACAATTAAGGAATAACTACAGAGTAGACCATTGGTCTAGATGGGCAGGGTATAAATCTAATAAAATAAAATGATATTAAGGTAACAAGCAGTAACTTCACTCCTTTTGCAGTGTGATTACAGTGGTGCCCCGCATTAAGATCATCCCTCATGACAACGAAATCACTTGACAATGACTTTTTTGTGATTGCTATGGTTCCTATGGGTTTTTTTCGCTTTACATCAATTAGGTCCCTGCTTCGCGAACCATTTGTTTGTAAAATGATGATTTTTCTGGCTCCGCAAAATGGCTTCCCTCCCTTCGCAAAATGGCTATTTTCCGGACAGAAGCTTAGGAGTGAGCACCTCTAGACCAGGATTCAGTGGGGATTCAGTGGGGATGGGGACCTGCAGAACTTGCTGTCAAGTCGAACTTAAGTCATACCAGTGACTACACTCAGAATCAACTCTTCCCACCCACTTGATGTACAACTCGTAACCCACCCACCTCTCCCTTTTTTGGGGGGGGGGAGCTTGCTTTTAACAGGGACTCAGACTTGGGACTTGATACCGAAGACTGAGACTTGGGACTCTGACCTAAAGACTTGCCAACATATCTGGGATTCAGTCATTTTAGAAGCAGGGTCATGATCCCAAGCCACTTAGAGTGGTCTCAGGAGACAACAGAAACTTGTATAGGGAATGCATACTGTAGTTAGCTAGTAATGATGAAATATTTCATCAATACAGAGTATTTTTCTGCTAGATAACAGTCTGTACTGTGAACTGATATTTCAAGAGCTACCCAAAATAAAGAATGTTTCAGTAGTTTAATATGAGGGTTTATAAAGTATGTGGTGTGATGGATAGAATGATGGACTGGGACTCAGGAGGCCTGGGTTCATATCCCCGCTCAGCCATGAAGAGTCACTGGAGGAATGGAACTGGTAAAACCACTCCTTAGACATCTCATTTGTCTTGAAAACACTTTTAAGGTCACTATGAGTTGGTTCTGACTTGACGGTACATTACAAGAACAAAAGCATGTTATATTCATGATCCCCAGAAAATGGTGAACATCTGAAACATTAATTCATTGTGTGGAGTGAAGAGAAGTGGCTATGTCTCTCTTCTACCAACTAGCAGTTTTTGTGTTCCCATGCCTGCTCCCATCATCCACGCCTCAAAAAGGCAGAAATTCACAATTAGAAATGGGACTTCTTTAAGGGTTAAAGAAAGCTAGTTTTTCTTACCATGAAATTCATAGCTTTACACATTGCAAATATACTTCCTTTTTTTTTTAACGACTGGATTTTGAGAGATAAGCACAGGATTTATCTGCAAGTAGATTGTGTAGACAGTGAAGCTTTCAAAAACAAAAACAAAAACAAAAACTCATGTTTTAACCACAAAGGTATCATCTTGTCTGTTTTTGCCCACAGTGACCCTCCCATAATTTTGATTCTCAAAAAGCACCCTAAACTTTTTGAATATAGTGGACAAGCAGTCTGAATAAATAAAACCTTTGGCACCTCTGTGAGCATAATCATGTCCGCAAATTACTGGTGTTTTTCATTATTCCAGTGTACTCAGAGACACATATACCACTGCCAGTTCTACAGTATGACATCTCAGAGCTTATAAAATCAAACAATTTCTAAGGAAGAAAGCAGAATAAATGGACATTCTTAGTCTATAGAAAACTCAGGTAACTATGGAAAATTCAGCTGTTCACAATAACAGATCCAAAGGTTTCTGGATTCAATGGCTGATTTTTTCCTCTCTCACAAGGCCTGTGAGCATAATGAAATGAGATGGAATGGTATGTGTTTCTATCCTGAAAGATGTAGTCCATTAATTCCACACCAGAAACCTCTATAAGGACAGATAGAACAGCAATTCTGTAATCCTTCAGGGCTGGATAGCATGGTTTATGAGCAGGTCTGTCGCTGTGTGCCTCATAATCAGGTACCAGTTTTCCCTTGTTCCCTTACAAATCACTATGTAATTTTTGTTCTCCAACGTCTATTGTTGTGGAGAAGGACAGAGCTGGGCATGTGTAAGCCATAACTTGACAGTATGGTAGTGAAGCAACAGACAGATTATTTTGGGTGGTGGTTGTTTCATGTTTCAAAATAGATCTTAGATTCCACCCACTCAACCTAACCTGATTGAATATGGTTTATAAATCTGATGAAAGGAATAAAAGTGATCTGTTAATGCAAATTTAATGAAAAGTGACGAAAGATGTAATTTCTAGCAACATCATTAAGGCTTGTTTAGCGTGGCTGCAGAGGGTAGGGGCCCAACTAACAAGTTCAAGTAGCAAGAAATACGATGATGAGTACACATTTTTCAAGAGCAGTTCTGCAATAGAATGGGTTACCCCCAAAGGTGGTAGACCTGCCCTCACTGGAGGCTCCTAACCAAAGGATGGATCAGGCAGGGAGGCTTTAGTTGTGGTTTCCCTTTATCAGCAGTGGGCTGGACTTTGATGACCTATGGTTCACTTCCAGCTCTACAATTCCATCATTCTATGTATGAGGGGTTTTAACCATGTTGTTTGTGTGATACAGACAGATGATGCAAGACCTTTAGCTAAAGTAAAAAGCTTCCACAAAAGTTTCAAAAGAAGTGAGTGGGTGCTTGATTTAACTCTGGCTAAGAATGTGGTGTAATTATGGATAGTGATTTATGAAAAAAAACATATTGCAATTAGTTCAGGGTTTTTGTTCAAGATAATTTGCATAGGAATGAGATTCCACTTTAGCTATTATGTCAAAGGATAAGCTTTCACTACTGTTCAAACTTGAAGCCTTGGAGACTTGTGTGTCACAGGTTCTGGAAGAGGAGGCAGCACTGATATCTGTGGAAACAAATCAGAGATGATCTCACTGCCAGCAGTCCCATGTACTGTACAGACTGTGTCTTGATCAACAAGAGTTAAAAGATGCTGTTGCATCTGCCACAGAAGCTCAATGTAAATGCCCCAAAACCTCCTGATGTCTGCACATGTGGGAGTGGGGTCACACCATATAGCTTTGAATCTGACATCACACGTATGATGTCATCTCTACCCGCCCCAGTGTCAATTAGAAATGGGAATGAAACAAATTACGAAGGAAAGAAAATCTGAATTGGGCCATTCCGTGGGTTATTTTAAGGTGGTTCAGGGAAATTTGCCTGCCCAAAATAAAATGAAACTCTGAACTATTATCGACATTGGTGATTCGTATGGGGGCTATAACTCGGACATCCCTAATCCAATCTTTGCCAAACCTGAAAGGGGAGAGTCATCTAAAGACTTTCTGAGAGTTTGGGAGCGGCTGTTCTACAGCTCCAGGAAGTCCTGAATCACATGAAACATAAAACGGTTCATTTTGTCAGAAGGCTTGTGGTTCGTAGTTCATGAATAGCAACGAATCATGAACCACCATTTTCCCTGTTTGTGCACCCATCTCTAGTGTCGATGCTTATGCCATGAGCCTCTCAGGGGAGGAGATGGATGCATGTAGAAGTACAGTAATGTATATGTATTATGTGTGCTGAATTAAGGCACGAGTCTTACCCATAACAAATGCTGAACATTATAACAGGAATAACACAAAACAATATAGTGTTCTTGAGATAATCCACCACATACCCATATCAGCTGGTGTAAGAATTACAGATAAGGTCAGAAAGCACAGTGAAACCTGGTGATGCAACAGGTGAAAAAATTGCCCTGCTAATCATAATGCCCCAACACTTGACCCAGCAAGCCTTGTCTCCAGTATACCAAGTGGTGAATACCAAAAGGTTTTCCAAAAGAGAAGGCAAAATGCAAAAGACTACACAATCGCCTGGTACCTTGGATTATGTTAGAAGCAGGATGTATGTGGATCAGATTGTTCTCCCTCTGTTTAGACTTACTTTAGAGAGACTTTGGGCATATGGTGTTTTTTTGGAACATTCTGAAAAGCTCACGTGGTTTCCAAATAAACCCCTATCACAGCTTCTTACAGTTCAACCCTATCCATTGCAAAGTAGTTTCAACTTAATCTGGTAATTCTTATTCACAAATAAGTGAGCATAAAATTTATTCTGCAGCCTTCAAAATGAGAGTGTTTTAAAATTAGGGGCATCCTCATACTTTCCTGCCTAACAAACCTGGCCTTTAAATAGCAACGAAAACAACATATACTTTAAAAAGTGCTGGAGTGCGGACATAAACAATTACAAATAGTTACTTACAATCAGTTTCTTTTTCAACAGCAAAGGAGTAATTGCAGTACATTGTGAGTGTAATATAATGAAAGATCACTCACTGCTTTTCTCTTGCAACTGTAATTATTAAATTACTTTCATAGGTAAACGTCACTGAGTAATGAAGGAAGAATATCATATAATTCAAGTGGTAGTTTGTGGTATGGCTTAAGATCTGTTATTGGTGCTGAGAAGATAATAATGTGGATGGGAGCAGTAAATGTTGGTACCTTAAGCCAGCAATATATAGCCTGCAGCTGTTTTTTGGTCACTTTTGAAGACTGGGAGAATATCAAGCAACATTTTTAAAAATTGCATCCACAAAGATAACTGCTATTTTGGACCTATAAAAATAATTCCTATTTTGGCCATGGAACTGTAAGTGTAACTAGTTATTTTTTAAAAAGTAACTTTAGAAACTCCAGTATTAGTATTGCCACTGCAGGAACACTGTCTGTGGAAGGCATGAAAATTTTTCAAGCAACTGTGCAAAAACAGTCACAAAACATGATTTTGGCTTGAATCCAAACTACAATCTGTTAGTGATTCTAAAATGCTATGGATATCTTCCCAGAATACAGTGGAGAGCAGAGGATTGAGACTCTACAAAGGGCTGGGAGGGTAATAATTTCATTCTGTATATCACGGCTGAAGTCTTGAGGATGGTGTGTTAATGTCTGTAGGGAAAAAAACCTCTCTTTGGAAAGATCCCAGTTTACAGTGACCTCATCGAGGAGAAATCTAACTGCCATATGTTCTCTTGGCCTGGTTTTAATTCGATTGATGCATTTTTGAATGCTAATTTTCTTGGGGGAACAAACAGTAAAGGGAATGGAAGAATAACTCCTCCTTCTTTGTCCTGTTTTGCTTGTGCTAATTTTTAATCAGCTCCAGACACTTGCTGAGATCCAGACACAGTAGCCCTGCACAGAAAGAGGGAGGGCGCGTAGTTATATGACCTGCTTCTTTTCTGTCTACAGTATATTGTGCCTCCAATGTTAGTGAGTAAATGTAGAAGCAATAAGACAGCTGTGTCCTTTTAGAACACTAGAACTGGACGAAACAGGAAACAAATTCCCTAAAATGTCAAACTCTATTGCATCCCAAACTTTCTCTACAGCAAAGAGGAATGAATCCTGTCACTATTTTCCTGGTCAGGTTTGACATAGTGTGGGACAATTGGCCACACAGATACCATCGTTTAATAGACCTCCATCCTTGCTCTCTGCTTTGGCATCCAAGTGTCAGAGACTGTTTGCAATACTTTTTTTGCAACATAAATTGGCTGCCATCAATGTTCCCTCTAAACATGCTCATGCAGAGCTCCATCAGGGCTGCACATCAACAACCAGCGTTGACACCCGTTTAGTTCCAGTTTTGGATGAAACCCCACCCAACCAACCACCCATGTACACATGGAGTGAGGCTCCTGCGCAGCGGGATCAAAAATTTGACAGACCATTGGTTGCCATGGAGGGGGAATAAAGTCCTCCTGCTCCTATTTTCCGTGAGGTTTTCAATCCAGAACACTCATGGTTCAGTTACTCTAAAGTTATAATGAAAAAAGTTTAAAAAGTAATGTCAGCTTTGACCTTAAAATTGTACTCAGCAGACAAACAAGAAATCATAATTTCTGAAAAAAGAAAACATATTATTATCATTATTTTTAGTCAAATTTGTTGGTGTATATGTGTTTCATTTTGATTGTACAGCTATTTGTTTCTTGTTTTAAATTGTTTGATGTTATATTTTTTAACATGTACGCCACCCAGAATGGCCTTGGCAGCCAGATGGGCAGCACAAAAGTATAAATAAATAAATAGATAAACAAACAAACAAACAAACAAACCATAGTTATGTTTTATTGCCTGTATGGAAACCATAACTATGGTTCGATATGCCTTAACTGCCTGTTCATTACCAAAACACCTACAAATACTGCAGAACAGCAGTCTTTAATCTTTGTTTAGGAGTTTCACAGTGCAGTGATTCAACAGCTGTATTGCAGTTAAGACTCTGCTCACAACCTGAGTTTGATCCCAACAGACTCAGGTAGCCAGCTCAAAGTTAACTCAGCCTTCCATCCGTCCAAGGTCTGTAAATTGAGTACAGTACCAAGTTCGTGAGGCAGGGCAATGTAAAGCCTGAATAATTAAAAATTGTAAACTACCATGAGAGTTGTAAGCCTTATGGGGTAGTATATAAGCAGCGCGCACACGCACACACACACACACACACACACACACACACACAGAGTTTATTGTTTTAAGCCCCATTACTCACTACTCAAAGAACCTTGATCCCATCATGATAGAAACCAAAAACTTTTTTCAAGAAAGACATTTATATTTACTGGCATTCTGTGAAAAATTACAGCAGCATTGTTGGGAGTAAACACAAAATAATTCCACCAAAAGTAGAACATTGTTATAATAAGACTGGTGAGTATAGATTTTACTGGCCAAAATCCTGTTGGGATTTTGTGCATATAAAAGTGAAATAATGGGTAATTCATGAGGTGCCCAGCTGTGCCCGGATCTTGCTCCTGCTGCCTGCCTGCCTGCCTGGCACCTTTTCAATTAGCCACAATTAGCCACAGCAACTTAGTATCATTCCACCTGGGTACATGTATAATTGGAACAGGATTTTGGCCATGGATAAATGTGAAACACAAAGCTGATTAAACATTTTAGTGCATAATTGAATTAAATTTTATTTCTATATCTAAAGTAAAAACACAATAATGCTTCCATATTTCATGATATGGGAACCCATGTCCAAACTAGATTACATCAGTGTCCTATCAGTGCTACACAGAACACAAGTTGAGAACTGCTAATGTAAAGCGTAAAAAGCCAGATTGATAACTGGGGCTTGTGGCAACGAAATATATTTCCCTACCTTGCATATTTTATATACCTGTATTCAGTTATAGGGTTCACATTCTCAGATGTTTCACATTGTCAGATCTAATTTGAAAAACTTAGAATAAAGTGGACTTTTCTTCACTATTTGAGTGTTTCACTGGCCCAGATGGTCAGTCCTGATTAAGATTAGAGACCAGGAGGTTGATTTAGGTGGCTCCTAAAGACAGAAGATTAAACTTTGTTACTCTTGTACCTCTTTCTTATCTTAGCACACAGCCAGAAGTTTTATTGCTTGTGTATAGTTCGGGGTTAACTAGTTTCTGGATTGGAGAAAACTCTTCTGATGTGATGACTAAGAGGTGGTCATGCGGGGGAGGAATAAATTGAAAATGAGCACACATTCATTTTAGGTTTTTTCCCCTCTTGTTCTAAACCCTCTTAATTTGCTAGCTCTTTCTGTCTGTCGTTTTGTTTGAATAAATTTGTAAGAGAACCATACATTTGCATCCATCTTTCTGATGTACACTTGGCCAATGGGCCAGAGTGGATGAAAAATCTGCAACAGGGCTGATCACCGGGACTACACAACTCCTCTGTTACAGCAGCTCCAGGGGCTGCTGATCCAATTTCAGGCACAATTCAAAATACTGGCTTTAACCTATAAAGCCCTAAATGTCTTGGTTCAGGCTATCACAATGACTGCATCTCCTGAGTGTCAAAATCATCATAGGAAGCCTTTCTTGTGGTCCCACCACCTTCACAGGTGGGAACAAAGGAGAAGGCTTTCTCTGTCACTGCACCTAGACTCTGGAACACTCTCCCACAGGAGGCCAGGATGGGTCCATCTTTGCTCTCCTTCCACAACTAGACGAATACCTTTCTCTTCAGGCAGGCTGCCCCTTAGTGACTGGCTGTCTGAGAGGGATTTTTTTTAAAAAAAATAGAGTGTTGTGCCTTGTTGCTTTGAATGTTTACCATTTTTAGTGTGTTATTTGTTTGATCCTTTTAAAATGTTTGCATACTTGCTGTTTTTAACTTTTAAATATTATCTTTTAATTATGCAAGCTGCCTTGGGTCCTTTTTAAAGTAGAAAGGCAGGACAAAAACATTTTAAGTAAATACAACAAACAACCAGAAAGAATAGTTACCCACTGCATGTCTTTTCCTGT
Organism: Pogona vitticeps; assembly: GCF_051106095.1. Classification (NCBI taxonomy): domain Eukaryota; kingdom Metazoa; phylum Chordata; class Lepidosauria; order Squamata; family Agamidae; genus Pogona; species Pogona vitticeps. The sequence continues at coordinate 27,691,752 of NC_135787.1, forward strand.
CCACTGGTGTTCTGAGGAGGGATGCATTTAATTTATATGAAAACGGAATCAAGCAGCAGTATAATTGAACTCAGATTTGAACACTGCAAGGTCTCCTTTTGTCTGGGTCTGCTAAAAGGTCACCTGCTCCAACCTTGACTTCCAACCTGAGCAGGCAAACTCCAACAGTAACATGTTCCATTGAGCCAGAGTGGGTGTTGGCTGGTATAACAAAAATGTTTGGCGTAAGAAGTCTAGACAAGGTATTCATCCTTATTGTAACTATTCTCTTTAATTCAAATAATTAACCTTGAACTGATAAATGAGTTTGTACAATGCTTACACTTAATCTGCTGGATTGCTCAGTGGTTAGCTATCTGGCTGCAAAGACAGAAGTTGGGAGATTGATTCTCCACTATGCCTTCCTGATAGGGACTGGATTTGATGATTCATAGAGTTCCTTCCAAATCTGCAGACCTAAGATTATGATTGTTATCCTAATATCATCAAGGCTTTGTAACCTACAGAAAAAGACTGGCTTGTTTGCTGATAGATTGGCACAGATCAACTCTGATTTATGATACTGTGCTTTGTAATCAGACATTTTCTACTAGACCGTTGAGCAGTGAAGTTATTTTGGATAGCCTTAATAGTAGATTTATTTTGTAAAGGATCATGTCAGCTGTAAACAAGCTCACCATGTTTTGTATGACCAGCCTGTATGCCTTGGGAAGAAAGTTGTTAATCTGAATTTGTGGGAAATTTATATGATGGTGCTTTGGTTTTATTTACTGCTTTTTAAAAAAATCAATGCTGCTGATATATAAAAATATGTAATTTATTTCACCAGGATGACTGACAACAAAAACAAGTGTTTAATGTTATTTTGATAGGATATTTGGTCTCTTTTCCGTGGCTTTGGTACATGATACTGTTAAAAACCATGTCCTGAAGTCCCTGCTTGGGCCAAATAACAACATGCTGAAGCCTCCTAGTATCTCCCCTAAAATATTAGATTTTCTAACATGTAACACATTTAGAAAACCTATTCCCCACCCCTGCTGCAGAACATCATATTGTAGAGAGTGGAGAATTAGATTGGATCTGACATTCTGGACCTCATTCTTGGTTCTGCTAGTAGATCTTAGCTTGCAGAACACTTCTGGCCGTAGATCTTTCTCTGACAAATCTCTGGGATCAACCAGCAGAAGGGAGCTGTGGTGTCCCAAGTGCATTTCTACCATTATCAAGGATTTCTGCTGGTGGAGGAGATATCTGCCCATCTCTAACTCTCTACAGTCAGCACATCTTTGGAGTTAGGTTAGGTTGCAATGACAACTTGTCCATTGATCCAGCAGTGTCTTTGGTCAATACAGCTGGTTTGTGGTATAAATAGATGTGTTTACTATGAACCAAAGCTGCTCAAGGTATCTTATTTTATTAGACAACTTGGAGAGTGATACTTTTCAAAATAGCCTGTGCTAGTTTTACGTGTGCCAGCCATTTGGAATCCACATGGTGCTCATTTATCAATTCCACTTAATTTGTAGTGATTATTCAAATTCAAATATATATACGTTACTATATTTAAAAAAAAAACTTGAGTGATTGTGTAAGGCCCCGGGTCTTTACTGACTCACAACTGTAGACTGTTTTGTCTCAGGCAACAAAATGTCTTTGACTGTTCCCACCAATCATTGTGTGTTGAAGAAGGATCTTTTTCTACCTGCTTCTTACTGATTTGCTTCCAAAGCAGAGAGCCAAATTACACATGTTATATAAGCATGCCTTTAATATGACATCGCATATCATGCTGAATACCAGTTGCACATTATTTTCTAACTCAAGCTGGTTTCAGAGAAGGGAAATTCCTAAGGACAGTGTACTGGGGGGCATTGCTATAATCCCTATATTCTGGAATTCCAGTATTTATTTTGTAATTCCAGTATTTATCTTATACCCATTTCTCAGGATTTTGTTCCCACTTTTTAAAAAAAGTGTACATTAAATGTCATGTATGCCTTGGCCCTTTGTAAGCTTCTGCCCCCTTTTTAAATTCACTATGAACCACAACCATTTCAACAATTTATGTATTGAGACATGGTCTGTATGAAAAATGTATAGACATTATGGCTTAAAATCTTGCAAGGAATTGTTGTGTGAATTGTGCATGCCCTGTTTGGCAGCTAGACTGGCTTGCTGGGATTCTATCCTATGTAATTTAGCAGTGCAGTGCCACAACCGGAAAGGTCCTGTCTTCAGTCACCACCCATGTAACTTCAGATGACAGGAGGACACAGAAGGAAAACTCAGATCCACATGTTTTGATAGGATTTTGTTACTGTGTGAACCCACGAATATCCAGCAGAGTACTATTTCAGGTCCTGATGGCAAAATAACTCACACAGACACGTTCAGCTTCCTCCAGCATGACACATGTATTTAAAGCATATACATATATACAAAACGGCACCACGACAGCATGGAATCATCAGTAGAAGAGGGAAGGGTGGTACATCTTCTCTGTACAGTTCATATATATACACTTAAGCATCTGCCCTTGCCCAATCAGAGCAGGTGTTGCATCATCCAGGCACCACCTCTCCAGAGTCACTGTGACTCAGCATTTTACACACTTGAATATCGTGGCAGCTCATTAATGCTTCTGTTCTGTTCTGTTCAGGCCTGTAAATTTTTAATACTCTAACAGATTTTAATTTTGAAATATATAAATATATGTAAACATTCTTATATTTTGTAAGGCAAGGATGGGAGAAAACATGACTGTAATACTAGGTCTCTCCTTTTTGACTTCCATATGCTACTTATAGAGGAAAATCCTTATGGATATATGCATCTCTTCTCTATAGAAGTCAATCCTTTTGTGTAGAGAATGATAAAGAAAGAGACTAGGGGAGGACTGTGCTCTTGAACTCCTGTCTATCTCCCTTCCTTCAAATGCAGACATTACATACTTCTGGAATGCCTGCACAAGTCTATAGAACAGTTATAATTCAAGATTAGTCAGCCAAATATGTGATCTAGATTCATATTCATGATGAGGGAGAAGGAGGGAGGAGTGGAAGGAGTGCATTGAACCTTTGGGTCTGCATTTAGATGCAGGCACATTACATTCAAGATAAATATAATATTTTGCTAAGCAAATACCTGAAATTTTAAAGCACACATGTACACGCTAGCCAAATATTAAATGGCAAAATAAAGGAAAAATAAGATGAGGTTTTGCCACAATTTAAAGAATGGGCCCTTCCATATGAGTCTTCTTGGAATTTGAGATCTTCAAAAGCGGCCCAGTTTTCTTTTGTATGACTCAAAGAGACAGTGGCTGGGTTGGTGAGTACAGATGAGGCAGAATTATTTTCTGTTGCATGGCCATGATTGTAAAGCTCTCTGCCAAGGGAGGTCTGGTTGGCTTTATCCTTGCTGAACTTTGAGGAGGCATCCAGAACTGTATTTTTAAATATAGCCTTTAAAGGGAGAGGGGAGTAAAACTGGGTTTAATTCAATTTTAAAGGAAGATTTTATCTGTTTATTGTGCAGTGTTTGGGGACTAAGGTGGGGAAAGAAGAGATAAAAGTATAAATTCACCTTGCCGACAAAGGTCCGCATAATCAAAGCTATGGTCTTTCCAGTAGTGATGTATGGAAGTGAGAGCTGGACCATAAAGAAGGCTGACCACCGAAGAATTGATGCTTTTGAATTGTGGTGCTGGAGGAGACTCTTGAGAGTCCCCTGGACTGCAAGGAGAACAAACCTATCCCTTCTGAAGGATATCAACCCTGAGTGCTCCCTGCAAGGACAGATCCTGAAGCTGAGGCTCCAATATTTTGGCCATCTCATGAGAAGAGAAGACTCCCTGGAAAAGACCCTGATGTTTGGAAAGTGTGAAGGCAAGAGAAGAAGGGGACAACAGAGGATGAGATGGTTGGACAGTGTCATCGAAGTGACCAACATGAATTTGACACAACTCCGGGAGGCAGTGGAAGACAGGAGGGCCTCATGTGCTCTGGTCCATGGGGTCACGAAGAGTTGGACACAAGTACATGGCTAAACAACAACAACAACAAACAACAATCCCAGATAAAGTAGGCTGCAGTCTTGCACCCAGCTACTGGCTGAAATCCTGATGCTTAGCATAATAAATCACAACTGAAATTGAATCAATGGGAGTTTGGTAAGTCAACCCCTCTGTAAGCTCCACTGATTCAATGGACCTACTCTAGTTTCAACTTACTACATTAAATAACAGGATTTCAACTACCAAGCAGTAGGTCCCACTGAATTCAGTGGAATTAAAGACAGCCAGAGTGGTATAGTTAAAGTGACTCAGACTAGAGTGGATTATGATGCAAGCAACCTGGGTATGAATCTCCACTTGATCATAGAATCCACTGGATGATGTTGAGCCAGTAACAATTTCTTAACATAATCTACCTCACAGGATTGTGAGAATAAAGGTACTCCATCTCACTGAGCTATCTAGGAAATGCCAGATATTAACACAAATGATGATTATAATGATAAAAGAGGAAGAAGATGATGCTACTATATTTTGACTATAGAATTGGACTGTAAGGAGAGATGGAGTTCATTTCATCTTTCATTTTTCACTGTTTGTTGATGGTACACCGAGATGGAATCTCATGCTCAGGCCTGTGCTGACATGACAGGTTTCCATTTGTAAGGTAGGAGAGACAATAATTTGAGGGTTAAAGAAGAGGGCTGATAGATAGGTCAGTGGGTTCTACCTTCCCTGCTCTGCCACAAACTCTTCTGCGTCCAACACTTCCCATCTGTACAGTCCAAGTCTCCTGCCCATGGCTGATGTGAGAGTAAATTAATTCATGTTTCTACAGGACATATGAATATATTTGGGCCCCCAGGAGAAGGCAAAGAATGAATATTATTATTTCCATAGCAACAAGCTGTGCTATCAATAATAATTTTATGGTTTCATTGTGAGATAGCACTAAAGGCTAAAAAGGCTGAAAAAATTCTTAAATGAAAGCCCACCTGCAACATAGAAGACACTGTTCATTGTTCTGTTGTTGTCATTTTTAATTTTTAAAAGTATTTTGTTGCATAATTTGATTTTTCCCCTCTAGCTTTAAAAGTTGTCACGCTTCACTGCCTTTTTAGTGTCAGTATTTCCACAATAAACTTCTGCAGTGGGTTAGAGAACAGGGAATCATATTATGGATCCATATATCTTGGTTCTGTAACCAACAAGCCTTGTTTGTGCTTTATTTTGTACCTGTCCATGGATAAACCAGTAAGATGTCACCAACATCTCCAGCAACCAAACAGATCTGCGTATTGCATGAATCTCCAGGCTGCAAGCACAGAACAGAGAATGATTTGCACAGTGTATTCCTTTTATGTGTGGAAAGCCAGCAGGGATTGTCTCAGCATACTATCATTGTTTTCACGGGAGGGAGTGGTAGGTTCAGTGGAGGATGTTATCACAGAGTAGACCTTTGGTCTGGATGGGCGGGATAGAAATCCAATCAATCAATCAATCAATCAATCAATCAATCAATCAATCAATCAATCAATCACCCATGTTGAAGCCAGAGCTTGGAAAAGTTAGGGGTTTTGGACTACATCTCCTAGAATCCTGCCACCTCTCTCAGCTGACACTGCTGGCTGGGGGATACCAGAAAATTTACAAATTAAGTTTTCTAAGCTCTGGTTAAAACAAGGTTCATCTAAGAGTACGACAACCTAGTCAGATATAGCAGGATTTGTTCTGCTTATAAAACAGGTGAATTCAAAGTATTTTTACTAACTGCATGATAAAAAGGCTGATTTGATTTGTTCCAGCCCTTTTAGCTCCCAAAGTAGCTTTTGTTTTTCTCTGCTGCTGTGGGTCTCTACTTTTTCAAGACAGAAGGATGTGAATGAATATTACCCACATGGTAGTTGTTGTGATACATTCTTGTAAAGACAAGGGCAGGGATGTGCCTGTTAAGTGGTGTTTTGGTGATGTAGGCCCGTGAGTGTGATGTTCAAGATGGTTTGTGGATAGAGACATGCAAAAACAAAGCACCGTGATTATGGTTCACTGTCAGACTAGTACATTTCTGAAAAAAAAAACATTTTAATAGAAAAATAACATAAAAAGTACTTTACAGTCTCAGAATACAGAACATCAAAAGTCTGAACAGCAATTTTGCAAAATACAACTCAGAATGATCCCGCATGTGATCACCACTTCCCATACCCCTTACTTTTCCTTGCTTTCAAGTAACTCATGGAAGAATTACATCATCTCTGTTGACATATGGTTTAAACTAGTTTAAATCCATATGTGACAAGAGATGAGGCCATTTGTGCACGTGTTACTTGAAAGTAAGGCAAAAGAGTAACAGATGGGAAGGTGGTGATGAACCCTGTTACGGAATCATTCTGACATGTGAAGTATGATGTATTTTGCAAAATTACTTTTCAAATGTTTGGTGTTCTGTACTATTGGAATGTTAAATGCCTCTCCATGCTATTTTTCTATAGAAGATTTTTTGAAAAACATTGTAGTCTGAGAAAGCAGCATTATTTCAGGCTATGAAAGGTTCAGCAGAGGGACTAGAGAAAGGTAGGAAGGGGAACTGTGGGATGGAATGAGACTTTAATCCCAAATAAAAATGAATGGTGAACTCCTGAATCAATCCCTGTGTGAACACTGATTGCGATTTCAGATGTAATACAGACTGCAAATCAAAGTGAAGCGAAGTTGAATCTTTCAAATTCAGCTCTCCAATGCAGTTGTATCCTAACTGTCCATTCTGTGCCTGTGTTATCGTGACTGTCTTGTCCCTTGTCTCCAGCAGCAAAATGTCTGGAGATAACTTTTCCTAACAGTGTAATAAAGTCATTAAAATGTCTGCCAGAAAAGCTGCCTGCCAGAGCTGCCATCAGTATTGTAGTGGCATAAGGGTGAGTCAAAACCCCAGGACTTTCTGATTAGCAGGGACTATGATATCAACCCCACTTCACAGGTTCCCCTATTCCCTCTGAGTTTGGCTATGTTTGTGTGTGTTTGTGTATGTATTCTGTGCTGTTAAGTCAGAACTGACCTATAGTTACCACAATAGGGCATTCAAGGTGAGATATTTGAGTGGTTTTACCAGTTCCACTCCTCCAGTGAGCATCCATGGCCAAGTAGAAATTTGAACTCTGTTCTGCAGATTCCTAGTCTGTTGCTTTATCCACTACAACACACTGGGAATTCACACATTTAGCTATAGTCCTCAGAGTAAGGAGATAAATTGATTTCCCCCATTTTTATGTTGTTGCAAGGTACTCCTGCAGTAGTGTAAAGTATCTGAAGATGTTTGGAAATTCAGTGGGCAATTAGCCATTAGCGTTACAAAACACCTACTCTTCATTTATTGGCATAGACCAGTTTATCTATTTTCATTTTGGGATTCTTCTGAGAGTGGAGGGATTGGCTATGGGACAGTAATGATGAGTACCTGCGCTTCCAAATTTACTGCTACACACTGGATGTGATGTACACACACAAGGCAGATAACAGAATTGGTCTTGAAACATGGAACTGTTTCTACCTACCATCCCCAACAAAGCAAATAGTAGTGTTCATACTGAGCCCAACTCCTAATAAAATTTGATTGTATTTCCTTAATGGATGTGGTTGAGTTAATAGGCTAGAAGGAGGAGAAAAAGACTTAACTTTTCTGTCTTCCACAAAAACCTCGGGCAGAGGAAAACTTTGGAATCCTTAATGAAGTAAGCAGTACACAATCTATATTTCTGAGCAAGGAAAGATGAAACGTGGTGACATCACCATTCCCAAAAATAGAGAAGAGTAAGGAAAGAGAAGGGATGGGGAAAGAAATGAGTGAATCCTACAAAGAAAGAAAAAAGAAAAAGAAAAAAAAAGACATTGCTTTGTTTGAAGTACCAATGTACTATGCTGTGAGAGAGTATTGCTTTTAGCCTTCTCTCACCATTCCGCACTAGGAAACCAGCTGTGTATGTCTGTTTGTTTCTGTCTAGGAGCTCATCCTTGTAGAGTTGGCAGTCCTGGGCTTCATGGGAGTTGTTATGTTTATGAACACTACTTAAATTAAGTCCCAAACATGGCCAAATATTTAGATTTGCTTTTTAAGGCTGATAGACTGAAGCATACAATGATGAAAAGGTCGTTCACTTCGGTTACAACAGCTTGATACCTGGGGCTTGTGCCAATAGAATGCTCTGAGAGTTGGAGATATAAATCCAGAATTCTTCACTTTTTCCTTGAAATGTGCTGCTAGTATTCTCAGGCTATTTCTAGTTCCAGCTCCCAGATCGCATGCATTGCATTCTGCCTTGTACTTAAAAAGTTCACTTTTTTGGTCAACAAGAACTGAAATTAAATGACATAACTTGCCAGAATTTAATGGAAGAGTTAAGACTGTCTATTCAGTATACAGTTACAGCTTGCCATGGCTCCACTCTGTAGAATCCTGGAATTGGTAGATTGGTGATGTTCTTAGAATTCTCTGTTAGAAAACTCAAATGCAGTGGTTCCCCACCTTGAGTTCCTGGATGTTCTTGGACTAAAACTCCCAGAAGCCTTTATCACTAGGATTTCCGTGAATTGTAGTCCAAGAACATCTGGAGACCCTAGGTTGGGAACCACTGCTCTAATGCACTCTTCTGAGCTACAGCAGAGAACTCTAAGCATATCATAAAACTACAAGTCCAAAGATTCTACAGGGAGGAGTCATGGCAGTTTAAGTGGCATCAAGTGATGCTGTGTAGTTCTCTGTTAGAACCAGCAAACACATACAGTTGAGTTTTTTAGAACATGAATAAAGAGGAGCAGCAGGAAGTCCATGCCTTTGTGTTCACCACATTATATGTTTGCTAGATGTTCCTATGATGTACATAGCAGGGCAAAATTATTTTTTTGGCCTATAACCATGTTGGCTGGAAGATTGTGGGAGGTGTAGTTAAAAAACAAAACAAACCCTCAAACCCTCCTTCCAGCTCTGGCATAGGATACATGTAGTTTGCCTTTTATTAAATTGTATGAAGTCACTGCAATTTAAGAAGACATTAAGGAAACCAGGCTGGGTAAGAAACGAAAAATAAATGAATTTTTAAAAGAGCTACCATCTCCAGTGGCCAAATCCAATGAGTACCATGTCTTTAAAAAGGAAATTATCCCATTCATTCATAAATTCATTCATTCATTCATTTCTGTCCTTGACTTCTTCCAGTAGACGGATCCAAGGTAGCTTGTAGGAAGTGATTAGGAAATGTGCAATGGGAAAGGTCAGTTTTTTAAATAGCTGTGACCAAAATGGGGAAAACCCATCTTTTGATATACCTCTTGGAATCCCTCAGCCAATATGACCAAACTCTTCCATAATCTTCTGTCCTACGATTGCTAGAACATGTTTAAACAAAAAACATTCAGTTGGACCACATCCTGGTAAATATGCAGTGCTAATTTGGTCAGGGCCCAGCTGTTCTTAAGCAATCAGTGTCTGTTTATCTTTTCTCTCATTAGAAACACATCTCTAACCTTTGCTTTCCTTCAGCGGTCACTGTAGCTGAATCACTGAAACATTTCAAAATCTTCTCACAGGACATAAGGACTGAATACGGCAGAGCTGACAGAAATTGATGAAGCTCATAATAACAGGAGCTCCATTTTGTTCAGAGTCTGACAACAGTGTGTAGGCTCTGGTTTTTAAGGTATGCAGACCATCCACATTTCCAGTTGATCTGGTGGTCCACTAGAACTCTGAAAGTTCTCCTTTCAGAGTATATAGTGTTCCTAAAAGCCTAACCTGTGGTGTTTTACATGGACTGTAAAATTATAAACACAACTAAGTACATTTTTCTCATATTTTATAAAAAGAAACACACCCCAGGCATGGGCTCCCTTTGCCAAGTTTCAAGCTGGAATGAATTTTTACAGCTGAGTTTGAAACCTCACAAAAAGTGTTTTATATAATGGAAAAGTTGACACAATCTTAACTACAGTGTTAGGAATAGCACCACTGTATTTTCCCCCTATATTAAAAGACATATTGAATGCTTTCAAGTAAATATAATAGAAAGTGAAATGAAGACTATCCACGCTGCCGCCTCTGCCTCCTCCCATTGTGATTCCAAGACAAATACAGATGTGATCAAATTGATATCAGGGGTCTATTTTAGCCCTTTACCAAACACACACTTTTATGCATAAGATGCTACCTGTGTGTTGTTCTTCTGGACAGAAGTAAAAGCAAATATCATTTTGTAGCCTGCTACGAAGACCTAATACAGAAGCAGGGGAGTGAAAATTTGCATGGCATTTGAGCCTTTCTTTCAACATAACTGACGGACTTCATAAGAAGAGCAGTCATCAGGGTGACAAAGGCCTGGCAGAAGACATATCAAGATACTGCCTGATCGGGTGCCTCCAGGTTATTTACTGAGCTGAACTCTTGCCATCTTTATCTCTCCAGCAGTTAATCAAGTTGGGCAGTAGACTTAATGACAGTAGCCTGCGTTCTCCAGCTAAAAGTGGCATCATGAAGCTGTGCGTGTACCACTTAAAAATCATAGCTCATCCTCAATTTCTTTGCAGTCCGATGCTTCCAGAATTATCACAGGCCCAAAGGTGCTTATTCTCCCTGATTATTTTGGAGTTTACCATATGCTATGTATGTTATAATTCCTTATCTTGCACACTGATCTGCAGCTTCTGCATATGAGCTCTCTATGAGCATAGCAATCAGGCAGATGTTAATAGAGCAAACCTATGTATGACTATTTAGAAGGACAGCTCATTGCATTAATTGCTTGATTATGAAATGTGTGGACAAGGAGACTGTGGATGAGTGAAGTTTTAGGTCTGCCTTCACCGTTTTTCCCTCTCCATCATTTCAAAATGTGGGAGAAGGGTGGAAGAGTAAATCAGCTGATACTATGGCAATACTGGGGCTGTCAAATTTGATCCTACATTTCATCAGTGTATTTTCCAGTTAATCTCCTGACAATCCAGTGGTAATGCTGTGAGTCATTGAGTCATGATTCTCACCACATTCCTCAGCAAATTTCCTCAAAACAGTTGTCCAAAAAGTAGGAGGTCTCTTGCATTATTGTTGCAGCTGTGTTTCAACAGTTGGTGGGAACCTCAAATAGTACTTCTGAGTCTCAATGTTACACCATAGGTGGGTGTGAAGGATAGTTTTGACATATTGTACTAGCATATTTTTTTAAAAAACTAACATGTACATCTGTTGCAAGCAAGGAGCTAGCTAATCTTCAGTTTTAGAGCAGCATCTGGCATGAAAGACCACAGGTACGAATGATGCTAGAGGTAGTTGATTAGATAAAGACAGCAGTTTAACAAGGGGGCAGGAACAATAGGATAAGTACTTTGAAACTATCTTGTACCATTTTGTCTAGTGATGTGTTGGGGCAGTGATTCCTAAACTTGGAAAACTTTGGTGTTCTTAGATTGCAGTTCCCAGAAGGCTTCACCACCAGCTGTGCTGGTTAGGATTTCTGGGAGTTGCAGTCCAGGAACACTTGGGTTACCTAAGGTTTGGTACCACTATATTGGTGCAAATGAGTGCCTTCCAATTTTGGTAGTAAAACACGGTTACTCAAAAACAGGGCAGCAGTTTCTGCATATTCAGGAAATTTTCAAGATATACTGAAATATTTAAATTTATGCATGGAAAGAAGTGAACAAAATTTTTAAAAAGAACATTGTTATGAGTCTCAAAGCCTCCTGAGTTACTTCAGGAGGGCTTGAGATGTGTGGACAATTCACTCCCAAATTTGGGGATGATCTGTTTGAATCACGAACTGTCCTGCCCTCAGTTAAGAGACACAATGATGCAAATAAGAAGATTCTGGAGTCGCTCTTGTCATTGCTTGGAAAGGAAACATTTGCCCTGTTGTTAACCTGATCACAGTGCCACGCTGATCAGCAAACACATAAACTGGTTTTGCTGCATTCTCTTTTTTGCAAGTAAGTGTGAGGACTTCTACAGATTTTGGGGGAAATTACAAGGGGAAAATGAAGAAGGAGAGAAAACTAACAAAGGACAACGTGTTGTAGCACCTTGAAGACTAACATATTTATTTCAATGTTATTTCATGGATCAAAACACACTTCCTCAGGTAGATAAGATACTATGCCGTTTGTACTTCTACATATCCTACATGCAGGATTCATGACTGGATGAGGAAACAGGCAATAGCCAAAATGACATGCATTGCTAACACAGAAATGTGACTGTCTAGATGTTAATTACTTGAAATTGCAGGCCAGAGATGGGATGATTAGCTGCCTCACAGGTAGATTCAACCTTCAAAGAAACGCTAGACACATTTTCTCGATCTTATCCAGTTCCTTTCTTAACGCAGGAAATTCAGGGGCAGAGCAACCTGTCTCAGCTTCTACTAGAAGACCTCAACTAAGAGACAGCCTCATAACCTGGTTTCATTTCCTCCCATTTGTTTATGTCCTTCATTTGTTGTTTTGCACATGAAAATATCTGATCCTGCACAGCTTGAAGACCTTTATGGTCAATCCTATGCAGAAAAGATGACTTTCAGCTCAGGAATTGTAATAATCCTGCAGAGTTTGGCATCTCTTAAAGAAAAATCTGACTATGAAGCTTCCTAGAAATCCTGCAAGAAAAATAAAAGTGCCACAGAGAAATTTCAGTGCAAGCAGAAATAAGGATTTCCCCCAACTGTTCTTCTCTGAGGATGAAGGGCTATGAGATTCAAATCCTTATTGTGAAGTGTGCCTCATCTTACCATAGGTAACTCATTAGTGGATTAAAAGGGTGTCACTTAAAATTTGCAGGAGAGGTGCCCCTTCCTCAGTTTGGCCAATAAGATGTTTCTCGTCACAGAACTTCCAGTGAGATGGGTTATCATAGGAGGTTCATGCAGAAGAGACAATATTTTGGATACCCTGGTAGACTACGCTTTTTGAAGATAATCAGTGGTTATTCTAAGGATTAATTGTATATCATCAGAAACAAAGAGGAGGGGTCTGATTGTACTTGTTAATTCCTGAGGAAAGAATAGGACCATCAAGGCTTGTACCCTATCAAAGGAAACACAAATCAACACATTATTCTTAATCTTGTCTAAAAATGGTTTCTAAATAATTTCCTATGCCACCTCTAGAGTTTTGCTTTTGGCAGCTAGAAGAAATGAACTCTGGAAGCTACAACCATCTCATGGAAATGTTTTTCAGCTGTGGTCTCAAGTAAAACAAACAAGGTAATAAATTCCTTTTGACGATGAGGGAGATTTTAAATACATTTTAAGTGAATAATGGGCAAGAATTTCTGCCTATCCCTTGTAATGTAATGCTTCACTGTCTTCAGGAAATGAGAAGTACCCTTGAAAATATTATTTTAGTTATTTGCTGATGGCATACATTTAGCTCAATTCATTCCTACTCAGACCCAACCTTTGCTATCTGTACGGTTATGATTACTGGCAACTACTGCTTATTTAAAGTCCTACATGGAGTGTTAAAAATATCAGTCCACACTCAATTAAAATTCACGCACATGGCAATACACAGCAGCTGATAATCCTCCTCACCAAAGATGTTGTGTTTTAAATATTGAAACTGTCTTGAGATCAATACACTAAAGGAGTAATAGTCCTGTTTTTCACATTACATTCTAATATTGGTAACTTTCTTTTTAATTCCCAGACCGTGCAATAAAATCTTGACATGAAGTCATTGCTTAAGCATGAAAATAAACACATTTAGGCTTCATACCATTACTTTAGAGGATTAACCATTTTTTAATAAATTGACACTTGCATGGATAAAGAACCCCTCTATATGTGCATTTTGACATATGCCAAAATATCACATTAAATGGTGTGTTTTTGATATCATTCTTATGGCTTTGCTAATGGGGAATGTATATTTAGTGTAATCAGACGATAAACTGGTAACATAGCTTTTTCAAGGGAAGTTTAATAAACAGAAGGATGTGTTGTCATTGGTAGCTTACATCTAGAACTTCACTGTACTCGGGTAGGCCAAGATCCAAAGAACCGTAGAACTTTTTACATGCATCTAAGGGTGCTTTGACTTGGGCTTCTCAAGCAGCAGCCTCCTGTGGCATTCAATTGCCCCCTCACCTCTCTAACTGGTCCCTACTTGGTCCTGTTGCCTTCTCCTTTTCCTCCTCCCTGCCATCTTGAAAGGACAGGCCAAGCTTCTCTTCCAGGAGGATGAGAGGTGGATACAACAGAAGCAGGTAGGGAGACAATGGAGGCAGTGGGCAGGGGGCAGAAGGGATTTGTTAAATCATAATTGTTTATTGATTTTTAAAAAACCATTGGTTAGAGTTAGGGTTTGTGGTTCATACCTCTCAGGTTCTTCAGTTTTGATGAGCTTGAATCAACACAAACCAACAAACCAGTGATTTTTAACAAACTTCCTGATTCGTTTTTTAGTTTGTTCCCATCTCTAATGGTAATCATTTTTTTTGTGGAACATTAGTCTAAACACAGATTCTGTGGCTTCAGCATATTTCTAAGATGATGTTTGCACTTTTGAACAAGCCATGTGTCAAATAAACTTTGATCTGGAATTCTGCATGGAGCAGGGGATTGGACCCAATGGCTTTATAGAATCATAGAATAACTCCATTATTCTTTGATTCTATACATAGACAGTAGTGAGTATGGCAAAGATGTGAGCCTATAGATAGCAATGTGTCCATCAAGACCTGGAACCATCTCTGGCCAGAATCCTGTTGGCATAAATTATGATGTACAGCTCCAGTGACATCATGTGGCTGTTTCAGGGGAATTCAGGAGAATTAAATCCTCCCATCCTCAGGGACCAGAAGCAGCACTTTTATAGCTGTAAATCATTCCCAAGGTTTTTCTGGGATAAAAGGAATCCCTGGAACCTGGATGCAGATGAGAAACTTTTAATTCCTTTGTAATGGCCATGACATAGCCATAGCTGATGACATCATTAGAGTTGCACAGTGTAACTTAAACCAACAGGATTCTGGCAATTGTGTATAAGTCATAAAATAAGAATGGTTAGGTTTCCAACCTAAATCAGATTCCCCCCCCCCTTTAAAACCCTAGCTGTTACAGAGACTTGTTTTTTGAGTATATCCACACACCTGATCAATTAGTACAAACAATCATCCTTCCATTGGCCCCTGATGAATGTGTGTAGGCACATCTGCCTGCTTGTTCCAGCAGTAAAATTGTATCTCATTTGTTCCTGGCAGTATGGAAAGAACACAGAGGCTTTTGCTCCTGCTGACTGTTCCATGGATAAAGATAGATCTACAGGCCTGGCAGATGAAATCTGGCCTTGTTAGAGATCAATGAATTGCCAAGGAAAAGGGGAGGAAAGCATTTTCCAGCAAGGTTCAGCATACTCACAGCATGCAGCTGACAAAAATAATTTTGTAATTCTGGTTGGAGGAAGGAGAGAGTTTGCAAACCTTGCTGCTAGGAAAACAAATGCAAATTAGTTTGCTGTCCTAAGAGCTACAGGAACCACTCTGCAGGTTTATTGATTACATTTATATTTGGTCTTTCCATTAAAAAAGAGTATTTTAAGGCAATCAGCAAACATAATTAAACAGAGATTTAGCAATAAAACCCTAATAGAAAAAAATTAAAATAATATCTGTAGTCACTAAAACAGTTTACAAAATTCGGTTCACGTTGCTTAAAAACTTGATTTTACTGAAAGTGAGCCCCATATTCTGCCAATTTCATATTGTTGCTGATTTTGGTATCAGAACTGTTCATCTTTGAGGTGGAAAGAATGTGACGCTTTTAGAAGAATTCAGATATGGAAGAAAGCAAATCTAATAGATTCTTTCTAATCTGATGCTCTCCATCCAAGCCCACAGTGAGTTGACCATGACCCTTCTTTTGTACCTAGGCTTCTGCTGAACTTCACCAGTATTCTCTGCGGCTCCCAACCTGGAATAGGAAATGCAGATGCCTTCCCAACCATGTGTGTATACTATATTTTGAATCTCTTGCAGCTTTGATTTGATTTGACAGACCTCCAAATAAAGGGTGCCTTGATAGGCCAAGTGCCACAGCAGACTGTAATTGGATCAAACTAATGGAAGTGGAGAAGTTCTGAGGACATGAGAAGGAGAGAGGGAGAGAGAGAGAGCGCAAGAAAAATATACAGATACAAACCTCTCTAGTCTGAAATGCTAAACCAATGCTTCAAGCTCCAAGTCTGGCAAAAGTGGGCAGTGTTGAAGATGTATGCAGAAGAGGGTTAGGAGAGGAAGAGATGGAGCCTGGGAGAGAGGTGCAGCTCACTGTTTAGAGTCTAAACAAAGGTTCTTAACCTTTGTTACTCGGATGCTTTTGAACTGCAACTCCCAGAAATCCCAGGCAGCACAGTTGGTGGTGAAGGCTTCTGGGAGTTGCAGTCCAAAACTCCTGAGTAACCCAAGGTTAAGAACCAGTGGTTTAGACCAGTGGTTCTTAACCTTTGTTACTCGGATGCTTTTGAACTGCAACTTCCAGAAACCCCAGTCAGGACAGCTGGTGGTGAAGGCTTCTGGGAGTTGCAGTCCAAAACTCCTGAATAACCCAAGGTTAAGAACCAGTGGTTTAGACCATAAACCTGAGAGAAGGTTTCTCTTTTTCTCTCTCTCTCCAGCTGTAGAGTGGCACATACATTCTCTCTCCTTCTCCCCTCACTACTAGGTTTATGAAGTAAAACATCTTGTAGAAATAATCAAATATTCATAAAATAAGGGCTGCATTTATATTATTTCAAAGGTCACGTATATAAAAATCCATTTGCAGTGGAGTTGCAATTGAGTTGGACTGCGATTTCTAGCATTCCTCTCAATTCACTAGGGTGGCTAAAGCTGATGGGAGTTGGAGTCAAAAACACGCGATCAATTGCAACATGTGGTAGGAGTTGTGATTCAATAACATGTGGCAATTTTCCCACCTCAAAGTATTGTTTACTGTATTTCTAAATTGCAACATTTCAAAGATCATCCTTTTTATGCAAGCTTTTAGTCATTACATTAAACACAAAAAAGTCTTAGCATGAAATGCTTTTCATTTATTGGTGTTGTGTTTTTTTTTTGCTGTGTTTTGAAAGTGTTTTCAAACCATTTTCAGATTGCAAGGTTTTTTTCATATTATTGTATGTTTAATATTTTGATAGGTGCTTTTACTTGCTGAATATGGATGATGGGAGTTGCAGCCCAGTGCCATCTAGAGACTGATTCTTCTGGAGAACCATGCTAGAACTCACGAATATGGCCCAAAACCAAAGTGAGCAAAGCTTGAGTATTTAGGGGTCATATCTCAATGGTAGAGCTGAGTCCCCAAGATCTTCAGGTAGAGCTAGAAAAGAATCCTATCGGAAGCCATAGAGAGATGCTGTCCGTCAGTGCCAGAATACTGGGCCAAATGGCCAATGATTAGGCACAGTATAAGGCAGCTTCCTACGTTATTTTTTTCCATTCCATACAAGAAGAAAGAAGACTTGCCATTTATTCAGAAGAATACACTTTATAGAACTGCTGGATAGCTCAGTAGTTTAGATCTCTGGCTGTGAAGCCAGAGGGTGGGACTTTGGATCCCACTGTGCCTTCCCTGACAGGGGCCGGACTTGATGATCCATAGGGTCCCTTCCAGCTCTGCAGTTCTAGGTAAAGGTAAAGGTAAAGGTTCCCCTTGACAATTTTTGTCCAGTCGTGTTCGACTCTAGGGGGCGGTGCTCATCCCCATTTCCAAGCCATAGAGCCAGCATTTTGTCCGAAGACAATCTTCCGTCGTCACATGGCCAGTGCGACTTAGACACGGAACGCTGTTACCTTCCCAACGAAGTGGTCCCTATTTATCTACTTGCATTTACATGCTTTCGAACCGCTAGGTTGGCGGGAGCTGGGACAAGCGACGGGCGCTCACTCCGTCCCGTAGATTTGATCTTACGACTGCTGGTCTTCTGACCCTGCAGCACAGGCTTCTGCGGTTTAGCCCGCAGCACCACCACATCCCTCTGCAGTTCTAAGATGAATATAAATTATATTTTTTAAAAAAATCAGAACTGTCAGATGTTTCATATTTTAGCACTACTTGACTCTAAGAAACATGAACATAGATTTCTGCAGTGTTTGTGCAGATTAGTTAAAAGGAGCAACACTACTCTACTAGGATAACATCTCATTGAAAGCGCACTCTGTGAATGGATGGCAAAGATGGGATTAAATGGGTCAACAGTATGGGTAACAGCTGCCAGCCACTCTCTTGATGACTTGTGGTTTGAAAGGATGGCATAAATAGATGCGAAGCGGTGTGATAATGCTTTTTATATTCCAGTGGCATCCCAGAATCCTAGCAGTTTGGTCAGAGGTCCCATTGAGATTTTAAAAAATAAAACCTTGCATTCTTATGAATGCAAGTCCATCAGGCCACTAGTGACTAATTTATGTGATCTGCAGAGAGATTATTTTGTGCAGCATGGAAATGCATGCCTCTAGAGGAGGAGAAACAGTCCTTGCTCTGTTTCACAGTAGCCTTTGCTACAGCAGGCAATGGAAGACTTGGTTAATATTTTATTCTATAGCCTCTTTATATTGTAGATGTTCCCTTACTCCCACCCCATATATCATTTAATAAAGTCAGAGGACAATGCCCCAGAGAGCCTTTTAAAAAACAGACTTCATATTTTACATGCAGTACAAAGCTTGACAGGGAAGAAGGCTGACAGAGGAAAAAATCGATTCATTTGAGTTACGGTGGCAGAGAAGAGCTTTGTGGATACCACAGACTGCCACAAAGATGAGCAAGAGGATCTTAGACCAAATAGAGCCTGAACTATCACTGCCAACAAAAATGACAAAACTGAGGGTGATATATTTTGGGCACATCTTGAGAAGGCTAGACTCTCTGAAAAAGACAATAATGATAGGAAAAGCTGAAGGCAGCAGGAAAAGAGGAAGACTAATATTAGATGTACTGCCTGCCTGAAGGAAGCCAGAAGCTTAAGTTTACAAGAACTGAGCAGGGTTGTTGAGGACAAGATATTTTGGATACCATTCATTCATAGAGTTGTCATAAGTTGGTGGTAACTTGATCACATGTAAGAACAACATATTAAAGGGAGGGGAGGGAAATTAGCTTAGATATTTTTTAAAAAATTAAAAAGCACAATGATTCAATTAACAAGTAAATCGGAACAATTTTCCAATTTATTTTAATTACAAAATTGAAATTTTGCTATTTTGCAGACTAATATCATGAATAGGAGCTATACGTATGAGAGATTCCGGCAGTAATGAAACATCTATCTGCCAAGACAATGGCTTTCCCATATGACTGTATTAACCTGTGTTAAATAGCAGCATCCTTGGCAAATTGGACTCAGTGCTAATGTGACTAGCTAAATCACCCAGCCATTTAACCTAAAAATCATGTCTATGTTGTCAGGTTGTAATAACCTTTCAAACATATGAAACTGGGCACATGGTTGCAATCTTAGCTCTTGTTAGGAGTGGCGGCACTGGCTGCCACCCTACACACAGCTGCACATAATTACGCTAGATTGAAATAGCGAACAGGATTACAGGCCCATTTCTCCTTTCAGCAAAATCTAGAGCAGCTGCTTAGCATTACATGTGTTTTTCTTTCATAGCATTTAAATACACAGCATTAGAAGTGAAGCGTGAATCTTTGCAGGATTACAGTCATAGCTGCAAAGGTCAGTATACAAGATGCAAAATATTCAGGAAGTTCTGTTATCTAAAAAGAGTACACCAGTTCTCTTCACATACCGGAAAAACCCTGATTAGGGTCATCATCAGTAGGAAGTAACTTTTTTGTGCATAACAATGAAGACTGCTCAACTGATCTTTGGATAGGTGCAAACAGGGGAAAAAGTCGTCTACACTCATTTGTATCTTTTTGTGATTAGTCTGGCAAACTATAGAAGTTCCTCTCTAACAGTAGAACCAACTGCATTTTTATCATGGCTAGACCAAGGCAATTATCTCCTGAGGAAGAAGAGCAAATGCTGCCACCCCAAATTCATCCATATTTTTTGTCACATGAGGCAGGAAAACCCACTAGTGTTTATTCCTATCATGAAGAAAAAACGTGCAATAAATACATATTAAATAATGAAAAACATTCAGCCTGGGGCAGCTGCCTCACTCCATCCAATGACAGGGCTGGCCCTGACCGTTATCCAAATTGTCAAATACACTCTGCCTGTGGTCCAAAATAAAGTACACAGCTGTTTGTTCCAATGGGCAAACAGCTGCCAGGAGTTACAAAACAGGGGACTACAAAAGCTTTTTCTGTAATGGCTGGTAATATTAGCAATATTCTGAACATGAGAGATACGGCTTGAGGAAATTACTGTGAGCTTCATATCAGCAACCCTGGACTTTCCAAAGAAGGGTAGGGTATCATTAGAGCTTGGAAGTATTACTTTTTTTGGACTAGTATTCTCAGAATTCCTCAGCCGGCACATCCACCGGCTGTCTTAGCTGGGGGATTCAAGGGAAGCTGAGCATAGTAATTTTTCAAAAAGTTCTGGCTACTAAATAAATGCACAAATGGAGGAAATGCCTACATAACTGCATGATAGAGAAACTTATTCCAAGTGGGCCAGAAGCATTTCATGATGACTGAAAGGCACTGTTCAGTTGTTTTTTTTTTAAAGGCAGAATTAAAAACAGCATTCAAAATCTTTATTTCTGTCCTGACACTGGAAGCTGATGCTGCTTAAGCTTTTCTCTTGTGTATGTATTTGCCGTTCCCTCTGCTGATCCCCACACAAAAGTCTACGTGTCTTTGGCGGAGTCTCCATTCCCCCTCAGACTTTTCCTTTGCCAGCTGGAAGCACACTGAGAAAGTGAAAATGTGAGTCAAAGAGCACAATTTGAACAGCTGTCTAAATACCATGTAGATGGTTTTTTCTTCAGACGGTTGCATTATGTGACTTAGGACTGCAATATCCAAATCAAATCTTATGACCCCATTATCTGATTAATAAATGGGACATTTCCTTGCTCTTTAATTGTGTGATTCCAGCCCTGCTTACCTGAGAGTGAGCACCACTGGACACAGTGGTAGTTAACAACCGTACAGGATGGCATGGTTTGCTTTTCCAGTATTCTGGACCGACAGCAAACCCACCTGCCTTCCTAATATTTCCATTCGTTTTGACGGCACTATGGGCATAGCGGAGAACAGAGTTTGGCTCACTGTGTGGAATGTGCTGCACAGATAGCTGTAGAAAGATCAGAGGAATTGACGAAGTTCATTTTAAGTTGCTAGGATCAGGAACCAGCCAAAAGTTAAGCACAGGCTGATCTCTGACTTATTAAAATTAACAGGACTTTAAAGCCCTTGAACTTTGGAATGTATCCTATGTTTCTGTCATTCCAATAAAATGGCTGAGAATGTTATCATACTATTTTGGGAATGACTAATCCGTGGAATGTCTGAAATGCTTTTGACAATGTATTTCCTAGCTAGCTTTTCTTTATTTTAATGTTATTATTTGCAGCTTCTATAAAGCTTGCCTTTGGGTTAAGCTATGCACTATATTAAATGTGTAGAAGGATGTTGCATTAAGTACTCAGTGAAACAGCATGGACTTTTAAAGCCGCTGCATAGATTGGGGCCTTTCAGAGAGTTTCTCTTTTTTTTTTAGTGGGTGAGGAAGCTTTAAATCTCTTCTACACTTCCAGTTAGCCCAATATGCTTATTTTGAGTGACTAGAAAATAACAATCAATACTAGAGATGGGAGTATTCGTACTCGTATACGAATATAAATACTCCCGCACAGGTGGAAATCATGAGGGGCCAGCCCCATGAGGCCCGACTGTCCACTCATGATTTTGTCCCTGTTCCTCAGAGGCTTCTTATTGTGCTGTTCTCCTCAATGGATTGGCCACTCTCCGACCTAGCAGAGAGGCTTGTCATCCCACCTCCTGCCAGGACTAGGTAATCGACTGCAGACAATGGCATGACAGAAAGGTCTAACGAGCTCACATCAGCGGTGAAATTATGAGTGGACAGTCTGGCTCCATGGGGCCAGACCCTCATTATTTCCACCTGTGTGGGGATATTCATATCCAAATACCCCCATCTCTAATCACTACTTATTTTAGGCTGAAATCCTGTTGCTTAGTGTTATAACTTGGACTAAGCCATTGAATCAGTGGGGATCTGTAAGTTCCACTGATTGAAGAGAGTCTTCTCTAGTTGTGACTTACTATGCAAAAGTAAGTTATAGCAAGAGTAATCCCATTTGTTTCAATACAATTTATGAAGGAGCTGACTTACTAAATTTCCACTGATTTAATAGGCCTACTCTAGTGTTAACTTCCTACATAACTCCATTGTATGCACTAACTGCACTGAGACCCCAAGCATTTGAGAATTCAGCACTCTAGAATCTGGGGCTGGATAACTGACTGCTTCAGTTTTCTTTTACAACAGCAGCAGCATACATTCTTTCCATCTGAAAAAGGAAGAAATTGGTGAATTGCAGTAACTTATTACAAGAACTAGATTGAAAAAGAAAATTCTTATCCACCCTCAGCATATAGGATAGAGAGAACTTTCAGCAATATGTCATTGTATCCGTATGGGGTGCTGCTGAATTTACTACTAGTGTAAGAAAATGGTATTCTAAACACATAAAAATGCCCCAGTTTTCATCAGTGAACTGTTTGAAGTACAGCAAGTGTCATAGCCTTTAGGTAGCCATGGTGCAGAAACAAATCCACTGCATGATGCTAATGGATAACCAATCTGTGTGGTTTCATCAGGCATTTGTTAGCTTATAACAACATGTAATCCCTAAATGTAGACTCAGGACTGGTAAAAAATCAGTGATGCAGATACTGAGTGGGCCTTTTTGTCTAGTGATGATGTCAGTCTCCGATCATTCAGTGATACATGGTACCTTCTCTGCTCTTTGCTGTTTTCATTTAATAGTATAAATCTTGCACCCTCTTCATTCCAGGGCTGAGCAAGCCTCCAAAAAGCTGTCTGGAAAACAATTTATAGAGCCAGAAATGAAGGCCACATTGTTAGACGTCCAAATATTGTTGGGCATTGCCTCCCATCCATTCATCCAGCATAGCCTGTGCTAAAGAATTATGGGAGATGAAGTATATAACACATGGAGGGTCAACATTTCACTACCCCTGCTTTGACTCTTAGCAGGAGTACAGAGGAATGAATTGGAGGGTGCAGACAGAACCTTGATTTGGGGTGTCATATATGCTATTTCACAGCATGGAAAAATGCTCCAAGAATCTTCTAGCTAGCATGGCCTGGAAAAGAGCAGGAAAGTTATCAAGGGCTGTAGAAGCAGGAAATAATATGTGCATAAAATTAAGTGTTGATAGAATCAGACATGTATGACTATAATTTGATACCTCCAAGGAATATGAACTGAAGTTCTTAATTTAAAGATAGTGTTTCATTTACTATAATGCTATTCCAGAATATTGTAGTCAGTGTAACAACACTGTGGTTCTGAAATTCCTATCTAGCATTAGGGAATTCTTTGCTTTGGATCTCAGCAATAATATGTAAGCACACTCATGCAAGCCTATTGAAAAACCATCATTGACACTATCATCTGCCAAAGCACTTGTTCAAGAGGTATGTATTTAAATGCTTAATCTCTGGCCACTACTGAGTTTTCCAAACTTGCTGGCATATTGAGTGTAGCACCTTAACAGCATCATCTTTTAAGATTTTCAATAGTTCAACTAGAATGCCATCACCTCCACTGGCCTTGTTGTTAGCCATGCTTTCTAGGGCCCACTTGACTTCACTCTCCAGAATGTCTGGCTCAAGGTCAGCAACCAGACTATCTGGGTTGTCTGGAACATCCAGATTTTTCTGGTATAATTCCTCTGTGTATTCTTGCCACCTCTTCTTGATGTCTTCTGCTTCTGTAAGGTCCCTACCATTTTTGTCCTTTATCATGTCTATCTTTGCACAAAAAGTTCCTTTAATATCTCCAATTTTTTGAACAGATCTCTGGTTTTTCCCTTTCTATTCTTTTCCTCTATTTCTTTGCACTGTTCATTTAAGAAGGCCCTCTTGTCTCTCCTTGCTATTCTTTGGAATTCTGCATTCAATTTTCTGTAACTTTCCCTATCTCCCTTGCATTCTGTTTCCCTTCTCTTCTCTGCTATTTCTAAGGCCCCGTTGGACAACCACTTTGCTTTCTTGCATTTCCTTTTCTTTAGGATGGTTTTTGTTGCTGCCTGCTGTACAATGTTTCGAGCCTCCATCCATAGTTCTTCAGGCACTTTGTCCACCAAATTGAGTTCCTTAAATCTGTTCTTCACTTCCACTGTGTATTCATAAGGGACTTGGTTTAGATTATACCTGGATCTAAATACCAAGAATACATAAAGCATATTAAACAGTAACTTGGCTCAGGACTATAGCCCTACTCAGATATTATAAGAGCAGATACATTAACCCAACTTGTGGGAAGCACTGTGAACCCATCCTTCTCCATTATCTAACTTCATTGCTCCCTTACACAGAGTCAGGTCTTCAAAGAGAAGAGCCCTGCTATACGTGTGGGAGGGGTCTTCACAACCCCAATTCACATGGAGAGACACCATGGATGGGGGTTGGGATTCTTCTCTTTAGAGTTACCACCTTCTGTGTATAGGTGAATGATAAAATTCAAAACAGAGAGGGCAGGACCACAGATCTTTCCTCTACCTGTGGTCAGTGTACTGCTTTAATAACTGAATATGACTTTATACCTAGAATGGCTCCATTAATAGCATTTACATCCCATTAATTTTTGGCGGGTCTATTCTAAATATGATTGACTGGAAAGCTCCAACTGATTAATGTTATAATGTTCATTATAACTCTTTCAGGCTGATATCTAATTTGTTCTAGAAAAAAATGCTTCACAATGTTTCACAATTCTTTTTTGTTGTTTAAGATCAGGTCTTATCATGATCAAGAATTTGGAAAGGCAACAGCAGCTGTTGCTGCTGCACTCCACATAACAAAAATCTGTCATGGGATGGATTCCAGTTAAGACTGTTCCCAAGGACCCTGATCTAGCAAGAACTCTGAATGCTCGATGCATATTGTATACAGAAATTCTTAGACTTAGCAGCTGGAAGACCATTTCCCATGTTCCATATGGCATTCTTATGAGAGGAGTTCAGAAGTTCATGACAATGAATTAAATAATGATGAGAGACTGCAAGCCAAATTAAGGCCCAATTATGCCCTGAAAGTTATTACAGTAGTTCTCTACACTTTGAGTAAGTTTCTCTCCCTTTCCTCTACCTCCTCCCATTTTTAAATAGACAAAGCTGAGCTGAACCCGATAGATTTGCATAATGATTGCTGTGGGCCCTTAAATCACACATCTCAAGTAAAAAAGTGATTTAGTGTTCACATTCATTTTTGTTTCACACTTTATTTCTCTAAAATAAAGCTGCCAATACTGTTAGAAAAGAAAGGAAGAGGGAAGGAGATTAATTAGTGTTCCTACCATTTTAGCCATATAATTTTACTCACAAGCATATCCAGCCAATATGCACAACAATTATAGTTGTAGACCAACATATCTGGAGGACACTTAGTTGAGTGAAGGCTGCACTATACCCTACGTAGTTATGTTGCCAATTCAGAAAGAATGGCCATCTTGGTATTTGTAAAAGAGATATATATGTTCTTTTAGTTCACATACTATTTCTTCTCCATGACGGTGGTCCAATGCAAGAACGGGATCATTTGTATATACTGCACGTGGGCCTATATATATTATTCATCTGTTACTCTGATCAACCCTTGCCAGCATACCTACCCTTACTCAGGGTTGTAGTTCAACAACATCTGGAAGGATACAGCCTTGATATACAGAAAATTCCGCTGCAGCTCTCATTACTCATAAAACACTTATAAAATTTCACTGCAGGTCAACATACCTGCATTAAGTGGTTAATGAATCAGATGGCTACCATTGAGTGACAATTAAACACCAAATTATATTCTTGATCATTTGCTTGATGGTACATGTGTCTGTACACATTACATGCCAGCATGCATCAGAATCTCATGGTTTGATAAATGTAGAATAGATTAAAGTTCCCCAGTATTAGTTCTGCTTCTGCTGCTATCATAAAAACAATAATTTAATGTTCATTTCTTTATGTGTACATTTTTTCCCTTCTTCCTGTCTCTATTATTCCACAGATGGGGTGAGACTCATGTAAATCATTAACCTCACTGCTCTCAGGAAATTAAGGGGCCTGATGGTCTAGGAGTAACAAGAAACACATTATCAAAACAGAGCTCCAGAACTGCACCTTCATGCAAATGCTATTTCAAATGGTATTGAATATATTATTTCCCCACATTTCCAATGCTATGAGACAATGTTGTTTTAGGGTATGACAGAACAAATTTAAAATCCATGTATATTACAGAATACAGAATGCATTTAGATTAAATATGACAGAAGTTCAGAACAGAATATATTTGATAGTTTTAAACTATGGTTTCCATTGAAGGACATGGTGGCGCGGCAGGTTAAACCACAGAAGCCTCTGTGCTGCAAGGTCAGAAGACCAGCAGTCGTAAGATCGAATCCAACTGATGGAGTGAGCTCCTGTTTCAAGTAGATAAATAGGTACCACCTGAGTGGGAAGGTAACAGCATTGTGTGTCTAAGTCGCACTGGCCATGTGACCACGGAAGATTGTCTTCGGACAAACGCTCGCTCTGTGGCTTGGAAATGGGGATGAGCACCGCACCCTTGAGTCTGACACAACTGGACTAACAGTCAAGGGGAAGCTTTACCTTTATGGCCATTGAAAAGGACTGTGACAAAGTTATGTAACTAAGTGGTGCAACACTCAAAGAGAAGGTGCACTGCTGCAGCTTCTTGGATCAGAACTTTATGGAGAGTTCCTTAATATGAGTGTGCTTCCAGATATTGTCAGAATTTTGGTGATTGGTGTATCAATATTGTGGCCTAGACATGCACAAATCAACTGTAAGTCTCATGCTGATGGACACAATACTGCAAATGTACTGGCAATAATTAGTGTGTGGGGGAGGCAATAAATACACTGGCCAGAGATTTCGATTTGGTCCAGAATCTCCTGTATCCTTTAGCTTTCCACCATGGAAGAGTCCAGATCAGGCCATGTGGTGGTAGCAGTGTCATTTGCTTCTTTTGGAAAGAGCCACAACTTTTTCCTCCTCCCCTGTTGCTGAGGCAGCTTAGCTCCACACACACCGGGAGACCTTCTTGACCTCCCTTTTCTTGCGCTACAGTACTAACATTGACCCTGCCAATCACTTCCCTTCCTCTTCCTGTTAGAGCAGCACATAGTCTTGTCTTTCTGAAAAAGAACATCCCTTCCTTCTCATCTCTATCTTTCCCTCTCTTAGGACTCCCACTTTCTCACTATGCATATAATACTGCAGAAATGCCTACTTCCTCAGCAGTCTGGGGGGGGGGGGAGCTGATAAGAAACCATAGAAAAATTGAGATGGAAGGGGCCTATGAGACCATTGAGTCCAACCACCTGCTCAGTGCAGAAATCCAAATCAAAGCAGATCTGGCAGATGATTGTCCAAGGGATTGATTCATTAGTATAAAAGTGTAGTGAAGCATGAGCACAGTAGGGGCTTCATATCTGCAAGGGCTCAATTCCAAGTCATCTCCCCCACAGATGCTGAAAAATACAGATTATAGTGAATACTATTATAATAACAAATACTATACATAGCATGATCTCTGGCTCCCTCTCATGGCTAGTTTTGGTAACTTCATAGTTGAAAACATTTTTGGGGTTTTCTTTTAGTATTTTTAATATTTTTCAGACCACGGCTAAGTTAATCAGTGGATACTGAGCCCACCAATAGGGGCATCCTACTGTATTCTGATATCTTTATCAGGCTTTTTTTTAAAAAAAAAGTTAACCCCTGCAGTATGTTTTTATTCTAAAGAAGCATGCTGGACATACTACCAAGTTAATTGTGCTCTCCATTGGCACTGTGGCATGCTGCAGATACTTTCTAGTATATCGGTTAATGTAACAAAAGTTAGTTTTATGGATGATGGTCAATTTGATAAAATGGCAACCCTTACTACTGATAGCCTGTTATGATTAATTCCCTGAATGACTAATTTATTTATTGTGAAAAGCCTACAACTCTTTAAGATGCAGTCATGCCTTGGCTCCTGATTGTAACAGTTAAAACAAACAAGCAAAAAAAGAAGGAATGTGAAAAATGATTATTTAAGAAATTAAAAATACATTACTCTTTTTAAAGTAATAATACATTTTGAGTGGAAATTCATAACTGAATGCTCAGCAATTTTAATGAAATTCAAATATTACATATACAATTTTCCATATATAACTATACTTACTGAGCTACAGAAGATACAAGGTGCAAGCAAGTTAAGAACACCACAAACATTCTTAACATACACGAGCACTCTCTAGAGATGGGCATAAACTCAAAGTTTGTGATGATTCATGGCTTGTGGCTACTCACGGAGCAAGGAACACGAACTATCATGAACCCCCCCCAATGAACCCACCTCCAGCTTGTTTTTTGAGTCATTGCCCCCAACCCACAGGGATGTGAGCACCCCTGATAAAAAGTAACCTAAGATTAGAAGAGGAACATCCCAGTCACTCAACCCCATTTGCTTCCTCCACTCTCCCAGAGATTTTTTAAAAAGTCATACAGTATTTTTTTTCCCAAGATTCCTACCTTTCTGAGGTCCAGATTATGAACACAGCTATTACGCACCTCCTCCTGTAGCAACAGCAGGTCCAGGGTAGCTTGAAATAAATTCAGTGACTCCAGCTCAGCTTCTTGGCTCAGGACAGTTTCTATTAGTGGTATAGAGTCGCTTCCCCCTGCCTCCCCTAACCCAATCACTAAACCCTTGGGTATCACTTGGCAATTTGGGGATCCAATTACATTCACTGGAGTTCCTCGGAGTCCAGGTTCTGGACAACAGAAAGGAGAGCTTAGGTCCAAGGAAGGCTTGTATAAATGAACAAAAGAAGTCAGACTCTGGAGCTCACCTCTACCTGTCCCTTGGCATGCCTGTCATTTGCTTCTCCAGGCCTGGGGCAGTGACCAGCCTTATCCAAGCATGTGGCTAGAGTCTCTGGTGTCTGACTCCTGTTGCAAGCAAACAAACAAGGTGAGGGTAGACAGCTTCCAATGTTGTCCTGTCTTGCATCCTCTTCTTCAGAGAGAGGTGACAAACCCATGCCTTTCCAGTCCTGTCCTTTCATTCTCCCTGACCCTGCTTCCCCCAGCTGCCTGTCATTAGACAACTGTCCCTCAGTTAGGTGTGTGATCCTGAGAAAAATTACTCTCCTCTCAGCTGCCTGATACCTGTGCGCTGGGGACAGATGGCTTGCTAGCACAAAGTCACTGAGAGTTAGAATAATATTTTTCTGCTTGAAATGGCAGTACAGAGAATCCTTAAAGGGAAATGCAGAAATATCATGTTTTAAGAATATATACCTAGGTATAAGAAACAGTTACAGAGCAAAATCTGGAAGGCAGCTATATAAGACGCAGGGGCAGGGGGAGGGGAAATCACAGTATAAAAGAAATATTTAATTTATTGTAATGCTGCTCTGAAAAGAAACAGCATTAGAAACCTGGCAATAGCACAGATTTAAAAAAACAACAATGTGGATTTGATTGCCATATTGATTGGATGTAAAGATCCAGACCAGACAGTGAAATGGCACCATCTGGTGATTTTTTTTCTTGTCTGTCTCCACCCCAACCCCTCACAATAGCCTGTAAAATATACTGTATGATTAAAAACTCCCAGAAAAATATTTCCAAGTGTGGTGATGGGGAACAATAACATGACTAATTAGTTAATTATAATAAAAACCAACAAAAGCAGCAGTGATAATAAACAATACAAAACAGAAAAGTAATAGTTTTGAGCGGCAATAGGAAATAATCATTGTAACCCAAACTGGCATATTGCTGAATAGAAAGGTTTTGGAGTCCATTTTAAACAGGCAATACACTCATGTCTGATAGAGATCTGCAATTGTAACAGTCCAAGATATCCCAGGCAGCCTCTCACCAGGGGCAAGGGCACCAGGACCCAGTTCACCATGCAGAGCATCAAGTCCAAAGGTACTCACTGTGCAGGTGATCATGACTAAGCACAGGGTTGGGAGAACAGAGCCACAACAAGGCACCAAGATGCAGGAGACAAGAGCAACGGGCAAGGCCAGAAGAGAAGCAAGTGCAAGAACACTGGAGTCAAGACACAGAGATGTAGGAATAAGGGAATACAGGGGCTCTGGAGCTCAGGAGCAATAAACACAACCAAAAAACCTTTGTTGCTGAGGCTGGTTTTGGGAGAGAGAACCACTCCTTAAATAGAACTTCCCTCCAGGTTTCCAGGTGAGCCTCATGAGTGGCCCAACAGCTGCTACACAGGCCAGGGCCTGAGCCTGCAAACACCAGATCACTCCTGGGTCAGGCTTGCCCTGATCCTGCAGCTGCCAGGGCAGTGTGGGCCAGATCCTGACAGTAATTATGGTGCCACCAAAATTTGTATTTTCTACCTTGATAATACATAGTTTGATGTAAAGCAAGCATTGTGACACCCCCCCCCCCACACACACACAAGTCCTTTTCCGGAATAGATTAATGTCTGATCCAGAGAGATTTTAATCCATCTCTCACAGCAGGCTCCTCTTCATATATGTATCTCCAACGCCATTCCCAACTCCTCATACATTTGTAGTGGTCCCAGCAGTGCTCAACAGAGGAAAGGACATGAAAAAATTATTTGCAATAAATGTTCACTGGTAGATCTCCATAATATGCTACATGAGAAAAGGGCATCAGGTATTAATATCTCATATCCAAGCCTTAAAGAACATTAATGATACGTACCAGCAGCCTGCAGACAAACCAGAAACTAATAAAAAACCTTAAAACTAGCTCACTCAAGATCTGTACCAGTTGGTTTCTAAAATATTTTCAAGGGCCTCCTGATGCCTTGCTAAAGCCTTATTTTGGTATTTAAATAGGATGATTCTTTTCAGAGCATACAATCAATTTCTGTGTGTGGGAGCTGAAACAAATCTTGCAAAAGAAGAATACTAGAAAATAAGCATGCAAAGTCTGTGATCATCCAGTATGGGCTAACTCCAGTTACTACTCTTAACTAGAGTGGACCCACTGACTGAATCCTGTTGCTTAACATAGAAATCACAAGCAGGCTCAATAGAAGCTACAGAGATGACTCACTAAATCCCCATTGATTCAATGTACTCGCTCTACTGCAACTTATGAAGCTAAGTGACAAGATTTGAGCCACTGAATGGAGTTTTACATATGTGTTTAATTACAAAACTGGCACTGATTGGAAAATCATGTTAATCATCTTAGAGCTGCAGAGCTGGAAGAGACCTCATGGATCACTAAGTCCAGACCCTGTCAAGGAGGCACAGTGGAGAATTGAACTCCCAACCACACCAAAACTACTGATCTATCCAGCAGATCTAGTTAGGAGCTCACAGTTACATCTAGCCCAAATATTCGCTTAGGCAATGTGAGCAGGAGAGGAGGAATCTAGTGTAGGTTTTAGTTGCAAACTGGTTGTGCATCTAGTTGTGATAGCCTGTCCATAGTGTCATCAATGGCATGTTTAGGAAGAAACATAAATACACTACATCTTGGTCAAGTGGGAACCTATGAAATTTAACTTGCATGTTGTTTTCTTCTGCTAACTTTGTGTTGGATTTAGACCACAAATATTTTCCTTAAAGCCAAAGCAGGCAGCCTACTACTCCATAGACATCTAAGACTGTACCTTTCATCGTTGCTGATCATTGGTTTGTTGGAGAGAGCTAATGGGATTTCAGTACAACATGTTTGCAGGATAGGTTGCTTACCAATGTTCTCTGCTACAAGTATACATGCTCAGGTAGGAGAAATACCTCTCACACTCAGCAGGGTTTATTTCCAGTTAAATGTGCCTGGGAGCTACAGTAAATATAAGTAATAAGTAAGTGTGCTACAAGAACTGTCAGTCATTTATCTTTTCTTAAAGTAGATCTTCAATGCAAATTGTAATTGAAGAATGCAGCTAGTTTAACGCCAACTGCTTACGATGCATTATGGTAAAATATATTCAGAGACATTGACTGATGGGGTATTTCTGATACTCAGCACTTCTCCAGATGCATCTTGCAAATAAGTTGCAGGATTTCGGACAGCAATCAACAGAATACAGAATTCTTGTCTCATTATTAGGCTTCCATTTGCCAAAATGGACATTAATGTGGGATTGGGCGAGACTTCTTCATCTGCCATACAGGCTTTTCTTTTCAAGTTACAGCCAGGCAATGCCTATGTGTAGATGTTGATGAGAGAACAGCCACTAATAGGAATGGGCCTAAGATACAATCTCAATGGAGCAGATGTAGTGCAATGGGTAAAAGTGAGTAGGCCCAGCACAAGCACCTGGGATCAGGAGGCAACTGCCAGGGCCTGAAACAAATCTGCTGCTGCTGAATTCTGATGTTGCCTAGGATTAAAAGAGAATGTACCCGACTCACCTCAGCAGCAGTGGTGTCAAGAAACGCCCCAAGCCTGCATAAAGCACATGATGTTGGCCGAGAACACCATATTATAACATGAAACCTCACCCCTGCCAGCCTGGTTAGGTACCAGCTGCCACTGCATTTTGGGAAAAAGCCTGACAATAGTAGCCAGTATATCTGCGCAGGTTGAGAGCTTTACACGGTGCTACAGTTAGCCACTAACTAGCAAGGATCAGGGGGTGAGTGCCAGCAGTGTGGGCCATTATGCTGCTAGAGACAATCTCAATACATATTCACTTTTAAACTTGTGTTGTTGTTGTGTGCCATTTAGTTGACTCTGATTTATGGTATAAATACAAACTTCGAGAGATAGTCCATGTAATTCCTATCTCAGGCTCCTTGATGCAGACACGATACCCTCCTGACCCACTACTCTTTGGGGTGGTAGGAGTGGTGCTGCTGCTGGTGCCAAGAAGAGAAAGCCTGGGTGGGCTGAACGACAAGGAAATATTTTGCTACTGCTGTGCAATTTCATGGGAGGTAAAGAAACTGCTCTTGTGCTCTCTCCACTTATTGCCTTTGGGTTTCTCTCTCTTTTTTAATCCCATTGTGCACAAAGAGTTGCAGTCCGCACCACACTTCCCAAATTGATTCAATTCCTCCTGGGAACACAGCCTATTAAAACTGCCTTCTTCCTAGCTTCCTAATAGAAAGGGAAAAACCAGAGATCTGTTCAAGAAAATCAGAGTTATAAAGGGAACATTTTGTGCAAAGATGGACATGATAAAGGACAAAAATGGGAAAGAGCTCACAGAAGCAGAGGACATCAAGAAGAGGTGGCAAGAATATACAGAGGAATTATACCAGAAAGATTTGGATATCCTGGACAACCCAGATAGTGTGGTTCCTAACCTTGAGCCTCTTTATCTGAAGTAAAGCATGGTAGCCTCTATTTCAGGGCTATCGGAAGTGCATATGAAAGTCGTTGAAGACATTAAGATAAGAAAACATAACATTAATTAAACATTTTCTGATTTCTATACTGTATAACCTTGCATTTGGTTTACCATTTTTTTCAGTTTTTCCCCTCAATAATAATAATCAGGTTGCACTGGAATATAATGAAGACCATATAGGGCATTGCATTTTATCATCCAGATATGAAATACAGTTGTATTTAGTTAGCGAAATCTTTTGCGTGAGGATCCGAGTAAGTCTGCATCCTATTTCATAAAGCAGATTTTCCTTTTTTTGTAAATGTGGTGATTTACTCTCATTGTAGTTATATTGTGCTAAGTGCAGACAGGAGCCCTTCAGCCAAGAGCCATGCCAGGAAAATAAATCAAACTGTTTTAAAATTGAGGCACTGTTCACCTTAACTAAAGAGCATAAGCAGTTATTCATCTGCCTCTGAGGGACTGGCTAATGGCTTTGCCCAGGTTTAACAGTGTTATATCCCTATGGTTTGATTTCTGCATAGGAACAGTTCTAGGTAATCAATGAAAGAGGGCACTTTGGAACTTCAAGGCTTATTTATTTATTTATTATTTATTTACAATATTTTTTAGCCGCACCATTGCCAGTGGCTTCTGGGCGGCGTACAACATTAAAACCTAAAAACATTAACAACATTTCAAGAGACCGTATAAAATACCATATATTAAAATATTTCTTAAAACATTAAAACATTAAAATTAATTAATTAAAATGCTGGGTGAACAGAAAGGTCTTTGCCTGGTGCCGAAAGGCCAAGAGTGTCAGAGCCAGGCGGATCTCTCTAGGGAGGGTGTTCCAAAGTTGGGGGGCAACAACCGAGAAGGCACTATTCCGACATGCCATCCCCTTCACCTCTTTCAGGGATGGCACCTTCAGAAGGGCCTCCTGGCCTGATCTTAGAGGACGGGCAGGCACATATGGAAGAAGGCGGTCCTTTAGGTAACCAGGTCCTAAGCCGTTTAGGGCTTTATATGTCAAAGTAAGCACTTTGAATTGGGCCCGAGCAGCAACCGGCAGCCAGTGTAAATTTTTCAGAACCGGCGTGATATGAGTCTGTGCGGCGGCACCACTTACCAGCCACGCAGCCCGGTTCTGTGCCAGTTGCAGTCGTCGGACCGTCTTCAAAGGTTGCCCCACGTATAGCGCATTGCAGTAATCCAGTCTGGTTGTTACCAGTGCATGAGTGACTGCTGCCAGGCTCCGCTCATCCAGGTAAGGGCGAAGTTGATATATTCTCCGCAGCTGTAAGAAGGCACCCCTGGACACCGAGTCCACCTGGGCTTCCAAGGTCAGACTGGGGTCAAGGAGCACCCCCAAGCTCCGGACCCTATCCTTTAGGGGGAGTGTGATCCCGTCTAAGGTAGGGAGATGGCCCTTTAACGTATCTGGCGGGGCACCTACCAGCAGCACTTCAGACTTGTCTGGATTGAGCCTCAGTTTATTGACCCTCATCCAGACCCTCATCCAGGCTTCCATTGTGCAAAACAGGAGAACCTAGCCAGTGATTTTTATCTTACTGAAATGAGTAGAAGGTTTATTTATGAGAGTGTGACCCCCTCTGCATGGCCTAGAAACAGATTTTTACCCCCAGAACTGCTTATCTGGACCCAGCCTAGTTTTCCTTGTGCTGAGTTTTGTGAATTCAGGAGAAACAGCCATTGTGCATACAGAAGCTCATTTTTCAAATTCAGACCTATGTCAGCAGTTTAGTTTTCCTAATATATGCAGTATCTTTCCCCCATTGCTTTTGGAAGTGTGGCACGTGGCAACAGCTGAAAGATTCTAGTTAAAATCAAGTCTCTAGGCTGGCCAGATGGAACAGCTTTTAAGAAGAAAATGCTCCTCGCTCAGCAGATAGAGATGTTAATCTCTCTGCAATTTATTCTTTCTGGAAAAGCAAAGAAGGTTGGGATGAGGAAGGCTTGCTTAGTGTCCTTACATTTTTAGTCATGTGGTTGTGACAAACTCATAAAATGTCTTCTTCTACCATGCATTAACACAGTGATGGAGAATCTTTGGTCTGAAGCTTAGATCTAGCTCACCGGTAGTCGCCATTCAGTTTACGCTACGTCATCTCCTGTCTCAGTGTCCCACCTTCTTATTAGGGATCCGAAAAATACTAAAAATTAAAACGAAACTTAGATTTCTGAGTCTTGCCATGACTGCTCTTTAACCACACCAACCTAACCAAAACTTTCTTTTGCATCAGTGAGACTTCCCAGCATTTCACAAAAAGAAAACCCTAGGCTAATTCCACCCCCTTTTTTGTTCATTTTTCTATGCAGGAAACTGGCATGTTCTGCTTTTGGTGAGTCCTACACAGCAAATATTTAATTCTGCACAGGAATTGTCACCATACACAGCTTGGAATTTCTTCTGGCCTTTCCAGTTGAATCCAGTGGACAAAGAATGCTATTCTGTGCTGGAATTTCAGGAACTCTGTGTGACTTGGAATTTCTTCTAGAAAAAAAAAATGACCACAAAACTCTGAAGAAAACCCACAAGATTTCCTGTGGTTTTTTTTTCTCATGGGAAAGATAGCACAGAGAAAACTTACTGTGAGGAGAAAAGAACAAATCTCCCCAAACAAAACACCCTTGCAGTTGTGGCCAGGTATATACTGGAACCACAAAACGAAACATCCACACCAGAATCAAGGAACATGAGAGACACTGCAGACTAAAACAACCAGAAAAATCCGCAGTAGCTGAACATGCCCTAAAACATGCTGGACATGAAATTGTGTTTCAAAACACTGAAGTACTGGACAACACCACCAACCACTGTTAGACTGCACAGGGAAGCCATTGAAATCCATAAACATCAGCAGAGTTTCAACAAAAAAAAAAAAAGAAGAAGAAAGTTTAAAACTGAATAAAGCTTGGATCCCAGCACTGAAGAATACAGCCTGCAAAAGGTTACTAACTCTACCCAGCCACAAGAACTGGTGTTCACTACACACAAAAGACCAGCTAACGACACCCATCAAGCACAGTGACAGATAATCTCTCCTCCTTATCACAACAATACACCCACAACAAAAACACACTGATCACCATTATCACCCATCTCCTGAATAGGACAAAAGCTGAACCCACAGTTATAAATTTTTGCTCCAAAAATGCATTAGGGCTTATTTTCAGGGGATGTTTTATTTTTTTCATGTTCAACAATCTACATTTATTCAAATGTCATCTTCTGGTTGCTACACAATGGTGGAGGGCGGGGTTTCACTTAACTAGGGCTTATTTTTGGAGTAGGACTTATATTATGAGCATCCGAAAAATCATACTAGGACTTATTTTCAGGCTTGGTCTTATTTTAGGGGAAACAGGGTAGTGTGTGATGAAACTAGGAGTCCAATAAGAGGGTGATGTAGATCAGTGGTTCTTAACCTTTGTTACTTGGATGTTTTTGAACTGCAAATCCCAGAAACCCCAGCCAGCACAGTTAGTGGTGAAGGCTTCTGGGAGTTGCAGTCCAAAACTCCTGAGTAACCCAAGGTTAAGAACCAGTGATGTAGATGGTGGGAGTAGTAACAGTGTTGACACTGCGTTTCCTGTCATGTCATCCATCAGTACTTCCTGACCTTGGGTCTCCAGATGTTCTTGGACTACAACTCCCAGAAATCCTGGCCAGCATAGCTAGAGGTGAAGGCTTCTGGGAGTTTTATTCTAAGTACATCTGGGGACCCAAGGTTGGGAATCACTGCCTAAGATGTATCATAATTCTGGGGTTTTATGTTTATGTGTTACAGAGTTTACCAAACACACAAATGTTGGAGACACTGTATTTGGAGGAAATTTTGCCAAGTGACCTTTTTGTAAGGTGTGGGTGAGGAAAACAAATCTGAGAATTTTTCTGTAGGAAACATTTCAGCATGGCTTTGGCTAAAATAACTAATGGTTTCTTTACACTTTGAGACAGAAAGATTCACATTCTGAGGACCATTTGCTTGAATCTTCCAGAAGTCAAAAAAATGAACGTTTTGGGTTGCACAGCGGGAGATGAGTTGACCAATAAAAAAAGTTGAAGCTCCAAACTCCATATCAGGGTGATAGCTTTATAGGCCAAAATTGTGTCCAAGGCTGGGGAGGGAATGTCACAAGATCTCCTCCTGTCACACATGGTGTTGCAAAGCTATGAGAGGAAGCAGAAACAGACTCCACCTTAAAGTCTTTATGTCATCCTTCTGTTCCAGTTGTGGTGGAAAAAGCAGAAACACAGATACTCAGATATGGCTCTCTCAGGGGACACATATTTGTTGCTGAATTGCTGCAGGAAGTAACCTCTTCCCTGACTGCAAACAAAGAATTTTATGCCTCCATTGTTTTGGTCCAGCTGTAAATTTTAGGACTACAGCTCTCAGAATCCACTGCTGGTTGGAGGGGAAAAATTGAGGAGCTATAGTTTTAAAAATTTCTTTTCCAAGCTTTCATCTCCACATTTTCCAGATGCTGAATGTGAAACTATGTCAGACCATCTAGTCCAGTCTTGTCTGCATTATCTGAATGTGTGTCTCCAATATCTGAGATAGAATCTTTTCCCATTGCATTTACTGGAAACACTGAAGGAGCTGATAAACATGGATTAATCTTGAACGTCTGTGCAATGCAAAGCATGTGTTCTGCAAAAAAGTGATGAACCATCTGGACTGTATGCACACAGGGCTGTGGAGAAATTATGCTGAATCTGCTGCTGTGCCTCTTTGTCTTGTCCCCATGTATATTCAGTGCATGTATACTGAAGCTTGCTGTAGGACAAATGGGCACAAAGACAGAGATTGCAGGTGCTACTGATAAATTTGGATCATTTATTCTGAGGATTCATCTCAAAGACTAAAGAAAATGGACCTATATTAGCTATGTTTATTTATTTCATGTTAGCTTATTTCAACGTAGTTTATAGCATTTGCTGACTTACACCTCCAACGACAACACAAAATCAGCACATGTCCCAGTCATGTAAGTAATGAAATCTGTATTATTTATTCAAAGAACTTGGAAACCTTACCATTTTAGAGTGCCCCAAATCATTCAGCGATCTTGGCCACTGGCCATACTGGCTTATGGGATTTATGAGTTGTATTCCATGATGAAGATAACTTTTCCAAAGCTCTGTTTTCTCCTCTGAGTCAAACTTAAAGACCCCAACAGTTCCAGTGTGATTCCATTGTCCTAACAGATATAGAAACACATTATTTAAATGTTGGAGACTAAGATCTCATCTAGTTGCTAGTTTTTATTGCTCTGAAGATCATAACAGTCTAAGGTCAGGGGCTGCTGCAATTTGATTGTCCAGCTGAGTTTAATTCCACTTCATTCAGTAAATCCACATTTAACATTTTCATGGAGGGCAGTAACTATAGAAGTAGACATCTAGACAGAGGCTTCACATTGTACAGATGCATTTGGTTTATGTTGCAGTAATTTAAAAGTTGGAAATAGAGCTTGAAATGTTACTATTTAAAACGAATTAACTGCATTTTCTCATTGTGTGTATTCTGTGCCATTGGAACAAACTTATAGGGACCCTAATAGGGCTTTTAAGCAGTGGTTTTAACAATTCCACTCCTCTAGTGAGTTTCCATGGCTGGGTGAGAATTCAAACCCTGTTCTCCAGAGTCCTAATCAATCAGTAAATAAATATTACATATCACACTGGGAATCTCACATTTCTCATTACTACTCTGTAAACAGGTTGCCCTTTTCATTATTATTGCTCTGCTCACACAAGTAATTGTTTCATTGCACATTAATACTGTGTTGTGCAACCCTTATCAGCACTCCATAAAATCAGGGGGAACTGCTCTTTGCTTTCCTCTCTTCTGATGTTCCACCTTGGAAATATTTATAAAAAAGGTAAAAGGCAAAATGAAAGAATATTCCACTACTATTCAGGATTGACAAGAGAATGGCATAAAACCTGAACATTTACTTTCAAAATGGCTCTAAAATATCCTTGAAAAGTAACTTGTAAAACTGCCAGGTTCCAGGCCAAAGCTCTGACAATCCTGCTGGCCCTCCATGTTCCCCACTTTTAGTCTCTCTGCCTACAACTATGCTGAGTCAGATGCCACAACAAAGGCTACTTTGATCTTCAGGGGCTAAGATTCGCAAGAGGAGGGAAAATGTCTGGTAAATCTCTCTGTGTTCCATTTTGTACTGCAGTCATTTTCGCTGTCAGAAGTAGAGGCTTTTCCTTAGATTGTTCCAAGGAAGTAAGCCTGCCACTGGGTATTTTACCCAAATCCCCACAATGTATTGCACCCAGCAATTTTCTGTACCATTTTAAAGTGCAGTTAACAAGATTGGATTGTGTGGGCAAATTTGCTTACCAAAAGTACGGCAGTTAGAAAGTACCAGCTGCTATAGGTTCTGCTGCCTAGTCCCTCAGGATGCTATTACTTGGAATAACATGATTTGTAAGATGATGGTAAAATGGCTTATTAAGATTCATTTAGAATTTGTGATAATATACAAAAGGTATCAGAGAAAAAATAGACTGCTGTAAAAGCTCTGAACTATCCCTAAGTAATTCACTCTGGTTTTAGTCCATTTGTCTAAAAATGGGGTAATCTTATGACCCTCAGTAAAGAAATCAGATACCTGCTTTCAGATAGGCCATGTTCCCAGTAGGATGATTGGCCATGATAGCCACTGGCGGGAAATAAGCTTCACTGATTTTTTAAAAAGGGTTAAGGGAAAAATATGAAAATATGTCATACTTACTTGGGACGATACTTGGGTTTGACTCAGATTGGCTGAGACAGCCATTCATGATGGAATTGTTTTCATGAGTATCACTAAAAATGCAGAACAGAAAGCACAAACTCTGTAAATTATAGTTACTCTCATATTTATTCCATATTAGAGTAGACCTACTGAATTTATGACACTTACATAGGTGTTGATATATTCAATAGCTGTCCTCTAGTTGGAATTAATAAATTGGATATAGCTCTCTGTGTGGGGAAAATAGTTTTTTTAATATTTTACTTATGGACAACATTATTCATCAAAGTCAAAGTGTGGTTTCTTGCTGCATGTAGCAACACACCAAAGCCTCCCCCATTCAGCCTGCTATCTGACGCTGCTCTGTGAGCACTGACATCTCTATTGAGATAACATGCCGGATATAAAACAAAAGCAGTAGTCTGCTCTATTTCATTTATCGCCTCAGTTCCTTCCAGGGAGCATGTTGAACTGGGAGCACCATGCCAAAATCTACACACCTCTTTCCCGAATTAGTGTCTTCTGACTTCAGCAGATCAACAGCCGTGCAATAACCTCAACTGTTCGTGACAAACATTGGTTCAACATATATACAGACATATAAGCTGGAACATGAACATTATACAGATCCTGGAGCAAGAAAATGATAATATTTCCACTGCCAGAAAGCATGAGAGAAGAGATCCATGATTGCCAGAAGGACACACACACCCCTTACCAAGGTCAAATGAAATAGTGGAAGGCAGATAACTCAAGCCACATGGTTTAGCCTTTTTTTTAAAAAAAGGATAGCATGTTCTTTCTTTCTTTCTTTCTTTCTTTCTTTCTTTCTTTCTTTCTTTCTTTCTTTCTTTCTTTCTTTCTTTCTTTTCTTTTCTTTTCTTTTCTTTTCTTTTCTTTTCTTTTCTTTTTACTGACGGCTGAATCATCCATGAACTCCTTTATCTATCTTTCCTCCCACCCAAACATTTATGTTAATGTTTTACAATGTGAAACTAACGCAGGAAGAGATACCAGTAACAGAAAGCTGAGTCCTAGTTGATAGCAGATTTCTGGACTCTTTCTTAGCAAACTGTTTGTCAGTAATCCTATTGTGACAAACCAGATTTGATGGCGAGAGATCAGACGGGCTGCAAATCAAATGTACGTCATCTTATATCCTGGTTGGCATTTAGAAGAAAGGGAAGAGCCTTAGAAAGGCTGGCATACAAACAGATGGACATGGTGTCACAGTGACACCATTTGGACAGGAGTGGTTATTTCTAGGTACAAGTATAGTAATTTTGATGATGAAGCAGCATCAAGGTGGAAAAAGTCCAGGAGAATTCTGTTGTGCAGACTTTGCATCAGGACACAATATGAGCTCACTCTGACCTGAGACTCTGCTTAGGGTTGTGAAAATGTTGATGGGAAGAGAGCAAATCTCCAGTGTCCCAGAATTTACTTTCCACTGCCCAGTTTTCTTGGAAGAAAATTCATTTGTAGACCAAGTGTGTGAGCAGATTCACCAGACATCCTTTCCCTGTGTCTGAACATAAGGAAACAATGAACACCTCTTTCCTCACTGTTTTCTGTAACTATGTGTACACATACCTCTCCTTTTAGAAAAGTAGAGTGTAGGTTTGTGGTAACTACACAGCTTTCGGCTAATGTTTTGGGCTCCACAAACTGGAGCCAGGTGCGAAGTAATGGTTTAGTCAGATAGATAAGGAACAGATAGTCAAGGAACAGAGTGCCTCTCTGAACACACAGAGGCCCTAGTGCCTGTCCATACTGTGGTTCTGTCTGTGCTGGAAAGGTTCTTAAGTGCAATCTGTTTTAACTCTCATTTGAGCAATCCTTCTGTCCCCAGTGGAGACTGTGCTATGGGTCCTTTTCTCCCATGCTGCAAATCCATAAAAAAGCAAGGTTTACCCAGTTTACTTGCAAGTAAGGAGGCTGCAGCATGAGGGGAAATCATTGGGAAGACAGAAGGGGGGGTAATCCCATCTTCTTCTGGCCTTTCTCAGCTGGGGCTCTGCTGCCTTGTCGAGTGGAGTCTAA
The DNA here is from genome assembly GCF_051106095.1 of Pogona vitticeps. Taxonomy (NCBI): domain Eukaryota; kingdom Metazoa; phylum Chordata; class Lepidosauria; order Squamata; family Agamidae; genus Pogona; species Pogona vitticeps. Next base: position 27,734,149 of record NC_135787.1, read on the forward strand.
CAAAGCCCCCTTCCCTTCCTTTCCCCTTAGATCTCATTTAGAGGGCAGGGGTGACTTTCCTTTTTCTTTGTTTATTACAAGTGTCAAAATGGCAATGCTCCAACCAGACATGGTTTTAGAATTTCACTGCATCAGTTAAGGAAATACTAAAAATAAAGAAGATGAAAAACAAGATGGGTTTTCTTCACCAGCCCTTTTAATACCACAACACGCCTGCTACATCACAAGGTTGTTTCTTTAGTTAATGCTGTCCCAGTGTCATTTTTGTGAAAGTACCAGTCTGCTAAGGCTAAATAAAGAGATATTTTGCATTTCAATCAATCATGCCAAAAAGACTGCATGCCCTAACACTGTGTCAATTTGGTGTCGGACAGCTCTTAAAGGGAAAGGATAAATTCTTCAAATTTGAAATACAAGCAGATGGGATGAGATCTTTATTTATTTTTCATGCCAAAGAGTGTCATCAGAATTCCATATACCATAACTATATGCCCGTGTGGCTCTAAGATTTTGAGATTTATAATGGAACCAAACTCACAAAAATGAACTCCGGGTTTCCCCACCAAGCATTTCTTTTTAGCTTTTTAATTTAGAGGGAGGGAGCTTCTAGGTTTTGCAATTGCAAGTGTTAGAAACCCTGGATAATCAAATTGCTGTTCACACTGAGACTAGCATATCTTAACTTACATTCTGCACAATCCTGATTTATAAGGGCTGCTTTATGTATTACGTGGGATAAAGTCTGGCTTATAAAACCCTATGTAAAAAATGGTGGCCAAAATCCTCTTGAATACTTCTGGATCATGCGGCAGGGTAGCTTTCAGCAGTGAACTGCCACAAATTAAGAAATCAGAGCAGTCATTTTACTGTTGCAGTTTGAGCCACATGGTTGATATGTGGTAGAAAATGCTTACACCAACATCTTAACTTACAGCATTTTGCCACTGTGAGTTATATTGTTACCATTTTGCCACCAAAACGTATGGCCTTATGTTAAATTTTAAGGATTATTAGTTCCTCTTTGTCATAATAGAACAGGCTATGATATTCCATTAATCTTGATTTGAAGGATTAGTCCATCTCCCTTTCTTTCCTCTCCTCTCTCTCTTTGAGAGTAACAAGCTGTAAAGCAGAGAGAGAGAGAGAGAGAGAGAGAGAGAGAGAGAGGGAGAGAGAAGCAGCAAAAAGCCTTTTGAAAAAGCTGGCTGGAAAGGAGAGCAGAGGTCTATTGTGGTACCATCAGTAGAGTAACCATGCTAGCTGAGGGTTCTGGGAAATGTAGTGCAAAAAAGATCTACAAGTCCAACATCTGGCATTTCTCATGGTAAAAAGTTTTGAAGAAATACTAGGGATTATATGGGCGATATAACAAATCAACTTACATTTTAAATCAAAAAACAGCCATAGGAGTCTGGCAAAGAAAGTGGGAGAGCAAAGGTTTGCTTAATTGTTTTCCCTCTAGTTGTTGTTGTTTTCATTCAAAATCCTTCCTAACCATAAGGGAAAAATAAGGGGAATTCATGTTTTATCCATATATTTTCTCCTATGGGTGACAGAAAGTTGGTGACCTTAAGGTTTACTTACATTTCATATTTGTGAATTGCCTGCAGCGAAAAGTCAGACACGACTAAACAACAATAACCCACCTCCTGCAGTGTTTAGAATTCTTGGGGAATTACAGACAACATCTTGACTGATAGTGACAAGTAATAAAGATCAGCTACAGCAATAGCAGCTGGCAGATGGCAAAGAAGACTTCTTAGATACACTAATTGCGCTTCTTAACCCAGTAACCCATTGACATAAAGCTGATAATCCTGGTACAATTTCTTTTCCTGCTGTCACCTTAACAAATACTCTTTGGCCAGTTCTATGCTCAGGTGTTCCATAAACAGGAAACTACTAACTATATCTAGCCAGTAATCATGTTAGTCTGCAAAAGAGAAACCAGAGGCCTTGTAGCACCTTTAAGACTAACTACATTACATTTTTCAGAAACGTGTCAAAGCACACTTCTTCAGATGAGTAGATCAGGATCACTGGTGGCAATCAGGCTTTGATTTTTCCAATCCCAAAGGCTTTCCCCCTCATCCTGAGACTCCCAAAGGCTTCTCAAGGTCAAAAGGGACCTCTAGGGAGCCTTGGAACCTGAAATTTATTTTTATTTTTTATTTATTTGATTTATGTATTACATAAATAAGACCACTCTAGGCAGCTAAAAAGGGAGGAATAGGAAATTTTTAATCCAATTAAATATATTTATTGCCAGATTCTACCTGATACTGGTTGAAATCCTGTTGTGCAGTTATGCAAACAGCGTATAACATTTGGAAGCAAATTGCTGCAAGTTAAGAAATCTCTGTAGATGTTACCTGCTACATATTGAGTCATGTGACTTGGCGTACAACAAATAATGTCTGAGGAGATTTCTCAATTTACAGAGATTCGTATCTAAAAGTTATGCCATTTGTGTTATATCTAAAAGTTATGCCATTTGTGTTACTGCACAAATGGATTTTGGTCATTATTTTACAAGCATGGCTACCAGGAAGCATCTGGCATTTGCAGCCAGCCAACGGTCTTATTTTGGAGACTCTAGCTGAATAAACAGATCCATTGCTGTCTTTCTGTCTCTAGCAACAGTCTTTGGGTCACTGGGTTTGAAATAATATTTCATAAACTGTCAAAGTCAAAAATACACAATCACTCAGGCACAGCAGACACACTTTGGAAACCCACAGATCTAAGTCCAACCTAAACCAGTGTAAGGGCAATAAAGCAAGGAAATTGCTTAAAGCTTTCTACAACTGTAACCCAGAATCAGCAAGGTTATGCTCAAAATCCTCCAAGGTAGGCTTCAGCAGTATGTGGACTGAGAACTCCCAGAAGTACAAGCTGGATTCCGAAGGGGCAGAGGAACTAGAGACCAAATTGCTAACATGCGCTGGATTATGGAGAAAGCCAGAGAGTTCCAGAAAAATATCTACTTCTGCTTCATTGACTATGCAAAAGCCTTTGACTGTGTGGACCACAGCAAACTATGGCAAGTCCTTAAAGAAATGGGAGTGCCTGACCGCCTTGTCTATCTCCTGAGAAACCTATATGTGGGACAGGAAGCAACAGTTAGAACTGGATATGGAACAACTGATTGGTTCAAAATTGGGAAAGGAGTACGACAAGGCTGTATATTGTCCCCCGGCTTATTTAACTTATATGCAGAATACATCATGTGGAAGGCTGGACTGGAGGAATCCCAAGCCGGAATTAAGACTGCCGGAAGAAATATCAACAATCTCAGATATGCAGATGATACCACTCTGATGGCAGAAAGTGAGGAGGAATTAAAGAACCTTGTAATGAGGGTGAAAGAGGAGAGTGCAAAAAACGGCCTAAAACTCAACATCAAAAAAACTAAGATAACGGCCACTGGTCCCATCACCTCCTGGCAAATAGAAGGAGAAGATATGGAGGCAGTGACAGATTTTACTTTCTTGGGCTCCATGATCACTGCAGATGGAGACAGCAGCGCCGAAATTAAAAGACGCCTGCTTCTGGGGAGGAAAGCGATGACATACCTTGACAGCATCTTAAAAAGCAGAGACATCACCTTGCCAACAAAAGTCCGAATAGTCAAAGCTATGGTTTTTCCTGTCGTGATGTATGGAAGTGAGAGCTGGACCATAAAGAAAGCAGACCGCCGAAGAATTGATGCCTTTGAATTGTGGTGCTGGAGGAGACTCTTGAGAATCCCCTAGACTGCAAGGAGAACAAACCTATCCATTCAGAAGGAAATCAAGCCTGAGTGCTCACTGGAAGGACAGATCCTGAAGCTGAGGCTCCAGTACTTTGGCCATCTGATGAGAAGAGAAGACTCCTTGGAAAAGACCTTGATGTTAGGAAAGTGTGACGGCAAGAGGAGAAGGGGACGACCGAGGATGAGATGGCTGGACAGTGTCTGCGAAGCAATCAACATGAAATTGACAGAACTCCGGGAGGCAATGGAAGATAGGAGGGCCTGGCGTGCTCTGGTCCATGGGGTCACAAAGAGTCGGACATGACTAAACGACTAGATGATGAACCCAGAATCAAAGGTGCACTGACCAACAGCTGGCTATGTGGATCCAAACAGCATCGGTGAATAAGTTCTTAAAACTAATACATGTGAGAGTAAGGGAAAATTCAGTAAGGCTACAACCTTTAGCAAAAACAAGAAGTTGTGTTACATGTTAAAACTTGCTTGTCTTTATTTGGCATGAGATTTTATGGACTACTACTTCTTTAGATGCATCTGAGGGATTGGTATACAGTCCATGAAAACTTATGCCAAACAATTTTTTTTAGTCTTTAAAATGCAGCAAGACTACCTTGTTGTTGTTGTTGTTGTTGTTGTTGTTGTTGTTGTTGTTGTTGTTGTTGTTGTTGTTGTTGTTGTTGTTGTTGTTGTTGTTGTTGTTGTTGTTGATTTTTAATTTTTGGAAAAAGAGTAACATGATAAATTCTAAACACAACTGCTTAGGAATAAGGTGGTTTCTAGAATGAACCCCTATAGTGTTTCTGCAACACATTTGCAATTAGCTGTCAGAAAATTTAAATGACGTTATGTAACCCTTAATGTGCTTTGTCATTATTGCTGCTCTTAGAGTTATCACTGGTACCTTGGGGTATTTTTCTTCAGTGAACTCATTACTCATTATATTCTGTGAGGCTGGTAAACTCAGAAGGGTTTACTGACCCCGGTGAGCTGCATAACTGATAACAATTTGAACCGAGATCTCCTGAACCTTACTCTTAACACCCTAACCACTGCCTTCTTCAGATTCCTGCTACAGTATATATTTCGCATTAGACTATATATTGACATAATATTTACTCATAACCAGGTTCTATTCAGCACAAAGAAAATAAAAACAAACAAAAGAAGCCCCCAGTCAAGCAAGCAAGCAAGCAAAAAGTCAAACCAAACCACCTTTGCTTACAATACTCATTAAAAATTTCTTCCTTGCATGTTCAGCTTCCCCCTCCCAGTTTTTTCAAGTCCAGCAGAGCTGAAGGCTTAATTAGCCAGGTTCTGTTCCCCAAGCAGTGCTAATTAAAAAAAAAAATCATTGTCTTTTTTCCTGCAGCAAAACACTTCTGTTCTTCCAGAAAACAAAGAACACAGAGGAAATGGTAATTAAAGTCTATTTCACTTGTAAGGAAAAGAAGCCAGCTAATCATGAGGCCATTCATGATTAATCTTTGAGCTTTGCTCATCAGGGGGAAAAAAAGGAAAATCCCTGAACCTACAAGCAGGATGTAGAGTTCCCCTTTATTAGGTCAATGGTTCATGTTTTCTTATGCAATTGTTCATGTATATTCATGTTGCTGAGAGGCGGAGCCGAGAGAGATGCTATAAGAGGCGGAGTCAGAGAGTCAGTCAAGAGGTCAGAGAGAAGAAGAGAGAGTAAGAATGAGAGAAGGGAGAAGGAAGAAGGAGATAGTGTGTGGAGTTTGGGGAATTCTGAGGTGTGATTAGGGTTAGGAGTGTATTATCAAATAGAAGGTTGTTGTTAATAATAAATTTACCTAAAGAAGATATTAATGAATCAATATCAATTTCTGTAATCAATAAACAAAACGTCTATTCAAAAGACCTTGGAGTGTGGACCTGAATCTTCCTGAAGTAATGGTGATTTAGCGATCACCTGGTGGCAACAGTGTAAAACAGGGGATTGTTTGCCTTCCTGTGCTCTGAGCTTTGATGGTCAAGAAAGGGGCATGAGGGTGAACGCCAAATAGGATTTTTTTTTTCAATAAAGGCAAAGTAGTCATTTAAAGCCTCTAGAGTAGAGGTCCCCAACCCCGGCCCATGGCCCAGTGCTGGTCCATGGCCTGAGCCGAACTGGGCTACAGAGACAGATTCTCGCCCCCCTGCGCATGCACGCACACCTGCACAGTTTATTTGTGCATGCTGCGTGCACCCATTTGAGCGCCACGCCACCATTTGTGCATGCGCACTAGCAAGCTGTGTGAGCCCCACTCTGCCGTTTGTGCATGCACACGAGTGAGCAAGCGTGCATAAGCGCCGCCCACCGTTTGTGCAGACACTTACGCGAATTCACACTCACATGTTCGCACGTGCCCATGAGCCGGTCTGCGGGTTGAAAAAGGTTGGGACGCTTACCATAGGAGATTGGTTTTTGTCAGGATTTTGTTCTTTTGGTGAACAGGGAATTAAATTTTAATATTGTAATGAAGTGCAGAGTCACAAATGTAAGGTAAAAGCCAATGTAATTACTTACAGCATCCAGGTGAAACAAGATGATGTAATGCTTGATTGTTAAACGAGACCAGATGTAATGGTGAAATATGATTGGTTGTTCTGGATATAAATGTAACAGAGACAGAACAGACTTTACCACTCAGCAGTAAGTCTGGTGGTCATTTACTTCTATGTTATTGCTATGAATGTTACTATGCCAAATGTACCTTGCCTTGTATATATGTACATATGTGTAGCCATAACCAATATACTATATTATAATCACTAAGAACTCTCTCATTTGTTTTCTCCCCACGCCTAAGTCTCTTACTTTGCTAAAGTTAGGTGGGAAGAATGGAAGCAGTCTGACAGGAGGCTCTGTATAACTAGCGTGCTTAAGTTTCAAGGCTTGTCTTTTAAACAGAGTGCCCTTGCTAAGCTTCACGTTCAACCAGACTCTAAGACGTTTTCTTGAGGCCAGAGCCTTGTTAAGCCTTTGGAGTTTTGGCCCCACATCAACAGTTTTATGATCCAAATAGGTTTGGCTCCTGTGTGAAATCAGTGCAGGAAGCAACTGTTGTTTTTGGATGCAATTGTTTGGGGACTGCTTCATGAAACCTTCTGGAGGTCTCTAGACCGTCAAACCGGACCTTGATGGAAGTCATTCACAACCATTGTTGTTGAAGAGTACATAGCATGGTCTCTGGGTCCCTCGGTTGGCCAGTTCTGGTGATGCAAGTGAAAATACATATTTTTGGATTTTATTTTATTTTTTGACCATGCTAGGTATAGTGTTCATGATTATCCAGAGTTTTCAGCATCTGCGAGGGGGGGCTTGTAACCCTTCCCCTGCAGATACAGGGGTCCTACTGTGCTTTCTGACTCAGAAGCGTTACTTATATAGTGTGTTATGCATACCCATACAAATGGCTTCCTTACCAAAATGCTGATATCAAGTCACAGCCAGCTGAACTCACACATCTACTCACACAAGTGGGAGAATACACTATAAGGAGCTGAAATAACCAAAGCCTCCTGATATAACAATAATATAGGCACAGAGTTAACAGCTCTGGAGTAAAACATTAATGATGTTGTACTCCTTGTCACCTCAAAAGATGATGCACGTGATTGTGGAATTCATAGAAGGATTAAAATTCATTCATTAAGCATCCTTCAGTCTCGAAAGACTATGGTAATGTGCTCTGTATGGAGGACTTGGAGCAGCATCTAGTGTGGCTGAGGCCAATTCGAGAGTGACAGTCCCTTCCACACTGAAGACAAATGCAATCTGTCCCCTGTCCAGCTCCCTGATTTTGCTGCTTTTGTGACTTCCTCTTTGCCTGCTGGACAAGGGTCTCTGAATTGGAAAGAGTGTATAAGGCCGTGGGGTCCATCCCCCTGCTCAGTGATGTAATCCAAATCAAAGCAGATCTGACACACAGTTGTCCAATTGTCTCTTGAATGCCTCCAATATTGTTGTACTGCTCTAACAGTTAAGAGGATTTTCTTTATATTCAGCCTAAATCCAGCTTCTTGTAGTTTGAGCCTATGATTACGTGTCCTTCACTCTGGGATTATCAAGAACAGATCATGCCTCTCCTCTGCATGACTGATTTTCAAGTATTTGAAAAGTACAATCACATCTCCCCTTTATCCTCTTTTCTCAAGGCTAAACATATTCAGCTTCTTCAGTATTTCCTCATAGGGCTTCGTTTCCAGTCCCCTGATCCTCAGGGGAGTAGAAACCATCATCCTGGACATGACTAAAACACAACTCTTCAAAATGTTGAAAGAGAGAAAACGCCTTGCATGTGGGAGAAGAGAGAGCAGAGTGAAATTCTGAATTAGCCCCAGAATAGACCTGCAAGGGGAAAAACAGAGTGGGAGAGAAAAGAAACAGAAGAGAAAGGGGAATTGCTGGGCATTCTAGAACACTGGTTCTTAACCTTTGTTACTCAGATGTTTTTGGACTGCAACTCCCAGAAGCCTTCACCATCAGCTCTGCTGGCTGGGGTTTCTGGGAGTTGCAGTTCAAAAACACCTGAGTAACAAAGGTTAAGAACCACTGCTCTAGAAGAAGGGGAAAAACTCATGACAGCTGAGAGGAAGACTGGGTCACTGGGTCCATGGGTGGACCTCCAGTGTTTAACCCTCCTGCTTTGCAGATTCTTTACCAGCAGAATTCACTATGCCACAAAGATAGTTATGTTACATCTGCAACATTCATAGACATGTGAACCACTAGGTGCTCAGAGGCAGCCACTTCCCTCAGGCAGCAGATTTTGCAGTACCAGTGTATTTTTGCAGTCTAAGGCATGGATCCACATCAATTTTAATGTATGGTCATCTCCAAATTATTGCCCATCTCCATTTCCTCAGTTGTGGCACTGGCGTGAGAGTTTGGACTGTAAACATCTTTGAAGTGGCATATTTTCTCCCCATTTGTACTCTGCAGGGAGCTGTCCGTGGAGTGCTCATGGTGTTGATGATGATGAGGCTTGCCAGGTCTCAGAGAATGAGCTGCAGTGTCAGGAAATGGCTGAATTGGAAAGAGTGTATAAGGCCATGGGGTCCATCCCCCTGCTCAGTGATGTAATCCAAATCAAAGCAGATCTGACACACAGTTGTCCAATTGTCTCTTGAATGCCTCCAATATTGGAAATGGCTGGGCTCCCCTGAATCTCCAGACCAGGCAAACAAATGTCAGGAGCAGAGGTGGAAGGGAAGGAACGAGTCTTGTTTATTGTTATGGGGTGGTCATTGTGTTTGGGTACACAACTCCAACCCTCTCTGAATGGCACCAGGGCTCACTGGCTTCCTGCATGTGTTGGACACATAATATATTTAGGAAGTCGTATAGGGGACCAATGGTGCCTCTCCCACTCCTTCACACCTGCAGACACATTGCGTTCCCACTGTTGAAGAGGCTCCTGCCTCTTGTGACATCGCACGGCCCCACACCATGACCTCACAGAGACCCATCCCATGGCATTGGGCCCCAGATATAATGAGGGGATGGGGAAGATGCTCCAGTGAAAGCCCCTGACAAACAAGACAACACTTCAAAATCATTCCACAAAAATACTTTTATTGGTTTTTGAAAAGAGGCTAAACGGGTATCCCATTCCTCAGTGGAGACAGCTCAGCTCAGGTCCAGCAGGACGCCTGCCTTCTGCTCCCTCGCATCCCCCTGGGGAAGAGGAAGCTCTGGGACCTGCAAGAGAGAGAAAAACAACAACTAAGGGGCGAGCTTGTCCACTGCCGTCAACTGGCTTCAACCCAGGCGTATCCACCGACCAATGTTCTGGCAACTTCATCCCGAAGTTTCGCCTGCCAACATCCACTGGCTTCCACCAGGAATATCCACCCGTTCATCTCTTCCACTCCGCTTCTGAAGCCAGCCTCCACCAGCTCCCGAATGCTTGGGTCACACACACACACACACACACACACACACATATCCACCAGTGACATTCCCATGGAATGCCAGCCAGCCCATTCTCTCTCTGGTTCAGGGCCTGGATGACATGCAGCTCCTGTGAGGTCATGAAACACCTATAGAGTTCTGTGTGATGGTTAATTGCCTCCCTAATAAGCCTGATGTTATATCAGCTGCTTCTGCTTCTTTTTCTTTTCTTTTCTTCTCTTCTCTCTCTCTCTCTCTCATACACACACAAACACACACATAGACAGACAGACAGACAGACAGACACACAGGCACACACACACACACACACACCAGTCAGCTCCCCCGACACACACACACACATTCACTCCCACCAGCCATTCACACACACGCCCAGGCTTCCATCCACCAATATCCACCAAGCTTCCGCCAGCTGGTTTCAGGAGGCTAACTTCCACTGGCTTCATCTGCCAACCTCTGCCGGCCTCCACCTTGCGACGTCAGCCAGCTTCCGCAGGCAGATTCCACCAGCTTCTGTCTGCCAACGTCCACCGACTTCCCCCCGGTCCATTGCCGACATCAGCCAGCTTCAAGCCATAGATTTCTGCCAGCCTCGAGCTGTTAACTCGCAAGCCCACTTAGCAAGTTCAGAACTTGCCTTGGGCAGAAGGGCTGGGTCCCCTGCAGCGACCACTGCAACCCTCTCTGCCGGGCTGCCCTCTGGCCACTAGCCTCCACTCTGGTCTCCTGCCCAGCCCAGCAAGCCCCTTTTATCTGCCAGCAGAGAGGTGGGTCCCCTGTGAGGTCACAAAGACCAAGGAGAAAAGGGGTTGGGTTCCCAAGGCAGCAGCACCCTCAGGATTGGCTGTCCTGAAGATGATATCAGCAGTCCCTCTTATCATGTGATTTGCCCACAGAAGCTTGCATTTTATATGATTTTTAAATATATATATTTTTTATTAGTGGCCTATAAATGTACACGTGTCACCAATCCCTCTGATTGTTAACTCTCCCCATGTTGACCTGCTGACAGGATTTTTGGATGGCGCTCCAAAAAGTTATCTTCCAGCATCTGCACGAAATGAACTTTTTTCTGAGCTAGGGGGAAAAAGTGAAAGTAATAATTGAATAAGGATGGACACAGTAACACAATGCAGCCTTTGACCCTTTGGGGGTCTCTCTCTCTCTTTGCCTCTTTTGGACAATTTTTCTTGTCCTTGCCATCAAAAAGATAGTATAAGGAGCCAATTTTAAAAAGACAGATATATAACGGTGCCATTCCTTTTTTTTTTTAACTGTCTGGTTCTAGAAACGATGACAATGCAGTCAGCACTTCTGCTTTGGAGATTCTTTACCAGCAGAATTCACTATGCCACAATGATAGAGCAGCCTTCTATGTGCATGATAGGTCTTTCCAAATTATAATACCTGAATAGGAATTAACAGATCCAAAGGGAGTAATATACTAGAAAAAATAAACTAAGGTTAAGGGTATTCACTGGAACGAGAACACCAGACAATTCACCCCAATCTTTAGGCACTATAGGGCAACATCAGCCATTCACCTTCCTATAAACTGGACACATGTTACATTTGTGAGCATTAGCTTGCTGTAATTTCATGTCATGTCAATGATCAGAACAACTGTTATGCAGGTTTTCCATTGCACCAAGAGGCCAGTAAGAAACATCTTCTAAAAAACTGGGCTGACATTCAAAATGTGGGTTGCTTTAGCAACATTTGTCAAAGGTCAGTATGAGCTGAAGATGACTTGTATTATCATTTTTTCTCCTTATTTGACGAATCAACACCAGCCACATTTGAGAACCTTTTGTGCTGAAGTGTGACTATTACTCTTTTCTGCAATCAAAATATGCTTTAGGCTGTGGATACTCTGAATTGGGCCTTTCAGACTGAGCCAAGCACCTCTATGGAGCACTGGGTCAGCAGTGTAGTCTGAAATCTTTGCATAAAGCAAGTCCTCATGAGCAAAAGATTAAGCACAGAGCCTTAACAGTGAAGCTTTTGATGCCTGCTAGATCACAAAGTTATATTAGCTCTAAATGGCACTGATATGAACAGAGACTTTTCAAATAATTATCATGGGGAGTTTTAGGGCCCATATGTGATCCAATTCCTTCTTCTTTACATGTATACATTGATTCTTACTGAATCAATGCTTCACTGTACAGAAATGGGAAAGTATCCATAAAGATTCAATGAAGCTTGTTTTATATGTAGTCGTGGATTCCTAAATAACTCTACAGTAACAAAAGCATTCACTAAAGGGATGAAAGTGAAAATAGGATAAAGATATTTAGAATACTTCTATGTAATCACAGATATCATTTGGCCATTTCATCCTATGTGATGATATTTCATTCCAGTAACTTAGGAAACAACAGCTTTTATTTATTTATTTTTTATTATTCGATTTATACCCTACCCCTCTAGACAGAGTCTACTTGGGGCGGCTTACAAAGAAGAATAAAACATTATAAAATACAATCAAAAAATCATCAAAGTATATGTGAATCAATCACATAATTATATCAGCAAATTAGAAGATCAAGATTAAAAAAAGGAATCACAGGGATATAGTATGAACTCTATGAGGCTTATTTTGGAGAGAACTAGTGATGCATGATGGTTTTGGTTTGTCTGTTTGCCATTTGCTTTATTTACAAATGTACATGTTATCAGGCAGAAAATCTCATAGATATCAGATCTCCAGGGAGTTCTGTACCACCAAAGTCATTCTCAGCACTCAAAGATTTGTAATTCTCTCTTTTCAGTACAAAACTGTAGCTGTATCTCTTCCAAATTCATCTGTTCCCCTTCGTTGGGAGAAGTTACTATCTCAAGCGCTGTTTGTCAACACTTAATATAACTGTCTCATTAGGAAGAGGTCTCCTAACCATGAGACCCCATGCAGAGATGTCGGCCAACCATTCTTGGCCATATATATCTGCCTTTCAAAAAAGAAGGGGGAAAAAAACCACATACACATAACAAACAAACAAAACCCAGCCACTTTCATCTCTTTAGCAAGGGGATGGAGAATTCTTGGCCTTGTCCATCTTTTGGGCTACAGCTTCCACCATCCCTTAATATCAGCCATGACGGGTTGAAAAGGTTAGAGCTAAGGGCCAAAGCATCTCGGTTTGTCATTCCTGCTACCAATCACTTGGTGTGGGAATATTAGCAAGTAAGTTTAACCAAATCAAATGAAGAGATTTCTCTTTTCCCCAAAGTCTTGTTTATGCAACAAGGAAGGAATGCGTAGCAGAAATTACAAACAACATAGAAGATGTTATCCTTCACCTATAAGAGACTTATTTACTTTGGTAAAAAGGAGGCAGCATCTAATAGATATGAAATATTCAGGAGAGCATGCATTTTACCAGCACAGGGAAAGAGTCTCAGAAATGAAAAGGTTGTGCCAATTATGGGAGTGCAGATGATGTGAATGTTTCAATTATGCACTGAGGAAGCCTGAGCACCATCAGGCTGGATGGTGGTAGTGATGAGAAAGAGTTGTCTTTTTCTCTGTCAAAGTTTCAGCAAAAACACCTCTCCAAAGCTGCTATTTGCATTTCAAGGGTAACAGCTATTGACTGACTGACTGATTTCTAGTTCTCCTGGCATCAACTGGTTTCAAGATGGGTACAATCAATAAAATCATATTAAACCAATCTAAAATAATTCAAATACTTTAAAACTCTAACAATTTAAGCAGAACAAAATTCAGCAAACGGAAGGATTGGAGACCATGATTTCACTAGGTGCTGAATGCTCAGTGAAAAGTTGTGTTTTCATTTGGTGCAAAAATCAAGGCAACATTGGTACCAATCCGGCCTCCGAGGAGAGGGCATTCCACAACTAATATGTTAATACCTAGAACAGTGGTTCCCAACCTTGGGTCCCTAAATGTTCTTGGACTACGAGTGCCAGAAATCCTGGCCAGCATAGCTAATGGTGAAAGCTTCTAACCCAGGATTGGAAACTACTGGCCTTGAAAGTCTGTTACTGTGTCTCTGCATAACATATCATTTCCAGTGATGAGAAATGGAGGAGTCACTAATCAGCATGTTGCAATGATCAGGTAGATATATGTAAAGAGAAGCGCTCCCCCAGATGTCTAGATCTGAAGCCATGTAAAGCTTTAAATGTCATTATCAGCATCTTGAACTCACATTGGAAGTACATTTGCACTGTATCTGTACTGTGAGGTGTATGGTTTTAAACTGCTTGCATAGTTTTTTATATTGTAAAATGTTTAAATACTTTTAAATAACATTATGCGTATTAAATGCTTCATGTTACTCCTTAGCCTGAGATTTTATGATATAAAGTGGGATAGGAAAGTTCTGAATAAATCACTATCAGCAGCTCAATGCAGTTCTTTTTAAGCCAATCCCAACGGTACTATTGACACCTTTAGAAGTCTGATCCTGGCTTGTCCCAAGCAATCAAAGCCCAGTTTGGATATAACCATGAATTTAATTAGTTTAACAGAGCAAATGGATGCTTCCAGTTTTTTCATTGTGGCTATGCTATAAGAAGGAGGATATGGGAAGAGTGCTATATTGTGGTTCAACATTACATCTGAACCAGACCAGCATATGATAAATCTTGAGTAAATGCATTAATCATCACCATTATCATCCTCTCCTGTTTCCCTTATTTCTTCCATGTAGCTTTGTGAGCTGTTGACCTTGAAGTACTATCCCACTTCCATTAGCAGCAAAAAATACTATCTGTAGCCAAATGCTGAGTCATTCAAAATTGCATTACTGTTGATTTTCATTAGAGTGGATGGTTTAGGAAGCTTGCATAAATATGATGCGTGTTCTTCTTGTTGTTGATGATGTTTATAAGAGAAACACTGGGGGGCAGAGGGGGAACACAGTAGCCATGCACTGATGACGCATGCTTGCATCAGTACCTATCTACCTCCAGCTTTATCTCCAAGTTCTGAGATGTCAGTTCCATTAATCTCTCCTTAAAAAACAAGACTGCATTTTTCCTGCTACAACCTACATGCTCAAAACACCTCAACTAGAGCATGGAAAATTCTATGAGGCCGGCAGAAATGGAAAACACAAGAAACGTACCTCAAGTTCCAGCCAAATATAAAAAGTCTGTGGAATTTGAAATCCCCCACCCCTTTCCCCCACCCCAGATTTAACAGACCGTTCATTCTCTAGGCATTATCCAGTGCTGCTGCTGACATCACCCTCTCAGATGTTCTTATAGATTTTACTCATCCACTTGATCTTTCTGTTTGCCCTGCTTCCCCATGGTGTTATGTCTCTGCAAAAGCTACATGGCCCCAGAACTATAGTTAAGTATAGTTGGTGAATTCTACTACAGTATTATTTCTAACAACTTGAGAATGTTTTCAACTGGTGGCATATTTTGCTGTTGCTCTGGGGGAAAGGGGGTCTTCTGATCGTGTCTTCTGTCTTGCAGGATCAATAATACTTCACAGCAAGATGCTCAAATGCTTTGGGCCTTTTAGAAAATCGGTATTACTGCCGCCCGCCCCCAAATCCTGAGACTGCGTCTCCTTCTGGTTCAGCTTCAGTGGATATTTCCAGTTTCTTTTGGTTTTGTTCTTATTGCAGAATACTTCAGGCCACCACTAGGATATTCCAGCATTTTTGTTTGTCCGTTCATTACATTTCTATCCCACCTTTCATCTAATAACCTCAGAGTACTCTATGATGTGGCTCTCCTCCTCCCCACTGTATCCTCACAACAGCCCTGTGAAGTAGATCAGGCTAAGAGAAAGTGGCTGGCCCAAGGTCAGCCAGTGAATAGCCCAGTGGGATGAGAATCTAGCTCTTACAAGTCCCAGATCCTACAAGTCCCAGTACCTTACATTACACCAATTCTCTTTTGATTCAGTAATTGACTCCGTAACCTGTGCACACTGTCTCCACACACTGGGAGAGGGACTAGGTTACTTCATTCTATCAAGGACTCAGCAATGAGCTGAGCCTCAGTGACACATAGAGCCATATGGGCTTTATTCAATTATTGTTATTTTAATTTCATATTACACCAGTTTGTCAGGGTGTTTGGAAAATTGCTAACTCTGAGAGCTTGTCTACAGGGGCTCTTTTGGAGTGGGCGAGTGAAGGCTAAGTAGGGTCACTTGGGGTTAGGTAGAGATGCAATATCCTGTTTGATGTGATTCTGGCACCCAAATGGCATATTGGAGCTCAGGCAAACTCTATTTGATTCGGCTCCTTCTAGGGAGAATTTTTAACATTGTAAAACGGGTTAATAAGAGAGCCACTAAAAGATATTAGGCAAATTAAACACTTCCTCTGTTCCTCAGCAGAGGGCCAGTAGAATTGCATAGGGGGCATTTAGATTCTATTAGGGAAGCAAAAACACACTGCATCTTATATTTTTTCTTTAGAAAAACATTTTCATTGCCTTGTCTTAAATACCATATTGAGAAACTGCCCACAGCTGAATCCACTTTCATGAGATGAGAAATTCCCAGCAGAAGGAGCTTTTGCAGCTGGAAGGCTTGCTTTTGGTTCATTTCCAGTGTTCATACACACACTGGAGATTAACCAAACCAGAGCAATCCTACAAACACCAAAACCGTTGAAGGCCCTGACAGGGGCCAGAAAGGTGAGGGCAGGAATACTCTGAGATCAGGTTGATTTGCCCTTAAGAATGACATTGTCTAGTCACTGTCTTTAGGAGTGAACCAGCTCATCCCTGCAGCAGACCAGACAGTAGGCTAAATGCCCATATAGTAAGTCTCAGAATTTCATCTATTAGACATAATATTGATACATGAGCATAAATTAAAATCATAACTCACTGTGGTGAATTGCCACCATCTAACAAGATGCCACTCATATTATTAGTCATATGGCTGTTGTGCAATTCAATACAAACTTCATAATATGACCAGTGTCTCATTTATTAGTAGTAGTTTTCAACAGTGAAGTACACAATATACAAGTAGGGTTCTTGCCATCATAGGGTAAATACTCCTTAATGATAAATTTACACAAACACATATTACAAACTCAGTATAATAGCTACATGATATAAAGTTAATTCTGATTTATGGTGACTCTCACAAGTTTTTCTTAGGTATATTTCTAGGTATATAATAATCAAAAGAGATTTATCAGTCCTTCCTTCTGCTGGTGTGCTAGGATCATACAGCTTGTTCAAGGCCATACAGATAGCATGAGACATAACTACACTTGATCAAGTATTTTAAAAGTGTTCTCCAGCTCATTAAAACAGATAAGCTAACTGATAGTATATTCTATAATAATAAAGGCTAGGTTAAAATTGGTTATTAATTAACTTCCATTAAGTAATTCTACTGGCACATCTAAGATGCCAAGATACGTCAGGATATTGAAAGGTTTATAACACTGAGTAAGCACCACATTTAGTAAACTGTATACAAGTCAAACCTCTTCATGGATTGCTGCCTTGGCATGGCGAAGGGGCCTGAATAACTCAGAGAAGCCATGAGCTATGCCATGCAGGGACAACCAAGACAGACAGGATATAGTGGAGAGTTCCGACTAAACGCAATCCACCTGGAGTAGGAATTGGCAAGCCACTCCAGTATCTTTGCCAAGAATACCCCATGAACAGAAACAAAAGACTAAAAGATATGACACTGGAAGATGGGCCCCTCAGGTTGGGAGGCATCCAACATGTTACTGAGGAAGAGCGGAGGACAAGTGCAAGTAGCTCCAGAGCTAATGAAGTAGTTGGGCCAAAGCAGAGGTGGGATTCAGCAGGTTCGCACCTATTCTATAGAACCGATTCCTAAATGTACTAATGGTTCTTAGAACCGTTTGCTGGCCTGAGATGAATGAAGGAGGAGGGGCCAGGTGACCAGCGACGAGCAGGGGGGAGGGGGGCGCAATTAGCTGCCTCCCTTCCTGCGCCACACTGAGCCATCTGAGGTGGGGTGTGGGTGAGAGAGATAAAGCCCTGGAAAGAGCAGAGATGTCAATGGCGGAAAGGGGGGGGGATGAGTCCTTGACGTCACTGGAGGAAAGCTCATGGCCTTGAGGCAGAGAGGGGGGGTGATTGACAAGGCATGAGGGCAGGACACAGAGGGGAAAAGTTTTGGGGTGAGACCGCTTCAGTCAAACACCCAACCGTCCTCATTTTACTATGATTTTTTTCAAGTTAAAGGTACCACATAAGACTGTTGCTTATGTGGTACCTTTTTTTAAAATGTCCTGGGCATTCATTCATTCATTCATTCATTCATTCATTCATTCATTCATTCATTCATTCATTCATTCATTCATTCATTTATTTATTTATTTATTTATTTATCATTAGGACATAGAACCTGTTGTTAATTTATTTGAATCCCATCACTGGGCCAAAGCCGAAAGGAAGCTCAGCTGTGGACGTGCCTGGAAGTGAAAGGAAAGTCCGATGCTGCAAAGAAAAATACTGCATAGGAACCTGGAATGCAAGATCTATGAACCTTGGTATGCTGGATGTGATCAACAGGAGATGGCAAGAATAAACATTGACATCCTGGGCATCAGTGAACTAAAATAGACAGGAATGGGCAAATTCAATTCAGACGATTATAATATCTACTATTGTGGGCAAGAAGCCCGTAGAGGGAATGGAGTAGCTCTCATAGTCAACAAAAGAGTGGGAAAAGCTGTAATGGGATACAATCTCAAAAATGATAGAATGATGTCAAAACATATCCAAGGCACCCCTTTCAACATCAACATCACAGTAACCCAAGTTTATGCACCAACCACCAATGCTGAAGAGGTTGAAATTGGCCAATTCTATGAAGACATACAACACCTTCTAGAACTGACACCAAAGAAAGATGTTCTCATTATAGGGGACTGGAATGCTAAAGTAGGGAGTCAAGAGATAAGACAACAACAAGAGGTAAGTTTGGCCTGGGAGTTCAAAACGAAGCAGGGCAAAGGCTAATAGAGTTTTGTTAAGAAAACATGCTGGTCATTACAAACACTCTTTTCCAACAACACAAGCGAACATTTGCTGAATGAATTCAGTCTTAGAAAATGACTTGAAATTTGCACCAGTTGCTGTCTTTTCCCCAAAGGATTTGTTTAATCATCTCAAGAGTAGGAAGCATAACCATGTTGCTCAAACAGCTATGGCAAGTTCAGAATGCCCAGCTTCCTTTCTAAGGTTTACCACACATTTGCTAACTGTCAGAAAAATCCCTAATCCCTTGCTTCATTTTCTTCTCCTGTCAGATGAAGGATATTGATTTAGATTTATGAGCCAAGAGTTGTTTGTACAGTAACCAAAAAAGAAAGAAAAAACAGGTAAAATATTGTTCAAATAACCTATGAGCAGGGTACATATCATAAGCCACGTGTAAATGCCTACAGATACTCTACAAAGGAAAATGAACACATTAGAGAAGATCTGAGTGGACCAGCACCCCCCCCATCCCCATCCTTGTTAAAGGAATGAACACAAAGAAGGTCTTATACGAGATAGATAGATATGTATCGTAAAGAGATAGATGGAAAATACATCCAATTTCAAATATGAAACTTCACTGTAAAGAAGTAGATCCTGATGAAACAGAATCACTTACAAATCCTTTAATTTAGCACTTAAAGGTAAAATAAGGGTTTAAATCCAAGGTCTCCATTTCTTCAGATCAGTGGCTAATTTAATACTTGAAAGACAGTGTTTGGCTGGCTAACAGAGAATAAAAACCATTCATGCTTAAAGAAGACACGTTAAATAAAGTCAATCAAAGGTTATCTTTAAAAAGATCAATCGATTTGTCCTAAAAAGACCAATAGCTATTCATTCCTAATTTTGGTTGCAGCCCTATCGCTCAGCCTTCCGTGTGTTCCACACATTTACTAGCAGGCATGCTCTGGAATTTACTATCAAGTATGCTCAGTGGAAGGGTAGAGGGCAAAATGCTTCCAGCAGCTACAGTGTCTGCTACCATTCCTGCTGAGGCTTGTATCTTGTGTGGCCTTACTTATACGATAGATGACGAGTTTTTACGGGCTGTAAATTTCTGCTGAAATTTGTGGAAGGCTCACCACCAGCTCACTTGAAGATCCACACACACATGTGCACCCATGGTGGCTGGACTTGTGCACCAAGAAGGCTCATAAGTTGTAAGGCTGGCACTCTACACCCTACCTTATTCTAAAGGACACAGCATGCATATAGCCACCTACCTTCTTTTTCTCCCACTTGCTTCCCCTCATTCCTGACTTTTGGGTGTGCTGTTGTTGTGTAGGCAGAACACATCCAATAATAATACTGTGCCACCAGGTTGATTCTGGCATATGTTCATCATTTCCAGGGTTTTTTAGCTATAGAATACTCAAGCGATTCATCATTTCCCTTCTTCTGAGGGTGCTCTGGGGTTATACATCTCACCCAAGGCTGCACAGGTGGGTTCTTCTCCTAGGTGGCACAGTGTGGAATGGAATTCCCATCCTCCGCCTCTGCAGGATGCCTAACTTACCAAGCTATCCAGCCGACAAGAACATACATACAAGCACCTTTGTGTTGAGCCAGCAAATGCAGACTCCAAGTGGACACTGTCAGAGATGACTAACCACACTTCTAAGTCACCTGAGACAAAAAAAAAAATCAAATGTTCTCCTTCTCCAACACTAGACACCTGAGATTTCTGGAAGCTCTAAGTGGGGGGAAAATGCAATTCTCTGAAACTCTTTTTAGGACAAATAAATCAATACAATGGCTTTTAGAACTTTATTTAACATATCTGCTTTAAACAACCATAGTCTCTGTATTCAGTAAAGATATGTGCCAACCAGAAAATTCCATTAGAATCTTAATTTGGTGATCTAGAAATCAGCCTGCTTCTATTCAGATCCAATACATAATATCCTGATCTGAGTCAGGGCCTGAATTGTTAGCGATATTTGGGTAAATGATGTTTCAGACCTCTCGTTGCCGAGTATAGGAAATCCACAAACGGTTTTCTGGATTTTTTTGCTTTGTCGGAATGGATAAAATTTGCTGGCATGACTTGTGCAACCATTTTTTGTGGGGTTGTACCTTCAAGATTTTTCAGTGAATGATGATCAGCTATATATTTTTGGGGGTGGAATGTGTTTGTCAAGTTATATGGAAGTGACAAACAGCAGAGACATGTCCCTGGGTCTGTAAAATAAGAATTCAGGAAGCATAGGTGCAAAGGCTAGGAATTTACAAGAAATGGACAACTAAAATAATAGCTGCCAGGGCAAGGAAGTTACAAAGAATGAGACCCCCCCCACACACACACATACACTAAGGTTTGTATGTTTATATACGAGACCGAACCCCATGAAACTAGGTGGGGAAAAAAGGAAAACACAGACGAACAAATGGTTAAATAGTAAACAAAATGTAAGTTCTTTAGGAAGGATCAGAGTATAATGAATGGACTGGAATAGAAAAGGAACAATCCCAGTAGAAATTGAAATAAATGAAAAAAAAAAGGTTTTCGGGGAAAAATGGGAAAATTGATTTGGTGGGATTAAAGGGAGGCAGGCCTAGAGTTAGGGAGAAGATTCTGGAAAGAAGACAGAGGCAAACAGGTAGGGTGTGTACATGTAAACACATGTGTATGCATATACATGCTTATGTGGGGGAGTGTTTCACACCTGAGGAGTCTTTTCCTTCTGCCTGCACTGGATGAAACCTTCAGGAGCAAAAAGGTTGTGCATCTTTGAGAGAGTTGTATCTCCAGAGGCAAACCAGAACTTGGAAAAGTGATGCTTTTGCACACAAACAGTCCAGTTATGTTTTTGGGTCTGACAGTTCAAAAAGTAACGTGACCATCCACTGGACCACATTGCCGAAAAGTGCAGCCCCATAAACTTGCTTTTAAAATCGGATTGCATAAAATGCATTTTAGTACGTTTAGTGGAGTCTATCCCTTGGTACTTTTGGAAAAGGTTTCATATAATATCAATTCTAGACACCAATGAAAACTCATGCACAAACATTACCGGAATAACAGTATACAAAAATATCCCACCTTGTAAATGTTACAGCCTCTACCTTTCAAACCACTGTAATATATTGAGAAAGGACAGGAGAGAGAGAACAAAAAAGAGAAAGAAAGAAAAAACTATGCCAATTCAGCAAGGAATTTCCATTATTTATAGTTGCTGAACTGATAACATGTGTCTGAAAGACTGAAGGATTTTCAGTGTAATAAAAACTAGGGGAAAAAACTTTATTATTATTAGAAGTTCCTTGAAGTTTGCAGTTTAGGCAACTTCATTTGAAAGCAAGATAAAAGCATCAAAGAAGTCCTCCACAAAATATTTTTCCATACATTTCCTGTAAAATCCATCCTTTTTTATGAAAGAAAGATGATTAAGCTTCACTTATATAATGTATCACATAATGTTGCCTCAGCACAGCCGTGAGTAACTGCTTCAAATTCTCAAGGATTCTACAAAGTAAACTGAGAGTATCAAATGTTTCTTAGGTAAATGTGAAGACACCAACATGTGTTATGTGTATCTATGTACCATACTGCCAATGTAATATAAGCCTATTCTTGGATCGTTAATGCATTCCCAGGGTAGCAATCTCTGCATGTTCTTTAGATAGTCTTCCAGATATGACACTTGCAAAAATGAAGGGACAGGAGGGGTAATTATATAAAAATAAAAGTTGCTTTCCTCCAGGTTGCCATGACATTCAGTTACAGCTGTGCACAAATGGGCTTTTAATAATCTTTACCATATTTGTTAGCACACAGATTGGGGTAACTATTTCTCTGAATTTTTTCAGTGGAAATTTCCAGATGTGGTTGTAACCATTAGGGATACCTAGAGTGCAGTTTTGTTCTCTCTCCACCCTTGGAGGAATTTTGGGTTTTGTGCTTCTTCTGCAAGTGGAAACCACAAGAAGTGTACTGGTAGCCTGGCTACCGTTTTATTTACTCCATAATGCCTCCTATGCAGTAGCGTTCTAGAGCATGGTGGTGATGGTAGCCATTGGGAGGCAGAAACCCTCGGGAAATGGCACAGAAAAATCTGAAATAGTTTTGCAAGGTGGTCTCCTTTTTCTTATTACAGTGGGGTCTCGACTTACGAACTTAATCCGTATTGGAAGGCAGTTCTCATGTCGAAAAGTTCTTAAGTCGAATCTGCATTTCCCATAGGAATGCATTGAAAACCATTTAATGCGTATCTGCTCTTTTCGTCCATAGAAACTAATGGGAAGCTGCTATTCCACCTTCTGCCACTAGAGGGGGATATTTTTTTCTTTTTTCTTTTTAACCTAAGATGACTTAGCTTTTAAAAAAAGGAAAAAAAGAGTTTGTAACTCGAATCTAAGTTCGTAAGTCGAGTCCATATATTCCTATGAGAGCAGTTCGTAAGTCGAAACGTTCGTATGTCGAGCCGTTCGTAAGTCGAGACCCCACTGTATTGTTATGTGCTGTCGGGCCATTTTTGAGCTAGGGTGGCTATTTGAGCTCATTTATTTATTTATTTATACTTCTACCAAAGGTCTACTCTAATGAGTTCCAAAGTGTCCTGTCATTAACAGTCCTGCTTAAAAGTTGCAAATTAAAGACTGGGATTTCTTTTATATTTTTCGGTTCCCAAGTCTGTTGCCGACTTGTAGATCTGCTATTGCACTTCCTTCTTCATCAACAGACATTTCAAGTTATTGCTAGTTTCTGCTAATAACATAGTGCTATATGTATATCTTTTTTTAGGGGCTTCATGGGGGCTTCATGGGGATTGACTAATGTTATAGTTTCTTCACTCTATGACGCTTTGGATCTTCTCACTCATTTGTCAGTTCTTCTTGGAATCACTTCTTCCTTAATTGCTAATAATTATCATAAAGTTTGTTACACAACTAATAAAAAGTAAAAATTACCAACAAACAGAAATTTAACCGATGCATACTGTTATCTGAAATTCTACGATTCAAAATTACTCATCCCAATGTCAATATTTTCTTTATCTAATATGAAGTCCCATGTGTGTTCTATGCTTTTTAAAAGTCCGCTACACCTTTGTCTTTTAGAAGCTTGAGAGTTTGAGAGTTTTGCCATCTCAGCCATTTCAAAGACTTTCAGTAGCTATTTCTCTACTGTTGGTACTTGCTTCACCTTCCAATATTGTGCAAAGACAAGTTTTGCTGCCGTTGTCATGCATCTAGTAAGTATTGCTTGGTTCTTTCCTAACTGTTTCTCAATTATGCTTAGCAGAAATTATTCAAGTTTCATGTGCAAATTAGATTTTAATATATTTTGCATTATCAAGTAAATTGATTTCCAGAATTTTTTTGATATCTTATATGTCCACCACATATGATACAGTGATCATTCTTTTTCTTGACATTTCCAGAATCTATTAGAAACCCCATTATACATTTTAGCCAATTTTGTGTGTGTCAAGTACTGTTATATGCGTATCTTAATGTTGTTTCATCTATCAGTCTCCACTCCTCCTTCATTTGAGTGTAATCCATCCTTTTGTACAATGTGTTCTGTACAACAGTGAAATAACACTCTGCTGCATCTCACGCCTCTGCCAATGAGAAGCTATTATCTTTTTCTGGTCTACCATAACAGTAGCCAGTAGGTGATCAGGACAATTATATGTTGTAACACACACATTTATTTTAGGATGACCTATAGCTTTCATGTTCCATACAATCAAGGCTTCTGTAATCTATAAAGTACAAACTCATTTTCTTCTGATTGTTTTTGTACATTCCAATAACTGCTTGCACTACGCCTTCCCTTGCTATTACAGCCATATTGTTTCTTCTGAGTTTGCCATTTCTAGAATAAAACACTTTGTAATTATGTGACTGAAAATGTCCTACTCCGTTCATTTTAGTTCACTCACACTAAGTATTTAAGTGTTCCACCTCTTATGATTTCAAGCTTACTTTGGTTCACACCCTCACTTTCCATGCTCTGATTGCATGAGTTGTGCAGCCTCAGACTTCCCTTTTGTCTCTGTGCACATCAGCAACTAGCCATCCTTTGAATTTTGAACCACTTGCTTCATTAGTGACTACAATAGTTGTACTTGCCCTTTGCTCTTCCTTAGTCATTGACTGAGTGCCATCTAATCCAAGAGTCTTCTAACAGTGTCTCTCATTTTATTTTGGATTATCTCACCATAAGGTTTTTGAGGCATAAATATTCATAACTGGTTTATCATTGCATTCTTTTGTGTGGTACTAATAGCAGTTAGGAGTCTGGTGTCTTCACCTTGGGTGACCCTGCTAGAAGTTTAGGCTCATAATTGAGTTTACTGTGCTGACAGCATTGCTGTCATTTTCCCTGTATCACCACATACCTCAAGACACTCAAGACATACCTCAAGTCACTTAAGCAAGTGACAAAGAAAATGGACTACCATGATGAATAGTGTAAATATGAAAAGAAAATTATTGCTGGACCCCAAGAAAGAATGGAAACTTGTACATAGATGAAAGCTCAGCTCCCATCTTGCATCCCCGCACCCCCCCCCCCAAGCTTATATAACTTTTAATCATAATGCTCATGGAACCATAAAAACATGGCTATCATTTAATTTCATAAAAATATAGCCTAGTTTTGTTGCATCTTGAACTTTCTTGTCCAATTTGAACTTGTGCCCAGAGAAGGAGCAGTAAAAAGCAAATCAACTGATTTAATGAGCTCCCAACTGAAGAATAAACTTAGGAGCACCAAATCATTCCCACCTCCTTTTTTAATGCTACCCAAAAAAAAAAGGTTTCTGCTTTGCTTGGCAGACTTTGAGCACTACTCTTTCATCTTCTTTCCCCTTGACCTTCCTCCAATATTCTTCCCCTCTACACCTTATGAAATGCTTTCATGTCTCCAAGTAATATTACATTTTACATGGTATAATTCACACCTCTACCAAATGAGTTTAGCATGGAGACCCTCCTTTCTGGGCCTTCTGAGGGCTTAAAGATGATTAGCTGCAGTGCTGCCAGTGACTGATCTTAATTCCAATGTACACAGTGGAAGGGATGTCAATATATTCCTATTACGTTAAACAATGTTTCTCTAGGATGGTCTTGATAATGACATTTTCTTCACTTCATATTCATTTAGTATTGCCAGAATGAGAGGAAATAGCCAAGGGACTCCCCTGCAGTTGAAGTGGGAAGGAAGCGATGATGAATATGTAATATATTGACTGCAAAGCCATGTCAGTTATGGAGACTAAGGGCAATTAATATTCTTCGCTTTGAGATGGTGACTTGCTCTAACTTGCTTGTTGGGAGACACTTCAAAACTGTTTATAGATGTACCCGACAACGTCCATACAAAGTAACCAAGCCATAGGAGTGCATGCTTGCAGGTGGTCATGGAAGCTAGAGAGCAAAATGCAACAAACCCAACCTCTTCCAGAAAAAAATCACAGCCTGCTTTGTCTTCCATGGGCTTTTGGAAGCTAAAATGAGAACTTAGCAAGCTAGGAGCTAGACTGAGGAAGTGAAGAGTAGAGGAGGAGGAGCTGAAATTATTAGAGACTTCTTGTTGCTGCTGCTGTAGCTATGGTGTTGTTTATTTACATGGTCACGGTGAATCTTAAATTTCTAGAAAGAAGCTTCAAAGAGTTTCAAAATGATAAATGCCTTTTAATTTGAATTTTTTTGGGGAGCATGCTGTGACTCTCTGAGCGGCTTACTTAGATATATATGTCCTATTAAGTTAATTAGGTCTAATAACTTGGTAAATGCACCCAGGAGATTTCAATAACACCAACGCACATGCTTTATATGGTTCTCTTTAGAGATGTGATTACTCCCAGAATGTATTTTTCTTGCCAATGTTTTGCGACTCAACACGCTCAAACTCCAGAATCTGTCCCTGTTCCAGTGAGATTTCCCTGCCTGCTGCTAAAATGAGACTCCAATGCATGTTACCTTCTACAAAACTATTACGAAGAAAGCTCTGCTGAACTTATTTTATGGAAGAGGAGGAGCATTTGGGTTAACTGCAGTTTGACAGTCCTAAGTGCAACAAAATGCTCTGCCCAGAACAGTACAGTTCTCCTCCCTTCTCCTCACCACACTTACCTTTCTGTGCTTGAGAACATCTGCATTTCTTATGGGTTAAAGGTGAGCAAGAGTGGGGACTGGTGG
This sequence comes from Pogona vitticeps, assembly GCF_051106095.1. Lineage (NCBI taxonomy): Eukaryota > Metazoa > Chordata > Lepidosauria > Squamata > Agamidae > Pogona > Pogona vitticeps. The sequence continues at coordinate 27,760,959 of NC_135787.1, forward strand.
ACTCTGAAGATGATGCTAACCATCACCCTTGGTTAGCATAGCCAGGAGCAAGGAACTGTGGGAATTACCATCTGAGAACATCTGGAGGCCACACATTCCTCTCTTTTGAGGTTCACAGAAAGAACAACAAACAACATCAACTGTCTGCCAGCCCTCACTTTTTAAAAAAGGAAGGAAATGAAAATAAATATTTGGTGTATGTGCGGTTTTGAATTTTAAACTCATTTTAAATAGTGGCAGCATCATAACTACAGGGAATAAAATGCTGGTTGGATGCCTCGTGAAGTTGGATGTAAGCTCATATTGCAAGCATTTGTGAAATGGCAAATTCAACAGTAGGACAGATCTTCCCTTCACCAGTCAAAAGTAGTGACAACCATCTTCTACACTCTCCACATCTCCAGCCTTTAATTCCACCCTATTCTGCACATTTAGATCTGGCCATAAATATATTTGGTGAGAATACTCTTAAGAAGATACATGCAGGATCTGCCGGATATGTGGTTGGCCAAGATATTTGGTTACTTAAGACACAGAAGCAGATGATCTCTCATTCCTAAAGTATGTGTACAGTATAATACCCTGGGCTAGTCCAGTTAGTTTGCACATAAGGCAGAAAATCTCCAATATGCCTCCCCACTTCCACACAAAGCAATGACAAATTAAACAACAATGTGCTACGTACATTTTCATGACATCCAGAATCTGCTGCCTCAGTCTGCCTAATGACAGAATTACCCTAATGTACAATTTAATCTATGGCCTCAGATGCATTCTTACTCTTTTCCTCTTTCATCCATCCCAATACAGTTGATTAAAGTTTCTGAGTTTCTGAAGGTACAGCTTTCACAGCACCCTGCATTAGAAAACAGAAAGACTTTGATATCATGGTTTATGATCTTAAGCCACAATCATAGAGAAACCAGAAAATTTTGCACATGGGAAGAGGAAATGGAAGGAGTGTGGGAAGACTCCAGAGCCTATATGCATATAGGGGCAGACAGAGACAGGCATTTTGGGGAACTGTAAGTCCAAAGGATGAGAATGTTAACATCTGAACAGCTTCTATGGCCAGATTCTATAGATGCAATTTGAGCAGTAGTATTAGACAAAGTATTAGCAAAAGGAGGGAAAGACGTTTTCTCCCTTTCTTTTGCTCAGTCTCCTCTCCTTCCTACAATTTATCAGTCACATCAACCGCAAACCCTATTAAGGGGGAAATTTATTTCTAATGGCCTCTAGACTTTTATGTAAATACAGCCCTTCTGTTTGTAAAACTGTCACATTAGCTTGTGCATTTGGATTCAGATGTATAATTCCAATCAAGCAAAAGGAAGTCCCTTCCTTTTATTTAATAATTTAAAAGCAAAAAAGCAAAGCGTGTTGCTTATATACTGCCCCATAGCTCTTAAAGCACTCTCTGGGTGGTTTACAACAGTGGTTCTTAACCTTGGGTTACTCAAGTGTTTTTGGACTGCAACTCCCAGAAGCTTTCAGCACCAGCTGTGCTGGCTGGGGTTTCTGGGAGTTGCAGTTCAGAAACACCTGAGTAACCCAAGGTTAAGAACCACTGGTTTACAACATAATTATGCAGGCTATACATTACCACCCCCAGTGAGATAGGTACTCAATTTACCAACTGTGGAGGAATGGAAAGCTAATCAATCTTGAGCCAGCTACCTGAATCCATTGGGATTGAACTTAGGTTGTGAGCAGAGTCTTGGCTGCAGTACTGCGGTTTAACCACTGAACCATGAGGCTGTGTAAAAAAATATTTAGAACAAAATAATTTTTACTCCAAATTCCAAATAATTTTTACCCCAAAATTTTTACTCCCCATGCAAGGCTGCCACCACAGTGAAATATAATGCAGGAAATGCTACAGGATTGGGACAATCTGATTCCTTTTTTGCCAGTTGACCGCATGATTAATATTTATGATGTAAAAGCAAACATGAATCAGCCCAGAGTCCTCTCCACTAATCCATATTTTTCCCATGCCACTGGGGGTTCTATTTGTTAAGAAAACAGATCCATTTGCATCAGTCTGAGTGGTGTGATCACTTGAACTGATGCTTAAAAGTTTGTGTAGAAGTGCTGGTGGTTGGTAGTTGGTAGGAGTAGTGAAAAAACACCAGAATGGCTGGAGCTTTGCAAATAAGCATTTTTTAAAGTCTTGGTGTCAGCACTGTTGTGCTAGAGCTTCTAGATATAAAGAGAGAGGGGGAGAGAGATGGAGATATGAGAGGAGGAAATTGCCACAACCTTTGTTTACAGCTGACTAAGGTAGTTCTGCTGCAGCTGTTCCTACTACAAATCAGGAGAGCTACAGGATAGTTATGTCATCACGCTGCAAACAAGGTTGTTATCCAAATTCCTCCTCTCTTCCTAGGTGACCAATTAGCATGAATTTATCCAACTTGACTTCCCTGGTGCAACTTAAGATTCAGTAAATCCACATTTTTCTTACTGTGTCATTGCACCCTAAGGTTGTTTGGATGTCTATGTCTGAAATAAAAATAAATTCAGAATCAGAGTATAGCATAGGCGTGAATGAAAAAACAGGACCAGCCCTGCCATTAGTCACAGTGTGTCGGTGAAGTAGGTACTGTACTGTTCCTTGGGTGATATTCTCTGTTAGAAGATGGGACTGTGTTTCAGGGCATTCTGCATTGGGGGGATGCTGACCATGTCAAAGTAAGGTTGAAAGGAAAAGGAGAATTTTGGAATGAGGGAACATTGTCCCTTACATCAGGCAGAAAAATTCTGACCTGGCAATGTATGAGAACAGTTACTGTGCCTGCTTTTCCCTGATATGCTCGATAAGACTGAAACCAATGAGATTTCAAACATGTGGAAAGATCCTGTCCTTCCACTGCAGTTGGAACACTGATTACATCCACTTCTTTCCTATCATAAACAAATGTTCTCTTCAAAGTTAATACTCTTTTTATATAATTAGAAAGGTGTTAACCCAGAAGCACCTGCAATTTGACTACCTTTGTCAGAAAAGTGTTTTCTTCTCCCCCACAGAAATAGGGAGTTTCCTGAAACCATTGGGTTTGCATGACACTAATTTACTCATGCAGTGAAAAACATTATTAGTGAGCTGAAAATTAATGCCAGGTCACCTGCATCAAGACAAAGCCGATGTTGAATGCGTGGCAAAAATATTGGGTAGCTGAGCTTGCTTTCATTTTAATTAAGCATGAAGATGAGATGTGATTTCCTGGGAATTAAGACAAAGATCTGGAATGAGTTTGTGCCTTGAGGTATGATTCATCTGTTCCCCCATAAATTACCTTGACAGTGTTTTCTTGTGCTGCTTAGAAATGGATTTTTGTCTGCTTTGGAGTTTCATTTTGCATTAATTTAATATCTTGCTGCTTACATAAGCTTGGTGGGTCTTGATCCTGAAGACCATGCAAAAATAATGACTACTTAAGAATACCATTTGGCTTCTCAATTGCCTAAGTATGAGCCGTCAGTGGTAGGTGTCAGATAGAGATGTAGATATATATAAAGCCCACTTTGGTGGATGCTTTCATTGCTGTTGGATGCCTGATATGAATGTAATGGGCAACTAAAACTGGCTTTCAAGGCACATTACTAGACTATGTATTATTGGCTCTATTGTATAGTACAGAATTGCCTTGGGATCCCTGGCAGGTGATGAACAGATGCTTAAATACATTTTGACACAAGCAACTAAATAAAATGCAAGCATTTGAATTGTGGATTTACTGTATCATGGGATGCTAAGAATTTTGTGGATCAATACAGTGACCAATGCAGAACTACTAAGACAAATCAATAAGGATCAAGGAGTCATAAAACACACAAAATGCACAAAACCAGAATACTTTGGTGGTGTGACGGGAAGCAAAAAGTACATATTGTTCAAAGTGGTCATTTGAGGCAAAAATAAACGGGGAAAGAAGTACAGTGGATCCTCTACTTATGGAATTAATCCATATTGGAACGGTGGCTGCAGGTCAAAAAGTCTGTAGGTTGAATCTCCATTGACCTACAATGCATTGAAAACCGATTAATCTGTAACCAGCCATTTTTGTTCCATTTTTCTTCCATTTTGGTTTTTTTCTGGTCTGTAGGTTGATTCTCCGGCTGCAAGTCAAACCTAAATTTTGCGGCCAGAGAAGACTGTAACTCGAAAAGTCTGTAGGTCGAGCCGTCTGTAAGTCGAGGGTCCACTGTAGCAGAATGAGAAGAATGTACTGCCAGAAAAATCTTGGAGAATGATTTACATGCAACACCAAAAATGTGTTAATAGTGCCTGCATCCAAAGTCAATATAGCCATGATGATGGCTAATCTGTGATATGGGGGGGGGGGGAGAGAGGAGAAACAAAGACAAAGAAAATTTAATTTTCTTTAAAACTTTTCTGAGCAATTGATCTTATTGCATTAACTATGATGGATGGATTTGAAATCCTACAGTCGCTAAGAACCTTTTTGTTTCTATTGGTTATTATTTCTGAGAAGTACAAACAATTCCGATAATACAGCAGTTGCAGCATTGTGCAGAAGTCCTCAGCTCAGCTTTGGGACTGCCATATTCTTCTGTGTCTTTGTTTTTAATATTTTAATAACAGTGGGGAGGGGACTGGGGGAGCAGCAAAACTATGGTTTTGAAACTTTATCTATCTATATATAGCACAAGATGATTTACAGTCCCCAAAGTTTTCTGAACTAGTTGATGACAAGCCCATGAATCACAACAACTCAACTAGCGTTATTCAGCTTAACTGTCTCTAGTGCTTTATTATAATTCCATTTATCAGGACACAGTCGTCTGGAGAGCATTCATTTCAGTTTTTAAACTTGTCACATTGCGAGAACAAAAAATAGAACTGTTTAATAACCCCATGGGGGTAAGATGGATGGTTTTACTCTATCACCTAGTGTTTCAATGCAGGATACTGTTTTTATTTCATGCTTTCAGCATGCTTTCAGTCTGTAAGTGTAACAATCAGCTTTTGAAGGCTCTTTTAATTTCAAACCTCAATCATTCATAAAACAAGTTTTGCTTTCTTGTTTTTTTTGGGGGGGTGGGTGTTGCTGCTTTGAAAGGATTACATGGAGCTTCCCACTGTTTAGCATTCTCCGACCAACTTTTTGTCTTTTATAGACTTTCCCTCAGAAGTTTAAAACTCCACTTATTTGGGCCACAGATCCCAGAAATGCTCTGGATAACGTGCACATGGCTTGAGAATCAAGGGCCAAGAAAGTATACAGTAGTTGTAATCTATATTTAAGCATCAGCATATTTAAAGTTTGAATACCTTCTGAATGGAATAGCATGGAATTTAGTTGTTCTTCGCACAGGACTGTTCAAGAGTTAGTCTGTTTGATTGATATTTGAAATCTTACATTTCTCTGCTGGTGAGGAAACAAGATAGCATACAACTCCTTCCAAAATTAGTTAACATTTAATTTAAAATTAAAAACTATAATATATAGATATTTAAAACATTATTTTAAAACAGTACATTTTAAAAGCACCATTTCTTTGCCTCCTAGCTTCCTAAAATCCTCTCTAAAGAGGTATGTTTTCACCTGCTGGAGGTAGGATAGGAGGGAAGGGGGAAACACACATCCTAATGGAAGGAGAGCCATTTTGTGGGAGTCTCAGGAAAAGATCTCTATCAGGTCCTCACAAGATATGCTTGTGAGTGTGGTGGGACTGAGAAGGCATTCCCCTAAGGATCTCAATACACATGGGGTCTTTATGGAGGGAGATGTGGTATTTCAGACAGCCTGGACCTTATAATTTCCAAAGTTTTTGTTCTTGATACAATGAGCTGAGGACAATCTGTTGAGAAATTGCCAAACCCCTTGAGGGTTCTTTCTCCAACAGGATGATGAGACAAGTTTTTAAAATCAATTATTCAACTTTTTGCACAGTTTCTATACAAAACTAGTGTGGACAGCAATGCCCTTCATGAAGCCAAATTTCTCTTTATGAAGTTAAGCACAGTCAAGGACTGGTTAATCAGTTTTTTTAAAGGACTAAAAAAAACAGAGCACATTGTGACAATGTGACACAAACAAGGTTTATTTAGCATAAGCTCCCTTCTTCAATGCTTTCACCAGTAGTTGATTTCTTGTCCCAACTAAAAGTAGACACATTCAATCAACTGCTGAACTGTAAATGAATATTGATGTAGAAAAACCCTGAATTAATAGGTCTACTCTAGCCAGGATTTGCAACAGAGATACTAGTTTTAGCTCATGTATGAGTGTGTATTTTTTTTTCTTCATAGGGCAGCAGCGTGGAATACTCTGCCCTATGAAGAAAAAATTCTCAACCTGAAATAACTTAGGCAGTCCTGATGACTTGCTATCTGAGATGTTATGGAAGGTTTCATAGAAACATTTTTTTTTAAAAAAATCACTGTAGTTTCGTTTTAAAAACAAATGAATTAGATGTTAGAGGTCATCAAAAATACCTCTGTTTTAAATAAAACAGAAAAGAAATTTAGGCTGGCAAAAGTCATGTATTTTCAGCTAAAGAAGCAAGCTACAGTCCACAAACACTTATGGTGAATAACATTTACATCAAATAACCCTTGCCAGTCTTTAAGGTGCCATGACACTATGGGTTTTGCTGTAACAAAGCTTTGCCCTTGAAAAAGACAAAATTATGGGAACTATGCAAACCAGCTGCAACACTGATTAAGAAAAAAAAGAATATACAAAATGGCAGTAGTTATCACATAATGTACAAAAACCAACCTCACAACTCGTGCAATAATCAAATGCAAATAAGAAAAGGGAATATCTTGCTGTTGTTTGTGTGTATGTGTGTATGATGTGCCAAGTTGATTCTGACTTACATGACCCTAGTAGGGTTTCCGGGGTATGTCAGATATTTAAGAAGTGGTTTTACTAGTGCTGCCTCCCTAGTGAGTTTCCATGGCCAAGGGGATCTGAATGTGAGTCTTTTTAGTCCTAGCTCAACACTCAGTCCAATACACCACACTGACTGTATGGAGAGGATAAAAATGTAGACATGTCTTGTTCTGCATAAGAATGAAGCCAGTGAGGATTTGCATCCTTAGCTCTGCATATGTGAAAGATGATGCCCTAGGACTTATTCTTGACTAAATTTGCACTGAATTCATCTATGCTTTAAAGTCCTGAAACCTACTGCATTATGACTTCCTTCAAAGCAGACATTTTAAACACTTGGATCACAAAGACCTTAACCAGCCCTTTCCTGTGATGGAATTCTTTGCTCCCTTCCAAGATTCCATTGACATAGTACAGCTCATGTGTAGAATTCAGTTTAAACTCCTCAGTGTGAATTTGGGGTTCACCTCACTGTCCACATTGAATAGTATACCATGCATTTGAGGTTGTTTCCTTCCCCCATCCTTTCACAAAGCTTTCTTTGATCTTCCTTTGAGGAAGTGTGCACTGGCATAAATTTGAACGTCCACTTAGTAATACCTACTGGTCCACCTTCCTCCACATATCTGCTGATAATCTCAGAAAGTTCTAAATGATTGGCCCACTTAGAGACTTCCTGTGGTGTCTTTGTCAAGATTTGTTACTTTACATTCTAGTCTTAATTATACTTTTCACCCATTTATCTGAGACAGAAGTTCAGCTAGTGGATCTGTATTTTCCAAGATTGTCTAAATTCTTTTCTGTCCCCCCGGTCCAAGTATGGTAGTACTTCTGCCTAACTTCTGGGAACAAGACTGATTTTAGTAGAGCCTGGAAATACTATGTTTTTGAGCAACTCTTTCTAGACCATACACCCCCCCAGCCAATTATGCTGTATAGACTAAATAATAACTTTTTTCAAGGTCAGAACTATTTAGTTGAAATGTCAATGCTACCAAGTCTAAGTTAACTTTAAGACTTTTTTGGCTAAATGCCATTCTGCCCAGAAATCTCTTGTGACTGAACTGCATGATTAAAATCAGTGTATAGTTTAGGGCGGGAAATCTACAGGATTATGGCCTAAATCAGATGGATCATTAAACTGTCCATATAACCTAAATATTTTTAACATTTTTATATGGTTTGTCCCTTATATATGCATGCAATAAGACTAGTAGGTTTTTACAACCCCTTTCTTTTTTAAAAAAAGTTGGTCATAATGGTATTCACATACATTGTAAAACAACCCAAGTAAAATATTTTACATTTCTATTATATTATTCAGTTTCCACTAATCTAAAAACTCTAAGTGCTCAGTTAGTGGCCCATACTCCTTTTCCAGAACGTTGGGTTATTTACCATAATAATTCTTTATGCTTCGGTATTGATTATGTGCTATAGAGCGGACCATAACTTAGTGTATGGTTACCATCTGGTGTGTTTTACAATTGCTCTGAAGAAACAAAGAAATGAGTATTTTCACTGTTATTGCAAGGGGGTGCTTTAGAAAGTAAGATGGGGAGCAGCAAGTAAAGCAGAGAGAAGGATGTCAGATGCTGTCAATGGTGGAAGGCATTTTGCAACATCAGATTTTCAGTAAACATTATTGTTCCAATTCTGGAGGAAGTTGGTGCTGCTGGTGGGTGGCATTGAAACTACTGGTAGGTGAGGCCAAAATAAAAGTGGGGAATGCCACCGTCTCCTCTTCCTTTCCTGACATTCCCCTCCCTTTCTTGTTTTGCCACATCTTTCTGATTCCCCCCTTTCCCTCTTCTCTTTTTCTCCTGCATAGGTAGCTGTTACTCGTGTCCTATCCTGAAGGCATCTATACATCAGGAATAGGGGGCTCAAAAGGAGACCTGGAAGAAGGGGCAAGAAGATGGCTCAGAGAAAGCACAACTCTCACTCGAAACCTGAAGTGATTGTTTGCAAAGGCCTTTTGAAATTCAGCCATTTGGCTCTACGGTCTGGCTTTCCCACCCTTGTTGTGTATCAGAAATAGAGAACACTGCCTTCATGGTCATCGCACCACACTCTGAAGTCGATTGCCACTGTTCCCACTACACAAAAGCAGGACATGGTCCAATCACTTAGGCTCATGTGATTCAGTATCCTTGGTTTTACTGCTTGGTATGTTAGCAGGCTGGCAATGCAATTTAAGAATTAAACATGTGCAACGAACATAAGCAGGCTTGAGGTTATGTGTTACCTGTATCAAATATCTCTCTTTCATAGTCAGTGAGTCCAGCACATTTTCTAACTCTAAGTGCAGAATTCTAACAAACTGTTTATTAGAATCTGTTTGTCGACATTCTGGGACCCTGCAGTTTGCCTAAGGACACATGAATTGCAGGATGTATAAACCCCATTGCATAGTTTTGAATTTGGGTAAAATTATTTTGTTTTGCCCAGAAAAGTCAATCTCAGTAACACAAATTACAAACAGTATGTGAGAGTGCAAACAAAACTCCAGCAACACCATTGAGCCACACAAGTCTGACGGATCCTTGCTGTCCCTTTCCCCAGGAAGGACAGTGGTCATCTGAACTCCATGTTGCAGAGTTTGGAATTTCCAGAGTTTTGAATGGCTGCATAGCAGAACTGCAGGGATTCAAACAGCAGAATACCTTCAAGTTCCCCAGAATAGCCTGACAAACATGACTGCTTGCAGCAACAAGAGAGGGAAAGAGACACAGAGCAGAGAGGCGGGGCTCTTCTTGAATTCAGAGGCAGAAGGGAAAATTGGGTAGTGCTAAATAGTGAGTGTTTCAGCCACAAATGATTTAAGAATGATTACTTTGAAAGAAGTAGCATTAGAGGTTTGGAAATGAGCCAAACTGGGCCTGGTATTGAGACCAATGGGTCCCCCTGGGCTGCATGCGATTCACAGACTGTGCTTTGCCCTGTCTTTGTCCTGAAGTCCTAGTTGTCTGTCCCCCAAATCTCCAAAATAGTATGACCTAGAATCACACAAGTATGAACATATACTATAGATTCTTTAGCTGACATTATAGGACAGTTCTCTCTTGAACACTTCTCCCAGATCCAAATCTTTGCCAAAAGGTCTCCATTTTTAATATTAATGAAGTTTCACACAGTGTTGAGATGAGGCGAGATGTGTCCCATAACGTCTCCTGTCTGACTTGAATGCCTCTTATACTATTACCTCTGACGAGTGATGAGTGAGAAAAGGCCATTTAAATCCAGGCAAATTGTTGTGTGGAGTTTTGCAATATGTGAAACTATTGTGTGGCATTGATGTTTGCTTCAAAGGAAATTGTTGTATTGAACTGAGCTAATGATTCCAGCAACCCCATCCATGGGAACAGTTTGCACAGAATAATTCCTTTTGTTAGGGAAGTTCTAATTTGAGAGGAGGAGTTGCATTGAAAATACCAGATCTGCAAGTAGGAAGAGTTCCAAAACAGTCGAGCACTTGAGCTGTGCAACAGAGTGAAATGGTCTGGCATGATCTTTCCCCTTCCAGTCTGGATTCATGTACATATGATCTCAGTTGTACTCAGGATACCTTGAAGGATTTGACTCAGATGGCAGCAGGGCTTTCTTTCCCATGTATCTTCAAAAACAATGGCGAAATTCACCTGTGGCTGTATGGCTTATGCACAGAACACCAACCAGAGGGAAAGATCATCAGAAGATTGCACATATCTGCTTGAGAAAGTCTACATTTTCCTATTGCTTCTTATGTGAAAGACATAAGAATGCAACTTGGTGCTAAAGCCCCCTCCTGAAGGCACACCTCAAGGTGGACTGCAGTTGGGTGTTAAGAAGACCAAAATCATTACTACAGAGGAACTACATAACTTTAATGTTGACAGTGAAGAAATTGAAACAGAGATTTTGTTCAATCAATAATCCAAAAGGAGATGGCAGCCAAGAAATCAGAAGTAGACTGGCATCCAGAAGGGCAGCAATGAAGGAACTAGAAAAGATCACCAAGTGTAAGGATGTATCCCTGGAGACTAAGAACAAGATTATCCACACTTCTGTATTCCTGATTATTATGTACAGGCACGAAAGCTGGACAGCAAAGAAAGCTGACGGGAAAACAATTGATTCATTTGAAATATCATGTTGGAGGAGAACTTTGTGGATATCCTGAACTGCCAGAAAGACAAGCAGGTGGGTCCTAGATCAAATCAAGCCTGGAGCAGAGGAAGCTTGTGATGTATATGTGTCCTTTCTCTCCTGATCCTTGCACATGCAGGTGACAAGCATAGGAAAGAGAGAGAATACATTTTAATGAAGCTTGGAATCAGCACCATTCCTACCATTAGGCAGAGTGAGTATACGTGTATTAAAGCAAAAAAATAAAAAAATAATAAAAAAGGTGTGCTGCTTATATACCACCCCATAGTGCTTAAAGCACTCTCTGGGCGGTTTACAAGTTAATTATGCAGGCTACACATAATAGCAGGAAAAATTAACTTAGCAAAGAGAATCATTATATCGTGATGAAAACTAGTGGGGGGAAAGCTTTTAAAATGCATGGGACTATTGATAACATGTTTTCAACCTCATTAGAATTAGAAAGCAAAAGCAAAATGATGACCAGACTGTATCTGTTCCTCAGGCTGGATCTGAAGTTAATCAAAAAAAAGCTAAACAAAAAAGCACAAGGAACAATGTATGTCTGAGGGCATGAAAGGCCTCAGTGTGGCTTTGGAGTAGTTTCAGAAATGTTGTAAGGACAGAATTTTTTAAACAACAACAACAACATTTCTTTCATATCTCATAGAATTGTATATTCAGGGTAGGAGAGTAGTATGTGTATGGGAGAGAGCCTGTGCTATAGACTGGTATTCGTCCTTGTGACAACCTTATAAGATACATTAGCATGAGAGATAACAAGAAACATAGACAAGGTCTATGTCTGTTTGTTTCATTGTTGAGCAAAGATCTCAGGCCCATTCCGAAACACTGACCCAATTGGAGTGAAATGTGTAACTCTCCAGATGTTGTACTGTGCTGGCTAAGGTTGATAGGAGTTCAGTCAGACAACATCTGGAGACAAATACATTCCTCATCCCTACTGCAACCACTACACTACAGATGGGGGAGGGGGAAATCCATAAATGCAGCGTACTTCGTAAACTTTCCACAAAGTTCCTTCAGCATAACATAGATGCTTTTGTCTACTATACCGTAAAGCACCACATCACATGATGTACCAATTTAAAGGTCCTATTTCGCTTGCACACACTGCATAAATATTGCACAGATACTTCACAGGGGTTACTGGTAGTAAGTCAAAACATGCACAAAATTGGCTTATCCTGGAATACAGAAGATGTTGGCTGATGCCCTTAAAATTGAGAACACTGTGCTTGTGTTTCCTTGGCCAAGAAATCTCCTCATATTTCAGCCAGATTGCAAGTAAACTAATCAAAATCAGAAATGGGATGATGCCTCTAGCACTAGGCAACTGTTTTGTTAATTAACAGCTAAATATTTGTTTTTCATTATTGTTTAGAACACCCCCAGTTTACAGCTGATAATTTGGGAGTGTATTACAATATTGTACTTTGTAGAAAGCAGTTGGAGATGGATTATTTATTGTGGTCCTGTAATTTAGTAGTCATTTATAATTAAGCTTCCCTTCTGCCCCCCAACCCCTTCCCTTCCTCTCTCTTTTCCTTTTCATTCCAGATCTTTTACTTGTTTACAAGCCATCTGTAGGTGGTGGGAAAAGGGCCCATGGCCCTGTTTTGTCCTTAAACAAGAAGAAGAAGGAGGAGGAGGAGGAGGAGGAGGAGGAGGAGGAGGAGGAGGAGGAGGAGGAGGAGGAGAAGAAGAAGAAGAAGAAGAAGAAGAAGAAGAAGAAGAAGAAGAAGAAGAAGAAGAAGAAGAAGAAGAAGAAGCTAAATTACATCTAAAAATCAGACAAAAAGTAATTCAAATTTGGGGAGTTTTGATTGTAAAAAGCAAATAATACTGAGTATTGAATATTTCCTTTTAAAAGACATCTCCTTATCACGACCCATTATTTACCATTCACAATTTTTTTGATCAGGTTCATAATAACCCACAATTGAGTTATTGTATGACTTTTTCTTTATATAAAAGTGCACAGCTTGATTCACAAACTTTGTGAGTGTGGGTTAGTCACTACCTACTTCCTGCTATAGAACTAATTGTTGGAAATTAAAACACCAATCTAGGCACAACTAGAACCTTAATAAAGGGTGGGAAGGAAATAGGCAGAAAAATAGCCAGGAAGTCTGGCTATTTCTCTGTTGCTTTCTAAGGAATCTTCTTGCTATAATCAGAAAAATGATGAACTAATGATGAAAACAAGTGTCTCATTTCAGTCTAGGTGGCTCCTAAAGCAATATCCAAAGAAGATTCCATGTCTAAAGCAACAGGATCAAAGCAGGTGACAAGCAGTTCAGACAAAAGCAATAATAACATTACTACTACTACTACTACTACTACTACTACTACTACTACTACTACTACTACTCATAAAACATATCAAGGAACTTCTGTTTCACATATGAAGAATCCACCTTTAGAGCAGAGAGGTCGGGTGGAGGGGATCCAAAAGAAGGATCAAATTCATCCCCAGCTCAAGAGGGCCTGTCAGTGAATGCATTATGGAAACAACTCATCTTCACCTACAACTGACACTATGGGCTATGCCACATAAGACAACACTTCAATCCTTGCTTCCCCCCATTTAATCACAAAGGAGTGCAGGACACACCACCTGGTATTGCAAAAAAACTTCATTTTAAAAAGCTGCTTCTCCCAAACCTTGTTCTCTTCAGAAGTTTATCTTCAGGAAATCTAAAACCATTTTTTAATTACTATGTAGAAATTCACTCTCCAGCTGGAGCTTCTCTTGGTGTTGTTCTGCACTAATTGAGAGCCTAATTGAAAGCTAATTGATGGTTGTTGTCCTGGAAACTTTGACATGAAAATGACATTAGTGGAAAGTGCCAGTTGCCACCTCAAAACACTGAGATTAAAAAAAAACCTATGCCTTCAAAAGTACCAAAAAAAGATGGAAAGTCATGGATTTTGTCTGTTTTAATCAAAACAAGGTGAATATCAAGGTAGATAACAGAAAAAAAATCTGAAAACATCAGCACAGTCAGGTATGTTAAAAGTAAAGGTAAAAGTTCCCCTTGACAATTTTTGTCCAGTCGTGTCCGACCCTAGGGGGCGGCGCTCATCCCGCTCTTCAAGCCATAGAGCCAGCGTTTGTCCAAAGACAATCTTTCCGTGGTCACATGGCCAGTATGATTTAGACACGGAACGCTGTTTACCTTCCCACCGAGATGGTACCTATTAATCTACTCGCATTTGCATGCTTTCGAACCGCTAGGTTGGCGGGAGCTGGGACAAGCGACAGGCGCTCACTCCGTCACGTGGATTCGATCTTACAACTGCTTGGTCTTCTGACCCTGCAGCACAGGCTTCTGCGGTTTAGCCCACAGCGCCACCACGTCCCTGTCAGGTATGTTACAGAGAACAAATGAATCATTCCTACATAGCTGAATTCCCAGGTCTCATCCTAGCTTCAGCTAGATGCCCTTTGCTAGAGAATGACCTTGTTCATGAGGAAACCATATTTCTGAAAAGTCTTTCCTTGCATGCAGCTACTCCACCAAGTAGACACTAGTGTAGCCCATGTTTTCAACCGAGGAGGGCCACCAGAGCTCTTGCGTATTAAGTGATGCCCACACCATTACCTCTGACTTGGAAGCTAGCTCTCCATCTCTTGGAGAGTGGCATTTGCTATGCTTTCCCTGGAAGACAAGGAGATACAAGGGTGACCTCTCATTGATGTCACCTGACCCAGAAGGCTCAAGATTAAAGTTCTTAACTCCATACTCTAATAATACCTATATGAAGCCAACAAGGGCACGTCTGTGCAAGATGTCAAGATTGCAATCTCTTCATCATGCATGATGCTATGAAATACAGGCAGGAGAATGTGGGGAGAAAAATCATGTAGTCTGCATTTTGTTTTAAATTGTAATGGTGGGGATGGTCCTCTGACTCTGATATTAGACTCACCAGAAGAGGATTTTTCTGGATCCTATGGTTATGCTTATTGCTGTATGGGATTAAGCCATCTTTTTATTGAGGATTTCATTCAGTCCACATTTTTTAAAGCAACAAACCTGATCTGCACCTCCCCAACAAAAGTATGGAGTTTTGACCTGAAATTTGACACTGCTACTCTAGGTTTAAAGAAAAGAAAAGACATTGTAAATTAAAATAAATTTAGAAGTGAAACCTTCAAGAGCTAATACTTTTTTTTGAAAATGAGGAAATACATTAAAATGTAAGTTTATAGAAAGATAAATTTTCATATGGATGTTAGAAAAGAATTTACAGATTAATGCAGAAATAGGGCAGAACAGGCTTAAGAATGGCACGTATGAAATTGAAACAGTCCAAAAGCTAATTGATCAATCCATTTATCATTAGTTCTTACCCATTCCTTTCCCTTTTTTGTACAAGACTCATAAACACTGATAAGACACAGCAAAAAGGGCATTGCAAATATAATAACAACTTTAAGAACAGCACATATTATATCACAACTTGATATTCTATTGTATATTGCAACATATATTTGAATTAGTTGTCCGCAGATGTCCAGAGAAACAAATTGGATTAGTTTGATTTTCCATAACAAAAATATATATGGCGTATTTCTTATCTTAGTATAATTTCTTATCCTTTGAAAAAGCACTAAGGAAAAATAGTTGAGAAGCTCCTAGCCCTATCTCTGCAGTTGGAGTGTCACCTACTGGACAATCCCTGAGTCCTTAGAAGCTCAACATTCAATAAATGCACAACCAAGAAAGCATAGATGGGGGTGGGGGGAAATCAGAAAAGGGAAGAATGTGTTTTCTATTGCTTAGAAAATATGACTCAATCTAGAGAGTATAAGTTGCAAGAAAACTGAGTGAAGTTAAATGTTAAGAAAAACATCCTGATAATACAAGCTATTAAATGGTGAGACAAACTGCCTTGGAACACGATAGGCTAGAACTGCTTGGTAGCGCAGTGATTTAGGCATCTGGCTGCAGAGCCAGAGACTAAGAGTTTGATTTCTCACTGTGCCTTCTAGACATGGGCTGGACATGATGATCCATAGAGTCAACTGCACTCTTAAGAATCTTCTTCTTCGATTGGATGGTGACCTATCAGGGAAGCTGTTAGTAGATTTCTTGTGTGAGCAGAGGGTTGAACGAGGGCATTGCTGAGATAACTTCTGACTCTGTGGTTTAACTGCACTGGAGCTAAAACCACAGAGCACATCCTACGTGTAAAGAAATGTAAGACATATCAACTAGATTTGCTCTGGAGCACCTCGGGTGGTCCCAGTGCTGGCTGAACACACTCTCCTCCCACTCACAGGGACTCAGTGGGCCAGGCTGGGCTCACCTTGTGATTAGTCAGCCCTGTGTTGTACAGTATGATGGCAAGAGCTGCTACACCAAGCAGAAACTCAACTGTGCTAGCTTCCTTGCCAGCAAATGCATTGCCACCAGACCTATGACCAGATGTGCTCCTCTGCATCTCCCCAGGGGTTCTCTAGAAAGGCTCTTGGGCCATAACCCAGCAACTGGTTCCAAAACTGCAATGCCCATAGCTGAAACCCATCAGAGGCATCTTGGAATTCTTGACTGCTTTGGACTTTGCGCTGGATGGGCATGCCTGCTGAAGTTGACTTGGCTGCTGTGAATGTAAAGAAAATTTCATACATCCTTTCAAGGACAGATTCATTGTGATTAACAAACACATCCTGTATTTTTTTCATTTTTGTTGCCTTGATCTGCAAGCCAACTGCCTCAAACTACACACTATCGGGAAAGAAAAGGAGACTTGACTATTGTTAATATTTACACTTGAATTCATTCTCATATTTTTGAAAAGGCCTACAGCCTACACTGCCGCAAAATCCCAAGGCTGGAATTAAATATATTTGTGATTAGTTTCTGCACAATGAAAGATTGCCTTATGGGCAATAAATCTTTCTCTCCATTAAGTATCCTAAAAATAGCACCTGCATTCAGGTATCACAATGCTTCAGTTGATTAAATAATCAGTTAAAAGAACTGCAGTGCAGAATATTTGACAAAGAAAGGAGATGGAGGGGGGGGAGACTGAGAAGCAAATAGTGAAAAACTTCTGCAATTCTGTGAGGTAGGAGAATATCCACAAACACGTTGTCTTTAAGCCTGGGAGGCAGGCTTCTACCACTCTTGTTTTAAATAACTTTGATCGCTTGGGCATGCAAAAAACAAACAAACAAACAAACCCCCAGACTTCTGTTGGGATGATGAAGAATATATTCTGTTAGACACTTTACTATCCAAGTAAACAAGGCAAACACGTGGTTGAAGCCAAAATTCAAACTAGGTGACAGAGTAAGTCAATACCATTTGCCAATGCAATGCACTTGTTAAAGAACCAGACAGAGAGAAATTTAGACAGAAGGATTTACTCTGAAAATAAAACCTGTAGAGAGATACCATTACCCAGCCTATCAGGATCCAGTCACTCACAGATACAACTTTCTTGGGAAGGTCAGAAGTGTGTACCTCCTTGACATAACATTCTAACTGATGTTGTTTCTTGGCTTTTCAGTTTAAAACAAAATTAAACTCTTTTGTATCTGGGTGGTGGGAGGGCAGGGACTCGTTAGCCTGGGAAGGCAGCCCATCTAGGAGAAGGAAAACTCTGATTCCAAACCTCCACTGCCTTGTGGCTATACCCACTGATGGAAAAGGCATCAGGAGATAACCTTGAGGCAAAATCCAGAGCCGGAGTCCCAGAGGCAGTTCGTGTCAATCTGGCAACTCCTGCGACATCGCTGGAACCATTTGTATTGGCTCTTGCCTTTCCATTGGACTATTTCAGTGATGTGGAGAGGGGGGATTTGCTGCTTAGGTAACAGCCTATCCTCCATATTATTTTACCCAGGCATCATGCTTTGGAGTGGACCCCCAGCTTTGCATACAGCGTTGAAGTCCTCCGTACAAAGCACGTTACCATAGTCTCTCGAGACTGAAGGATGCTTATGAGAATGGAGGGCAGGTCAGAGAAAGAGAAATACAATCAACTAATCTAATGATGGTTGTTGTTGTTGTTGTTGTTGTTGTTGTTGTTGTTGTGCTTTGGCTATCCAGATAATTTTTGTGAGCTCAATAAACCTTGACTGTACACTGCATTGCATGTCAACTTGTTGACTCAATTTATGGAGATTTTTTCCAGGGCTTTTAAAGTACAAAGTACCCAGAAGTGGTTTATCATTCCTTTCTTCTGGGGACACTGGGATTGTGTAGGTGGCCCAAGTTCATTCAGTCTCATTCTACTCCCCAGGGGACCAGTGGTAAGACTTTCGTGGATACAGCAGGCAGGTGGGGGGGGGACATTTGATGTTAAAGTCATATAATCTGTAATCAAATGACACATTTAACTGTGGCAGTTGATCTTCATGCCACCTCTGCCACCTGCTTCTTCATCGCTCCTTTTCAATGGTGTGCCAGCACCAGTCCTGCAACTGGTACAATTTTTACTGCCCTCCCCTTCACCCATTGTGGAAAGGATTGGAGATACCACTGTTTTTTTCTTGCGGTCTGGAAAGAGTTCAAGAACTTTCTTTCCCAGTGTATTTGGAAATCAGGGATTTCAAGTATCTGGCTTTTTTAGATTTCTTTCCAGAAAAGAAGAAGATAAAGTTTATATTTGTTATTGTTTGTTGGCTGAAAGCACCTTTGGGATGCAAGAGTTCTTTTATAGACTGGATGCGGGTAGGGATTTTTCTGCCTCCACTTTTATTGCATAAGTATATCTGAAAATAAAGAAATGTTATAAATGCCATCTTGCCTTGAGTACTCTCTAATCCAAAGAAAACTGAACCCAGACAGCAGTCTTTTAAAATTTTCAGTCTATATACAGAAGTGTCAGGAATGCAAGTGTATCTTCAAAATATCGAAATGCCTTTGAATTATTTAGCTGGCTGGATAACTCAGTGGTTGAAGTATCTGGCTGTGGAGCCAGAGGTTAGGAGTTTGGTTCCCCGCTGTGCCTCGAGGGAGAAGACCCAGCCTGTGAGGTCTTGGGCAAGCTGCACAGTCCCAGGGCACCCCCAGAAGAAGGGAATGGGAAACCAGCCAAGCCTGGCCAGCAAAATCTGTGTAGGCCCTATAAATAATGGCCAGGTATTGGAAGAGGGCTTGAGCCCTCCACGGTTGGGCCTTAAGTAATGACGCCCGCATAAATAAGGAAACCCAGAAGCCAGTTGGCCCAAGTCCTGTCTGGCTTCTGTCCTATCTGCATTTTCTTTTTCCTTTTCATCTTCTTTGTCCAGATCTTTCTTATCCACCTTCCTACTGAGGTGGTTGAATACACTGTTGTATTTACCTTTCGAAATCTTTTGTTGTAACGGGGATTAAGTTATTCCCAGGAGCATGGAGTAGTCTCCATATGGCGAAGCCCCAAATGGTACCGTGCCAATAACCTGTATTAGCTACCGAAGAATAAGGCCAAGGCCCTATACTAGATACAATATCTGATTAAGCCTGTGCAGAAAAGCAGCATAGGCATACCCTAGCCACTAAAATGTGGATTGGCACAAGTCCAAGCTGCATTCGAACAATCCCATGTTTGTTGAGGTATAAGGTGTGTTTGCGGTGTCCCAAGTGTAGGACCGCTGGCCCAAGGTTATGCGGGCAGATGTGCCTGGGTGCCTGGTGCGATAGCAAACTCACCGAAGGCAGTAGCAGCCCTGCAAGGATCATCACAAGGATGTGTGGTGCTGGAACTAATCTCCCCCGTGTTAATCTGTCCCTCTTGATAGATGGGTGATGGTTCATACACCCCAGGTGTTGAAGACTGCCACTTTCCAACACTGCCGGCCCTCGAAGTCACACATGCCCCTTCAGTGTTGCACCTAGCCATAACTTCCTGGACCTGGGTGAACTCAAGAGTGAGAAACCTGGCCATCAGGTCTTGAGCCAATTATTTTAATTTGTTTTTTTCAATGGCTTTTTGTCTCCCAATCCGATCTGCGTGGTGCCACCTCACTCAGCTGAGGAGACTGCCTCGCCAACCTTTGGGCCTCTATGGCTGCAATTTTGTCTTGGTTCTCCTGCCAAACTGGCCAGATGATGATTGAGGGGGAGAGACTTGACGGGCTGGCCTTTTCATGGCACGCTGTTTCCCCGTGCGTGTGCCTCGCCCCTTCCTTGATATCATTGTTGCCTTAACTTGTGTATTAATTAATCAATTGGTAATTAATGCTAATTAATTTAAAACAAGTGGTAGAGCAAAAAGTGACGTCAATTAGCCACAAACTGCAGTCTGAACAACACTTACAGATCACACAAACTTTTACTCTGGATCTACAAAAGTCCAAGCCCCTGCCCCATAGAAGGCATTGGGGGCAATGCCCACTAGAAACTCCTTAAAGCCCAAGGCTTACGTATTTATAATTGTGCTACCAAGCCTAGCTGCAAGGCAACCCTTAGCCCTGGGCTAAAACACTATTCAGTCCCAATGGCAGTCACTTTTAACAAAGGGGACCAGAACAGCTGGCCTATGGAAGGAAAAAAAGCTATGTCATTGGATCCAATCCCTGCCAGTGCAGCACAGAGGGAAAAAGAACTATAACCTTCTGACTCGTTAGACACCTAAACCACTGAGCTATCCTGAAACTCTGAAAAACAGTGCTAGAAGCACTTTATTTATAAATGCTCTCTTAAGCAACGTGCATCTCTGTATTACCTTAAATGTATAATTAATATTGCTGTAAATAAGTAACTATCAGCAAATGAAATTGATTACTAATTGGATCAATGCATTTATTCTAATCACTTATTGAACAGTTATTGAATTTATAAATTTTTATTAACCCAGCTCAATTAATACCATGTTGAATGGTTAAGAAATAACTATGTAGCAAAGCCTACTTGTTAAGATTGCTTACTAACTCTTCTTTTTCACATTAGATTGCCTTATTTAATTCAAATTATTGTTGTTGCTGTTGTTATTGTTTACACTTGGCTAGTCGACCCTCTGGTCCGCTAGCCACAGCTGCATCACAACTATTAGAGTTTAAATGAGGTGGAGGGAAGGGCGGCCTGCAGTTGGCAGGAAAGGAAAGTGGGTCCCTGCTTGCCTTCCAGCCCTCACACAGAGAAAGGGGAAACTTAAACAAATAAAAGCCGAGCAGCTGCTCAAAGCAAAAGAAAGCTTCCTCTAACACAACAAACGACCGTTTAAATATTTCTTCCCTACACTCTTACTCCACCTTCCTAATTCCATTTGCAATCAAGCTAAACAGGTTTTAAAATTTATTCCATTCTCTATTTTTCCTTATTAAACCTTCCTCTCTACTGTTCTGTATTATTTATTTCTATATTAATTAATTATTATTATTATTGACCCTTTCGCGCCGCGGTGGGCGCAAAGCCGTGGCACCGCTTTCCCCCCTCCAATTATGCGCTCCAATTAACCAATAAATGCCAGAAAATATAAGTAAACAAGTAAATACGACACAATTAATCAATTAATAGTCAAAAACAGCACAACAGATAAACAATGGAATGACTCAATCCTGGGAGGGAGTTGATGCTGCCCTCCCATCCTCGCAAAGCTACTTCGCCTGATGACGCAGCTAAAAGCAAAGTCACTCAGCACGTGGACTCCTTTTCGTTCGGTAGCCCGAAAAAGAAGAGGGTAGTGTGAGGGGGCAAACCTTTTAAGTAACCAAGGCTTTTCTGCCCCTCGCACAATTCTTGTGAGACTTAAATGCAGTCTCGCTCTATCCTGGGTGGATAGCAAGGTTCAATCACACTGGCCAAAGGCGATGCCTTGCCAGTGATCGCAGCAGTTTGAGGACAAAGCTCCTCATATCTAGACACCCTTTCTTTTTATCTTATTCTCTCTCTCTGATCCTTGAATTTTTCCTAGATACGTAGACAAATTACAATGTAAGCCCATTACAATGTTGAACAGCTATCAACTTTTGCTCTTAATTCTGATACTGTGGAAGATATATGGCAACAATCTCAGCTTTCAACAAGACTTCAGCTGTGCTGTTTCCATCTAGAATCACTAGAGGGTACTGCTTGACAAACAGTAAGTCTATGTACTGTAAACCTACACATCTGAACTAGCTTTTTAAAGTGTTTTTTCAAGGCATCACTCTATATTTGTTTAAAACGACAAAAGGGAGCCTGCTTGAAC
Source organism: Pogona vitticeps (assembly GCF_051106095.1). Lineage (NCBI taxonomy): Eukaryota > Metazoa > Chordata > Lepidosauria > Squamata > Agamidae > Pogona > Pogona vitticeps. The sequence continues at coordinate 27,783,110 of NC_135787.1, forward strand.
AAGGTTGACTCAATTAAATAAAACCTTCCAGCATTTAATCTGACTCACCGCATATCCCAGTTTCATGGAGAACAACATAGTCATGTTCTTGTTCTTGGATCTCTGAGAAAAGAAAGTTGGTTGTATGATTAATAAAATAAACAATTTAACAAGGCATGACTCTTAATTAATTTATTTAATGTGGCACTATCCTACATTGGAGCTGTAGTGTTTTGTTTAGAATCAATGTCTTGCTATGATTGCACACTGTTTTGGTGTGCTCCTGAAGTTGCTATTATTTAAGTTGGTTGGTGGATTCCGGGACTGATCACTAAAAAGAATAATATAGAAGGGGCCTGTAAAGCTATCAAAACCAACTCCCTGCCCAATGCAGGGATCCATCTGACAAGTGGTTGTCTAACTTTCTCTCGAATGCCATTAAAGAGACCCCAAACAGCTATCCTTGTACCATACAAACACATTCCAAATCCACAGCCAAAACTTGAGATTTGACAATCATAGACAGCACAACAGGTATGCAGAGAAAGTCTCTGCCTCTGAATCATGACAAATCCAAGGGAGGATAAATCTCCTTATCCTCCTTCTCCCAATTAAACTGCAAGACTGAACTAGATTGTGGTGTTTCCCAAATGCATTGCTTTGAGAATACAGGTTCACAACAGGCATGTTAATTGCCATCATCATATAAAAATCAAGGCTATTTCCCCCTTAGATCTATGCACAGGGAAAATTACTTTTTTGGATGGCTACCTCCAGAATTCCACAGCCAGTGGTCAGCTGTAGTCAACTGATGTATGACTCACTTCACACATGTCTTCACACATGACCAACCTCTTGTTCAACAAATGTCCAGGGGAAGAACATTCCATGTTTCCCCCCAATTTTTAAGAAAATGCAAGTGATGCAAGCAGAAGCAACTGTCTTAGCAGCTTGGCTGACATAAGTTAGCATCTTCTACAGAGCCCCACAGACCTCATGTCATTATAGAACATCTGTTGGGGAAAATAGTGATCAAGACCTAGAATCCAATTAATAGCTAATAACAAATAAGAGCCAAAGAACAGGATGAAAACTAATTCAATCTATTAATATCTGAGCTTTAAAAAAAAGTGTTACTGAACTCTAATTTTCAGACTGGGGGTGGGGGTAATAATGGATATCAAGTTCAGATTTCAGCAGCCACCCATCCCAGGTTGTATGAATAAGCGCCGGTGGGTCAGAACTAATGAATGAAAGGCATCAGAACCAACTCAAGAAGTTGATTCAAACAATAGTTGGGCTTGCCTTGGCAAGCCTTCTTTTAAGCCCTATGCAAATGTGATTTAATATATTCAGCATTGCCTACAGCAGCCCTGATTTTGTGATTAGGGGAAGAATGAGTGATCTCAAAACAGAATAGAACCACCTTTTGATCCCCCTGCTATTCAAATTACAATGATGGCCACACAATTAGCCTTTTAGTCTTCTATGCTTGATGTTCATACAGACATCTCTAATTCCAGGGCCCCTTTATTAACTACGGATAAATGCTGCACCTTTACACACAACCTTGGCAGAAGCTGTTTGCCATGGCTGATTTATCCTGAGAAAAGACTTGTATCGCAGCATCTGTGGTGGGTAGGTTCCAACATTCTGGATAGGATGCCCATTTCAGATGTCAACAGCTGGAAGATTTTCCAAAGAGCTGGAGATAGGAAGTCAAAGCAGAGGTCTACAGCCACTTCTGCATATTCAAATTTAAATTGTGAAAACAGTGGATTCAACCATGAATGGGAGGACTCTTGCCACTGAAGGATCTGGGAGAGGGAACTGATTTTTGAATTTAGAATTTTCTGCCAACACCCCATCCTCTTGAACCACCTTCTCCATTATGAAGATTCTCTATCCTTCCAGAGTAGATTTCTTGAGGACACAAGACACAGCTGAAAGAAGATGGGATTGGTGAAATTTGACCTCTCTTTCAATTGCTAGGTGTGTCCTGTGAATCTGCTTTGCTTTCAGCTTCCTCACTCCTTCTCAATGATACACTTGCTGGATAGTTTTTCAACAGTTCTGCAGGGGTTTTCCCCTATCTAGAAGGCCACAATGTCTCCTGTAAGGTTTGGTTATTGCCAGGAGAAACTTTAACATAGTGTATTCTAGTAGTCTGGTTCTTCCCTTTTGCCTTGCCCATCATCAACATATTGTTGCTGAGAACTCCTCTGAAATTGAATTTGGTCTTCAGACTGAACAATGTTCCTCGTACTTGTTTATGCGGAATGCTCATAAACTTATCAGGTGTCAGGAAACCACCTGGCATCTCAAGAAATTGATAGGGTTTATGTAAGCCTCCAGGCCAATCTCAGCAAGTGGTTCTGAAGGAGGAGACATTTGATTTTTATGTGTAAGATGGTTTTGGCTCAGGACAAAGGTGTTTGTATGTATGTTGTGTGCTGTGTCCATGCAGACCAAAAGGTCATGAATGAGAGGAGGTGACCAGGACAGAGAGATAGTGGATAGCTTAGTGCATGTGCACAGGCCCATTATAACATTCAGAGCAAGGCAGGGAATGGAGTGTCAGCACTGCAACTCATGAGCCTTGTTTTTGTACAAGACCTAACAACACCAATGCAGGGCTTGAGGAAAGCAATTTCCTTGGGCTGGCAGTGAGCCTTCCACAAGCTAGGCAGCTCTCAAGTCTCAGGCATACGTGTTTGATTCCTTTGGGAGATTTTCTGCATGCTGAGCATGTTCTTGATCACTAAGCCATGGTTCCTCCTCTTGTTCCCATTCCCTAGGATATTAAGAAGTCAAAATAAATTGAATGTTATTAGGGGTAAAGGTAAAGGTTCCCCTTGACATTTTCAATCCAGTCGTGTCCGACTTTAGGAGGCAGTGCTCATCCCGTTTTCAAGCCGTAGAGCCAGTGCTTGTCTGAAGACAGTTTCCATTGTCTCGTGGCCAGCGTGACTAGGGAATGCTGTTTTACCTTCCCACTGAGGTGGTACCTATTTATCTACTTGCATTTGCATGCTTTCGAACTGCTAGGTTGGCGAGGAGCTGGGACAAAGTGACAGGAGCTCACTCCATTGCGTGGATTCGATCTTATGACGGCTGGTCTTCTGACCCTGCAGCACAGGCTTCTGCGGTTTAGCCCGCAGTGCCACCACGTCCCCTAGGGAGAGGAATACAAATACATGGGGCATCACAAGCATGCCTCACCATTGGGGGGGAAAACCACAAATTTTCTTCTTTTCAAATTAAGAGAAAGAAAAATGAAACTAGTGGACCTGCTTTGCTTCTAATTCTTTCTCTGTATTATGACATTTCCACAAGACCTTCCTAGTGGAGTCCACCAGCAGTACTTCAGATCAACCAGGAGAGGCTGCTGTGGAGCTGTTGGCCTTTTGCCCTGTACTAGAAAGTGAGTTGTTGTCGTCTTGATGTTGATGGCTGCCAAGGAAAGCAAAGCTGGGAATTCAGTTACTGTTGTTGTCTCCAGGGAAAGCAAAGAAACATTCTGTTTGGAAGCAAAGTGCTACTTATTTGAGTACATAGGTAAATAGTATTAACCTGTGTGCACTGATGATTTACTACATAATGGGCAGCACTGTAGGCAAGCCAAACCCCTAAGGTTCCCAGGTTCTGTAAGCTATGCATCTATTTGTGGTTTGTTCTGTAGACAGATAAACAGGAATGGCAGTAACTAATAGTGAGGGGAAGGGCAATGAGAAGAGCCAGTACGATTAACTCTGAGAAGTGCCTGCTACCATTGTTAAAACGGTAGGGGTTATGGTAGCACCAAACATCTGATGGCCAAAGGTGCCTCAGCCTTGCAGCGTACCTGCTTGGATCTGCTGAGGTCAGTGGAGGAGAATGAATCCAGGTGAATGGTAGGCGACCTTATAGCGAGTACTCATACTATTTGCTCATCAGACTATTTGTTCAGCATTGGCTACTCTGGCAGCAGTGATTTTCCAGGATCCCAGGAAGAGACCTTCCACCTATTAAAGCTTTTCAAATAGCTTGCAAATAATTTAGTAGATATTGTTTCATTACCTACTGATTAAGTTTAAAATCTGTTCTTTGAGTATCTTGTTTGGAAAAAAAAAAGTAAAAAAAAAATCACAGTGTTACTCTGCATTGGTCAATATCTGAAATTATTTTAGTCATGACTGAAGATAACTAGGAGTAGTGGCCACATTTGGCCATTTTAAACACTTCTAATTGATTTTCAAATTAATTTTAAACTAGAACATTATGAATATGATTCATGCAATGAATTTACTTTATGGATTTTGTTATATTGACTAATGTTCGTATGTAAAGATGCCAATTTACATCAGTGCATTAATCCTGACTTTTCCAAGCTCTTTCTCTGATCATTCCAGGAACTGAAGGTGAGACCATCTTACACAGAATATGCTCTGCTACTAACTTCCTGTTCCCTGAGATGGTTTGGGTTCCATCTCAGATCCTGGTCTTGACACTGTGATAATTGCAGAATTACCTTATGCAACAATAGCTCAGTTGCCATTGTGGCGCCAGAAAGAGGGTTAAGGAAGGTTCACATTTCACAGGCTACCTCAAACTGCAGTTCAAATGCTACTTTCTTCTCTGTACAGTATATGATACTACAGCCAGGAGCACAGAGGTGGGGGAGGCATCTATATTCTCCTCAATTAATGAGTTATTGATGAACTGTCATTTCTGAAAAATGTATTCTCTTATTTCATGAATCATTAACAGCTTTGTCCTCCTGTGCCCATTGCTAGAAGCCTTAAGGTGAGAAGGCATAAGGATACATTGAGGGGAGGGCATTGTAAGAACAATGAGAAGAAATCTACAGAATGGCCTAATAAAGATGCTTAGCTAATTAATTAAAGACTTGGGTCAATTACCCAATTAAATACCATGATTTGATTTAATTACAGAACTGTTCATCCCAAGTCCTAGCTTGCCAAATGAACTGATTGATTCTACTTAAAAAAAAAGAGGTTGTGTCTGTTTACTGAAGTTGTGTCTGACTAAGACATATTTTTGTAGTTTGGAAGCACAGAGCTGTGGCCTTGTTAGTCCTGGTGAAAAACATTTCCTCCAACTGCGAGACAGGCAGTTGGCATATTTCTAAATAGGCTGAAGTATATTTTGACACATATGTCAAAATATGTCATTCTTTCTTCTTGGAGCTTGGAAGCATTACCTTTTTGTGAACTACTACTCCCAGAATGCAGACTTGCTGGGCATTCTGGGAGTTTTAGTAAAAAATAATAATAACATTTCCAATCCCTGTGCACTTATTCTCAAAAACAGTGGCCATGGACAGCTTAGATATTTATTTAATCGGTGATGGTTTGCCCTTTCCTTGTTTTTTGCCACAATATTCAGCTCCTGAAAACTCAAGCCTATGGCTTCTTTAGAGAGTCAATCCATCTTGTATTTAGACTTCCTCTTGTCTGGTATGCCACAATTTTTAAATTATCTGTGCTTTTGAGGTTGCTTGTTGATGGAACTCCAACTTTTATAAGGTAGGGGTTGCCAAGGGGTTGAAGGCAACAAAGGCTTCTTTAGAGCAGATTGAATAGGAGACCCTCTTCTGTGGCCTCCTCCTCTCCCAACTGGGACCGCTTCAGAGGTGTCCTGCTGAGAATCCTCTTCCCAGCTGGACTCCACCTTCCTGGAGACATAAAGTGGAGACTTCCACTGTCATGATGATGGGATATGTAGTCAGAGAAATGTAAGATGGAGTCAGACAGGTTCTGTGTGAAGATGACTTGAGAGATATTGGAATGTGTTTTTCTAAGTGTCATGAGAGTGTTTTTCTGAAGATCGGTACAGCCTGGTTTGAGATAGCACTGAAGACTGAACCAAGACTCAACATTCTGAGCTAATTGGAGAAAAGATAAAATACCTGGACTTTCATGGGAAATAAGGGAGGAGGAAGATGGTACAGACTCTAATTGGTTAACAGCCACAATTGTCAAGAAGAAGGGAGGAGTTAGAGAAGATAGAAAATGGATGATGGGTTATGTGAAAGAGATTTGAATGGAGATTTCCAGTGTTGTTCTGTTCTGGATTTCGATTCCATGATGATGGGAGAGAAAGTAACTTGATTGAGAAAGGATGTATTTAACAAGAAAGAAGCAGGTGGAGCTAGCCCATTGTAGTCCACTTTAGCTTAGCTTAGTAGTGTTTATTATTTTAATGGGAAATAGTTATTTTATTTAACTGTAATGATCTTTGAATATGTTCTTTATGCTAAAGCTTGTGCAATATAAACTGATTCTATGAAACTCTATTTATAAAATTTCTACAAAAAGACTGGTCTCTTGAACAGCAGGGTCTGGCTAAATCCAGGAGGTGGAGGGGACCACAAACTAGCTATCTTTAAGAGTCCTACTTAACTGAGCTGTTGTGAGTTCTAAGGAATTACAAAGTCCATGTGTCTGTACTTGCAAAGTACTGGTTAAAAGTAACGTGTTCTTTTAAAGTCAGACTTGTTCAAAGGGCTTACACTATGCACTCCTGAGGTCCTGGGACTTGCCCCAGCACAAAGGTGGTAGGTAAGCAGCCTGTTGAACTCTCTGACCAAGTGCCACATGCCCCTTAGGGGGACTAGTGCACCACATCCACCATTCCCCTCCAAGTCTCCTCCTTGCCTGACGTCTTTCTGCTTGTCTCTGTTTCTCTTGAAGCCGCTGACTCTTCCTGTTCCTCCTCTGTTTTCTCCCCAAGGTTCCCTCCTTCATCTTCTGTAGGTGCTTCCCATTAGTTCCCTCTTCCACAGAAACCTGTACTCCCTTCCCCACACCTTCTAGGAGCTAACAGCTTCACCAGGCTCCCAAGGGGCATTGAAGTGAAGGCAGATGGCTGGCCTTTTACTAAAGTGGATGGAAATAATATTCTTCCATGTTGTTCTGATATGTGGTTTACCTCCCACTATGTATTATTGATGTCTTCACTTCCTTTTACTTACCTACTGGAAGAAAAATCAATCATGAAAGCTGTATTAATATATCACATTTCATTTTCTGCATTGTTTATTTTACTGAATTAAAACATAAATTAGCATAGCATTTCTAGGCTTTCCTGTGTATTATTGATTATTAGAATAGGCTGGACCATAAACATTTCAGCCCATCTCCTGCTGCTGCTTATGCTGCAGCACAGCCCAATCAAAATGTTTGCTACATGGTTTTCCTTTTATGGGTGATTGATTTTGTTGGCTGCTGTTTTCTTATAAAAATACTTACACTGTGTTAGTTTTAATGGTGCTGCAATACTCGTGGTTTGTTTGTTTTTTGCTTTTATTCTGGTTTTCAGAATGAATGAGAAAGATTTTATGAATGTTGAAATGAGTTCAGATTGTGCACTTGTTTGCTTTTTCATATAATTCCAAGGTACTGACATTCAATATACTGACATTAACTTATAAAGCCGTTTATGGTTTGGGACCACATTACCTGTTGGAGTATCTCTCCCCAAGGTCATCCTCCCATGCCACTGATGCTGCTGCTGGGGGGACTCCCATAGTGAGGCGTGTCTTTGCCTGCTTCCCCGGATGACACGCCATATCATGAGGCTGTTTGCGAGGACAGCTGGGATGTGTGGAAACCGGAGGGCATTTAAGGACATGCACCCCTTGGACTTTCTCCTTGTTTGTTTGGCATGAAGGAGGGAGAAGCTCGCTGCTGCTCGGGGCCATCGAGTGCCACGTGGGCAACCTAGTAGTGGGCCGAGAGCATCGGAGCGGCAGATTTAGGGGCAGCAGCAGCTTGCCCCGGCAGTGGGATCCCTAATCAAAGGGGAAAGGGTGCGTTCGGCCCCCCCGCCCTTCTCGTCCTATGGAGAAAGTGGGGATTCCCCTTTGTGTGTGTGTATGTTTTGCTAAAGGATTGGCAATATTCATGAGAATTGAATGGAGTTTAATAAAGTGTAGGCCGTGTTTAACCCATACACTTGGTCTTGCAAAGTTATTCCCAGGGTAAGGGGGCAATAGATCCTCTAAGGGTATCCTCCTTTGGGTAGCTGTGCTGAAGGAGGCCAGGAAATTGTCCACAAGAAATCAGTCTTTCTTGGTGGTGCCATCTTCCAGTTATATTGACACAAATTTCATCTGAGTCCTAAGTCAGAGTCTTTGTTACCACTGCCCAAGCCCCAAGTCAACATTTCTATTAAAAACAAGCTTTTCCTCCAAGAAAAAAAGGAGGAGTAGCTGGTTTCCAAGTTGTGAATTGAGTCTGACTCAAGGGGAAATGAGTTGGGTCACTGATGTGACTCAGGTTTGACTGAATAGAGAGTTCCTCAACTTGCATCCCCATTCCTACCACCTTCCTTGTGGAATTGCCTCCCTATGGAGCTACATCTGGCCCCCTCCCTCTCTAGCTTTAAGAGGTTGCTGAAGATGCATCTCTTTTGGGAGGCTTTTGAAGGCAGCCTGTTAAAGCAAATTATGCTGCTTATATACCGCCCCATAGTGCTTCAAGCACTCTCTGGGTGGTTTATGCAGGCTACATATTGCCCACCCAGCAAGTTGGGTACTCATTTTACTGACCACAGAAGGATGGAAGGCTAAGTCAACCTTGAGCCAGCTACCTGGGATTGAACCCCAGGTTGTGAGCACAGTTTTGGCTGTAGTACAGCAGTTTAACCACTGCGCCACGAGACTCATGTTTCACTTCTGTTCCGCTGCTCTAATTTTTGTGTCATCTAGTTTTATGCCAGTTTCAGGCACTGTTGGTTATGTTATGTTAACATTTAAGTACCATACTTTTAAAAAGTAGAGAAAAATTGACAGTCAGGACACATTATAAAAGCATGTGAAAACACATGCATAAAGATACCGGAAATAGTGGACAGAGTTCCTACTCCAGTCCTCTGAAGATGCCGGCCACAGAGATTGGTGAGACATCAGGAAGAACAACCTTCAAAACACGGCCAAAGAGCCTGAAAAACCCACAACAACCATACCAGAAATAGGTATATGGATTTTGATGAAGCTATACTGATCACCAGCCCCTGGAAATCAGGGTTCTTGCTCTAATGGGGAACCAGCACATGAGCAGGAAACTCTTCTTGGCAGATGTCTGGAGATACCTAAAGCAAAGAGGAGAAAGGATGCGTAGACTTTTTGAAGTGTGATAATTTGCAGGTCCTCAACCATCAACAACATTTTAACTGTACCTAATGTGCTAGATATACTGTACTTCCTGATGAGAGTTTGCTTTGACAAGGTTACATTTGCTGCTGATGGTGAGATCCTAAGACTTGTGAGGTTGGGGAAAGGATTGGGAAGAAGAAATGAGTAGCCTCCAAGTGGCCTATAGTGGCTGTTACATATTAATCTGAAATTATTGGTACTCTCCAGGAAAGCACAACTGGTACACATGTGTCAGTTAATAGCTCATGCACAACTTGAACATTATTTTGAAAAGCTTTATTTAGAGAATAACACACCCTTGAATAGAAAGAGAAAGGCAAAAATCCTACCAAATTACTCCATATTTTGGAAATAATTACAGAATACTCCTTGTTATGCTCCCCCCCCCCAAGTAAAGATGTTAACAGTTTTTATTTTGCAACTGTTTTGTTATCAAGTTGGCCAGGGAATTCTGGGAATTGTGGCCAAAGAAAGCAACTTTTTCCCATCCTTATCCACGATAGCCTAGAAACCTTGGAAGAGCCCTGAGACGTTTGCTACAGAGAGGAACCAAAACCAGGGCAGGGTGGTGGAGGGTTAGATTCAGAAAAGTGGTGACATTTGCACAGTGAAAAGGCAAACACTCTGAAAAGAACAGAACCAAACCTAGGAAAAGGAATGGCAGATACATTTTGTTGTGTAAACATACATCAGACAGCTCAGTAAGCATCTGTCCGCACTAAATTATGGCTTCTTTGTGTAATATACTTTTATTGCATAGCAGGGACAAGCAGAATATTTTTTATAAAGTGTGATTCGGCCAGCAAGAAACAGCAGTGAGTTCCCAAACAACCTCGTGGCCCACACACATTTCTTTAAAATTTCGCCCGCTCCACCAAGGAAGAAAACTAACAGACTGCTTTTCTTGTGACACCCACTCTTCTATTACTAGGTGGGGGTGAATGACCTCAACCGTCCACTGGATGGCATATTTGGTACCATAAACAGAAGAAGCCCTTTATATTGGGAGCAAGGGACTCTGCTTTTCCCAATAACTCACCCCCAGATAATTTTAAAGTCCTCTAAGTTGCACATACCAATGCAACTTTTTAAATGTTGCATCTTTGGAGTAATGCTGTGATGGATGTGAAATCCAGACATTGTAATTAAAGTTGTGCTGCATTTCTGTAAGTGTATGTGTGTGTGTTGTGGGCGTGCATAACCTACTACTCATGTGCACACACGCACACACACACACACACACACACACACACACAGAGAGAGAGAGAGAGAGAGAGAGAGAGAGAGAGAGAGAGAGAGAGAGATTGATTTAAGCCATGCCAAGGATTAAAAGTGTGCTGCATATATACAGCCTCATGGTGCTTAAAGTAGTTTACACATTGCCCACCCCTAGTGTGTGGACCCTGGAAGGATGGATCACCCTTGTAAAAGGTCAATTGTAAAAGGTCAGTCAGTGGTTAGTTATTTACTCTGGTTATCAGTGTATTGTTAATAACCAGGGAAAAGGAAAGGCATAGATGTGATTTTCATGGAATCACAGAACCCTCAAGGGTTGTTGAGTCCAACTCCATGACAAAGCAGGAAGCCCATGACTGAAGCTTCCCTAACAAGTGGCCATTAAACTTTATTTTAAAACAGAGGAGCGTTTTTTGGGCTGCAAATCATAAACCATCAACAAAGCCACCAACTGCATCTGCATCTAGCCTACATTCTATCACAAGGATATGATGTGAGAACTTGTCAAAAGTCTTGCTGAAATCAAGATACACAACATCAACAGTATTGCCCTGTTTGCCAAGCTGATATTGAAAGAGAAAGACCGAAAAAGAGATTAGTTTGGCATGTCTTATTTTTGAGAAACCTGGGTCTTAGTGATCACTGCATTTCCCCCTAAACACTCACAAGTTCAATTATATGTTCTAGAATCTTTCTTGATATCAGTGTCAAACTGAGCAAACAGTACTAGTTCCCTAGATCCTTTTTTTTCCACTTTTTTTTGAAGTTTGGAATAGAGATGGGGGTATTCGTATACGAATATCCCCCCAGAGGTGCAGATAATGAGGGTCCAGCCCCCTGGGGTCACACCAACCACTCACAATTCTGCTGCAAGCTCTGCAGTCCATTCCTATCCCTCTGTAGCTCACGATGGATTAGCCACTCTTTGATCTGACAGAGAGGCTCGTCATCCCACCTTCGGCCAGGAGTGGCTCATCCATCACAAGCAACAGAACAATAGGAAGGGACCGCAGAACTCATGGCCGCGGCAGAATCGTGAGTGGTTGGCCTGGCCCCAGGGGGCCGGACCCTAATTATCTGCACCTGTGGGGGATATTTGTACACGAACACCCCCATCTCTAGCTGGGAACACTATTTGTTCACCTCCAATCTTTTGGACCTTACCTCCAAGTATTCTCATTGATTATAGATTCAAGTGTCGAGATGACATCTGCAAGTTGCTGTAGTACCTTCGGATGCTGCTTCTCTGTTCCTGCAGACATAGTGTCTTCCCCTACTATCTCTTCACTTATCTTGGGCAACATCTCCCTCACTGTCTCCTTCATTCTGCTTGCACTAAATCAAGCACTGATTTCCTTTTGGAACAAGACACAAGGAACCATTCTATCTGCTCTCTGTCTTCCATTGGACTTTCTCAATACTAGAGACAACATTTTTGTATTCTTGCAAACTTAAAGAGTATCCACTTCAATTCTGAGGCACATGCTAAGCCACCAACTCACAACGAGATTAATTTAAAGCAATGAGGTATTGAAGCAAGGACTCTTTAGAAGCAAGCTGCCATTGCTGGTTGTGAATCAGGTCCAACTTTTAGTGTACAAGGGTACATCGGACATAAGGTGTGTGGTCACGTGGATTGAACTAACCTCCCGATATATGGCTTGTGAACTAGATTACCAACTGTAGAATGGCCGGCATATTGAATGGCATCAAGGAAAGCTCTGGTTTGTTTCATAAACAGCATGGTTGACTATTTACTGTTGTCAAAAAAGGGCTGCAGATTTTTTCCACCCTTGACTTTTGCACAATGGCATGAACAAAACAACAGGTACTGGATTGCTGTGGCAACAAGGCTTTGGACAAGCTGAAAGGCAGAGGAACAGTATGGACAGGCTACAAAGATGGATTCTTTCAATGGCTCCATGCCCAGAGTGTACCCTGATAAGATCTATGATCACATCATGTGGGGCAGGGAAAAGAGATGATTTACTTTCTAGGAATAAAGAAAGGTGGTGCAGTGCATTTTGGCATCCAGTTTGCCATCTACCATTATAGAACTGAACTTTAGGGGTGAGGTTAAGGAAGCCAATCAAAATGCAGGGGAATTAGGGGTGTCAGAGGAACAGAAAGCAATTGCTCCTTGGGAGAAAGAGAGTCACACTCACATGCAGATGCTTTTCAGTTCATTTTTTTCTCATGTAGTTTTTACTTTTGTCAATTGCTCTGTGGCCTTTGAGCCTTACTTTGTTTTGATTCTGAAAGAAATTCTACATTCAACATTCCCTTACTGTTTTCTTTTATTTATTCCTTTTATATATATATATATACACACACACACACACACACACACACACACACACACACACACACACACACACACACACACACACACACACACACACACACACACACACACACACACACACACACACACACACACACACACACACACACACACACACACACACGTGTTACTTCACTACATTATTTTCCTTCTGAATTCTTCCACCTGGGTTCTCCTAGCCCAATTCTCCTGCATATTCCTCCATGTCTCCAGGAATCTGCTCCTTCCAATAGGTAGCTAAATGTCTTTCTTCCTCAGTCTCTACATCAAAGACTACTTACTGAACACAGGAAGCTTCTGCTGATGGAAAGTTAGCCCAGTGGTTTAGGTCTCTAAGCCAGAGGCTGGGAGTTCAATTCTCCATGTTATCTCCTCGCCAGGGACTGGACTTGATGAGCCATAAGGTCCATTTTAGCTCTCCAGTTCTAAGGATATTAGGGGCAAATATAGTGGTTTATCAAGAGCTAACTATGGCTATTTTTGTATATCCCTAGTTTCATCTCATACCTTAATACAAATTGTGCTGCTTTACCTTTTTTATTTCATCGTTGCATTGTTTTAGAAATTCATTGATATTCCTTTGATTTCTTCTATATCACACTTTCATTTCATGGATCTTATTGTTTATTTGCTGTGATTTAAACAAATCTTCAAATAAAATGCACCTGTGAATAGCCTCAGACCATCTCTGGTTAACCCTTTCACTCACTGGGGCAAAGGACCTCATTGTCACTGGTAATTCCATTTTCCTTACGTTGGTGTAGCTTATGCAAGAGGATTTTGGCCAGCGCTGTTCTACCATGGCCCTTTCTGGGGCATCAGTTTCTACCTCACTTACCAAAATAACATTCTTGGCTTTTAAGAATCATGTGCCTTAATAGGGAAGTAGATGGATAGATAGGTGGAGAGGTAAATCTGTCAGTCTGCCTCAGATCTAAAAATATCTTGAGCTGCTCTTGTCTTCTTAAATTGCTTTCCTACAAAGAATAGGCAAGCTGGAGAGATGTAAGAAGATGGGAAAACATCAATGGCAAAAAAGGATTGGTACCTCTCTTCCACCCACTCATCCTATAGTTTATGTATCTGTCTTCTGGGAGAGGGGGCACATGAAAAACAGGACTGACCTCCTGTACCTTGAATAGCCATGTGGAAGTGGGACCTCCAGCAGATGCAGCTTGTTCCATGCTTAATTACAAGAAAATTCCATTACATGAACCTTGTGTCTAGTCCTAAACTGCCCATATTTAAATACATTTTTCACATAACATCCCACGATCAGTTGTAACTAATAAATCACTTAGAACCCTCTTAAGCTGCAGTCCTAAAGAAATATGGATGTAAGGCTCATGGAATAGTATATGACTTACTTCTGAGTAAACCTATGTAGATTGTAAGACTGACAACTGACAAGGATGCAAAGCCAGGTTAAGACAACAATACTACCTTTTGCTGCGGGTGGGGTCTTATTGTTATGGACACTGAACATTCAGAATGCAGCATGGTAAATATAAAATATTTGTATGTGAGGCCATCAAAAAGTATGTGAACCATCCATTTTTATAGATAAATGAGAAAGAGGAAAATAACATAATTTCTGTGCAGTTTAGTCAATAGCAGAGGCTTTTACACTGTACATTCCTGACTGCCCACTCAGTTTAGCAGAGAGGGGAAAAACATGGAATGCATTCTGCATTGTGTGCGTTTACAAGTTGAAGAATTCAGCACATTCAACACTGGCTGAGTCTGAAAACAAGAAAAGAGGAAGAACATCTAAGAACGGAGTTCTCCAAAACTTTAAGGGGTACTTTTGAAGTTTAAAGCAGAGGATTAACATTCTTATTTGGGCCTCATTAACTTGTACTGAAGCAAGGACTGTTGGAAATTAAGAAAACTGTTACTATGGGGTTCTGTAGCATGAATGTGGAAAATTGACAGTTTCATTCTATTGCAGTCTGCATGTACAGTATTTTAGATGTGCATCTTTCCTAATTTGCACATAAACTGCATGGGAAAGAGAGGTAATTATAAATTACAGAATGAGGAGGAGACTGATATACAACACACAATGACTCCATAGTTCTGAATAGTATTTGGGCTTTCCTGTAATCTCAACAGACAGAATATTCATTGGCAGAAATCCAGAAGTAAATCACAACAACTAGAGTAGGGCCATTGAATCAATGGAGGTTTGGTGAGTCAGCTCCTCTGTAAGTTGCATTGACTCAAACTGGCCTGTTCTAATTGTGACTTACTGCTGGACTTCAGCTGTTGTGGTCTAATTTTGATCTCAGTTTACTCAAATTGATAAAATTCAAATATGGAAGAAAATGAAACTGACTAACTTGTCTATAGCTGGGGAGGGGTAAGAACCTCCTTTTGAGGAATTTCATATCCACATTTACCAAGAACAAATATGGGAGAAAATGCAATGGATTTGCCCATTCCTATTATGCCCATATCATTCAATCCAATCTTGTGCTACTATTTACTCTGAAAGGATTGAATAGAAGGAATTGTCCTTAAACTGGGTACAAGCAAAACTGTTGCTGGTCTGCAGATCCCACAGCCCCTAGAAATTGGCCAGCATAGCTGGTACTGATGAGAGTTGAAGCCCAAAACAGCAGAGTACCAGCAGAATTGATCTTACTGGTAGCTGAAATGAAGTGTCTGCCTTGGGCAAATGAGTTTAGGTATCATGAAAAGACAGACAATTTCAGCTATTGCTACTACTACTACTATTATTACTACTACTACTACTAATTGGGAGGAGGAATACTTGTGGAATTTTATGCCTCAGGTGCTGTGCTAACTAGTATCCTTGGGTATTGTGGACCTTGACTTTGGCAATGGATGAAGGCACTAATAGTTGCTCCACCTCAGGCAGCAAAATATCTCTGGCCATCCGTGTGTATCATGTTACCTGCTCTTGATGTAATTGAAAAGAGTTGCTTCCTACGGGTGATCATGGAACAAAGGAAGGCACTTAGCTTTAGAGAAAATACAAAGGAGTCAACAAGTAGATGTCCAAGTCAGCGGAGCCTCAAGGCAACACCCTGAGAACTCTTTTTATTGACTTAGCATGAATTACATAGTATGTTGTGAGAATTTAGATAGGATATTAGTTACCTAATTGTAACCAGGATTGGCTGAGGAAACACTTTGATCTAATGCTCTACCTCTAAGCGAAAGGGCAGAATGAGGAGTTACCCTGCCCGCTGGCAGCTGCTGCTCCTGCCAGGAGTGTATGTACGTCACTGGAACAGAGTGTAGCTACAACCTTTAGGCAGAAGTTTCCCACACTTCCTTTCCTCTTACATGCTCCAATTGCTTTGAAGCTAATACAATCTTTTTAATTCAGGTCGCTTGACTTGCTATCATTGACTTTGTCTACAGAATAAAAATAGCTTTTTGCACTGTTACTCCTGGAATTCCAGCAATTGTGAGATTCTGGGAGTTGTAATCAAAGCAGTAACTTTTCCAAGCTCTGGCTATATCATAGGTTCTTCCACTTTGCTTAACTTTATATCCTAATAACCTTCCCCCTAAACATACTGACATCAAGGTTATAAATATCAAAGTTCCCAGGAGAAACTAACCCAGCAGCTATTAGGCAGCTCAGCTCTGGGTAAGCAACAGAAGCTGGACTCCAATCTCTCTTTTGGTTCTGAGACAAAACAATCCTGCAGGCTGAGCACAAAAAGATCTGCCATGCTGGGTCTTTGGAGCAGTTTCTAGAGTTCACCAGCAGCCTGGGCAATGCTTGTCAGCTTGCATTAAGTGTAAGTTCTAGCCTTCAAAATGCTCTTGGGAGTTTTGCCTGCAAACTAAGAATACTGGTGCTATCCCTTGCTGCCTGCACCAGATTATTTTCTAAGGAGTACCATAGTTATTATGAATTTTAATGCTACAGTGGAATGTGAAAAGTTGAACATCCTTCCAAACCAACAAATTATCAAATCAATATTAATTAAACACACCTTAGTAACAACAAACAAATAATCCAATCATAATTTGCAGACAGCCAGAAACCTTTACTTATTTTGACAAGTGCTTGCTGCTTCCATGCATATTCTCTAGCAACCAAATATGGTAACAAAGATCAAGTCATTTGCAATTTGAGAACAGATCCTCTAGAGGTGAACAGCAAGCACTTGTCTAAGTCCCTGGGTCTAAGTCCCAGTGGAGTTCAGTCCCACTGAACTCAGTAGATCTTACAATATCGTCTATACACCTAGACAATTGCACAATTAGAGGGTGATCAGATGAACATTTAGCTTGCTATTTGATTCGCCTTTGGTGTGATTTGGTTCGCCCTATTTTCTGGTGACCACATGTGTTTTAAGTGAGAACAATCTATCTTGTCCCTTTTGTGAGCTGTTTCACTCTTTTCTAGCACAGTACTAGAGCTGCAGATTATCCAGAGTGATTGGGAGCACTCCAGATTATCCCATTCTGCAGTCTGCATGGTTGCTTAATTTGCTCCCAAATAGAGCTATGGCAGCCACAAACTCAGACAAAGAGGTGGGGCAGGGAAGTCTGCAGTGCTGCCTTTAAAAGGGAAGTTGTCAGAAAAGGTGGAGGAGAGAAGTGCATGCTGTGATTGGTGAGTGAGCAGTCACATTGAGGCAGTGGGGGAGAGAGGTGCACTTTCACTGGAGAATGGGTGAGCACACAGAGGAGGCAGGAGAAAAGAATGTGGGGTGCCCACAGAACACCTGTGTGGGTGCTGCTCCAAACTGGGTCAAAACACCGAACTGCAGTTTGCGCCCATCTCTAGCCAGAATCCTACTGGTGTCTGTGCAAAGCTATGTAACCTGCCACATGTAAATGTGTCTATCGGATGGGATACTGAGGTACGTCTTGGTTGTGTTCCTTGTCATAAAGTTGATTGTCCCACTAGATGACATCCTGGCACCTTTTCAATTAGCTACAATTAGCTGTGGCAAATTATACATGAAAACCAGTAGGATTCTCACCTTTTTAATCTCTCTCTCTCTGTCTTGTAATATCTTTTTGACCTGTTTGTAAATAAATTCATCCATTTTGACTAATTTGTATGTAAAATATTTCGTGAAATTCTTAGTTATCCTGATTTATGGTGCTCTTTTTATACTTTCTGAAACAGCTGGAAAATGCAGTAAGAGAGTGTTGTAAAATACAATATTCCTGAGCTGCCTACAGTAAAGTCTAATATTCCCAGGACTTCTAATTATAAGATAAGATGGTTTTTTTGCTCCATACCTTAGTTTGGCTACCTATCCTCTTTTCAGGACACTGAAAAGTCATAAGAAGTTGAAATATTGCTTCCTTTTCACCAGTGCTTTTCAGTATCTATCTCTGAAGTGTCTACACTTTTCTTTTAAACTAATATTATTGTTATGGACTGAAGCTGAGCATCCATTTGTCAGGCAAATTGAAAAGGGTGGTGAAATAATGGTGGTGGTGATTCTTTATCCAGAAGAATCCAAGACTGTCCAGACCATTCTGAGGTCTTAATTTGAGAAAGGAATCTGCTAACTTGTAAAATATCTCTTGTATACCACAGAGGCCAGGGGTGGCCAGCTTGTAGTTTTCCAGATGTTACTGGACTGCAGTAGCCATCATGACTCATTGTTGTCTTCACTAGGGCTAGGGCTGGTGGAAGCTTGACTCAAGCAACACCAGGAAGCCCACATGGTCCCCTCACTCCTGACTTCTGATTGGTTTTTCTGTTTCTAAACATTGCAGCTATCATCTCTTTTCCCTAATTCCTTAAATCTCCAGTCCACTTTCATCTCCAGGAAATGAAATCTAGGTAGGGCTGACCCTGGGAATCCTCACTGCTAGAGTTTGTGGACAGCATATAATGATTTAACTGCTGAGCGTATATTACATTTCTCTGTTTCTTTTATGTTGATCTCAGAAAAGTTGGTTGCTTGTAATTGTAAAAACCCTGTATGTTCTTTCCAAATGGATTATTTTGGGAACATCTTTGGCTATATACAATCAAGTTTCTTTGAATCAATGAATGAACGAACGAACGAACGAACGAACGAACGAACGAACAAACAAACAAACAAACAAACAAACAAACAAACAAACAAACAAACAAACAAACAAACACCAAGCTTTCTTATTTGGAATGCACATTTTGAAACCTGCCTGTTCAATCTGCAGTAACTAGAAGCCTTATTTATAGATCATCAAAAGCTTTCCTTGCTGACTGCAGCCTTTTAATGGTATAGGATCAGACTAGGTGGTTTCTTTTCAGGTCAGTTGGCAATCATACATCTGATTGTTTTACACTAACCACTGTCTTTTGCCACAGCCTTGCCATCTCCTCACCCTGCCCTACATTTCCAGAAACATCCTTGCAGAGTCATCCTCCCCCCCTCCCTCATTCAGCTGCTATGACAAGCAGCTGGGGAGAATGTGAGTGTCTAGTTTGTATCTGGGAGGCTTCTATCTCTACAACTGATCTTTCACATCGCTCCAGTTGCAGGACTGCACCAAAGTAAATATGCTTCCTTGCTAGCATCCAACTAAATTCTGAGCTCTCCCACACTAGCAGCCACTCTCTTCCTCTTTAACAGCTGACTGCCCTGGACTTTGCTGCAGTGATAAATCAAACCATCCCCATGGCTTTTAGAAAAAAAGAAAAAAAAAGGAGGGGAAAAGATAACAACCTTGAACTGTACAACATTCAGTTATCTACCCAGAGATCTCACTTGCTTGATTCTCCCTTATCAGATTGGATTATATGTTAACCCATTGTCATACAGCCTGGGTCATCATATTTAAAAGTAATATTCTTTTCTGGCAAAAGGCCCATAATTTTATTTTAACCTTCTTTTCTTCCCTTGAGCCTCACCACTGCAAAAAGATATATGGAAGAGAGGCATGATTTAAATGTGGAATAGATTGTGTGATCTTACATGATGGTCCCACTGGCAGTGTGGTGCAGGTAATCTGTCTAGTTTATGTTGGCAGACATTGGAGGTGCTAACAGATGCAGTGTGGGAACTATCCTAAGATAGTGCTGGTAATGCCAGACAAGGAAATTTATGAACACTTCTTCAAGCACTATGGATTAGAACAGCAGCAGCAACATGGACAGGACTGGCCTTACCATTAGACAAAGTGAAACCATCATCTTAAGCAGCAGATACTGGTGGTAATAGTGGTGGCTTGCTGCTGGGTGTTCTTCCTGGATTCTCCAGCTGTATACCACATAACCTGACATGGAACCTTTGAACCATCTTAAATGCCTTGAGGTAGTGGGTGATGCTCTTCCATTGCCAGTGTTGGAATAAGATTCATCTGCCAGTCCAAACAGCACCTGCATATGTACTGGGGGTGGTGGAGGTGGTTACCATCCTAACGGTTGACTCGGGCACTAATATCTGTTGGGCTAGTCCTGTACAAGTATGTACCTTTCAACATTGCCCAGCTAATAATAACACCATCAATAATACTGCATTTCATAGACTTCATGCAAGTTTATAATACAATGATTGTGTTGAATTAGTTCTGGCAGTGCTGCCTGGTAACACATGTGCTTGTCACATTTGTGTCACCACCCCAAGCATCAATGTCTACGATCTCTCCACACATAAACACACTTTATTTCAGACTGCTATAACAGCCTGATTGTTTTCAGTTGTTCCGTGTATTCTACCTTCGCGTCAGGCAGTATTAATAGGCTCACTATAGTGTTGGTAGACTGAAGCAAGTTTGCTTGGACTCATTTCAAATCCATGCAAATCCACTCATCAGAGTGTATTTGCATGGGATTGAAACAGTACTCATGTTTAACAGAATGGATGTTTGTAGCCTCAAAATACGTATGTATACTTGCTCTGACATATGTATGCATAGGATTTCATACTTTGGTGAAACAGAAAGAGCTGTCTCACTTCATTTTAGCTCAGGAGAAGTAATTATGGCCTATTCTCATAAATCACTAACCCAACACATTTGATTGCCAACAGTACTCATGCAACTGCCAGTGCTCATTCTCTGTGTTTGGAAAAGTTATTTTTTGGACTATTCTCACAAATGTCTCAACTAGCAGCCCCAAATGGTAGAACAGTAGATTTTCAAACATTTGCCCACTCTTAATTAACTTAAGCAAGGAGCAAATGAACTTCTTATATGATTTGCATCTCATCACTCACCTTTCCCTTGCCACCCATTAGCTTAAAGCAGAACTGAATAGTTGGTTGTCTTTAGATGTTTTGGACTCCAATTCTTATCTGGTCCTTCCAATATGATGATGAACAGCGCTTGTGGGAACTGAAATCCAAAAGATTGGAGATCTACCTTCTACCTGATCTACATCTCAAATGGTCTTGGCAGCATAGTAGGCCTTTTATTATTATTATCATTATCATTATCATTATCATTATCATTATTATTATTATTATTATTATTATTATTATTATTATTATTATTATTATTATTATTATTATTATTATTATTATTATTATTATTATTATTATTGTTGTTGTTGTTGTTGTTGTTGTTGTTGTTGTTGTTATTTTATTTTATTTTATTTTATTTTATTTTATTTTTTTATTATCTGCGTGATACAGTACAAGAATCCGGCCATGGCAAAGTTTTTGTAAAAAAAGAATATAAAGGGGAAATGATGGCAAAAATCAGTGTGCATGATATATGAAAATGTACAAAACTTGCAACACAGCCTTCCCTTATGCAGCCCTTTAAGCTGACACAGTTTTCTGCAAGTTAATGCTCTGAAACAAAAAACAAGATGGATGTTTCCCCATCTCCCCCATTCCTGGCTGAATTGGTGCTGAATCTTACTTCAGGCATGGTGATGGAATAGCATCTTCCATTGAAGTAGCTTTGATGCAGAAAACGCAGTATTGGTACTTCAGAAGGTGTGACATTCATTGCTGTGTCTTCCAGAAGATGGGAATAGGTGGAAAGTTCATGAGAAACAGTTGTGAGTAAGGTGACTACTGATCCAGCCCCAAGAATTAAGATAGGCATCATCATCATCATCATCATCAACAACAAAAACAAAAACAACAACAAGGTCATGAAGGAATTTTTATGTTAAATTTGTATATTGTAATTTACATTAATGCATGAAAATATAGCCATTAGAGATGAGCATGACTTGCTGATTCAGCGATTCACACTGGTTCATTTAGCAGCCAAATAAGTGCTTGGCACTTCAAAGCCCTGAGTCTTCTGGTGGGCCCCCTCTCAGAGGCAGTACCCTGGCTTCCCTGCCCCTCTTCCTCCAGGTGCTGCCTCTGAGTGGGTGCCTGCCAGAGGGGATGGAGGGGACTGAAGTGCCAAATACCTGCTCGACTTCTAAACAAGCTGGCATGAACTGCCGAACTGACAGTTTGTGGCCATCTCTAATAGCCTAAATTAGATTTCACCGAATCATAATGTTGGAAGGGACTTTCAAATTTAAATTACCATACTTACATTTGTCATGAGAGATGGCAGGTTAGAGCCTCTCATTCCCTGAAATATGGGGGAGAAAATTTGAGATGAGGCGGTGCTTGTGTTACAATTGCAAAATAATATCCCTAGAACTGATTGGGAATGGGAAGGAGAGAGGTGCTTAGGCTTTAAAGCCAACACATGCAGAAAAAACTAATGCTTCTCTTACACCAGTGTTACTCACCCTGATATTTGTATCCTTGCCTGGAGATCCAGGGCATCCCTGCTGTTCCCTGAGGTTTCAATCATCCTGTTGATATCTGGTAACCAAGATGTCATCATTCCATTTAAGTCGACCCATTTTACTGCATTACTACTAGATGACGATGGCAGAAAGTGAGGAGAAATTAAAGAACCTCTTAATGAGGGTGAAAGAGGAGAGCGCAAAAAAATGGTCCAAAGCACAACATTAAAAAAACCTAAGATCATGGCCACTGGTCCCATCACCTCATGGCAAATCAAAGGGGAAGATACGGAGGCAGTGACAGATTTTACTTTCTTGGGCTCCATGATCACTGCAGATGGTGACAGCAACCACGAAATTAAAAGACACCTGCTTCTTGGGAGGAAAGCAGTGAGAAACCTAGATGGCATCTTAAAAAGCAGAGACATCACCTTGCCGACAAAGGTCCACATAGTCAAAGCTATGGTTTTTCCAGTAGCAATGTATGGAAGTGAGAGCTGGACCATAAAGAAAGCTGACCACTGAAGAATTGATGCTTTTGAATTATGGTGCTGGAGGAGCATCTTGAGAGTCCCCTGGACTGCAAAGAGAACAAACCTATCCATTTTGAAGGAAATTAACCCTGAGTGCTCACTGAAAGGACAGATCCTGAAGCTGAGGCTCCAATACTTTGGCCATCTCATGAGAAGAGAAAACTCCCTGGGAAAGACCCTGATGTTGGGAGAGTGTGAAGGCAAGAGGAGAAGGGGACAACAGAGGATGGGATGGTTGGACAGTGTCACTGAAGCTACCCACATGAATTTGACCAAACTCCGGGAGGCAGTGGAAAACAGGAGGGCCTGGCGTGCTCCCGTCCATGGAGTCATGAAGAGTCAAGCACGACTTAATGACTAAACAACAACGCTAGTAGATGATTAATGTCTGAGGTCTCTCCCTTCTGAGTTCTTGGCTACCAATTAACAGTAAAAGTCCGAAGTAGTTCCTCTCAGCTGTCTGTATGCTTTGCCACATATTTTCAAATCAATGCTGCCCCAGGCCTAGCTGCAGCTTAGCATAAACTGTATTATGCCTCCGATATGTTTACAGTGTATACAATGGCTTTATGTTAAACTGGGGGAGGAAGCTCTGACACACATGACTCTTTCATTTATCCTTCTGGTATATTGTCTTATATTTCCACCTTGTCCCTTTGAATGAAAAGGCTGGCTGTTTTGGGTTTTGGCTGTGTCTGACTTTAATCAGTAACTCTACAATCATGCTTACATTACCGAGATGTCTCTCACTGATACCCAAAGAACAGTCATAGATTATACTGAACTCCATATAATGATAATATAGGAATACAAAGCAAGGGGAGGGAACCCCAAAGCAAAATGAAAATTACAAATCTCCTCCTTCTGAGAATTACCAGCTCTTAATTCCAAGGAAAGGTTAAAGAAAATAAGAGATAGTTGCAAACATAATATACAGGAAGATTTGCTGAAAATTCAGAAATAGGAATTTAAATAGAAAGTATCCTTGTGACGCAGTTTGAATGTCAAGTCCGGAAACTGGGCAAAATCTGTGGACTTGACTTTCGATTCATGAAGGTCATCTTAAGTCTAATGAATGCAGTGTTAACTCTGTCGTGGCTGAGATACTCTTGCATGGAGAATAGAAACTGATAGGCTGTGTACATTTCAGAACCTATTTTGCAGGAAAAATTGAAGTGAGGAGAAAATGATATTTTCAAATGATTTAAACTTATTATGAGATATGTGCTTCCTTAGAGTTCTAACATTTTAATATAATGATTCATATGATTCTACACACATTTATCTTGTATAAGGATTGAAGTTTGAAGAAACTTGTATTATGAAACCTTTAAAATTATTATTAGAAATACATATAAAGCCATACATCCATTTAATATTTTGATTTATGCCTTTATGATTTATATTATTTTCAGGGATGGGGACTCAAGCTATAGGACTCATCAAGTTGGATTTAAGTTGCATCAGTGACTCAACTCAGATTCGACTTGGTTGGAAGACCAGCTAAGATCAAATCCACGCGATGGAGTGACCTCCTGTCGCTTGTCCCAGCTCCTGCCAACCTAGCAGTTTGAAAGCATGCAAATGCAAGTATATAAATAGGTATCACCACAGTGGGAAGGTAATGGTGTTCCGTGTCCAGTCACGCTGGCCACATGACCATGAAAACTGTCTTTGGACAAACGCTGGCTCCACGGCTTGGAGACAGGGATGAGCACCACATCCTAGAGTTGGACATGACTCGACTAAATGTTAAGGGGAACCTTAATCTTTACCTTTCCTCTTCTCACAATTTTTTTTAAAAAAAGGAACATTTTTTTCAAATGTATGTATTGCTGTAGTGCTATGTCAATTGAGAAATTAAATAAAAAAGAGAAGCTGCTGAGGTCTATGAAATAACATGACAAAAAGTGGGGAAAGGGTTGGGGTAGGGGTGTCAGTAATCAATAGGGGGAGAAACTGGAGCTGAAGTGCTGTCTGGATCTTTCTCTTGAGAGAAGAAACATCTGTTTGAATGGACAGATCGCCCAAGTACAAGATAAAAAAGATTTCACAGAAGAGAAGAGACTTTCAAACGCGACTCGGATTGTTCCAGATTCCCCCGTCTAGCTGTGCCCTCAGTTTCCCCCAGAGTTTTGTCAAAGGTAAGTTATGCTGTCCAGCTATTCACTTGAGAAATAATTTGTGTTGATGGTGGAATCTGAATTTATCTAGTTGACCCATTGCTAGGGAACCGGAAGAAAAAGAAGAGTGGTACTAGGCCTTGAAAAGTTGTATGAAGATGGAATTTCAATAGGTGTCAAAGCAAGCAAAGCCTGCTAAGATTTCACTACAGTGGTGCCTCGCTTAACGAGCGCACCGTTTACTGACGAATCCGCATAGCGATCTATTTTTTTAGATCACTAATGCAATCGCATTGCGATGTTCTGAATAGGCAAAACGTCGCATTGCGATTTTTAAAAAACAGCTGATCGGTGGTTCAAAAATGGCCGCCAGGTGCCCCAAATGGCCACCACAACTGTTTTCGCGCCCTGCCCTCGCTTACCAAGGGCGCGAAAATGGCAGCGCTATGGAGGAACTTCGCTGAACGGTGAGTTTGGGAGCCATAGGAACGCATTATTTAATGCGTTCCTATGGCTTTTTCCGTTCCGTTTAGCAATGTTTCTGCATAGCAATGATTAATCAGGAACGGATTAACGTCGCTATGCGGGGCACCACTGTATTTTCATAGCTATGTCCATGATACTTTTAGATTCAAACTTATCAGCTAACCTAATTTATGCCAGACTGCTGGGTGCACTCAGGAATCAGGAACCACTGTGGTATAGTGGTTAGGGTGCTGGGTTGAGATGGAGCCCAGGTTCTAGTCCTCACTTAGCCATGATACTTATCAGATGACCTTGCACTTGTCACTCTCCCATCCTGAATGGCTTCACAGAATAGTTATGAGGTTAAAAGGAGAAACCGTCTTACATTGGGCCCACTGTAGTACTGGCACATGTAAATGAAGCAAATGAATGAGTGCCACAATGACACTGTACAAAAAACATACTGTATCAGCTATACTGACAGGCAGCAGCTCTCCAGCACTTTAGATAGGAGGTTTTCCCAGCCCTACCTGGACATCTTGGGATCATGTGAATGTAGGGGCCTATTCCATGCATGAGATAGGGGCCTGGAATGGCCCAATTCAATTATTACCAATAAAGCCCTATATGCCTCCTCCTTTTTATCCTTCTAATGGCAGCTGAAAACCTACCTCTTCAGGCAGGCTTTTAACAATCATCCTGACTTGAGTCCCTGAATGCCATTTCTTAGTTGAAACAGTTTTTAATGTTTTACATGTTTTTAATTGTTCGGTGTATTTGAATCAGTTTTATAGTTGTTTTTTTAAAATGTATAACTTACTATGTTTTAAAATCTGTTCTTTTTAATACTGTGAGCAGCCTTGAGTCCCCTTAGTTGGGAGAAAAGCATCCTATAAATAAGAGAAATAAAATAAAATAAATATGAAATGGAAGCCAAGGCTCCTGTGCCTCTAATTAGCTGTATGAAAGAGAAATTGAAACAAGTGTATCAGGTGTCTACTATTCAGAAATTGAAAGAACCAGACCCTATCCTACATTTCCTGCCGTTGTCCTTGATATGGCCCTTTTCTAACTCAGCTGTTCTAGGAGGGTGGGGTATAGCTATTTACACATCCCCCTAAACACAAGGGAACCTTGGAAAGAGTGAATCTGCCAGGCCTCTAACAGAGAAGTGCCATCCTTGGTAGAGGAAGGGCCACCATATGATGTGGAACAACTAGAGGAGGGTGTGCCAGCAGAAAGAAGATTGTGAAAGTTGCAGTGCTCACAGTTATTATCCCCAAACATGTCAGATGAAGGGGAGACAGGGGAGGTGGTAGCTGAGCATTGGGACTCCATCTTCTATGCCTCTCCAGACGTGCAAACAAGGATAGAGGACAAGGGGGGCACCTCCTCCTGTCCAGCCTGTTTTGCCATGGAAGGGGTCAGGGGCCTGAGACTTGGGCAGTTGATACAGCACCACCCCAGCTTTGATGTCCACACTGCCCAATGGGAGCTGTGGAGCCTATCCTATCCCAGCGTTGATGCTGAAGAAGCAAATGGCAACAAATGTGGCAAAGGAGGCTTGGGGAGTAATGGTGCCAGAGATTTTGCCCCCATCACTCACCTGTACTAGCCTTCCCTAAAAGGACTGCACCCCTGATTGGGACTCATATTTCTCTCCCATTTATCCAGACCTGGGCTTTCCGGAATCCCTCAACTGGGGGCCCCAGCCAGACTGTGACCAGGGAGTTAGTGCCGAGAACTCAACCTCCTGGGAATGCAAGGGAAGGAGGAGTAAAGATTGACTCTTTGCCTTTAATCAAAGCTGCCGTGAGTGACCAAGTCAGGTTAGAACCTATGGATTTTTTTCCTGGGGACTTGTCAGCCCCTGAGCCCCTGGGAGGAGGGGCTGGCAAGACACACAGTTCACAAAAACAGGAAGTCAGCTGCCCTTTTATTGGGAAAGAAAATGGCTTGTACCTTTTTCTTTGTGTACTTTCCACACAGATTATAGCTAGCTACTCATAAGAGCCTTTCCATTTTAACTACAGGAAAGAAGGGTAATTGTATGCTTTTTATTCCTCTAAGAACCTGTAAGCCATTTCTCTGGCATGCAAAGAGTAGTATTTATTTGCCAAGCTCCAAAATGTTGGGTTTTTCCAGAATACCATATCCCTTCTCAATCATCTTTGCCTCTATCCCTGCCAGTGATAAGCATGCTGCTAGGGCTTCCAGTCATGGGGTGTAATATTTCAACCATAGCTTATCTATTTTTATTGCCTAAGCTTTCAGCACTAGGTAATTGATGGCATGATTGCTGTAGCCAGAAAATGAATCCTGGTACAGTATATCAGTTGGTCTCCCTTCTGTCCTTGAATGAGCAGTTGATCCTCTATCCCTCTCCCCATGTCTCCACATGCAAAAGCCTCTTGCTTCTAAACCTATGTGTATTTGAAAGCTGAGAGCATGAGCCGCTTAAAATCACTGTTAGCCTGAACCTACTGATCTTATTCAGTTTTGGAAGCCTAATGAAGTCTAGTTGGTATTTGGATGGCAGACCATGATATATTCTAGGAATCTCTTGGGAAAGAATGTTGCCTGAAACCCCAGGTAGATACTGCCAGTCAGATATTGACAATATTGGGATAGAGAAACCAACAGTCAGTGTAAGGTCGCTTCCTGTGTTTCTAGGCACATCTGCATAGCAAAATGGTATAAAAACATTGCTTGCAATACAATCCTGCATATGTTCAGGACAGCAGCACGAGAACACAAAGGCTTCTTCATTTTGTAGCTAAAGGTTTTCTGCACTGGTCAAAGATTGACTACACCAGCAATGGTGAACTTTTTAAAGCCTGAGTGCCCAAACTGAACCCCCCCCCAATCCAACCTAGCGGGTGGGTGGTGGTGGCGGCAGCAGATGTGAAGTGGCACAGCGGAAGTAGCAGTGGGTGGGGGAATCCCAGCCACAGAGGTGCCTCCAGACCGCACTCTAGATCCTCCTCCAGTTATGCCTAACCTCACCATTGCCTATAGCTCAGCTGGCCTGCCAGTGCCAGCTGCTCTGGATCCTGGCCCACTGCTTGTCGGGGAGCTAGCACTGTGGCTGCAGCCACTTCCTCAGGTTTGCCTGCCCAGTGTAGCAATCTAGTGACTTACAGCTCATGTGCCCACAGAGAGGGCTCTGCGTGCCAGCTGTGGCACACGTGCCATAGGTTCGCCATCGCTGGACTAGACCAGTTCACATATGGAGAGGTAAAAAAAAAATCAAATGATCAACTTGATTTGTGTTTGTGTAAATAAACAAGCTAACATGGATCTATCACAAACATTTGTTTACTTATTTTATTTTATTTTCACCATGCCTTCCTCTTTAAAAAGGACCCAAGGCAGCTTACATCATTAAAATACAATGTTTAAGGGCTAAAAATATTAAATATATGGATATTTTTAAAGAAGCAGACAAATACCACACAAAAAATGACAAACAAAATCAACTCTGAAAACATATGCGAAACAATACATTGAGCTTTCCTCCGCCTTCTTCCTATTTGCACACTGAATGCCTTGGCTCTCATTTTCCACCTTAAATTTTGCTGAAGGTACAAAGCACTTGAAATGTTTGTGTGTGTGTGAGGGTCCCAATGTGTGTATGTGTGTGTCACTATTGACATATGGTGACCTTATGAATGAATGGTCCCCAAAATGTCCTGTCCTGCTCAGCTCTTGCAGACTCTCTAGGCTGTAGAGTCAATGCATAACATATTTGGTCTTTTTCTTGTCCTGCCTTCAACTTTTCCTGGCATTATTGTCTTTTCCAGAGAATCTTGCCTTCTCATGGTATTCCCAAAGAACATGGTATTCCCAAAGAACATTCTCATGGTATTCTCAAAGAACAACAGCCCCAATTTTGTCATTTTTTGCTCCAAAAATATTTCAGGCTTGATTTGGTCTAGGACCCTAAGAATGACTTGTTTGCCTTTCTCATTGTCCAGGGCATCAGTAAAGCTCCCCTTCAGCAACATATTTCAAATGAATCAGGGATGGAGACTGCTTTGGTCACCTTGGTGGATGACCTGTACTGGAACTGGACAGGGGAGTGTGACCCTGTTTGTTCTACTGGATCTCTCAGCAGCTTCTCATACCATTGACTATGGCATCCTTCTGGCCCATCTCTCTGGGATTGGATGTGGAGGCACTGCTTTATGGTGGCTCTAGTACTTGCCGGAGGAGAGAATTCAGAAGATGGTGCTGGGGGATTCAACATTCCTATTCAACACCCTGGCTGGGGGCCTATAGAGTTCCTCAGGGTTCTGTTTTATCTCCTATGTTATTTAACCTACATGAATCTATTGGGAAAGGTTGTCCAGAGTTTTGGGGTTCAATATCACTAGAATGCAGATAACACTCAACTGGATCTCTTGCCATCTAAATCCAAGGTAGCTGTTTCAACTCTAGAACAGTGTTGGGTATCAGTGATAGACTGCATGAGGGTGAATAAACTGAAACTTAAACTAGATAAGACAGAGGTGCTCACAGTCGGTTGAAAGCCAGATCAAAGAATAGGAATGCAGCCTGTGCTGGATGGGGTTATATTCCCTCTGAAAACACAGGGGGTGTTTCTGGATTCATCTGTGAGGTTGAACGCCCAGGTTTCAACAGTGGCCAGGAGTGCATTTGCACAAGTAAACATATGGTCCCAATGAAAGTTTCATCCACTCCTCCTGTCTGTTAATTTGTTCACACACCAGTTACTCATGTGGTCTAGGGCAGAGGTCCCCAACCCCCGGTCCGCGGCCCGGTGCCGGTCCGTGGCCTGGGCTGGACCGGGCCACCGAGACAGACCTCCCGGCCCCCCACCTGCGTGCACTCACCCCCGTTCCACCCGTCTGCGTGCGTGCTCCAGCGCGCATGGTGGAGCGGCCCCTGGGAGGGCTGCTCCACCATTTGCACATACGAGGTCCTGGCAGAGCAGTGGGGGAGGCGTCGGCATCGGGTAGGGCGGGCTGGGGGCGGCTGCTTCTCCTGGCTGCAATAAAATGAAGGATCAGAGCCAGCCGAGGCGAGCCAGCCAAGGCTTCAGCCTCCCTGCCCCAGACCAGAGCAGCAGAGCCTGGGAAGGACTCCCGAATGTATCTCAGACTGCCTCCCCCTTCCCTCTCATTTTTTTCTCCTCCTCTCTCCTGGAAGCAACATGCACACCACACACGGACATGGCCGCCGCCCCCACCCTTCAATTTCCCATCTCCATCCAAGTCCTTTGCAGAGCAGTTAACTTTTTCGCTCAGCTGTCCATGCGCGCACCGCCCCCCCATGAAGCTGCAGCCCGACAGACGCTCTTCTTGCCGAGAAGGGGCAATAAAAGTGGGGACACTGGGGGTGGTGGTCAAGGTCTCTGCAGAGACTGCCACATGTCGGAACGAGATGGGGAGGACATGCGAGCGCCTGAGCGTGCCCGTTTGGCTCTGGCTGTTTGGCCTCTTTGCAGAAAGGAAGAATGAAGGAAGGTGGTGCGGGGGGAAGCGGGGGTGGCAGCAGCTGAGGTGGCGGATTGGTGGGGGTCAGATGCTTGCCTCACTCGCCCCAGCGTCCAGCACTTCAGCACCTCCCTGGCTGCTTGCTCAGCCCCTCCCCAGCTATGCCTCCAGGTTCAGTCCCGGCAGAGCAGAGGGGCAGGTGGCGGCGAGTAGGGTGAGCTGGGGGCCGCCGCTTCTCCTGGTTGCAATAGGCTTCAGCCTCCCTGCCCCAGACCAGAGCAGCAGAGCCCAGGAAGGTCTCCTGAGTGCATCTCAGACCGCCTTCCCCCACTTTCTTTCTCCTCGTGCTGCTCTGGAAGAACGAGAGCAAGAAAAGGTGGGAAGGGCACAGAAAAAAGCGAGAGGGGGAAATCCCTTCTTCTCCTTTGCTCCAGGAGAAGCGGTTTCTTAACCCCCCCCCCAATAGCCCAGGACAAGAAAACCAGCCTCTGCTGGGCAGCCACCCCTTTGCCCCCTTCGTTGTGCCTGTCTCTGCCCCTTTTCTGGCTTTGGTGTGGTGGCGGTTTTTTCTTCTTCTTGTTAATTTGATCTCTCCTAAAACCAAGAAGGAGAATGTGAAAGGGGGTGGGAAATGCCCGGGAGGAAGCAGAAGCAATCCAAGCACCTCTCTTCACATAAGTGCTCCTTTTTATCCCCCATCCCCTATTTTCTCCCCCCCCTCTCTTTCTCTTTCTGTTTTCGTCCTCTCCCCCCCCCCCCCGCCCAACACCAGGTCTCTGCCTGCTTCCTTTCCCTTTGTAGCCTCTTCCGTTGTTTTGTGCATTAGTTTAGGGTTACAGAGGTGACAAAGACACAGCCTGAGTTATTCCTCTTTTAGGTAATGTGCTCTTTTAATTTTCCCCCCTCTTCTCTTCCTTTGTGTGTGTGTATGTGTGTGTGTCTGAGGGGGAGAAAGAGGTGTGTGTGTGTGTGTGTGTGTGTGTGTGTGTGTGTGTGTGTGTGTGTGTGTGTGTGTGTGTGTGTGTGTGTGTGTGTGTGTGTTTGTGTGTGTGTGTGTTCCCCCCTCTTCTTCCCCTCGCTTTTCTTTGCTTTCCTCTTCCTCTCTTTCCCCTCCCCTTTCTTGTGATTGTGTATTTGTGTATGTGTGTCTGCATGTGAATGGATTTCTCTTTTAAGGTGGGGGGGTGAAAAAAAAGAAGAGGCTTGTTTTTCTGTAAAATAGGTTGCTTGTTAAATTCTGCAACTATGAATTCAAATAGGGGGTTTGGATCCTGGAGCTCAGGCTACATACGTGCTTTTATTTCAGATTATAGGGCAAACTGTCTTTGAGTCATCTCTAAAGGTATCTTTCCCCACCAAATGAAGGTTGCATCATATCATACACAAGAACCACACAGCAGGCATGCACAAACAATTGTGTTCTCCCATTTTCTCTCTCCTTCAGTCACTATCCTAATTAAACACATGATGCTCTGGATCATTAATAACCTCTTCTTCATCTGTACCTCACTTCGCATCCTGTCTATTTTCAAACTTGCAGCAATGCACCTCTGCCATAGAACATCATGCATATCATAAAGCTTAAATACTTAATTTATTTTAAAAATGAGAGAGGGCAAGACAGTTTGGTAAACGCTGTGGACAGTGGGCATTATTTTGGTGTGCAAGGAAAACTGAACATTGAGACAAAATACTTGTAAACCTCCAACCCACCTGTACTAATTAAAGGAAATCCATTGGCTATACAGTTTATTGATGCATAAAAGCTTGACAAGTATGTTAACAAACCAGCACAGCTATTCAGTTGGTCAAGGCATTAGTCTCTAGTCAGGGGTTCACACATTTACAATACATATGATTGCAAATATAATTAAATATTTTGCACTTTTATGTGTCACAGTGAATTTTGAAGGACTGCAAAGTTAATACTGGTGACTACCCCACCTGCACCTAGGAAGGGGTTTCTCAGTGCCCTGTTTCCTATGGGACATCTCTGTGGCTCTTGTCATTGATCTCCCTGTGAAGGCTGCAAAGAGGACCCTTAGTTTGGAACCAGGAGAACAGGAACTATTGGCCAGAATCCCATTGGACTGTATGTTTTGTGTGATTTGCCAGAGCTAATTGTGGCTAGTTGAGGAGATGCCAGGGTGGGTCTCAGGGTTGGTTGCATAATTCAGAGTATGAACAGGGACATGATCAAGACTCATCTGAGCACCTTGTCAATTAGCTGCAGACCTTGCCCACATACTAGTAGGATTCCGTCCATGGGCTGAAATCTTGTGCAGTTACACAAAAGGCTGTTTTAGACACAAATTACAGAAAATGAGGAAGTTTCTGTAGACATTGCTGCATGCAGATAACATATATGGATATTTCTTAATGAAAGGCAATTTGTGTCTAAATGTTATAATACTGTATTGCATTGCTGTGCAACAGAATTTAAGCCATTCACATATTTTACTTAACATTCCTGAGCTTATGTGGCACAAGGTGCTGCTGTGCTGATTTTTAAATTAAGAGCTACAGTGGATATAAAAAGTTTACACACCCCTGTTAAAATGTCAAGTGTCTGTGATGTAAAAAAAATGAGACAAAGATAAATCATTTCAGAACATTTTGCACCTTTAATGAGACCTATGTACTGTACAACTCAGTTGAACAACAAACTGAAATCTTTCAGGTGGAGGGAAGTAATAAAAAAATGAAATAATATGGTTGCATATGCGTGCACACTCTTAAACTAATACTTTATCGAAGCACCTTGTGATTTTATTACAACACTAAGCCTTTTTGGGTTTGAGTCTATCAGTATGGCACATCTTGATTTGGCAATATTTGCCCACTTTTCTTTGCCAAAACGCTCCAAGTCAGTCAGATTGCAAGGGCATCTCCTGTGCACAGCCCTTTTGAGATCACCCCACAGATATTCAATCGGATTCAGGTCTGGGCTCTGGCTGGGCCATTCCAAAACATTAATTTTCTTCTGGTGAAGTCATTCCTTTGTTGATTTGGATGTATGCTTTGGGTTGTTGTCATGCTGAAAGATGAAGTTCCTCCTCATGTTCAGCTTTCTAGCAGAAACCTTAAGGTTTTGTGCCAATATTGACTGGTATTTGGAACTGCTCATAATTCCCTCTGCCTTGACTAAGGTCCCAGCCCCAGCTGAAGAAAAACAGCCCCAAAGCATGATGCTGCCAACGCCATGCTTCATTGTGGGTATGGTATTCTTTTGGCGATGTGCAATGTTGTTTTTGTGCCAAACATATCTTTTGGAATTAGGGCCGAAAAGTTCAACCTTGGTTTCATCAGACCATAACACTTTTCCCCCACATGCTTTTGGGAGACTTCATATGTGTTTTTGCAAAATTTAGCCAGGCTTGGATATTTTTCTTTGTAAAAAAAGGCTTCCGTCTTGCCACTCTACCCCATAGCCCAGACCTATGAAGAATATAGGAGATTGTTGTCACATGTACCACACAGCCAGGACTTGCCAGATATTCCTGCAGCTCTTTAATGTTGCTGTAGGCCTCTTGGCAGCCTCCCTGACCAATTTTCTTCTAGTCTTTTCATCACTTTTGCAGGGACATCCAGTTCTTGGTAATGTCACTCTTGTGCAATCTTTTCTCCACTTGATGATGGCTGTCTTCACTATGTTCCATGGCATATCTAATGCCTTGCAAATTCTTTTGTACCCTTCTCCTGACTGATACCTTTTTAACAATGAGATCCCTCTGATGCTTTGAAAGCTCTCTGTGGACCATGGCTTCTGCTTGTACGATGTGACTAAGAAAATGTCAGGAAAGACCTACTAGCATAGCTGATCTTTATTTGGGATTCCTCAGAGGCACTTGAAATGATGGCATAACATACTACTGCATAACAAGTACCCCCACGCATGGACGCCACCCCCATTCATGGACACTGGCGGTGGCAGCCCCCCCCCCGGTCCTTGGAAGAATGGTCTTCAACAAAACTGGTCCCTGGGTGTAGTGTACACGTGACAAAAACAATGAACCAAAGAGGCAGACAGTCGGTTAGATAGATACATCAATAGCTAGATGGGTAAGTAGATAAGTATGGAAGACAAGTAAGAAGAAAGCTGCACGATATTATTTAATGTTAAATCTTGTTTTTCCTTCCCCTTTGCAGAGTTGGATGTTTTGTGCTATTTTAGGCTATCATTTTCCCAGAGCACCTGAACGAACACGAAAGGACAAAGGTATCATTCTGAAGGACATCACTGTTTGCATTGAAGTCTCTGTGGGATCTTTATTGTTGATTCAGTGTCTCTTCTGATCAGATGAATGATAGAAGGTACATCTGTCAGCACCATTGAAACACCATCTGGATTGCTCTCCCCCTCATGCCAAACCAGGTGGGTCCAGTAGTATGTCTATTGTGACCAATGAAATGCTCCATCCACCCCTGCAGGGTGAACAATGGGGCTGCAGGTGCAGTTCTGTTTTTCCTGTTTGCTCTGCTGGCCACAGCCCATAATCCCATATGACAAGGGGGAAGGCATAGCCTTCATGCTTTATTGCTTTGGGTTATTTGATGCCATCCGATCAGGAGGACCATTTTTATTATTCTTATTTAATTATGCATTCAACTGGGGTATTTCTATACTACTTCTTGTGCACACAAATTGTTTCAGAGACTGCAATGAAACAATAAATCTACAAGTCCAATAAAAATACATTCATGCAACGTTTGAGAGAGTTCAGATTGGTAGAGGAAGGAGAGAAAGTCTGAGGCAAAAGAGATGTTTTCAAGAAACATCTAAAATATGCTGTTGCTGAGGATCTACCCGCCAGTTCAGCTGGTCTCTGTACAAAGCCTGGATAAGTGATCCTAGAGCTGATTGGGTCCACCAGCTGGAGTTCAAATAAGAGGCACAGAGTGAGGCTCAGGTAGATTTTATTGTATTTGAATACAAGGAGAGTCACATTGACCCATGACTAAGGAATGTCTCTGAGACCAGTTTATACAGACAGCAGTACACAGAGGGATTTCCAAAACAATTTATCCAGTCAAACAATAAACATATTCAGTGTGTGCCATCAGCACTTAAAAATTTGAGAGGTCAAAATTTTGCCCTATTAAACTCATGATCAGAGATTGTTCATCATGCAGTAACAACATCTTAACATTTTTTGCATATATGTCCTTTCTGCAGTTCCACAATTTATGTGCATGTTTGCTTATGGTTGTCAGTTGCCAGCCTTGTTTGACCCCCCCCCCCTACATTTCTGCTCTTCTGATAGTTTTTTCTAAACTATCACTCACACACTATCCGCTTCTACATTAAGGTTCCGCCACCCGTGCAGCACTTTATGATGTCTAACTTAAACAGTCCACCAGCCCCTTTTCATAACTCTTTGAACCATGACACTATATATATAAAACCATCTGCAGTCCAAGGTCCCATCCACTGATTAACATTTGCTTATGAATAGAGCTGCATGGTAATTGTACCTCTGATCTTGTGCTGGCATGGCAAATCAACATTCTCTGTGGCAATTCTAAAAAGGGGGGCGGGGTAGCCCAAACAGAAAAATATAACTTTGAAACTGCAGTTTGGATCAGCACAAATGTTGGCATAGTTGTAGCAGACAGTCTAGTGATAAACTTTGCTAACTCCCTGCTCTCCCTTTTTTTTATTTCAAGAAGCAAGAGGACATCTTTTGGAAAACAGGCAGGCAACATGTTTGTAGATCTTTTGGTCCCATATAGCTTTTCTTCCTCAGGTTTCCAAAGGGTTTGGAAAAAGGAACATAGCTGTCTAGTCTGCATGTGGAGTGGGCATGGCAACATTAGTTTATATGAGAGGTTAAAGGGTGTCTGTGTTTCTCCATTGTATATGTTTCACTTACTCAGACTTTTGCTTCAGCATTTCATTAAGTCCAGAGCAGCCTTTCAAAGTATACTGGCACAGAGGGATTCCAGCCACATCCCAGTTGTTCTTGCTTCTGCCACCCTTCCCCAGCAACCATAGTACAGACCATATGCTCATCTTTTGGGATCCTCCAGTACCGGGTAATTCTATGTGAGGGAAGTTGCTCTTGGAATTTGTGTATAGTGTTTGTATATTTAAACTTCTGTTCTAAAAAGCCAGGCAATTCAGTTCTTAAATCTCTGGATTATGGATGTGGGATATTGTTCTTCTATATCCATGATCTAAAACACTAGGAAAGGGCCCAATATTGCTGTGCAATGTAGTGCCCACATTATCAGCAGGAAAAAGGAGCTTTACACAGCAAAGAATGTTGATGACACCCATGGCAGCAGTCAAAATGGTCTACAGGATAGCCTCTTGTCCTCACTACTAATCACAAAAAGAGTCCTTCAGTTTGTCATGCTGGTGGGATGTCAGCCTCCATTCTGAGGCCATATTATCATGAGCATCTCATAAAGTAATGACATGAAGACATCATGAAGTTTAAAGTTGTGACATTAGAGACTAAATCCAAGATTTTTCATGCTATCATATTTCAGTTTCTATTTATTGATGTGAAAGGAAAGTGTCAGGAAAATAAATGCACTTTCATTTTAAATGTTGTGTTGAAGGGGAGCTTTACAGATTGCATGGATTGTCAGAAAGACAAAATAAGTGGATAGTGCAATATAAAAATAGAAACACACCTTACCTGATAGGTGCACGTGTGGAAAAATGGTTGTAGAGGGTACATCCAGCACACACACTTTATATTATCTACTCCTGAGCTATATGAACCTAAGATTACCCTCAGGGCTTTGGTCATACATTAGATGGTTAGGAATGTGAAAATCTGTCAGTCTCATCATTGTGCTTCTCAGATTCCCACTGGCATTATTATCCTGTCTTGGTGCCATATCAGGCTGTGAGGCTTTTCTTTATGCGTGCATTTTTGGTTTATGCATTTATAATGTATGCATTTTTGTACACGTTCTCCATAAATTTAGACTACAACTCTCAGACTCCCCCACCTAGAACAGTGACAGTACTGGCTGGATTGGTTGAGGATTCTGAATAATTTTTCTAACCTCTGGTTGGCCCCATTCTGTTGGAAGGCCCTACCATGTGATCATACCATAGTGTCCCATTCCCCCTTTAAACAAATACATGGCTATGATTATTTGCCCTTCCAACCCCAGAATAAAGACACGAGACAAAGATATGGGTTAAATATGGACCACACTTTATTGAATTAAATTCAAATTCAAATTTGCCATCCTTTTGCAAAAGGAGGGGGCCTGCTGTAGTGCAGAAACAAGTAAATGGCAGAGGTATCAAAATACCCCTTGATCAACAAATGGGCAAGTCCCCGGCCCCAGGTTCCAGTGGTCTTAAAGATAGCAGGAACCCGGACGTCCGCTAATAAACAGCCCTAGACCTCAAGCCACCTTTAGTTGATGAATGTTGGTCCGGAAGTGGCCTAGCGCATCTTTCCTCCATAGACACTGCAGTGCAGTGGAGGTCAGATGCGCTGTTGGTTTACCTGAAATTACAGTGGGACACACCGAAAATTCCTGTTTTTTCCACAACACTACCTGCCACAGCATAGGGACTAGCCAAGCTATGTCCCCTGCCCGCCACCGAGTCACTTGAGCTTGACAAGCAGGTCCCCTTTGATGTCTTCCAAGAAGACATCCAGGCCCAAATCAGAAAGGTAGACTCCGTCTTTTTTAAAAAATTCAGATGTATCCATTTGGATCCTTTGGTGACCTATCACCAATCCAAGGTCGCTGCAGACAGCTCTGCATACCTCTATGTTAATGCCCCGCCGGGCTGTGTTAACATTGCAAATATTCCTGGCGCCTTGCCAGGCTAACTGAGGAATGATTGTGGACCACACGATCTGTATAGTAGGATACCTGGTGGGCAACCATTTAAGGTTGTGAATAATGTCCAAGATCAATGCCTTACCAGGAGGTTTGGGCATATCATTTGCCTCCAAGGTGCACAACCAACACGTCTGGTGGAAACTGACTGAATGCCACCAACCTGTACAACTGGTTCCACTGCATGCCACACAGCTCTTTCCAGGTGATGTACACATGGGCTCCAAGCCCCAAATCGCTCCCCCACGGGGATGTGGCAGCATAACGTTCTGCCCAATGTATGTAGCTGTGACTGATGATCACAATGTGCCTTCGACTTCTGGACCCTAAAGGACCTGTAAAGACACAAGACCAAGCCCCTGCCTATATGTTAGGAAAGGTTCTTATGTATCTTTGATAACTTGAAAATGACCACTGGCCTAATCGCTTAATCTCTTCTGAGCTGCAACCTAGGGCTGCTGCAGTGGAAGCCGCTCCAATTCTAAACGAATGGGTACCAAACCTTGTGCCCAGAACACCTACTCTTTTAAAGCTAAGTCTGTCAACTTCCAGAACGGATATTTAGTCAGAGGTGACTTGTCAGCGTACTGGAAGAAATATCCTGCATCCTGTCCTCTGAGTTCTAAATATTCTTGCGTAGCTTTAACTGGGCATATACCTTCTGTACTGCAATATCCCAGGATAATTTGCTTCCCTTTGCCTGTTTGATGGGCCTTGGATTGCCTAATCCAAATTTGTACTTTGCTTTCTTGGACTTTAACATCCTGCGATTGTAGGGCTAGCCTAGATTTGTCTGTTTTCCCCCCAGCCACTAGTTCACTGATTCTGTTGTAAATGCTCAGCTGATGCCAGCCAAACTGCAGTGCCCGTAATGTAAAAGCCCTGACCAATGTCATGACCTGCTCTGAATGTGACGTAAGGTTGTTTATTATACAAACGGCTGCTTGGTTGTCACACCAAAAATGGACCATGGAATTGCAGCCACAAGTGAAGTTAATCCAATGTCATCCACTGAAATTCAGGCCAAGTCAAGCATAACACACCCACTTTTAAATACCCTGTTTCTCCGAAAATAAAACCTAACCTGAAAATAAGCCTTACTATGATTTTTCAGGATGCCCATAATATAAGCCCTACCTCCAAAATAAGCCCCAGTTAAGTGAAACCCTGCCCTCCACCATTGCGCAGCAGGAAGAATGACATTAATGTATTTGTATAAATGTAGATGGTTGTACATGAAAAAAAGTCCCCTGAAAATAAGCTCTAATGTGTTTTTTGGAGCAAAAATTAATATAAGACCCTATCTTATTTTGGGGGAAACACAGTATTAATTTGTTCTGAGTCATTGCAACTAAAATCTGGAGGAAGAAAACGAAGCCTTGAAATAGCAATGTGATACACACTAAGTGTAAACAGTCTCTAGGGTGCCAGCTAGTAAACAAACTTTTTTAAAACATATTTTACACAATGTGTGTACAAACCATATTCCTGTCTCCCTGAAGAGGGAAAACTGAGCACTTTCAAAAAGCTCAAGGAAGCAATAAAAAATTTAGAATCCCACTTATCTTTTAGGTCCTGCCCACCTACAGGATCCATATAATTTGCATGGGCTGCTGATAGTGGTCTTTTCAGTTTAGGTATCTAGTTTAGGGATCAGTAGACAATTAAGAATTGATAACCAGCTCAAATAGCTCACCTGATCTTTTTCTCTCTCCCTCTTTGAGTCATATTCCCACACTGCCCTTGTCTTTGTTCACTGCAGCAGCTACCATGGACAATAAGTCTCAATCAAACACAGAAGCACCTGCCACAGGAAAATGCAGCAGAGAAAAGCACAGTCAAAAATACTGTAAAAAATCACACCTCGTATATTTGCAATGATTCTTTCCCCATGTGAAATTCTATAATGAAGATCTTAAAGTGAAGCTCTCCACAAAGAGTTATGAAAGTGAAGCTGCCTGAAATGGATGTTAATAATTAAGAAGGGAAAAGATGACTAGGAGAACAATGAAACCTTGTAGGAATGTAATGCGTGGAACCCGAAATGTGATTTGTATGGTATGTATGAAAATCCCATTGTTGCATATGAAGATCCCATTGACCTCTTGCTCCGGAGCTCTCTAACCTGAGTTCTGCTCTTGGTCCCTCAATAGGCGGTGGTAGACATGGGCTATTCATGTTTATATCCCTGGAAACATAAATATGAATCACAATGCCACAGGTGCCACGGAGGCTCATTCCCTCCCCCCAAAACCAGCTGGTACACTCATCATTCTTCATGCAGCAATTGGGTCCTTCATGGTCACGCCAATCCAGGAAGGAGTATGGCTGGCACTTCCTCACCTTCCACTCATCAGCTGAGCAGAGTGGCTCTGTGTCCCACTTCCTTGCTGAAGTGATCAGCTGTTCAGGGAGGTGGGGAAGAGCCGGCCAGGCTCCTTCTGTGATTTGGCGTGAAAATGACAAGTCCAGATATGAGCCCTGTGTGGTGAACAGTGAGTGGCCTGGCTTATTCTGGGGGGAGGGAATGGGCCTCCGTGGCACGTGTTGTGCCACAATTCATATTTGTATCCCCAGGGATACAAATACAAATAGCCCATGTCTAGTCAAGGGCTTCTATATCTTACTATATGTCTGTTAATACAGTCTAGTAACCTTTTTTGCTGCTGCATCATATTGTTGATATGTTTAACTCGCTCTCTTTCCACACATACTACTGCCAAGCAAGGTATTATCACCCTATGTTTATTATGCTTTATTTTTCGTGCCTGAGCACAGAACTTTATTATTGAAACTCATTTTGTTTGCTTTGAGCCAGTTATTCAACCTTTTTAGATGAATTAGTATCTGATCTTGTCTTCAGAAATATTAGATATCATTGCCAGTCTGGTGTCAGCTGTAAGAGAAGCAATCCCTTTACACCTTCACCCTGTAAATTTTATTATTCCTCATGGCACACAAGGGCTAGTCTCCCTAAAATATCCTTTTCCCCTTTTACCAGGGACCAACAGCTTATGAAACAGATTAAGCTCCATCATCCAGATCTTACTGTTGCAGAAGCTCCATCATCCAGACCTTACTGTTCTAGCCAGAGATAGCTTCAAATAGCTTCAAAAAAAGGGGGGGGGAGCAAGCTGTGCAATATTGTCATTTTCCTCCGAGAAAGGCCAAAGGAAATGATTCCCCCAATTAAAATAAACCTGTAACTGCTGTGTGTTTCCTTTGAAGGGGATTTTAATAATTACATGGTTGGATAGACACGATTTTTGTCTGCCACTCCTTCTCTAGGGGATGCTGCTTTATTACTTTAAATGTCATTTCAAGAGATGGTTCTTGTAGGACTTTCTGTTCAAAATGCACTGCTGTGCATTTACAGATTTCCAAGGAAGCGCCACATTCTGACCTCCTGAAATAAAACCACAGGGTGCTGAGAGACCTCGAGAAACCTGACCTAAAGTCTACTGCAGCATAGTTGAACTCCATGCTGCTCAGGTGGTTCCAAATTAGGACGTTCCTGCTGTGGCAGTGGTTTTTACCTGCATACATGGCTGAGCAGCCCCCCAAAGGGTGTCTTTTTTAATTATTTGAGCCCTGTAGTTGCTGTTAAAATTGAGTTGGAGAAAGAAGAGAAGAGTAAGAAGGCAAATTGGGAAATGTCCTAAGGCTGATTTCTATGATCATGTTTGTCACATGGTATCTGTCATAGTGATCATAATAAAGGCTTACACCTTACTGCGAGCACTGTTATACTTGTGAAGTGAAGTTCCTTTGGTGAGAATAGCTGCTGGCAATAATACTGTCTCTTAATGCAACAGATCTTTTAAATGTGGTTTAGATTCTAATATCAGTTCCTTTGATATATATTCATACATTCACTCCCTCAGATGCACTGCCAATGATGGAGCAGGAGGCAGTCTGAGGGAAATAAAACTGCTCATGCAGAAGATCTACTTGTGTGGCAGAACAATGAAACATAGGAGTCCTTAAGTCACATGGTGTTGTGGCGCCTGTTCAGTGACATAAAGGAAAGAAAAAAAAATCTACTGCAGCCTAAGTGAGGCAAGGGGCTGTTTGACTCAGCAGGCCTTTGACTAAAGCATTAGCCACTATCAGAGCTTTATATAAAAAAAAGAGCATGCACCCACTGGACATATTCAAACATCTGCACCTACCAGCCAGCTTTTCTCTCCTGCTGTGAAATGCCAAAGGATGTGTATTGTGAGCCACAAAAGAATGGCAACACTAATAGGGTGGTATAAAAATGGAAAAGGAAGGAAGGAAGGAATCATTGCCTCCTGTGGCAAAAAATGATATGGCGGGTTTTACGTAACATTTGGGTTGACTTGAGTAGGTGAGGGGCGCTACTGGCTGCTTTTCCTCAGGCAGAAAAATGTCTTGGGCTGGCTTTGAGGATCTGGATGATGGAGAGTCACATAGATGTGAAATCTGTTTCTGACTATTATTGGCTGAACATGCTTTTGCTCAGTTTGGTGATGTTTCTTTTTTTATTAACATTAGAAAGCAAGTGAAATACTTTATGAAGGCCCTTAGAAGAATGGAAAATACAGGTTTTTAGCTTGTCAAAGGCAATTCTCTTGCTTACTTACAATTCTATTGCCAACCATTTTCAACTCATCTTTGATCATAAACCAAATTGTATCTACATACATCCAGAAGTCTGCTTTTGAAACCAATTTTAAATGATTCTATATGGTATGAAAGATTGGCCAGTTCGTCATAAGTTGTGCTCAGTTGTATTCCTTCATCTTGGTCCAGTCAGTTAAAAAATATTCCAGCAGAAGGATGGACAAAGTTTAATATCCCAGTGTTTTGGACTGTGATTGCTGGGATTTGAAGTCCAACAATACTGGGAGGCCTGCCCTTTCCTATTTGCATACATATTGTCTCAAATGAGAGTTGATGTAATAGAGATGCATGGGCCATAATGAAAGCCTCCTAAAATAGCCTGCAGTATTCCTCCCCCCAAAAAAGTGGGAGCCAAAGACAGATGATGCGGAAGAAGTGTTATAAATCCTTACTCCTAAAAGCAATAGGTAGTAGATTTTAACATGGAAGGGGGAGTATAAGGTCCTGAGCTTGGGCTTCGTAATTTCATATTATCATTCACAACTTTGTTCTGTCAGCCAAGAGGTATAACTGATACATAATTTGACTGTATCTCCCAATTTGAAGAGACCCTTGTCCAGCAGGCCGAGCGAAAGAGGCAGTCCCAAAAGCAACAAAATCAGGGAGCTGGACAGGGGACAGATTGGATTTGTCTTCAGTGTGGAAAGGATTGTCACTCTGGAATTGGCCTTCTCAGCCACACTAGACACTGTTCCAAGTCCTCTATTCAGAGCACATTACCATAGTCTTTCGAGACTGAAGGATGCCTATGATGATATATCTTAAAGCAATAAACCTTTACAACTGTTCACATCCTGAATGAAAAAAGAAACCATCCAGCTGAAAGACACCCAGTTAAAAAAAATTGTCAGCCACTGGGCCCTTTTTCATTCCTATACAAGCTCTCATGCAGGGCTCAGTTTCCAAGCCCTTTATTATCTTTGCCTCTCTCTTTCAGCCCCTCCCTCCCCCAAGATGGTCCAGGAAGTCAATATTCCTCATAAATGGTGGTGCCTAGAACAAGGTTATTGCTTCAAGTGAGGTCTGAGCAAAGCAGAATAAAGCTGTTACTGTGAAAAATGTACTTCTGTTGATACCGTTTAGATCAGGATTATCTTTTCTGCTGCCACCACATCACATTGTTGACTCATGTTTCATTTGTGGTCTACCAAGATTCACATAATTTTTGAAGAGATACTCATCAGTAAAGGAAAGATATGAACTATGTTGTCATGGGGTGGGAGAGGATGACCTGATAGCACAAATAAATTTCTTCCTTGACCACCTGGCCTAA
The DNA here is from genome assembly GCF_051106095.1 of Pogona vitticeps. Classification (NCBI taxonomy): domain Eukaryota; kingdom Metazoa; phylum Chordata; class Lepidosauria; order Squamata; family Agamidae; genus Pogona; species Pogona vitticeps. The sequence goes on from NC_135787.1 coordinate 27,827,796, forward strand.
AAGTTTTGTTTTGCTTTTACATTCCCCACCCTCTAGAAGACTTCTTCAACACAGAATGAGACCTTCTTCTTCCCAGGCAAGACATGTATGTGTATATATGTGTGCATTTGCATGCACCTGCCTAAAAATAGCAGAAAATGGAAGTGTTTCATAAGTACCACTGCCCCCAGCAGGTCACTGAGGTGGGTTCAAAAGCCTCACTGCTGGCATATTGATACCTTTCCAGAGAATCACGTAACCCCTTACTCCATGCTACGGCTTCTATGCACTTGGCACTTCCTCTTGTAAATAAAGCTACAATACATCCTTCAATAATCAGTTGCAGGGCCAATTTTTTCATAGTGGCATGCTGCTGTTGTCTTTGATTTTAATGGGAATGAGTCAATTTGCTGTAAGACAATCACCAAGAATTCTTTCTCAACAAGGATGAGCAGCAGCTGTTTCTAACTTGGCCAAGATATTATTAATAACTTGACTTGACTGATTAATTAAAACTGTGTAATTGCTTAATCCTTTTACTAAATTAATGATGAGAGAAAAGATTTGTAAGGGTAGCAAAGACAAATCGCAGAGATACTGGACGAAGGGGAGTGAAAAGAAAGATAAATATTCTTGCACGTCATACAGTTTGGGTAGATAAGTGAAAAGAAAAAAAATGTTCTATCACAAAAGTAAGATCGCAAAAGGAATGCTGGCTAAAAAGTAGAACACACTGAAGGGTGCCGGAACTAATTCCTGGCCATTAACCTGTCTCAAATGTATTAGTCAATTAACCAGAAACAAGGAGATCCAATATATGTTTGTTTATTTTCAGCTGAAAGTAAACAAAATAATGGACGCAACTTCACTTACCAAACATGCGGAGAGGAGCACCACCACCCTAATTACAGATTATATATTTTATAAGTTTCGACATGAAATGGGTGGCAAAGGGGAGTGGAGAAGGAGGAGAAAAGGGAGGGTTTGCTGGTCTTTGAGCTCATCCCTCCCGATTCTGTGTGGTTAGATTCCCAGGTCTTTTATCTCTAACCAAGGACACATTTGCAGTTAGGATAGTTGGTTGCAAATCAAAAAAGGAATTCAAGCAGCTCCCTCTTTTGTCCATTCTTGTCTACTAAGCAGAAACCTTCTTGTAGCAAAGCAAAGCAGGCAAGATGACTGCCGTTAGGCTAAATTATTCTTTATATACATATGTGTTGATTTGACCCCTTCAACACTAAATTGTGACAGTATTTACAACTACCAAAATCATGGACTCACAATGACTACTAATAAAAATGCGTTTTAACTGTACACAAGAAACGTCTCAGATTACAGGAGTAGAAACAATGGTTGAAATCCTGTTCTGTAAGTTACACCATATGAAGTTGTTGATATCATCTGCTGCAGCAAAAGAAATTTTGGAAATAAAACATGCACAGTTTCCTCCTGAAGGTCCCAAGCCTCCCATGGAATCCCTTTCCTCACCAGACAACTGTTGGAGGCCAAGAAATGGAGGCAAATTCATCACTTACCAGTCTTCACCACTGGTAAAATCATTCCAGTGGTGATCTTCAGTAATAAGCCCCATGTCCCAGGGCCTCCAATGGCTTTCTGGCAAGCAAGTCTTGGGACCTGGTGGGCAGGAGGTGAAAATCTGAAATTTTGTATTTCAGAAAACAAAACCCCCAAAGTCTTATTTAGTGTAGCTTTGGAAAACAATTTCAGCCAGTCAGTCTTCTATACTTCAGATGCATGGTAAAACAGTAGTTTTCTATCACACAAGGCATCTTCATAGGATGAAAAAGTCACTTTTTTGTAGACCACAGCATTTCAGTGTCCCTTATCCATCTATGAGGGATGTGGTGGCACTGTGGGCTAAACCGCAGAAGCCTGTGCTGCAGGGTCAGAAGACCAGCAGTCATAAGAGCGAATCCACGTGACGGAGTGAGCTCCTGTCGCTTTGTCCCAGCTCCTCGCCAACCTAGCAGTTCGAAAGCATGCAAATGCAAGTAGATAAATAGGTACCATCTCGGTGGGAAGGTAAAATGGCATTCCCTAGTCATGCTGGCCACGTGACAACAGAAACTGTCTTCGGACAAGCGCTGGCTCTACAGCTTGAAAAGCGGATGAGCACCGCCCCCTAGAGTCGGACACAACTGGACTAAAAATGTCAAGGGGAACCTTTACCTTTACCTTTTATCCATTCTAAGCTACTGGTTAAATGCTTTTTGACCTTTGAGTACGTTTTCCAAATAATAGGCTTAGAATTAAACATCCTGTACTGTATCACCTAATTAATATAAAGGTATTTATTCTTAGAAAGTTGATTTTGATCCATAAAAGCTGTCTCTGAAACAAATCTATTAGTCTTTACAGTGCCACAAAATTTAATCCTCACCCTGCCCCTTTTTTTTTAATCTTTAATTTTGCCAACATGCTGAAAAAAGCTAACATAATTACCTCTCTGGAAACAACTCAATAGCTACTTATCCTGTTACTTCTGACCTAAGATGAAAGACAGAGTGAAACCTGCTAAATTAGTGTGGCTTTTGCACATGCACATGAACATGGCAAGTCACCTAACATCAAGGTTTTCTTTGACTTGGAGCAGATAAATTTCTTCCAATTTTTCCTATGGAAGAAAACCTGTGGAATGCCTTCCTATATCACACCCTATCTCTCCCTTTGGCCCCTTTCTTCACCACTCTCTTTCTGTGCGCTTTGTTTACAAACTCAAAGTTTATTGTACTCCATCTTCCCTTCCCATGCCATTTTCACATCCCCACCAGGCTTCTGTGTCTCTCTTTTATACACATGCATATCAATCATATCAGAAATATCACTTCATATGTATACGTCCTACTCCTATTAGTCTCCAACTTTATGTGAATACATGTTTTAATTCTTACCAAGAATACACATACACACACACACACACACACACACACACACACACACACACACACACACACACACACACACACACACACACACACACACACACACACACACACACACACACACACACACACACACACACACACACCCCTCTTGCTTCAGAAGTTCTACTTTATTCTCCTGCTATCTCTTAATTCTTGTGGTGCTAAGATCCGGGATTCTTAGCACTAAAGATTTTAGGATTCCTCTAAATGGGAAGACACCATAATCAATGATGCTATGTCAGGAACAAATAGATGCTTGCTGACATCCACTATCATCTGAGTTGCTGCAGCAGCATCTCCTGATAGGTTTATATCTTGCTATAGAGAAGCCCCACAGTAGTTACATCTGTTTAGGATTCTACACCTAGATTTCTCAGTGCCAAAAGCGCAGAGAATTATCAGTGAAGCATGCTAAACCGGATTGCCAGGTCAGCTCCATTCTGTTAATTCCATTGCTTGAGATTTCACAGTCAAAACCTGAAAACAGTGGGTGAGTCCTTATGATGTCACAGAGGCAGGGAAGGCAAGAGTTATGAGGGAAGGAAATACATGACATAAACAGTTTTGCATTAACCCTATGAGCCCTTTCATCAATTGTCTCCTTCTGAAGGATACAGGTTGCTGCAAAATTTTGAATTTTTGGTTAAGTTCCTTTACCTACACAGTACAAGTGCAGGGACTCACAGAACAGAATTTGCTTCAAGGTCCCTCTCAGCCACATCTAGTAGAGGCAGCGCGCAAGGCTGCAAAAACTCTCACACCCCGTCTCAAACTCACAGGCAGCCCCTTTCTTGAAAATCCATCCTGCTACACAAGTTCTGAAAGTGGTCTTTGAGAAGTGGCTTGATAAGGATGCTCACCGTCACCTCTCTGGTGGGACAGTAGACCATCTCTATGACACCTTTCTCAATTAGGTCAAGAACCAAGTTGTATCTTACACCTACTAGAGGTAGCATGAGAGGTTGCAAAAACTCCAACACAGATTTCATTGATCCCAATATGTGAGAACATGCCCCTACAGTCCAAGATACTTACTTGTGAAGGACTCTCGGTGAGAATATGTGTATCAGCCAATGAAATCCTCATTGTATTTTTAAAATGCTGCCTCATAATGACGGCACATTTTCTATTTATTGTAGACATAAAGAGGTTACAGCCATTTGGCTAGACTATTTGCCATACTAACCTAAGCCAGTAAAAAAGAAACATTTTCTGCTGGGATTAATCAGGAGCCTCAAGTAACAAAATATTGCAATTTTTCAGGTAGATTGTTGTACTACAGACATATGGAACATCAAATAGGCCAGTTTTAAGCCACATTTGCTTAGCTGACTTCTGCAGATAATTTTTTTTGTAGCAGAGAAACAATCTCTTGTATTTAGAGGGGAAATTTGACTGGGCCATTATTACATGATTTTTTATTAGGAAAAAAAAAGATTTAGAGTGGCCTAGCCCATTATTACTACTTACTACTACTTCTGCTCATGTGATTTTAAATTGAAAAGGGCACTATCTCTGCAGCTTTCATTTCAACCTTCCATGCTCTGCTTCTCTGTTGTCCTTGTCAAGAACTGATGTGATGCTGGGCCTCTGGCCAATATCGTGCCCTGCGCATTTCTGCCTGTATTTTCCATCTAGAGTGCAATGATTTATAGGCAGCTAGAGAACACCTCATTAAAGTCTGATTAAAACTTCGTGTTTATTTCAGAGCAGGCCTGCAAATCTCCTCACTGTCCCCAATTTTTCATGCAAGGTGAAACACAGATACTATTTCCAGAACATTGAGATGAGGCTGCTCTGGAGGTCTTGTAGTATTGTTTAGCTTGACCAGATTTATTCTCTTCCAGAATCAGTTGTGAAGTTGGGTTTACAGTGCAAGGTGAACCTTTGCTGTGAATTCTGCTTTTAAAATTATTTATTCATTCAGTAGTTGCATTTATTGAGTTTGCAAGGGCAGAGCAGGGCTGTGAATGGTAGGGCCTTTTGGAGGTTACCAATTCTTAGGGTCACCATAAGTTAGAGGTAGCTTGATGGTACATACCAACAACACTTCCACTTATATCCCAGCTCCGGTGAGCTCACAACGGCACATATGGCTCTTCAGTCAGACTGAAAGACAGTGACTAGTCCATAGTTACCCAGTGAGTGAGGGGTAAACAGCTTATGTTGCAAAAATCAAATATGTGAGGAATTCTCTGCTTCTAAAAATGTTTTATGTGTCACCTATAGTTTGACCCTGAGAATTGTAATTCAGTAAGGACTTGAATTGGATCTCCAAAGTCCACAGTCAAACTCTAACAACTATACAACACTGCCTCTGTTTGCTTAAAGCAATAACTTATATTAGTGTTGGATACAATTAAGATTGGTTGACAATGGCCCAAATCTTCCTGCCTAGTCATGTTGGTGTAATACAAATGCCATAACTTTTGGAGGCGAATTGCCTTAAGCTAAGACATTGCTGTGTACTATCTCTTGTATACCAAGTTGTGTGACAGCATGCAACCAATGATGCCTATAGTAATTTCTTTACTTGGGGCAATTTGGCTCCCAACGTTATGCCATTTGTGTAGTTATGCAAGAAGATCTGGGCAAATGTTTCTGTCTCTCCAGTCCTCTTGCATAGCTACATAAATGGCATAACTTTGAGAGGGCCACTGTGTTTCCTAAACGTTTGTCTTGCAACACTGACTTGTAGAAAATAGAGTCTCGTGCTGCCTTCCTTGTGCATCCCAAGGTATTGAAAGAAACCTAATACTTCAAAAATGCATTTTAAATGGGTACACAGTGAATTAGAATCAGTGTTGTTGTTATTGTTGTTGTTGTTGTTGTTATTGTTGTTGTTGTTATTGTTTTATTATTATTATTATTATTATTATTATTATTATTATTATTATTATTATTATTATTATTATTATTATTATTATTATTATTTTCAATTGGGCAAGGAAAGATCATAAGGAGGAGGTTTGGAACAAGGTACAGGGGTAAATATAAAATTGCATTTTATAAATAAAATACATTTTATTTTATTTTATAAATAAAATACAGAATGTGATAGAGAACAATTACATCTTGTATTATAAAAAGAATATTGAATGATTTGTACCAACAATTTCAAAAAATGGAGGATATATTAAATAATATATAAATTAATTTCATAAGAAAATTGGTAGCATCATCTTACACCAAGATTGTATATCTGGAGATAATCAGCTATCTTTACAAAAGTTAAGAAAAGGCAATTAATTTACAATAACCTATTATTTCTCAGTTCATCTACCCCTTGTCAATTAGCCACAATTAGGTTAGGACATGGTGCGGGTTAAACCGCAGAAGCCTCTGTGCTGCAAGATCAGAAGACCAGCAGTTGTAAGATCGAATCCATGCAATGGAGTGAGCTCCCGTCGCTTATCCCAGCTCCTGCCAACCTAGCAGTTCGAAAGCATGTAAAATGCGAGTAGATAAATAGGTACCACCACGGTGGGAAGGTAACGGTGTTCTGTGTCTAGTTCTGCTGGCCATGTGACCATGGAAACTGTCTACGGACAAATGCTGGCTCTATGGCTTGGAAGCGGGGATGAGAACCACGCCCTAGAGTGAGACATGACTGGACTGAATGTCGCAGGGAACCTTTACCTTTACCTAGCTGTGCCAACTTAATGCAGGGCATATATAAGCACCAATAGGACTCCAGCCAATGCTATTTGAGTATTATGTCTGTGTGATCATGAAGCAATATTAAAAGGTTCAAGGTGCTGACTTATGTTGTGCTTTGTGCTGTTACCTCATGCTGTGTTGTGGCTTTAGAGGAAGACACAACACAGCATGAGGTAATAGCACAAATGGGAAATAATATTCTTTATACCATACCGGTGGCTTGCAGTATTCAGATGATGCTTGTTTTTTTAAGTAACAGAAAACAAGTGTTTTAGTTACTTCTGAGATATAAGAAACTATCTATATTTGTAGTTATAATAGTAACTTAACTACTTGGGAGACTATAGCCATAATTGATTACATTTTTAATAAGAGTTTCCAGACTGCTTTTCATTTATTGTGTGAGCATGGGAAGTGAAGACTTGTGAAACGCACAGAGCACGATTACCCATTTACGAGTTCTATACAGCAGTCACTGCTATTCTTATTCTTTTCAGCTAGCTTGCTGAGCAGCAGTTGTTACAAACCTATGTGTTGTTCTATAATGCATATGTAATACAATCCTCCTTTTAGAATTCCATGTTCTGTCAGCCCACATTGAAGGTCAAGGCGAGCATGAAACCAGGCACTGGCAGCAGCCAATCTCACAATACTCTTTATTCAAACATTTGTACCAACGGAAACGTATAATGGCTTTCATTGTCTGCATATTGCCTTACCCGTCTAGGACAATCATACCCTTTCTTTCTATGGGCCTCCTTTCACCCTTGTTTGTTTGTTGATCAGGACCTAACCTAGGTTCTAGCTCTCTACCAGTACGTTTTGGTATCAAATTTATGAGAATCTTGTTCTGCATATACTGAGTCTGCAAACCTGAACCACTGGCAAAATCAGGACAATTTCGCAAGTTAAACAAAGGGATGCTAAAACAATTAGCATTATAGAAACAACAGGTGATAGAGTAGCCTCAGCATTTTCCCCACTTAATGAAACATTTGTATTGCACAAGTTTTCAGTCATATAGCCATTCTGTATCAGTCAGCATTTTTTAAAAAATGTGGGTGAAACAAAAATCTCGCTGTCCCTAATAGGTGACTATGGCGATTTCCCTTGAAGTCCCTATCTCCCTTCACAAGGTTCTTGCTCTTCTTCCTTCTTCGCTGCCACCAGATATTAATTCTTTAATATCAATTAATCATGGAGACATGTGTACTTTTAAGACTTAAGTCATTTATTAGATTAGGGAAATTAATATATGATTAATATTCAAGAGAAAAATCACAGGCTGCTAATCACTTGTATCTGAATCAATTCTGCTATAGGTTTAAAGCTCTTTTAACTCTCTGTTCCATTCATCGTTCTTACAGATCTCTAACTCACTCTTAGTTCACTTTTAAGTTTCACACAGTCTCTCTGTCCCAGAATCTCTCTCAGACGCCATACACCAGTCTTTATATCCAGCTCCCTCCCTCCTTGGCTCCACCTTCCGACCACTCATTGGCTCCTGCTTTAATGTTCTGCGGTGATGGGCAGGTGAGGGCAGAGCTGTTCGCTACAGTGATCAGCTAAACAAATACTTAACAAGCAGTCAGCTTCTGATGTAGATGTGGAAAGAAACATCCATCCACAGTATATGCAGGGATTATCATAACAAATGTTAATAGCAAAAAGAGAAGGAGAAAAAGAAATAAAGAGAGGTGGAGGAGGAAGACATTCCTCTAAGATGGGGTTGGTTAGAAATGGAAGACCCCTGGACAGAAGTTTCCGCATCAGCTTCAAAGGAAGCCCCACGTAGAGCGCGTTACAGTAGTCTAATCTAGAAATTACGAGTGCAAGTACTAAGGTAGTGAGTGCCTCCGTGTCTAGATAAGGTTGCAGCCGGGCAATCCGCCAAAGGTGGAAAAAGGCGGTGTGGACTACCGATGCCACCTGCGTTTCCATGGTGAGCATCGGGTCCACGTGTACCCCCAGGCTGCGGACCCCACTCTTTGCGGCCAGGGCCACCCCCCCCAAACATGAGGGAGTTTCCCAAGCCTCCATCCACAGGGCCACCCACCCTCAGAACTTCCGTCTTGTCCGGGTTCAACCTCAGCCCGTTCTCCTGCATCCACTGCTGTACGGCCCCCAGGCAGTGCTGGAGGGACAGGACGGCATATGGTCACAACTTGATCATAGGACATGAAGTTGATCATAAGGAAGTCCTATGGCATCTGAATAAAAAAAAACTGATGCCAAAAGACTGCCAGACATTACCTGTTACTTTGGAACAAGACCAGAAAAAAAGAAAGAGGGAAGCTATATTTTCAGTCAAAAACAGAGGATGAATGAACATCTATAGTAGTTAGGACTCAAAGATGCAGTTATGCAGTTACCATGTTTATGGAAAGACCACCTTAAACAGGAGTGCTTTAAAGTGCTTTAAGCAATATGGGGTGGTATATAAGCAGCACACTTTATATTTACAGACATAGAAGCCAGCTCTTGTCATTTCTGTAATGAAGTCATATTGTTCAATCCTGAATGAATTACTTGGAAAATTAAGTGTAAAACAGTAAACGTAAAATGTCCTTTTCACCTTACCACACAGTTCCGGAAGCTCATAATTATTAGCTTACCGTATCAGCTCACTGCAATCTGCTAACATAATTACCACAAATTGCTATGGGTCAGACATGTTTTGTGATGCTGTCCTCTTAGAAAAAGCCTTCTTGCCATTAGCTTCATCATATGTGCCTTATCATTCCTAAAATATTGATAGGGCAAACTGAATCTTATTTTCATTCAAAAGCTTTGTGTACTACTTCATGTATTCTGGCAGGGACAGAAGTTGTGTGAATGACTGGATATAAGCTGATACGTATGTCTAGGAGGACGTCTTTAGGTGTTAGGGAACTGCCATACTGGAGATCTCAATTGTGGATTCTGAGACCAAACCCTATGTATGCGTCTGATACAAATCCTACAAAACCACTAACTAGATTTTATAAGGCTAGCTAAGAACTCTGAAGGACATGGTGGCACTGTGGCACTGTGGGTTAAACTGCAGAAGCCTCTGTGTTGCAAGGTCAGAAGACTAACAGTCGTAAGATTGAACCCACGCAGCGGAGTGAGCTCCCATTGCTTGTCCCAGCTCCTGCCAACCTAGCAGTTAAATAGATACCACTTTGGTGGGAGGGTAAAAGCGTTCTGTGTCTAGTCGCACTGGCCACGTGATCACGGAAACTGTCTTTGGACAAATGGTGGCTCTATGGCTTGGAAAAAGGGATGAGTACCACCCCCTAGAGTCGGACACGACTGGACTAAATGTCAAGGGGAACCTTTACCTAAGAACTCTAATTTGATCTGTCAATTATGTAGTTGTGGAGACATTACAAGATTTGAGGCTTGTATTGCAGTAAATTGTAAAAGTGCAAAACCTAGGCATAGTGTTTGATGGGATGCCAAATTTGGCTTGTTGATGGTTGGTTGCCATTAACACAGGATTGACCTTTTCTCTGCATGTTATTGTTGGGATGGAATTTCTAGTTTTAGATGAAATACTGCAGTGAATATAATAGAGATATTTGCAGTGGAATAGGACCAGTGCTTGCAAAACATATGGTTGGCAACTGCTCAGAGCCGAATACCGAAATAAATACTGGTTGTTTGGTCTGACCTAGCCGCACTCTACTTATATCATGTTTTAAACTCTGACTGCATGCGGAGCAGTCAGACTGCATTTGCAGCAGAGTTGAGAAAGCTCTGGCTTTCTCAGAGGCATGTCTGAATTTTGCTGTAATGACTCAAGTGATGCCTTTACACTTTCTTACTTGCATAACAATTAGACAATGTTTCTGACAAGTTAACACATACATCTTCTTCTCTGAATTAGAGAGTGCTTAGCAATTCTAAAACAACCATCAAGCCAGGCAGTGAGTGGAAAGAGCGATTAGAATGTGCCTGCACCTCTAACTCACAGGCCACATGCCTAGTTAATGAGTGACACCCAAACCAGTCTGGTGCTGGGAACTTTGCAAAAGGTGAGGCTTCTTGCCACCAAATCTCTAAAGGTTCATGTTAAACACCATAAAGAGACTCATAGGAATAGCAGTGGGGCAAAGGTGGTGGGGAGAAGATTTCCACAGTACGGTAGGAAGACATTTCCTGAAAACATTTGTTGTGGAAAAAGAACATTGAAACTTCAGTTCTTAAAGCAGTGTAAAGATACACATGGAAGCTTTTTTAATGTCTTAGTGCATACCAGTCCTTTGCTGTCTTTCTACAACTGAAATGAGAGGGATCTGCAAAAAAATAAAAATAAAAATAAAAATAAGTTCTAGTATGGAGTGCACCTGTTTCGGGGTCTAGTCTGCCAGCATGCTGTCTTCCAGGATGTTGCATTCTTTTCTGTTCAGCAAAGGAGGAGGGGAAAAAGTTAATGTGAAAAGTAATTCAGATTAAACAATGGTTGGGGGGGGGTTAAATCAAAGTCTTAACAATGCAAAACATTTTGTTGCCAGCAGTAAAATTCAGATAATCTTGCTTATGAATCCACTACTTAAGAAAGCTTTAAAATGTGGACACACAGTTAGCCATGGTTGTGTGGCACATGTCAGCATTCTCAGACCTAGTAGCAGAGAATTTCCCTGGGTTTATAAAATGAAATATAAAGGCAATGGTGATTGAAACATTTAGTAAGCCATAAAGAATCATAAACATTAGTAGCTTTTGACCATGCACAGGTCTTCAGCTAGGCATCAATCAACTCTTGATTCCTTTTATGTTGGACTATGAAAAATAAAATAGCTTGAATCTTCTCATCCCACACAATACAGAGGATTTGGTTAGCATTCAACTAGAGCAGTGTGCATTGCCATACTTGTGTATCAAAGTTCTTTAATGTGCATTAAACTTCACTTTTAAATATGTACTCATATTGGACACAGATCATTCTTTGGAGGTATAATTTTTCCTTATCTCAGCCTGAGAAGAGAGGTTTGCAGAACAAGATGTGTTGGGATTACTAAAAAAGCCTACATATATGGAGAATGCACCTGTAATGGCCCAGAACAGTTTTGTTGTGATGCAATATTGTAAATATATTACAAACATATTGTAAACATCACTAGATGTTCTTGACCTAAAAGTCCCAGAAGCCTTCACCATTAGTTGTGTTGGCCAGGATATCTGAAAGCTGTAGTCCAAGGTTGAGAACACCTAGGTTACCCAACCTTTGGTAACCAAGGTATTCTTGGATTGTAGTTCCCAGAAGGGTTCACCAGCTGTGCTGGCCAGGGTTTCTGGGAATTGCAGTCCAAGAACATCCAGGTTACCAAAGGTTGGGAATCCCTGATCTATATGATGGAGGACCTCATGTGGTTGCAACAGCAAGCGATTCATATGAAGAGAATATCACTTCTAGTCCATTGCATAAAGAGGGTTCCAGTAAAAAGGAGGTCAAGAAGCAAACTGGAAAAGAGGCTTCCCTGTGTCACGTCTGAAGCGGAGTGTTATTGCAGGCTGCAGGTGATTCAGGCACAGAGAGTCAATAAGGCAAAAGGCAGAAGGTATAGTAAAAATGCAGGTTGGTGGTCAAAAGCTGGTTCAGATAGACAGGAACCAGAAAAGTGAGTGCAGTCAAAGACTAGAGTTCAGATTTTATATTGGCATAAGTAAAATTGTAAATCACAGTACCAAACTGAAGCAGATGATTGAGCTACTGGTTACAAGCTTGGTCACATGCCAGCTGCACAACTAGAACCTTCCTAATTACCCATTATGATATATGTGGCTTCATTTAACCCAGTGTAAAATTTTGCTATCGCTATCAGTGATGCAGAGAGGAAGGGGACCTATATGTTTGTCTTTTTGCTATTGTTCAGGCATGGAAAAAAAATTCACAGGAGTTTTTTTAGAAGTGTCCTACAATGTGGGATTAGTTGGGTTAAATATGTTTCTCAGTATGAGGCAGTCCTTATGTTTCTACTTTTACAATGACTCTGTGAGGTAGCTTATGTTAAGAGAAGGTGAGCAGCCCAAATTTGCCAGTGAGTTTTATGGCTGAGTGAGGAGGTCAGCCTGGTCCTTTGAGTCTAATACCAAATCCAACAATCTATCACAATGAATGAGAGTTTTCTAATTGTTTCAGCTGTCCAGATTATACCCATCTTGGCATGGGGACAGATGACCATGTGTATGTATAAATAATACAATAACTTACTAAGCCGTAACATTCAGGATGTCATGATTGTGAGGGATTCTGGAACAGGTTAAAACCATTCTCAGAAGGCATCAAAGCATAGCTAATTAGCTCCTGCATGTTATATTTCTTGAATCATTAACCTGTTTGTGAGGTAACAAAGTTTTTACAAGTATAAATAAGCCCCAGCCTGCATTATAGAGGTAAAAATGTGGCTACCATTTAATGAAACATTTGGTTTTCATCAGTTTATTTTGAACCATGGAATAAATATAATACAATTTAGTTCATTGTATAATCAGCATCACATTTCACAGCAGCTCCTGCTGTAAATGAAGATTTTACCCTTATTGGATTTTCCTCTTTCAGTCTAGCTGGATAGCATTTCACTCTTTCCCCAGGTGTTTCATTTGTTCATTCCATAATTAGAGACTGTGTGGTGTAGTGGTCAAGGGGATGGACTAAGGCTGTGCCTACACAAGGAGGGAAATGCGCCTTCTCAAACTGCAAAGTCGCACTGGCATTCGGTTCATTTCAATATAACTGGCCACAGAAGGCAGAGGAGGATAAAAGCCTTATGCTTCCAGTTCCATTTGAAGTGCCTGAAAGTGGCACAGTTCAAAGGAACTGCCTTAAACAGGCTTTCCTTCCTCCCAATTACTTCCCTATTTTGCTGACTACAGTTGCTGAAACTGTGTTTTTTTTTAAAGACTTGTGAGGGAAAGCTGTTTTTAAAAAAAGAAGTGGTAGCTTAGGAGAGCAGAGGCATTGCAGAGAGGTGTGTACTGGCACTCACCTGCTGCAGGAAGCCGTTTAGACTGAATATGTATAAAATTTGACAATCATCTGCCAGATCTGCTTTGATTTGGATACCTGCATTGAGATGGGGGTTGGATTCAGTGGCCTTATAGGCCTCTTCCAATTCAATTATTCTATGATTCTACTTCAGTTCATGGTGGTTCCAAAACATTTAAGTCTCATACCTCCCCTCTGTATTGATTTTTAATAACATCTTAGACCTCTCCTCTAATCCCGAGTTAACAAAAACAAAAGCCAAGTCATAATTTAAAATTAAAAATAAACACAAACAATAAAAATTAGATTAAATTAAATACAGGCAGTTATTTCTTGACAAATCCTCCACTTTGGTATATATTGCAAATAAAAATAAAAATGGCTAAGCTGATAAAAATATTTTTCATTTATGAGCATACCACAAGCATGTGTCCCTCATAAAATTTCTTGATGCCCTCAGGAATGAATCAAATATAAATGTTAATCAATTGCACTGCATTGTCATTGCAAGAGATAACAAAATAAGAAATAGGTCACCCCAGGGATGGTTCATTTAATTATCTGGCCAGCATAGAATGCAGTACGCCTGGTGAGTTAGGAAATTTGCATATGTTCTCAACTTAATGACCACCTAGGGAAGCATATATGATCATGCGACAGCTAAATTTCTAGTTTCTTTCACAATGGCTTGTTGCTTTTCTAATATGTTGGAGTTTGTGCAATACAATCAGGTAACACATGATATATCAAGCCATGATTTGAAAATCTGCAGAAACAGAGGAAGCATGGAACTCATTTTGAAAGTCAAAATAACCATTGATGTTTTGGTAGGAGAATTTAACTCCCATAGGAAAGCATGACTATAATAAGGGACTATAGAAATCTGCTGTTCAAATGTGACTCGAAATGAGCAGTGTGGATTATTTAACCTCTTCCATTCCCTACTGCACTCTGTTAAGGCACGTTTGGCTAGTTGTGAAATCTCAGGGCTTCATGTGATTAGTTAGTAATTCCATAACTAGAAGGAGTGTACAATTAATATTATACAGTTGTTAAAATTAAATACTACCAAGCATGACCACAAAAATCATAATAATAATAATGGTTAAATAATAAATATTTAATTTTAATGACTGTGTAATTAAATTTGTTTTTACTTGTCATCATCTCTTGGCTCTATCCAGATGTTTTGGTTCATGTAGACAGGCTACCTGGACAGCATAATTATTATTAGGAAAGAAAAAAAATATATGTGCATGAAACATTGAATAAATCTAGGTTAGAATTTCACCTCTATTGTTCTTGCTTGAGTTTAAGCCAGGTAAAGAACTATACATGGTACAGAAACATAAACATACACACAATCTAATCACAAACTGTGTATGGCCTCATTGTGCAATTCAGCCTGCCTACAGAGACACTTGCGTTTAACGCCTCTGGAAACATTCCATTCAGAACAAAGGCATATTTTAGAGACATCCCCCTCACAAAGAAGTATTGATGAACAAGAAAGCAGACTTTGGTCAAATGACCATGTCATTATAACTCAGCCTTTTGTTAAAGTGTTTTATGTTACAGGGAATTTTAAAAAGTGTTAGCCATCACTGTGGATCTCAGAAAAATAGCTCTTCCCCATGGCTTGCCTATTTAAAAAGGTTAAACTGGAGAAATATGGTTCAACTCTTTCTCCTTCTTTGCTTCTTTTCCTTCAGTAGACTCTCATGTGGAGGATAAGGTTTTGACAGCTCTCAGAACTGATTCACATTTGGCTTTCCCTTGGAGGAAGCTACAGGAGGCCTTTATAGGGTTTTATAATATTCAGTTTGATTTACAAAAACACAGGCAGACACTCAGTTTAGATTTTCTAACTGAGGATGGAGATCAGTTTGAGTTTCTGTACTGAAGCAAGTAACACAATGCAAAAATTAGAGCTTTGTTTGCCACTAATGAGAACTTATCACACTTTACTTCACAAAAAGGCAGGGGAAAGAGATGCTGTAAAAATAGTAAAAGTTGTTCTGAGCCAAGAAGCTGAATTGGAGCCCATGGAGGTATTGCCAGGTGACTCTGGCCTGTACTGCAGTGGGGGTGGTGACAGATATTCATTTATAATGTTTTTGCAGTACTCACATGTTACTGGTATGTGTCTGAAGAAGTGGATTTTTAATTTATGAAAGCTTGCATTGATTGTTTGCCATAAAAGCTTGCATTGACCAGTGCTGTCCTCTGAAGATGCCGGCCACAGAGACTGGCGAAACGTTAGGAAGAACAACCTTCAGAACATGGCCAGAGAGCCCGAAAAACCCACAACAACTTGCATTGATTGTTTGATTTTTACTGGACTAAGAAAAGTTACACATTCTTCTTCATTCATATTGTGTAATTAGCATGAGGCTTCCTATGAATTTTAAAATTTTTTTAGTCCAACAGTGTTCTCATAAGGTGAAAGTACTTTGCTGCTAATTGCAACTAACTGCCTGCCCACATGCTTGATTGTGCACCTCATCCATTAGCCATCATTAACTGTGGCTAGTTAAACACATCTTATGCAGTTTTAGAAGAGGTAGCCATGTTAGTCTGTGCAAGCATGTCACGCAAAATCCAAAGACAAAACAAAATGTACCAGTGTGTGACACCTTGTAGACTAACCATTATATTTTTATGTAAGCCAATCATACGCAGATAGTAATAGGATTCTGGTTGGCACTGACAGTGCTGCAGATTAGATAGGTCTGTGAAAATGTGTTATACTATTTCACAATGGATACACACATAATGAAGTTTTCAAAAGCATGACATGTTAATGTGCCTCTAGAATAATCCAATATTTTGACACACCAAGATCTTTCCCTTTTGACATCCAAAAGCAGAGTAGTTGGCATTTCTCAAGACATGGGAGTGGGGTGCTGTAAAATGCATTCACAACAGAGCTCAGTTCAGGACACATTCAGACAGTGAAGACAAAGCTACATTGTAAGAGGGGAAAATTCACAAGTTACAACATCTGCTTAATAATGAAGGTCACCATTAACATACTCTAGAACTCTGCTTTCTGCATTGCATCTCCATTTAACGGAGAGTCCTACGTAAGGTCTGTTTGTTGACACTCAAAGCCTTCCATGTGATCAGTGCACACTTGTCTAAGGAGCACCTCTCCTCTTGCGAATGTGACCACCTGCAGGAAATGTGAATCAGCAACAGGAATTTACTGCCAGCTAATCAAGGCAATGAACTCTTGCAGAAGAAATCAGACATACCTGTTCAAGTAGAATTATGCTGTCAGTGATTTCTTCTTATTCTTGAGTTGCACTGTTATTTATATGACTGAACAAACTTTGCATGTGCAAACTTTCAAATTACAGCCACAAATGATTCAATTTGATTTGATTCAAGTTATTTACTGTTGTGACTTGAAAGTTAGACATAGAGTTGCTTAGTTATATGAACCAAAGTTAGTATAGCTTGAAAAGAGAAAGGAATGGCAAAAACATATAACTTTATTTTAAAAGGTACTGTACAATCAGTGATTGAAATCTAGTAATAAGTTGCAATTAGAATAGCCCAGTTGAACTAGTGAGATCCAGTGAATCAATTTCTCAATAAATTCCAATAGGCCTACTCTAGTTGCTGCCAGCTTTCATAGAATCATAATATCATAGAAAACTGAAGTTGGAAGGAGCCTACAAGGCCATCAATTCCAACCCCCTGCTCAATGCAGGAATATAATCAAAGCATATCTGCTTTGTGATTATCTAAGTTTTTCTTGAATGCCTCCAGTGTTGGAGGACTCACCAACTACCTTAATCATTCATTATGACATAAATACATGAGAAGGAGAGGCTCAGAAATCTCTTTTCAAAAGTCTAGGTTCACAGCAAGAATCAGATCAATACATTTCTGTCTTCTGCGCTGCAAGCACTGCAGATTCCATAGCACCTTAAACAACAAAAATTTACTAAAATACTACTAGCTTGTTGCTGCTGCTGCTGCTGTTGGCTTGGCACATGTATTTTTATTTTATACATCCATCCTCCATTTATTCCTGGGTCTGAACTAGAGATAGGCATGGACGACCTGTTTGGTGGTTTGTGCTGGTTGATCCTTCAGAAGAACAGGTGTTGAGCAGTTTCCAGCCCTGCCTCCTCTGGTGGGCACCCACTCAGAGGTAGCACCCTGGCTTCCATGCCATGCCTCCTCTGGGCACTGCCTGAGTTGATGCCCACTGGAGGAGGCTGGGCTGGGAAGTGCCAAACCCCTGTTCATCTGAATGACAAACTGGCACAAACCACTGAACCAGTGGTTTGTGCCCACCTCTGGTCTGAACTCAGTTCCCTATGTTTACTGACCAGCTTTGCAGAACTCATTTGTTAGCAAATAAGGTGGTCTAGATCAGCATTGGGTAGCATGGCTAGAATCTGGGGAAAACCCTGAAAATCAGATGGCATTGCAATCCTAAATGAAAGGTCACAAGCCTGAAACGGGATAGCTGTCTGTTTAGTATGGCTTTATTCTTGATTTCTGTATCATAGAACCGGACCACATAGCCTCCTTTGCACCTCTAAGGTTCAAAGCCCGCATTTCTTAGAAATATGTGTTGCTTTGATTTGTTCTTTACTGTTTCTAGGAGGCAAAACCGGGAGGCCTCAGTTGTAGCAGACCACGAACTTCCAGTTTTGAGAAAATGCCTTCATTCTGGGGGCTAAACAACTTGTTCTTGTTTATATAAGGAACTACCTGTCTTCTTAGGATCTTGCGCACACATTAAAGATCTTCAGGAGAGACTTCCTGAGAATATCAATAGCTACTGAGACCTGCTTGACAGGTATGCAGTAGAGGATGCTTTATTGCCTGACTTCCCCATTGTAGTATGCGCTGGCTTCAGACCTGTAATTAATTCCCACTCATTGCTTTTTGTGAGGCTATGCTAAACTGCCATACAATATTGTTTAATTTATTGTGATGATTTTAACTGCTCATATGTTTGGTTAATTTTAATGGTTTTTATGGTCATGCTTGGTTTTATTTAATTTTAACAACTATGTAATTAAATTTCTTTTTACTTCTTTTTACTTGTTTTAGGATATTTGTAATTACCTAGTAGTGCAAAGATGGAGAAAAAAGTATTACTACTACTACCATATTAATAAAACCCTCAATACTATACTGGGACAAGCAGTTTATGATGGATAAAACAGTTAATATCAATAAGCCAGATACTGGATAGGCAACAAAGAAGAACACAGAAAACATATAGTTATATATATATATATATAACTATATATAACTGTGACAAACCCAGACCTACTGGGATATGTCACACAGTTACACTAAGCTGCCACCAACCATTCCCTTTAAGAAGTCACACAGACCAGGGATGGATTTTTAAACAATAAAAAGAATAAGGTTTATTTTAAATACACACAGGGAAAAATAAACAATCAGGTGAATAGGATAAAGTAACGTGGCTTACTCTCACTCATACATGCATACAGTTTGGTTCACCCAGAACCCTTAACTTGAAGCACAGACCCTGAACCTATCAGTTCTGGCTAACCAACAGACACCTGAACCTATCAGGTTGGTACTCTGACACACAGTAGTACCCTGTCTGACACACAGACTCCCACACCAGCTTCTTCTTCCCAGCTGCTGCTTCGTCACACCCCAGTGTCTCCCAGCATCTCATATTTATACAGTACAGCCCCTCCTCCTGATGTCCCGCCTTCCACTCCCCATAGGATGGAACTTTCCCTCCAAACCCATGACAGACAGGTAACATCAGTGCTGTATGTAACACCTCCCCTCTTTATAAGTTGTTTTGTAGGGGGAAAGCTAAGGTGCTTTTCACCAAAAAACAACCTGGGTAAAATATACAACAACAGTTATACATTCAATACCATATCATACTTACTCATACTTACATTCTAAGTTAACCATAGCAAATAGGCATTTAAACATTTACCATATACATTACATTAATTTACCTTTATTCATACAAACCAAGTTCAAAACCAGGTACATTTTACTTTTTGTCATCATTATATACACATAGTCCATGTTTCTTTCGCCGTCTTCATTCTTCAGGTCTTCTTGATAAGGCGTCAGCAACACAGTTCACTGACCCTCTGACCACCTTCACTTCAAAGTCATAGTCCTGTAGGTTTAAAGCCCACCTCATAAGTTTGCTATTGTGGGTTTTCATTGTCTTTAACCATTGCAATGGTGAATGGTCAGTACACAGAATAAAATGTCTTCCCCAGATGTAAGGCTTGGCCTTCTGGATCGCGTAGACTATGGCCAAACACTCCTTCTCCACGGTTGCCAAATGTCTCTCACCTTTTTGAAGTTTCCTACTCAGGTAGGACACTGGATGCTGGTCACCATTCTCATCCTCCTGGCACAGAACTGCTCCTACCCCGCTGTTAGACGCATCGGTGTAGATGATGAACTCCCGGTCGAAGTCTGGAGCACGCAGGACAGGATAGTTGATTAACGCCTCCTTCAACCTCTGGAACGCCGCCTCACAGTCGCTGGTCCACGGGATGCGGTCATCAGCCCTCTTCCTCGTCAGATCGGTCAGCGGAGCCGCAATCTCGCTAAACCTCGGGATGAACTTTCTGTAGTAGCCCACCAACCCAAGAAATGATTTGACCTTTTTCTTGGTGTTGGGTCTAGGCCAATCACGAACAGCTTCTATTTTGGCCTCCAGGGGTTTTATCACTCCTCCCCCTACCATGTGGCCCAAGTATTTTATTTCTGGGCTACCCAGCTGACACTTGCTGGCCTTTACCGTTAGCCCGGCTGCACTTAACCTCTGCAGCACTAACTCCAGGTGTATCAGGTGATCTTCCCAGGTATTACTGAAGATCCCTATGTCGTCAATGTAGGCCACTGTAAAGTCACTGAGCCCTGCCAAGGTCTGGTCCATCAGCCTTTGGAATGTGGCTGGTGCATTTCTGAGACCAAAGCTCAGGACTCGAAACTCATAGAGACCAAAAGGGCTGCAAAAGGCAGTCTTTTCTTGATCCCTGGGATCAATTCTCAATTGCCAATATCCCTTTACCAGGTCCAATGATGAGATGAACCGACAACCCCCTATGGTTTCAATCAGGTTGTCTAGCCTGGGCATTGGGTAGGCATCAGGAGTGGTTACACGGTTTAATTTCCTGTAATCGACACAAAACCTAATGCTCCCATCAGGCTTGTCCACAAGGACTATCGGAGAGGACCAAGGACTAGAAGAGGGGACGATTATGTTCTCCCTCAGCATCTCGTCCAGCTCCTTCCGCACCTTGTCCCTATAGGGTCCCGTTACTCGGTATGGGGATACTGCCTGCGGGGGTGCATCCCCTGTGTGGATCCGATGCATCACTCCCTTCACTATCCCCGGCTTGTTGGAAAACACCTGTTGATATTTACTAAGCAGCATTTTTAGGTCTTGCTGCTGATCTTGGGTGAGTGCAGGACTGATCTTTACCTCCTCTGGGTTGTATTTTACTTCCCCTCTACCCTCCCAGAAAGGTAATTCAGCTTCCTCACTCTCAGCTGCTTTTATCGCGAACAAAACCCTCTGTTCCCCTCTGTAGTAGGGTTTTAGGGCATTCACATGAACCACCCTCCTTGCTTGGTTCTCCTCCTGCTCTATAAGGTAGTTCAGGTCTGACATCTTGGAAATGACCCTATATGGTCCTGCCCATTTGAGCTGCAGTTTATTCTCTCTGCAGGGCCTAAGCCAAAGCACTTCCTCCCCTGGGTCAAAGTGCCTCTCTCTAGCTTTGTGGTCATACCATGTTTTCTGTCTGACCTTCTGAGCTTGCAGGTTTTCTGCTGCCAGCTCTAGATTTCTCCTTAGGTCATTCATCAAGGTGTCTATGTATGTCACAACGTCTAGTGGGTCATCCTGGGTGATCTGCTCCCAGTCTTGCTTGATCAAATCAAGGGGCCCTTTCACCCCTAAGTGTGCAGCAGACATGTCAGAGTGACCCCTTTGTAAGATCATGGGGCGATACTTTTCAGGTACCACCAGCTGACTTCTGATCCCATCTCCCCCTTTTGAGATATTCCTCAGGGTTTCTCTATATAAAATCCCCTTTTTCTCTATAAATCTCACTGGGGTTTCAGGTGTTAGCTGGGCGTCAGTCACCTGTTCAAAACACTTTTGGAGAGTGGCGTCTGCCTTTTGCTCCTGTCCAAATCTGCTGTCTGTGGTTAAAGTTTCCACCACAGCTTCTGAACTCCCCTCTGCTTCCGTCTCTGGCTCATCATTACCCCCCTGAACTGTCCCTGTGGTGGCTTGTGAGCGTGTAATCACTAGCACCCGTTTCACATGTTCAGCCAGGTCATTTCCCACGAGCACGGCTGCTGGCAGAGTCGATGAAATCGCTAGCCGCCAATCTCCCCTCCAGCCTTGAAAGTTGACAGGTACCTCTGCTACTGGCAGAGAGATTACCTGCCCCTCAATCCCTGCCACCTTTATGCTCTCATTTGGGATTATAAACTCCCTAGGAATAATATCTGGATGGCACAGGGTTACCTGGGAACAAGTGTCCCGCAGCCCCCTATACTGACGGTCAAGTATTCCTACGTCCACCCCGGCTGTCTCAAACAACTGAGAATCTGTTTTCACCAGCAAGCAGCGCTTTACCTCCACAAGAGGACCATTTTCCTCAGCCTGATCAGCAGAGGTAGCTGTTCCAGACTGAGTAGCCATGGCAACAGGCTCCCTCAGTGACACTGAGCCTTGCTCTTTCTGGACACAGAACACAGCTTTTGGCTTGGTCCCACTAGAATCCTGAGGCACCATTCCTTTTAGCTGCTTCAATTTCTCACACTCTGAGATTAGATGACCCTTTCCCTGACAGAAATAACATTTTCTGGTGTATTTTGATTCTCTCTCATCTTGTTTTGGTTTTCCCTCCAAAATCTGAGGTCTTAGTTTCATGTCTGAGGGCTTCCCTTCACCATGGGCCCCTCCCCCTTGCTGGCTTTTCCCTGGTCCCTGAGAGTACTTGCTGTAGGTTTCTTTGGGTTTACCTACAGATTTCCCCTCACCCAAGGGCTTTCTTATTTGGGAAATAAAATCTGCAATCTCTGCGGCTGCTGCCACAGATTTCGGTTTCCTTTCCCTCACCTGGAATTTCAATTCCCCATGCAGGACTGAATAGAACTGTTCCAGCGCTATCAAATCTTTAAGCTGCCCATAGGTCTCTGTCCCTTCCTGCGATAGCCATTTCTCAAGCAGCCTCACCAATTGGGCCCCCACTTGGGTAAAAGTCTGTTCTGGTTTTTTTGTGAGGGACCTGAATCTTTGTCTCAGCTGCTCTGCATTTATCCCATGTCTGGCAAACACCAGCTTTTTAAACTCTGCAAAATCTTTCATCAGTTCCTCAGGCATCTCGGCATAAACCTCAGCCAGGCTACCACTGATTAAAGATCGCATGATGGTCATCTTCTCAGTTTCCCTCACTGAGAAGTCCACAAACGCTCTTTCCACTAAGGAAAAGAACACCTCGGGACAATCTCCCTTGTGGTACACAGGGAATTTCTTCAGGTCAGCTTTAGACAGTTGGCCTCCCTCAGAATCCCTATTATTATTATTGTTCTGGTTCATCAGTTCCAGTTTTCTTAATTCAAACGCCATTTTCTCTCTCTCCATTCTTTCTTCTCTCTCCATTCTCTCTCTCTCTAATGCCAATTCAAATTGCCGCTGTTTCTCTCTTTCCCTTTCTTCTCTTTCCCTTTCCTCCATTTCAAATTGCCTCATCCTCAGTTCATGCTGTTGGGCTATGAGCAATTTTCTGAGTTCTGGGTCTTGCTCTCCTGTGCTGTCACCTTGCACTGAGCCAAATTCCTCCTCAGAACCTTGGTCAATCTGGGGGTCTTTCACTTCACTCATGTCTGCTACTTGGCTTCGAGTCAAGGGCATAATCCCCCCTCAGAACAGGCTGCTTTAAAAAGTCAAGCCTCAAAATAAAACGACCACTTTTTTCCTTTTTGCCTCAGAACCAGCTCTCCCTAGAGATTGCTGCTGTTCTTCAGCACTAAACTTGCAACAGTATCGAGTCAGAGCCTACCCCCCTCTGCTGGGCCTCTCAGCTGGCAAGCTAGCTCACTGTTACTACGCAGTTTTGCCTCAGCTTTTTCCCGCCAAAACTAGGCTGCCTCAGAGCACCTTAATCTAAGTCTCCCCAGTTGGCACGTTCTTCTACTAGCGCACCTCCCCGTGAGGTACACCTAGAAGATTACCTACGCGCCTCAGACTGTCCCTGACTAGACCCCCCTTGCTCTGGGCACACTTGCCAAGGCTTTGCTGGACCACTGGACAACTGGACCAGTCGTATCCCACACGCTGGACACCAATCAATGTGACAAACCCAGACCTACTGGGATATGTCACACAGTTACACTAAGCTGCCACCAACCATTCCCTTTAAGAAGTCACACAGACCAGGGATGGATTTTTAAACAATAAAAAGAATAAGGTTTATTTTAAATACACACAGGGAAAAATAAACAATCAGGTGAATAGGATAAAGTAACGTGGCTTACTCTCACTCATACATGCATACAGTTTGGTTCACCCAGAACCCTTAACTTGAAGCACAGACCCTGAACCTATCAGTTCTGGCTAACCAACAGACACCTGAACCTATCAGGTTGGTACTCTGACACACAGTAGTACCCTGTCTGACACACAGACTCCCACACCAGCTTCTTCTTCCCAGCTGCTGCTTCGTCACACCCCAGTGTCTCCCAGCATCTCATATTTATACAGTACAGCCCCTCCTCCTGATGTCCCGCCTTCCACTCCCCATAGGATGGAACTTTCCCTCCAAACCCATGACAGACAGGTAACATCAGTGCTGTATGTAACAATAACTACTCTGGGCGGCTCACAACATTCAAAGTAAAAAACAATTGACATATAAACCAATTTTACCATAATTTACAACAATTAATAATCATTCAAGAGGAGGACTTCCTGCCCTTTCTCCCTGCCTTTTTGGCTTCGGAGGTTTCAAAGGGCTTCCTCCAACAGTGGAGGAAGCTTTTGGAAAGCTCCAAAGGCAGGGAGGAAGGGCAGGAAATTTGAATTTCCCACCTTTTCTCCCTGGCTTTTGGGTTGTTGGTTTTTTTTGGACTTATATACCGCCCCATAGCACTACAAGCACTCTCCGGGCGGTTTACAATTTAATTATACAAGCTACACATTGCCCCCCCCAGCAAGCTGGGTACTCATTTTACCGACCTCGGAAGGATGGAAGGCTGAGTCAACCTTGAGCCGGCTACCTGGGATTTGAACTTCAGTTCGTGAGCACAGTTTTAGCTGCAGTACAGCGTTTTAACTCGATCTGCGTTCGCAAGTAGGGTCTGCTACTTGCGATGAGATCGGGTTCGTAACCCAAAACGTTCGCAACTAGGGTCGTTCGTAAGTCGAGGGCCTACTGTACCAATTGTGACATTCCTTCTTTTCCTCACTGCCACCAGTGGATTTCCTTTATCCACAATATACAAAGAACTTTAGTCAGACACTTGTTTGGTTACTTCCAACAGAACTTATTTATTGAAGTGTATTTCATTTTAATCAGAATCACAGATGTTCTTTATTCAATGCATACAATCAAATCATTAAAATATCATATATCTTGCCACATAACTAATCACCACCTGCTCTATCTATTAATCTTGACCAGCTTATCTCTATAAGTATATGTTCTCACTATCTCCCTGACTATCTCTCTCTCTCTGCAAATTCTATATCTCCGTTCCATCTCTTCTGCCAAATCTTCTTATATCCCTTGACTCCGAAACTCCACTCCTCCACTCTTCTCATAGGCTCATGCAAATGAGATCCTGAATATGATTGACAGGAATGATGTGGGGCAATCATCACACATACATTATAATGTATGTATATTTTATATGTATACACACACATATATACATAGTTGTGACATTTGCTCCTTGTGGCCCCTGTTTGTTTCCCCCAAACAGAGATCTCACGAAGGCAAACAAACAAACAAAAAACACCTTTCCACACGCTGCCACCAGTTGATTTCTTTATCAACATGCTTTACTTAGGAAAGACAAAGGCCTATTCATCACTGTCTTTTGAATACAACAGGTTTATTGATTACAAATGTTTCTATAATAATTCAGAAGTATCTTCTTCAGATTCATCAAGCATCAATAACAATCTTCTATATTATCTCACAGGTTACTATTCACTCCTCAGACTAATCACTTCTCATATTCCCAAACTAACTCTCTCTCCCTGTCCCTTAAAACTCAGATTCAGACTGTAAACTCACTTCTCCTCTCTGGCTCCACCTTTCAACATCTCTAGTGGCCCCACCTCTCAACCACATCAGCATAAAACATGAATATTGCATGACTTATTTAACATAATAAGGGTGAACACCCCAATAGTGTAATATATGTAACATCTATCTGTAAATATATTATGTTATACAAATATATATTATATAATTATAAATACAAATAAATACATAATACATAATTACATAATGACCAGTGTATTAATTTTGCAACTCAGTTTCTTTCTTGATTGTTTTCAGTTTTAGCCATGCCATTAATATATATTAATTTTTTTGAAAATTTCCATCACAGCAAGGATGGCAGATTTTGGAAAATTTCTAAAAACTAAGGTATCTTGTTTCAGTGACAGTTTGCTAGTTGATCAGACAGCCACTTGGGTTTTGCCTGCCAAGAGGCCTGGTTCCCATATCTTGTCATAGTCAGAAGGCAAGGAAAGACTAACCCAGCAACCTACGTGTCTCGCCTCCCATACTGGCAGTCCTCCATTACTATAATGATGTTGCGGGGGGGGGGGAATCAATTATCTTGTCTTGGATAATACCCTGTTTTCCCCAAAATAAGACCTAACATGAAAATAAGCCCTAGTTCGATTTTTCAAGATGCTCGTAATATAAACCCTACCCCAAAAATAAGCCCTAGTTAAGTGAAACCCCACCCTCCGCCATTGTGCAGCAACCAGAAGATGATATGACTGCATTTGAATAGGTGTACAGTAGATCTTTGTACATGACAAAAATAAAACATCTCCTGAAAATAAGCTCTAATGTGTTTTTTAGAGCAAAAATTAATATAAGACCCTGTCTTATTTTCGGGGAAACACAGTAGCTGAGATTACGCCCTTTGTCTCCTTGCTGTAATGGGTTATTTCAATGGTTCCCAACCTTAGGTAACCCACCTGTTCTCGGACTGCAAATTTCAGAAACCCTGAGTACCACAAGTGGGGGTGAAGGCTTCTGGGTAGTCCAAGAACATCTGGTTGAGAACCACTGATTGGTTTATTTGATTTTTTTAAGGATTTGCTTCCAATAGTTTGAATAGTTCTTGTAATTCATTTTCTTTGATCACCCCAGATCCTTGATGTTTTTGCCATTTTTTCAAGATTTTGGCCTTTTTCTTGCATAACCAACTCTTTTTACAAGAAACATTTCTGAGTAAGACATTTTGTTTCCTGAAAATAGCTGGAAGTCTCACTTAGCACTGTAACATTTGCCTGTAGAAAATTCAAGCCCACCCAACTTAATGCACAGCTTTGTTATACAGTAATAGTTACAGACTATTACTTTCAGAGAGAAAGGTCTACACTGATTAGAGTTCCTTTATTATTATAATACTGGTGTGCTGCTGTACTAATCACTTTATTGCCCTTCGTTCAGGAACTCACTGTCCTTGTCAGCTGTCACAGGATGCATCACAAACTCTGATAAAGTAGACTTGTCCATTAAAGCTCACATTTTAAAAATGTAACCATGTTTTAGTCTTTATTTGATCTTTAATTTTTTATTTTTTACTTTTAATTTGTTTTTACTTATAAATCTGATAGTCGTGACCCGCTTAACGATTGCCCCACATTACGACGAATCTGCTTTACGACGATGATTTTGCGATCCAAAACAATGGTCTAAATGGGGGAATTTCACTTAGCGATGATCGGTTCCCTGCTTCGGGAACTGATTTTCGCTTTACAACAATCAAAAACAGGTGATCGCCTGGTTTTTAAAATGGCTCCCCGCTGCGCTTAGGGACAGATTCCTCGCTATACAGGCACTGAAAATGGCCGCCGTATGGAGGATCTTCACTGGATGGTGAGTTTTTAGCCCACTGAAACGCATTGAATGGTTTTCAATGCGTTTCAATGGGTTTTTAAATTTCACTTTATGACGTTTTCGCTTAACAGCGATTTTTCTGGAACTGATTATCATCGTTAAGCAAGGCACCACTGTATATCATTGTCAGTACAAAATGGTGAATTCTGGACCTTCTCAGTAGCAATCAGTTTGCACTTGTTGGTGTGTGCAGCCTCTGACACTAAACCTGTACTTTGCTCTTCTTCTAGTATAGGTTTGATATTCCATCTGAGTTCTAAGATCCAATCTAAGTTGATCCTAGGATTAACAACATCTTAATTGGGATGTTGGCTTCCCATTTGTTAGCAGACTTATTTGGTGAGGAAAAAAAGGTAACATTGTTTCCATTTAATGGTGAAAGGAACAAACCCACAAAGCTTTGTAGCCCCATTTAGCAAATACCATCCCTTTGAAATAGCTGTGAGAAGAAACTTCAAGGACAAGCTACTTATCTTTTGAATACCCTAGCTTTATACTCAGTATCTGGAATCTCTCTGAGTTGCCTACAATCTAAACTATCCTCCTAGTTTGAACATCTAAGTGACCTCTTTAATCCCACATGTTCTCCAATTTTTTTTGGCTTATCTCCTGTTTTAGAATATCCTTTAAATTATTTCAATCTACTGACTAATCCCACGCAACAGAGAGCTTTCATGCTAGCTTGGTTTAACAGCTTCCTGTTGGCCATGCATTTTGGCCGTTTTTCCAAAATCCCCAAAGACAAAACATTTTGCTTTTTCTGTCATTTGCTGCCTGACAACTTAGACCATATTCTTTTTAGATGGCCAGCACACCACTCCCATCGTGAACTCTTTTCAGATCTCTGGCTGATTCCCTTTTCGGGTCACTTCCCTGATTTTCTTCCTATCTTCTTTAGTGATCGCTGTGCTCCCCTCACTGAGGCGGTGGCAAACTACTTAACTGAAGTTTTGAAAGTTACTGTTGCCTTACAATGTTGAATTCTCCTTACCCCATTCTCATGATTTTGTACTTCCTCATTAATGTTGATTTTGTCTATATTCCCTGAGTTACTGCCTAATGCCAATAAAGGTTTATCGTATTTTATCAAAACTATTCTCCCATAAAACATTGTGTTTAACTAGATAAAGTAAAACTCTTAGGCAGTCACAGAGATAGTAGTTTCATTGAAGGGTTGTAGCAGTTACAGTAGGAAAATCATCTTTCTTCTTACCAGCTGTTTCTCCCACCAACCTGTTGAGTGCTGCCAGTGCTAAATTGGAAGTCCAGCCTATTGTGGAATTTTGCTCATTGAAGAGCCACCGAACTGCCTTTCAGTACTGACAAAACACCAGGTACAGGATAAATAAAATACTATTCTGGCTGTGTCTAATTAGTAGTACTAATTAATTTTAGTAGTACAGAGACATGGCTGGGGGGGGGCAGAGATTTGGAATGAATAGTCAACACAGCTCCTTCACCTCTTCTACATTAGTAAAGTAAAGGAAAAGTGGTACTTCTCTTCCTGAGAAGGACAGTAGGACATTTTGTACTAGCACTGATCTCCAGAGTTGTATGCAAGAAGCTTTCCTAGCCCTAGCTACTTGTGAAGCATCCTGACTTTGTACCCTGAGAAGTATAATATTAGGCTAGTAAAGAGTGACTCAGTTTTACCTGGAGATCCCCCCATCCTCATTCACTATATAAAAAACAACACATAGGCATGTATCATCACCATTTTGCTTCATGAACGAAGGTTCTTTGCTAGCAGGCTCACAAAAGAAGACAGTGAGTAATGGAAACAATTGCAAACAACTCAAACATGCAGACTTACATTTTCAAATCATACACAGCTTGATCTAATGTGTGTTGTTGTGTAACTCCCACTGATTATATGTTGGGGTGCCATTCCCAAGTTTGCTAAGTCACATTGTTGTTGTAGTGGGGGACACCCTCCTAGCATGATGCAGCTCCTACTGAAAGGTGTCGTTACCCATTCTTCTTTCTCATAGGTGATAGAGAGCTTGCTTAATTGCCTTTCCTTGGGCCAATCCTAATGGCATTATGTAAACATCGCCCTATGTGAACTCTGCAAAATACTGTATCTGCAAAATACTGTCAACTATCTGTGAGCCTGTAAGGTTAATAAACACAGTCCTCCTGGGGGCAGGGCAGTCATCTTATTTGAGGTCCTCTTCTACTAGTCACCCATCAGGAGCACTGCTGGCAGACATCCTTCTGTGTGTGTGGCTGACTTCTTTAACTTCCATTCTCTAAGACTATTTGCTGTCCTAATTACTTGTGACTACATAAACTATCAGCCTGCTCATTTTGTGACTCCAACAATTATAGGCACTAGAAATGTGATCTCTAATGGCAAAAGTGGGCTTGTGACAGATGTGCATGACAATATAGTGAACTACCTGCTTGGCAAGAAGACTACAGATGCCAACTGTCATCTGTTGTTATGTGCCATCAAGTATTCTCTGACTTAGGGAGACCCTATGAATAAGTAACCTCCAAAATGTGCTGTGCTCAGTGCCTGAAAAAGCTGTGGCTTCCTCTATGCAGTCAAAGCTGTGGCTTCCTCTATGCAGTCATATTCCGTCTTCCTCTTTTTCTGCTGTGAACAACCTTTTCCAGCTTTGTTGACCAATGACATCAGGAAACAAGCTTGTGCAGTCCTGGATACTTGGTTTAGGGTACTAGGGTACTGGTGTGCCTGGTGTGCTCTGGTCCATGGGGTCACGAAGAGTTGGATATGACTTAAGGACAAAACAACAACAACTAGGTTAAAGGCTGCACACCAAGGTAACTGTATTCCTGGAAATGCTAACTGTTTCATGCACAAGACCAGCCAGAAATGTGAAGCTTGAGGAGTCTCAATGCATGGATAAGATGATGGTTGTCCTGCTGCCAGTCAAGTGAAATTCAATGCCATAGTTCAACATTCAGTAAGAAAGAAGGAAAGAAGGCTGAAGAGAAGCTAAGTGCATTCCTTGTATATGTTGTCACTGCAAAAGATGGAGGGCAGAGACCCCTTCCTGAACAATTTTTCAGGAAGGAAGTCTAAAGACCCCTCATTTTTGCAGAAAGTCAGGAAATTTTCCTGGTGCTGGGGCAAATCGTAATAGGCAGTCTCAGCATGGCAAGACTCTATTAGCATACAGCAAGAATTTTTTCAGCTACTCATCACATCCCTAGCAATTAGCATACATTAATATGTTGCTCATTATTGGAAAGGCATTGTTGCTGCAGTTCTCTAGCTCACTGTTTTAGGTGACCACGGTTGTCGATCTTAATACCATTGTTAGTTCTAGCTAGAGTAGATCTCAATGAAAACTTGGTAATGAACACTTTGGTAAGTTGCATTGTTCACTGGGTCTACTTTAGTTAGGACTAATAATTGGATTTAGGTAATTGGATCCATCTCCTGCCAACCTAACAGTTTGAAAGCATGTAAAAATGTGAGTAGATAAATAGGTACCACCACGGTGGGAAGGTAACGGCATTCCGTGTCTAGTCGCGCTGGCCACGTGACCACGGAAACTCATCGAACAAACGCTGGCTCTATGGCTTGGAAACGGGGATGACCACCGCCCCCTAGAGTCGGACACAACTGGACTAAATGTCAAGGGAAACCTTTACATTTACCTAATTGGATCCATAATATCCCTTCAAAAATTCTCAGGTCAAATATCAAAATGCCGATCTAATAATACTACTGTACATTGTATGCCTCCAAGGACTGGCCTGTACACCAGAGTACTGTACTGGAAAGTTGCCGTGGTAGGGTCTTATATTTGATTGATTTTGCTTTGTCTACTGATATACCCACTTTCTGTCCTACATTTCTACTTATCCTGGCAGTGTCAAGAGTATGTGACTCTACTCTAGAAATCTAGGACTTGTGTGTTCACAAACTGAAATTGTGATTACCACCTTGATCTGTCGAGATCTATGCAGATCTAAATGCCCCCCTGCTCCCTTGAGAGGTATTAATAACATGCCTGTCTCCCAAGGGGATATTGTAACCTAAGGCACTGAAAATACCTTTGAGAGAAATCTTGCACGTGTGGGCACCAGTAAGTGTTGTTTAAGTAGGACAGTAAGCCATTTACTCACTAGAGTGCATTCTAGCCCTCTGAAGTTGTACATACAGGGAGTGTAAACGATACTGGGCATTGCTTTTAAAAAAAGCAACATCTTTCATTTAAGGGGGAACTGCAGGTAGATCCGAGGTCCCTCACTATGCACAGCAGCGGTGAAATCTAGCTGGATCTCGATTCCCGAAGGTTGCAGGATGGCGCCGCATCTTTTTGCGCTACCACCGCATCGAACTGCTCGGGTGTCCGCTGCTCCGTGAATGAACCAGGACGCAACCTGCCATTTATCCTCTCCTTTCCTCTCCGTTTTTTTCTTCTCTGCCCAGCCATGGGGGCATGCAGGACGTCAGCCTCGTCCCCGGCAGGGTCCCGAAACAGCAGGGCGCTGCTGGCGACGCCTTTTCCCTCCCGCTCCCTCCCTGCCCAGGAGCCCCGCTCGGCTCCGAGGCCAGCTCCTCCTTGCCCGGGAGCGCCGCTCTGTCCGCGGCCAGGGCTGCGCGAAGCGAGGGAGACTCGGTCCCGCCTGCTGGGAGGTGACGACAACGAGGGCTGCCCCATGGAAAGATCCCCTGATGCAGGCAAGGTGCCGGGCGGGGAGGGGGGCGCACGGAGAGCAGCTCTGGCACCGGGAGGGGCCAGAGGGAAAGAGCGTCTGCTGGAAGGACCGGGAAGCGGCGGCGGCGGCGGCGGCGGCAGCAGCGGGCTGACCTTCGCCTCTCTCTCCCCCCCTCTCCAGGGACCTCTGGCTGGTGCAGCGGGTGGCTCCGGAAAGGGGAACTCGGGATCTCTCAATGTCACTAGCGGTCCATCTGCACAGCTGATGGTGAGGGCCCCGCTCTGAAGCCCGGAGACGAGGAAGAGGAGGAGGAGGAGGACGAAGAAGAAGAGGAGGAGGAGGCGGCAAGAGAAAGTAATGAGAAGTTGAGCGAGCCTCAACGGTCCTCTTTCTTCTTTCCTTCCTCTCGCCAGCCCATCCCGCCAAAGGCAGCAGCAGCACCGGCGGCGGCGTCCCGCAGCAGGTGGAGGGGCTGCGAGAGGGAGCCAGGCGGGGAGCGCTCGGCCTCTCCCTCCTGGGACAGCCGCCACCGCCGCAGCAGCGCAGGTGAAGGAGCGGGAGCCGAAGAACCCCCTCCATTTCGTCGACGAGGGAGGAGGGGACGGAGGGGCGGCGGGAAACGTCGCCGCGGGAAAGCAGAAGGGGGTCCGGCCGCCAGTGTGACTCTAGCTTCCGAGGGCGAGCCGGGGGGGGGCGGCAGCTCCTGAAGCGAGGTAAGAAAAGGGGGAGGGCAAAAACCGGAGCAGAGGCGCGCGCGTATTTGGGGGTGGGGAACCCCTATGCCGGGGCTGCCTCTCGACCCCTGACCGAGAGGGAGGCTGCGGGTCGTGGGCATTCGTATTTCCGGGAGAGCCGGCGACGAGACGGGATGCCGCTGAAGGGGAAAGGACACGGGCGCCCAAAGGGATGCGGGCGGGCGTGGGCGCAGGTGGGAAAGTTGGGAAGGCGCGCTCCCGCGGCCGGTGTGGACGCGGGGTGTGTGCACGGGGTGTGTCCTTGGGTCTGTATGTCTTTATACAGTATACATACGAATGTGTGTGTGCGCGCGCTCTCTCTATCCAGCCCTCCGGTTCGAGCAGGAGAGAGAGAGAGAGAGAGACGAAGTTGCGCGGTGTGGGTGTGTACTGTGTTATGTGTGGAGGGGCTTGCTTGCCGGGCCCCCGCCGTGAACTCCCGCGGGAAGAACCCTAACTGAACGGGGTGGGTCCCTGAGGAACGCGAGGAAGCTGCGGGTGGGGAATCCAATCCCGCCATAGCAGGGACAAGTGTCGGGTTTTTTTGGCGTTTAAAAAAAAATAGGGTTCCTCTAGGCTGGGGAGCAGATCTTTCTCCCTATCCCAGGGCAGGCGGTCGCAAACGTAAAAAGCCCGCATGGGCGCGCGTCCTCGTGGGGAACGGGTGTGAAAGAGCGCGTGCGCGTGCACCCTCTCCCCATTCTTTATATAAAATTATAATGATGACTTCACTTGTCTCGGACGGGCTCCTTGTCCCACTCCAGACCCATTTGGACGGTTCCCCTCCTCGCTCGCGTCCCTTTCCTCCTCCTCCTCTCGCCTGCCGAACGAAGTTTGGCCAGAAGGGCCGAGCCTCGGTTGCCCTATAAAGGGCGGAGGAAGTCGCTTGAGGGACTGAAAGGAAAAAAAGCCAAGCGCGGGAGCGCCTGGGGGGAACGGAGAGCTTGAAGGGCGCAGGATTAGGGCCTCGCGGGGGAGGGTCGTGAGGGCCTCCACCTGGGCGGCGCGGAGACTGGCAGCCCTGTGAGGGAAGCCAGCCTGGGCCTAGGCCATATGGGGAAGGCTGGTCTCTGAGGAGAGGAAAGAGGACGGCGGGTGGTGTGTGCTTGCTAGGTGTACCTTGGTGAAGGAGATAATCTTCAGAGGGAGTAAGAAGACTTGAGGAAGTTTATGTAGTAGAGGCAGTATAGAATAGTATCTGTGGGAAGCTAGGACGAACTCTTGACAAAAGGGAATTTTGGGAAGTTATCTTTCAAAAGGGAACCTTAGAAGATGATCTTAGGCCAAGGTCTACTTCTGGGGAGTCTCCCTTTTTTTCAGGGCATAAATTAGAATTTCAGGCCAGTACCCAAAGGCTGAGATTGTCTGTTCCTGTTCTTAAATTGGAAGCTGAAGTGAGTTCTTTTCTAAGGCTTGTCTTTGAATAATGTTGATTGGTTGTGCAGCCTGCAGGAAAAAAAGGCTGTCTAGGCAGCAGGACAAAAGGGTGGTGTATGGAAGTAAAAGGAGTAGTTAGGAAGCAAGCAGGGCAGGGCAAATGGCTGGTTTGAACCAGTGAAAAGAAAACCCAACATTGGGGGCAGGTGCTGAAAGTACAGTACAGTATTCCTCTGGGAAATCATAGGCCAGTGTCACTGTAGAGGACATATATACAGAAAAGGCATAAGTTGCTTCTTTGGGAAATGGTGCTGAGTTCTCGACAAAGTGCTAGTGAAAGTGTATGTCTTTGCCTGTATCTTTTGACAAGGGACAGGCAGAAGCAGTATTAATGCAGGATAGGTAATATCTACGTCTATTCCACGTGAGAGGGTAGCAGGACCTTGTGACTTTTGGCAGAATAAAATCCCAGATACAGTTTGACTTTGCTGATTCTCTTCTGCTGCACCACTGCAGTAAGCACCTCCTCTCCATCTGTTTCTTTCCACTGCTACTGTTTCTTCACATTCTTTGCCCTTTTCAGAATTGTGATACCGCCATCTTGTCATAATTCCCACAATACTACAGTCATGTAAGACACCTGTTATTTTTATGTAAGAGATGCATGTTCATTTTATGTTGACTAAAAAGCTAATTTGTCTCCAAAGTTATTGCCAGATAAAAAGTTACTTCCGACTGTGACCATGAAATCAAAATATTCAAACCTCTTTGAATATTATTTGGCTGCTAAACAATTATTTGGTGTAAGAAATGTCCAAATCAGCTAAACAGCCAAACACATAGTTAAATACAGTGCAGACATTTAGCTGTCCAACAACCGGCAGAAATAGTAGTCCTTTAGTCTTATTGAGATAATTTTGTACCATTAGCGTGTTCTCTCACTACTATCAGAGGAAATAGAGCCAGAAACATATCCTACAGATAAGGTGTATGGTGATAAAAAACAAATAAATAGTCAGAAACTTGTCAAACCAATAAAGGTGATTGCATAATTATTTTCACTAATTTGTCTCCAGTAATTTTTGCTAGAAATAAGATACTACAGTATTTTGAAATAGAATGTTTGAATGAATATTTCTCAAAGTAGATTTAGTATTCTTTGTTGCATAACTTCTATCCCACCTGTCTAACAAGGAACTCAAGGGCAGTGTACATACATAGTATTCACCATCTGATCTTCATAATAGCCTTGTGAGGTACATTAGATTAATGAAAAATATAGTCATCCAGTGAGTTTGCTTAACTGGAAATTTCAGACTGAGTCTCCATCTCAATTAAGGACTTTGATAACAATATTCATGTGCCGTCAAACCAATTCTGACTTTTGGTAGAGAATTCTCAGAAGTGATTTGCCATTCCCTTCCTCAGGAGGCACCTTGGGATTGTGTAGCTTGCCCAGGGCCACACAGGGTGGTTCTGCTTGTAGGAGGTACAGTGGAGAATTGAACTCGTAATTTAAATTGATTTTTTTTCTTTTAAAAAATCATTATCTTTTCTCCACTCTGCCAGGATCTACATTACGGTATCAAGACTAGAAGCTAGCTATGTTGATCTGATGGCAAATGATCTGTTGTGAGGAGAAAGAAGGTATTCTGATGAAAATTACCTGCCATTTACCCAGTTAATAAGATCCTATGGGGTACAGATCTATCTTAATAGTTTAATCTCCAGATGTTGTATTAGTACCATACTATTATGTGACAATGCTGTCTAAAGATATTGCTGGTTCTATAATTTGATACTAGTACAACACTTAATTAAGGGAGCTGCATTTAACTTTTTAAAAGTTTACTTTAAATTTTTTTTATTGGGGCTGAAAAATGTAGTCATATGAGTCATAGGTTATACTGTTCCAATCTTTCTTGCTTGCTGTTGTCTGTGCAGCATCAAATGTACTACAAAAATGGTAATGCCATATATGAAAAATAAAAATTAATTTTAAAGTTTAGATATTGTACATAAATATTCCAGTTTCTGTAACTCTGTCTTCTATATCTTCATGAAGTCATTTAACACTGCTGGAATGTGTACAATAGGACTAGCTGTAAATCACTGTCTTGAATTGTGTTTGCCTCAATGCTGAATGTTAACATTCATATTTCTAATTCTTAAAATTCATGTTTTAATGTACCAAATCTATGCATTGTCCGACTACTTGACAGTGTTGACAGCTGCATATTCCTGCATTCTCTTTGAGGTGTGTCTTGGCTTGGCATCTGTTATTATGCAATAGTATTCCTGTTGCTAATTTTTAATGACAAGTATAGAAGTGACCTGTATTCTAATATTTTCTAATAATTATAGCATCTTTTAGCTTTCTGATATATTTAAGAGTTTTGTTCCTTTTGTCAGTAATTGATGCCAAGCATCTTCATATGTCTGCAAGTATATTTATCTTTTAGTATGATAACATAGATCTTGTGCTCTTTTCAAGGGTATTTTTAAAAACTGAGACATACATTACACTTCACAATTCAAACTTTAAAAAACTGAAAAACAATGATTAAAATATAGGAAAAAAACAACCTAAGCAAGACACAATTTTATACACAAGACTTCAAAATTATAACACTGTGCCCCCCCCCCCCCCGCCCCACTGGAGATAAAACCAGTTCTCTGTCCTTCAAGAATTCCCACCCCCCTTCAGAATTGTAATGTTTCTTGAGATGGGGCACTATCCTTTCTCTTTATTAATACATGATCAATAAAATCTCCCCAAATATCTGCAAAAGTATATATTTCTAACTGCTTTTTTTGCTTTGATATTAATTTGCTCTTTCCATACTTTATACCATTCATTTAATTGTTAATCATATTTTATTTTCCAGGACTTAGGTATCATTAATCTAGCTGTTGTTAATAAGTTACAGATTAGCTCGGTAGTTACCGAATTGTATTCCTCCTTATCAAATATTGATAAAAGTGCTACTGTATGACATACTTTTACATTTTTCTTGGTTTTCTTTTATTTCCATAAATACCATTTGCCAACATTTCATCACGCTCTCACATTCCCACCACATATGAAAATAAGTACCAATTTTCTCTCATACTCTGCAACACAGCATAGAATAGTTCTTATTTATTTAATTTAATTTCACTGGAGTTAAGATACCATCACCACAAAGTTTTCTAAAAATTCTCTTTAAACCTTATAGAAATAGATTTTACCATTCTTGTATCCCCTATTTTCTCCCATCTCTCAGTACTTCTGTCTTTTTTCACGTCATATTCCTCTAAAACTTTCAATGGGGCCTATCGATCCTCTACTTCAATTAATATTTTATACATTTTACTTACTATACTTTTCAAAGTTTTATTTGCTTCTACTCTTTTTGTGATAACATTTCTTCAAACTGTATAAGTTCCCTGCATTTCCCATTTTTCCTCACCTAATTTTCTGTCCACCACTCTAATTGTATTATTATGCTAAACCATAAAACTTTCTCCCTTCCTAATATATCTTGTATTTGTTCTCTATTCTCCATCTTTTTTACCCAATCCTTTAATTGAATAACTTGCTTTCCTCTTAACATACTCTCCAAATTCTTCAGATTCATTGGAAAAGTTTCCAACTCAGTCACTGGAATAGGTAATACTTGTGGACTATATTCTTATACAGTACTTACTCCAAATTGTCAACATATGTTTAAGGAAAGGGTTTCCAATTTGGTTGTTGTGGGTTATGCACAGTTCTGACTCCTGTCCTCTGAAGATGCTGGCCACAGAGACTGGCAAAATGTTAGGAAGAACAACCTTCAGAACATGGCCAAAGAGCCCGAAAAACCCACAAGAACCATCAGATCCCGGCCGTGAAAGCCTTCAAGAATACAGGTTTCCAATTTCTTTACCTCTATTTTTATTATATATTTTTAAAATAGTATTCTCAAAATTTATGTCTTAATTCCAACAATTCCAAACTCCACCATATTGCTTCATTAAGATGCACTATAATATCCCTTATATGTCTTAATGGGTTTGCAACATACGGTAGTACTTATTCAAGTTAGGGAGTCCCAACCCTCCTACCTTTTGAATTTGGTATCTGTTATTATGCAATAGGGTTCCTGTTGCTGATTTTTAATGAGAGGTATAGAAGTGACCAGTAGTCTAATATTTTCTAATAATTATAGTATCTTTTGGTTTTCTGACATATTTAAGAGTTTTGCTCCTTTTGTTAGCGATTGATGGCAAGCATCTTCATATGTGTGCAAGTGTATATATCTTTTAATATGATGGCATAGATCTTGTTCTCTTTTCAGTTATATTTTGGGGTTTAATGCATACCCAGTAGGCAGGGTCATCCAATATTGGGCAGGTTGCTGACATTATGAGTAAAATAAAAATAAAAAAAACCTTTTTTCTGGTATGGCTTATTCTGTCCCTTAGCTTGATTGTGAGCAGGAAAATGGCTCATATTGTCCTTTTCTTGTTTCTGAGCAGACAAATGGGCATAGATTGTGTCAGAGATGTATCAGCAGACCTATTATGACCTTGCTTTTAGATGGCATGCATCTTTCTGGACTGATGCACTTCCTACACCTCGGGGTGGGGGGAACATGGTGAGTAGATAACACCATTAAAGATATTTGATAGGATTGTTAAAATGTGTACAGTACTGTATATACATTATTAGATCTAAAAAGTAGCCACAATAAATGTACCTAAAGTGCCTTAGTTGCAACAGTATGAATGTCTCCAGAAGCAAATCTCCAAGCCTTGCTGAGAGTTGCTTCCTGCTCACTGTTGCCATTCCAGAATATCACTCTTGAGTGTAAGGGAAATGAGAAAAATAGATTGGCCTGTATAATAGAAATGTTAAGAGTGAAAGTCAGCCTTATTTATTTAAAATATTTTAATCCCACCTTTCTCCTTAAAAAGGACGGAAAGCAGCTTGCATGATTAAAAAGACAGGGTTTAGAATGAACAACAGTGAGAATACAAATACTGTACTAAAAAGGACCAAACAAATTCTGTACTGTACTAAAAAGCAAGACCAAAAGACATACAAGGCAATAGGGTGCAGCAATTCTTTTAAAAATCCTTCTAAGGCAGCCAACTCCTAAGGGAGAGCTTGCCTGAAGAGAAAGGTCCTTGCCTGCTTGCGGAAAGACAGTAAAGGTGAGGCCAGCCTAACCTGTGGGAAGGAGTTCCAGAGTCTTGGAGTAGCAGCAGAGAAGGCCCTCTTCCATGAACCCAGCAAGTGCACCTTCTTCAACTTTTTTTGAACTGTCATAAATTTAGAAGCACAAGCACAGCTGGAGTTATTACCGTATTTTTCCATTTATAAGATGATACTTTGTCTAAAACCTTTAGACTAAAAATTGAGTCATCATACACAGAAGTAAGCTGAGGAGAGAACAAAAGCAAGTGGAGGGGGAAGGGATCAAAGTGATCCTACCACAGTTTGATTGCTGCTTTCTCCCTCCACTTGCTAAGCCCCATGGAGCTTAGCAAAAGGAGGGGGAAAGCAGTGGTCAAAGAGCTGCAGGATCACTCACTGCTGCTTGTGGCTTAACAAAAGGAGGGGAAAATCTGTGCAAATTACATGGCATTCATCCATGCCCAGCAGTAATGCATTTGAATGCCACCAGAATGACAGGTTTTTCTTTACTGCCTGAGCATCTTCACTTTCAGTAAAATAGTGCATTAGAGGTGAGAATATAGGAACTGAATTATATTTTTACCCCAGAGGTGAGGTAGGACCCTGTTTTCCCAAAAATAAGACCTAACCTGAAAATAAGCCCTAGTGTGATTTTTCAGGATGCTTGTAATATAAGCCTTACCCCAAAAATAAGCCCCAGTTAAGTGAAACCCCGCCCTCTGGTGCAGCAACCAAAAGAAAATCACATGACTGTAATTGAATATATGTAGATTGTTGTACATGAAAAAAAAATAAGGCATCCCCTGAAAATAAGCCCTAATGCGTTTTTGGAGCAAAAATTAATATAAGACACTGTCTTATTTTCGGGGAAACAGGGTAAAAAAATTAATGACTAAGAGAAAGATGGGTAACTAATACAGGTATTATTCAGAGCTTTATACATGTTTTCACTGGTAAAGCAATGTATGTGGCACTTCGTAATCTTAGTCTATCTTTTAAATTTGTATGACTTCTTGAAAATTCAGAAGTCTGATTTACATGGCAGTCTCAATTGTAGTCTTATTAAATTTTCTTTAATATGTCAGAAGATAAGAGGCACACCTGTTCTTCAGTGTGTTATGTAAAATACAAGTCCCCAAAAGTGGATATCAGGTCTTTTTGGACATGTTTTCAGAAATGTTTGGCACACACATTTGGGAATTATATTTTTGAATTATTTATTTACAGTGTTTCAGAGAGAGAAAAAAAATCATGTTTTAATTCAAAGTGTTGTGGGAACACTACTTTACTGTAGTCTTTCACTTGCAGTATCTCAGTTTCCCACAATGTTCTGCATAATACTTTAAAAAGTAATATACTCAAAATTGAATTACAAAAGGAGAATTAAGCACTTGTAAGCAAATGTGACACTGTACAAAGTAAAATGTAGTATGGACTTTGAGTATGACTTTCCTTCTACATAAAGCGATTGCCTCTTCTTAGATTTTTATTTACATTGAGTTTGATCACCACTGGCTGCTGCTCAGGAATGCAGAAACTGGCAATGAGCTAGCTTGAATTTTGTATGTACTTCTTATATGACTAGCTTGCTGCCTCTTGATTACTTAATCTTTTTGACTTCAGTTTTGGGGAGGACCCCCTTGGAACGTTCTTCTCTTTTCAGAGTATATGCATGTATATAACAGAGATGGCTGTTTTAATGTATATGAACCCATGAAAGGTTATGTGTCACAAGATTATCGAAGAATAAGTATTTAGCAATGTAATATGCCATGCCTCACTGAATTTCTTTGTTTTAAATAACAAGTCTCAAAATTTTAAAGATGTGGTAATAAAACTTGTTCAGTCTCCTTATTTTAGACTCTGTTCTTTATAGATATATAGCTGGTTTTATCATAATCCATTGGGACAGAAGAATTTTGGGTCTTGCATGGATGTTTTAGGACTTATTAGTGCTGTAAAAATAGAAATTTTGTTTCCATATAGCAGTTTTGCATATTGGTTTAGGCCTGTGGATGAAAATTGTTACAGCTACACCAGAAATTAGGAAAGTTTCATAAATTCCAGTCTAACCACAGTGCTTAAATAGATTCAAAGGTCACCCTTCACAATTTTTATTTTTCCTTGCTGGGAATATTGTACAGTACTTTTCTTCTTTCTCCTGAAAGGCAAGTCAGTTAATTCAAAACTATAATGTAGATTATGTTTTCTGTTCTCTTGCAATGTGATCTCACCATTTCTTGTTTATTCATATTTGGGCTGAAAATAGATATCTGATTTTGGCTGTCCCTTCTATAGTACGGATTTTCAGTTAAGGAATTCTTAATAAATAAACAAACCTGTGCTTATATTGTAGTAAATCATATGGTTGATCCATCTACTATAGTGCTGATCTGATTGGCATTGTGTCCCTAAGGGCTTAGAGAGAGATCTTTCTCAACTCTGCTGCCTGATGTTCCTATACATAGTTTGATGGATCTGAGATTCAACATGGTTATTTATACACAAAGAACATGTATTTTGCAGTGGTGCTGTTGACATTCCCATGATCTTAAAACCCACCTAACCTAAACATCCAAACCACCATAGTTTCCTAAATTTTCTGTCCATGATTCTATTGATACTCTGCTATCACGAAGCTGCCAATTGAGTAATGTGGGATCACAAGTGTTGCTATTGTCATTGGCACAGTAAGATCACCTAATTCTTATGGAGAAAACTCAGCATCTCATTGTGTGACATGCAGAGAGATTTTTCAGGTATGAAGGTGCCACAAGACTCTTTGTTGTTTTATCAGGATGTATGAGAATCTAGGAGTGGTGTGCATAAAGCTGTTGCCATTTTTTGGGAATGTTATCATGTACAATTGCAGTTAAATTACCAAGCAGATTCCATTGCCATGGGTATATTAAGAGACAGTAGCTTAGCTACAATGACAACAGAACAATAGCCTCAAATATTGAAATAAACAAGGAGCCTTGAATTGTGTGCGTATGGGGCACTTATAGGCTGTGTAGGTGTACAGGAGCCCTAGATAAAGTTTAGTTATCTTTCCAGAACATTTTCTGTTGTTTTTTAGTATAGGGAACCATGACACTACACATTGTTTTAAATA
Organism: Pogona vitticeps; assembly: GCF_051106095.1. Lineage (NCBI taxonomy): Eukaryota > Metazoa > Chordata > Lepidosauria > Squamata > Agamidae > Pogona > Pogona vitticeps. The sequence continues at coordinate 27,870,546 of NC_135787.1, forward strand.
TGCCAATACAAAAAGATTGCCATTATGTTCACTGTCAATGTATTTCCATTCAGCTTCTTAACAGTGGTTTATGATGTGCTGTCAAATAATCTCTGACATAAGGCAAGCCTTACACAATTTTCTAGGTATAAAGTCCTCAGAAGTTTACTAGCTTCTTGTTTTCCTTGCTGGGAAGATTGCCTTTCCTCTTTTCTCTGGAAAGGCAAGTCAGTGAAACTTGGCTTTTTATAACATGATCAGTTATAAATTTAGATTATAACAGATCATGTTCTGGGATTATGCAGTTTACCCAAGTCTGTGCAGGTGACAGGGCTCATAACATTCCAAGTGATATCAGCTGGGCTGTCTCAAAGAATGCCGATCCATGGGTCATTATAGTGCCAGGATGCCACTTTCTCTTTTCCCTTTACAGCTTTGGTAATAATGGGGTATAGGAAACATGTCTGAGAAGTGCTGTGGTCTCTCCCGACATAAATATTTATGTTTTAGGGGAAATCAAGGAATTTATTTATTTATTTACTTATTTAATATCCCACCCATGTAGATAGCGTCTACTCTGGGCGGCTTACAGTGAAGTAGCATAAAAACAATTCACACACACTTACAGATTTTACACAATTAGAATTAGAATAGAATTTAAATTATGCTCAAAATCCTCCAAGGTAGGCTTCAGCAGTATGTGGACCGAGAACTCCCAGAAGTACAAGCTGGATTCCGAAGAGGCAGAGGCACTCGAGACTAAATTGCTAACTTGCGCTGGATTATGGAGAAAGCCAGAGAGTTCCAGAAAAACATCTACTTCTGCTTCATTGACTATGCAAAAGCCTTTGACTGTGTGGACCACAACAAACTATGGCAAGTTCTTAAAGAAATGGGAGTGCCTGACCACCTTATCTATCTACTGAGAAACCTATATGTGGGACAGGAAGCAACAGTTACAACTGTATATGGAACAACTGATTGGTTCAAAATTGGGAAAGGAGTATGACAAGGCTGTATATTGTCCCCCAGCTTATTCAATTTATACGCAGAATACATCATGCGGAAGGCTGGACTGGAGGAATCCCAAGCCGGAATTAAGATTGCCGGAAGAAATATCAACAACCTCCGATATGCAGATGCCACTACTCTGATGGCAGAAAGTGAGGAGGAATTAAAGAACCTTGTAATGAGGGTGAAAGAGGAGAGTGCAAAAAAGGTCTGAAACTCAACATCAAAAAAACTAAGATCATGGCCACTGGTCCCATCACTTCCTGGGAAATAGAAGGGGAAGATATGGAGGCAGTGACAGATTTTATTTTCCTGGGCTCCATGATCACTGCAGATGGAGACAGCAGCCACGAAATTAAAAGACGCCTGCTTCTTGGGAGGAAAGCGATGGTTTTTCCTGTAGTGATGTATGGAAGTGAGAGCTGGACCATAAAGAAAGCTGACTGCTGAAGAATTGATGCCTTTGAATTGTGGTGCTGGAGGAGACTCTTGAGAATCCCCTGGACTGCAAGGAGAACAAACCTAGCAATTCTAAAGGAAATCAACCCTGAGTGCTCACTGGAAGGACAGATCCTGAAGCTGAGGCTCCAGTACTTTGGCCATCTAATGAGAAGAAAAGACTCCCTGGAAAAGACCCTGATGTTGGGAAAGTGTGATGGCAAGAGGAGAAGGGGACGACAGAGGATGAGATGGCTGGACAGTGTCTGCGAAGCAACCAACATGAATTTGACACAACTCCGGGAGGCAGTAGAAGATAGGAGGGCCTGGCGTGCTCTGGTCCATGGGGTCATGAAGAGTCGGACACGACTAAACGAACGAACAAAGAATTTAAATAGAACAAATAGAATTTAAATAGATTTTACACAAATAGAATAGAAAATTGATTAGCTTCAGAAATGGACATATTGAGTTCCTGTTATGTCTTCCTGTCTTTTCTGAGGTTTGGATCATTTCAATATTGGTGTTTAACAGCACTAGCACTTTTAAAAGTTACTGGACAATAATTTTGAGTTCCAAGTGCTGGAAGTCAGAATGTGTTCCCCATTTTGGACAAATTTCACATGATGTTCCTCTCCATTCAGATTCTTAGAAATTCTCTTGCAAAATATATTGCTTTTTTTGCAAGCTGAGTTAGCCACTGCAAGTGTTCTAGAGCAGGGGTCCCCAACCCCCGGGCCATGGAGACAGATCTCCCACCCCCCTGCACACACTCCTGCCCCCGCACAGCTCCTCCACACATGCTTGCCTATGCGTGAGCCCCGCTTCGTGAGTGCCCCTGAGTGCCCCACTGTCCTTCGAGCTTGTGCATGACTGCGCGCACCCGCACGAGCACTCGCTGCTCTTGTGTGAGTGTGTGTGTGCACATGCTCCTTCATGCATGCGTGCGACGTGGGGGGGTGCCTTGTCTTCCCCAACCGGTCCGTGGAGTTAAAAAGGTTGGGGACCACTGTCTAGAGAACTGATGGTGATATCTGCTCCTCTAGGTATTTTTGACTGCTGGCTAGAGCAGCAGTCCACAATCTCTAGAGCCACACATTATCTTAACTATTTTTAAAATCAAAAGATTTCCTGTCTTTGCGTTTTGTCACTCTGCTTAAGCAATTTCTAAATTAAAAGAGAACAAATAAGATGTAAAATACTGATTTATTTTATTGTTTATTGATTGGCAACACATTGTTAAAGAAACACCTTAACTTGCTTGAAGATATTTTACACATCATTTAATAATAATTATAGTCAAATCAATTCTGACATGGCAAGCCTTTCTGAGATTTCTAGGCAGAGAATACAAAAAAGCAGTTTACTGTTTCCTTCTTCTGGGGTGCCCTGGGATTGTGCAATGTGCCCAAGGCCACACAGGCTGGCTCTTCTCTCAATAGGCACAATGAGGAATTGAACTCCCAGCATCCGGCTCCACAGTCAGATACGTAAACCACTGAGCTGTCCAGCCAGTGAAATGTATCGGACAATTAAAAATCCATTTAATGGGGTTGCCCAGTGTGGTGTAGTGCAGTGGTTCTTAACCTTGGGTTACTCAGGTGTTTTTAGACTGCAACTCCCAGAAGCCATCACCGCCAGCTGTGCTGGCTGGGATTTCTGGGAATTGCAGCTGAAAAACACCTGAGCAACCCAAGGTTAAAAACCACTGGTGTAGTGGATAGAGTGATGGACTAAGACTCCGGAAGCCTGGGCTTGAATCTCTGCTCAGCCACAGAAGTTCATTGGGAATGTGAAACTGGTAAAAGCATTCCTTAAATCTCTCAGCTACTTGAAAGCCCTATTAGGTTTGCTATAAGTTGGTTCCGACTTGATGCACATACGTTTCATAACAACAGTCCTGTTTAAAGAGTGGATTTTCATTCAGCATGCATATGCATGAGACTGAACAGCAAGTGCAACTCAGTCATAGGATGAATTTGGAAACAAGGAAGAATATTTCTACAAATGCAGGGAAAAAACACAACAGTTCTTCAGAACGATTTCATACAATACGAACCAGCAGACAATACTGATGAACTAATGAACTACAAATATTTAAACTATTACTTTTTTGTGTCAGTGAGAGAGAGAGAGAAGAGTTTATTTATCAACTATAAGTCATTAAAATACGTTAAAATAAAATAATAAGCAGCAGGTGAGATAGTTAATTAAAAAAGAAAATACAATAAGGCGTAAGCAGGAATCAAAGAGACAAATGTACAGGGAACAAGCGAGCTCGAATGTTAATTGCAGCCAAGGCAAAGTTTGCCACGTTTAAGGTGGTATTGGCGTTAATGTCAGCCAGGAGCCAACAGACCTGGGCGAGATTAGGTCTGTCTTGGATGGAAGTCAGAGAACTTGCCAAAAACCTTGATCTAGGGGAGTGGTAATATGGACATCTCAAAAGGTAGTGAGTGATGTCTTCGACTTCTCCAAGGTGGCAAGGACAAATTCTTAGGTGATAGGGCAGATTCTCGTGTCTGCCCTCTAACACTCTTGAAGGCATACATTGAAAATGTAGAGCGGTAAAGGCCTTGCGAAGGGCAAATGTAGTTATCCAGGTCAAATAGTTTTCCATGACAAAAGTTGAGTTATAGAGTGGGAGTGAAGAGGAATAGGGCGAGCTAGAGATGATGCAAAGGTCACTTCTGATATGAAAAAGGCGAATTGTATCCTTGAGACTAGCTTTCACACATTTGGGCGGAAGAGCGGTTAAAGAATCTAAGTCGATGCCATAGGAGTCAGTTATTTGTTTCACAGCACTCACCCAGGATTTAAGAGAGGGGTTGGCCAGTTGTTCTCTAAGGCAGATCTTAGGTAAACTGGTATCATTCATTTGGGACAGTTTATGCCAGTACCGGACTAGTGCTGAATGGCAGGTGGCAGCTACAGAGATAAGGCCTACTTCTGCCCTAAGTAAGGAGGCTGGAGTACTCCGCGGGACACACAAGATGGAGCGAATGAAGGTGTTCTGTGCGGCGTCTAGGGTCGAAATGTTTGTGTATCCCCAGATTTCGGCCCCAAAGGTCATTTGGGGAATCAGTTTCTTGGCAAAAATTTCAGTAGCGGGGGGAACCAAGTTGCCTCCTTTAGACCTTGTAAAGTGTAGGAGGGCTTGGATGGCATGGGCGGCTTTAAGCCTTGCTGAGTCCAGGTGTTTTGACCAAGAAAGATGAGGGCCAAAAATAATACCCAAGTAACGAAAGGCTGACACTTGCTCGATTGGGAAGTCCCCAAGCCTCCAGGTATGTTTTCTGCGGTGGTTCCCAAAGGTCATCACTTTGGTTTTTGCGTGATTTATTGTTAGTTTTTCATGGCTGCAGTAGGTACTTAATTTGGCCAGTAGTCTACGTAGCCCAACCGGGGTGAGAGAAAAAAGGGCAATGTCATCGGCATATAATAATATTGGAAGTTTTATGTCCCCAATTGTCGGCGGAAAGAAATCAAGGCCTTGGAGCTCAGGTACAATGTTGTTTATGTAAAAGTTGAAAAGAAACGGAGCCAGCAAGCAACCTTGGCGGACCCCCTTTTCGGTAGTAATTTCCTCTGAAAGCATACCATGTGGGCCGAGTCTGACTCTGAGATTGGTGTTTGTGTGGAGCTTTATAAGAAGAAGGAGGAGTCTTTTGTCAATGTTGGTTTCTGCAAGTTTCCGCCATAGACGGGATCTATTTATTGTATCAAAGGCCGAGGATAGGTCGACAAAGGCAGCGTACAATTTTTTCCTCCCCACCTGGGTGTATTTACGGACCAAATGGTGGATAACAAAGGAATGATCCAGCGTTGATTTCCCTTTTTGAAAGCCAGCCTGTTCTTTAGCGATAATAGAGTTCTCTGATGCCCATTTCTCCAGCTTAAGGAGCAGGAACTTTGTGTATAGTTTTTGTGTCAGTGACTGTAGACAGTATCCATAAGTAGCTCATCACATGGAGAATGAATAGGTGTGTTTTCGTCTTCAAACTAGGTCTAACTTGGTACAGGCTTTCCTGATGTTGCACCAGACAGAGTGTTAATGATCTTAGACTATTATACTACCCTATTTCCCCGAAAATAAGACCTAACCTGAAAATAAGCCCTAGCATGATTTTTCAGGATACTCATAATATAAGCCCTACCCCCAAAATAAGCCCCAGTTAAGTGAAATCCCATCCTCCACCATTGTGCAGCAACTAGAAGATGACATGACTATATTTCAATGAATGTACTGTAGATAGTTGTACATGAAAAAAATGTCCCCTGAAAACAAGCCCTAATGCGTTTTTTGGCGCAAAAAATAATATAAGACCCTGTCTTATTTTCTGGGAAACAAGGTAGACTTAATCATTGAAATCATTCTGAACAGCTGTTCTGTTTTGTTTTTCTGCCATTTTAACTAGTGGAACAGTCTTTAACCATTACTCTCTCATACCTCCAGCTGCCCACTCTCTGATGAAAACTATTCTTCCAAAATATGTTTCATAACAAATTAGTAGGGGAAAATGGCTGAATTATTTCATGGCTTCTGTCATAATCTGGGGTGTTATCTCCTCCAGCCCTCTAGAGGGAGACAAAATATGTATGCCTTTAATTTTTTTGTTTCCTTTTCCTTTTTAATGTGAGTACCTTCTTTGCCTGCCCTAGATGGAATTCTGTCTTGGCTAAGACCCTAGAGAGGCCCTGATCTCTCTGAAGCTCTGGATTGTCTTGTTTCCCTGTGTGCGTCTCCTCCTCAGCAGTCCTCCGGGCTTCCTCAAAATTGCTGGTTGTATATTTGCTGAAGGACTGTATGTTAGATGGTTCCTTTGCTTCCTTGTTCCCTTCCTGATATTTTCTCTAAGAAATTTTGGATCAGGAATTGTGTCCTTTGACTGCGCTGCACTTTTAACATTTGCAGGCCTCATCAGGTAAAGGATTATTGTGCTTTTAGGCTTCCCCTGTTCCTCCATTCGATAATGCAGCTTCTGCTGAAAGTGTGGCTGGTGGTGAACTGAAGTCTGCAGTCAGTTTATTTAGCAGAGCTGGATGGAATGCTTTAAAAATAGCAATAAAAGCTAGAAACATATTTATATATTGGGTAAAATTGACGTTTTTGAAAGGTAAATGCATGGCTATGTAACTTCTATAGCTCAGATAGTGTCTGTACTGTATGTGTGTTTTGATTATCAGAATGTTTGTGGCCCACTGTACAGGTGTTTCTGGCATTGTTCATAAGGTGATCATATATATATAAAACAGGCCTTCTGTACTTTTAGTAGTTGTGTGACACAGGGAATTTCATTAACTGTAACTTGTCCTGTGTGTTATATCTGCTGAAAGTTTCTCTTTCAGTGATTAAAGGGACAAGAGTCTTGTCCTTTAATTAAAAAAGTGGCCTCTCTAAATATCCGTGAGAAACCACATTTAATATTAACATCTCCGATTTCTTTAGCAAAATCATTCATAGAAGAGCTGCGATAGAACTGCTGGATGGTTCAGTAGTTTAGGTATCTGGCTGTGGAGTATCTGGGTTGTAATTTTGATTCCCCACTGGGCCTCCTTGAAAGGGGCTGGATCCATAGGTTCCCTTCAAGCTCACCAGTTCTAATATTTGTATTACAGGCTAAGAATATAACATCAAAAAGAGAGTGTTGTGGAAACTGCAGGGATTAACCAATTTGTTTGAGAATGCACTACAGTGTTTTAACAGCCTGTATAAAGATGGTGGACATGAATATATCATGTTGTTTTATGGTTTGTGGTCCTCTGTTTCTAGTCATCACTCCCCCCCAAGAAAAATTCATGGTTCTTTAAAAACATTTTCCCTACTTCTAAGCACAGCTACATGATCTGAGTTTATAATGATTTATTTATTCTCTATTCAGTTAGGTGATTTTCATTTTCTCTCCTAAAATGAAAAGTTATCCATTTTGTACCAAGCTGTTTCCAGTACTGCTAACCAGGAGTGAACTATTATTATTTACTATTTATTTTAAGCAGTTTTATCCTGCTCCTCAGTTATGACTTGCAGAGTAGTTTATGTAAAGTCATTATGAATAGTAGTTATGATTAAAAATTAGGTAATTTAAACAGCGTTCCGAATCTAAGTCGCACTGGCCACATGACAATGGAAACTGTCTTCAGACAAACGCTGGCTCCATGGCTTGGAAACGGGGATGAGCACCGCCCCCTAGAGTCGAACACGACTGACTAAAAATGTCAAGGGGAACCTTTACCTTTACCTTTTTTACCTAATTTAAACAGGTGACAATAGTGACAGTTTGCTTCTTCTAGTTTTCCTCTGCACAGGGCAGTTGGTACTGTGAGGAAAGGTGTGGCCAAATCCAGCCTGATGAAGCATAAACAAGCAGCAAGTTGAGGAGGCAGTGCTGGTAGCTTGCTATGCAGGGTTCTTCCAGTGATTCTTTTGCCTAGGTCAATGGTTCCCAACCTTGGGTAACCCAGATGTTCTTAACTGCGTCTCCCAGAAACCCCAGTCAGCACAGCTAGTGGTGAAGGCTTCTGGGAATTGCAGTCCAAGAACACCTGGATTACATAAGGTTGGGAGCTAAGTACTGTACTGGCCTTAAGTGATGCTCTTCGACTCACCGATTTGAAATGTCACTCTTTGCAACAACTTGCAGTAGTTTTCATACGTTAACTCTATCAATTTTATTTATTCTTTAGAATTTATTTATTCTTTATTCAGTTTTATTTATTCTTTAGTAAGAGGAAAAACCTGCCAGTAACAAAGCATAGAAGGCAAGGTATGTCATAAATATTTTCCCTACCATTCGCCCCCTCCCCAAATGTACTGTAATCAGGTCAAGTTGCAACCTGGTACAAGTCTTTTGAAGCCTGTTTGAATAAATTTAATCTTTGCTAACTGCATTTCTTGGTTAATTCCTTAGGTTTTCTGGCATTTATGTGTAGCCTGCATAATTAAATTCTAAACTGCCCAAATAATGCTCTAGGTGCTATGGGGCGGTATATGAGCAGCACACTTTGTTTGAAATAAAGCTTTTTTAAAAATGAAAAGAATTGGAGTAATTAGTGTAGCAGATTTTAAACATTCTTTTGTTGTCTGACCCATTTGGCAATGGTTATGCAAAATTTCTTTTAAAATCAGTGACAGTTTATTTTGCAGAGCCCACAGAATTAAAATTTTCAAAAAAAATGTATAACATTAAAGTTTGTATTTTCCTTCCCTGCATTATCAAATATTTTATCTTTTTGATGTTATGATCCAGTAGCTGAAAATGGCTTTTTAAACACTGATTTTTAAGTTGAGTTCTGAGACTTCTGATTGAGCAGTATACTCTGGCTATGTTGGATCTTTCTTTTTTCTTAAGGAGGAGTTTTTAAAATATTATGGTAAGTAACTTGACATATGTAAACACTTGAAATAGCAGGTTATCAGGAAAAGACTTGGTTTTAGTTAAAGTATAACTTTGCTTATTGTATTGCTTTCTCTTTGTAAAGCAAATTGTGACCTTCAGTGTCAGCACTAGTGCAGATTCATTTGCTAATTTACCTTTGATTCTGGTTTGCAGTGCTTTTGTTGTTTCAAACCTAAACTTATCTCAAGGAAAGCATTTACAGCAAGTTTAGCTATGTGATGAAGATTTGTGTCTTTTGTGGCATCCAGTGTTGTATCATTGTGATCAAAATCTGTTGCTTATGTACACTGACATAAGTGTAATGGTGTAAATCAGAGGGGTGAATTGCTACTACTTAAAGAGTATTACATTCCTCATTGCATGCCAAATCATACAGCTAGTGCATGATGATTCCTTAACTAGTAGCAGTTCATTCCTTTGATATAAGAGGTGACTCCTTTATTAGCAGCAACTTGCCAGTGAGATTAATGCTGGTATACATAAGTAATAGGATTCTGACTAACATGTCATAGGGTTTTAGGCTACTTATAGACTAGTGTGAACATAATAATTCACTTTATGTTCTTCACTATGGGTTTATCCCCTAAGACCACTGATCTATTGAGTTCATTGTTGAATTCACCAGGTATGGCTCCTGTCCTGCTTATCCCAGGCTTTCATCAGTTGCTAGCACTGTATAATGAAGGTCTGAGGGAAGTTGTTTTGTCTTTGCTAATGTTAAAGCAGCTAACAATCAGAAATCCTTTCTGATCTGGTGCAAACCATGTAAAAAGTATACCAGTAGATCTTGATTTATTTTTTGTCTGCCAGTGAACTACACTGAGTGGCTTTATTTTTTGTCTGCTAGTGAACTACACTGACTGGCTTCTTAATTTTTTAGACAGGAGTCATTCTTGTACTTGGCTGGAGATGATGGCAACTGAACCAGAATCCCTCTGTGTGTGCAGTATGTGCTGTGTCAGTGAAGAAAATTAATTAAAGTAGGAGGTTGCACACAGTAAAGAATTGGTGCATTTATGTAGCACAATGTGAAAGAGCTGCAGGCTGGCACACAGTGCTCTGCTGTTTCTGCTTGTAGTGGGAGTCCATTAAACTAAACTTCTCTGGCAGCCAGGGTGGATAAAAATCAAAGATTTTTTTAAAAAATTAAATTGATTTAAATCATGATTTAAATAAAAATGTTTTTTATTTTAATTGTCAAAAAATACCTCATTTAATTAAATTGTCAAAAAAAATCAGATTTTAAATTTTAAATTATGATTTAAACCAAATTCATCCTGCTGGCAGCATACAATTTATTCTGGTTGTCTTGCAGCAGACTGCTTTCCATTTCTTAATTATTATTATTAGTTGTATTAGTTTTATTTATATGCCACATTTCTCCCAACAAGGGACTCAAAGTGGCTCACAACATTAATATTCACACAAAACATTAAAATTGGTCATTTTGCCCTCATCCCTTACCCACAGTCAGAGAAGGAAGCCAAATCAGGTTCTTGACTTCTTTCTGTATTTTTTTTTTTGGAAGGCAGAGAACAAATCAGAGAAGGGAAGTTACCTTGCCAGAAATTATTATAAACAAAACTCAGAGTGAAGCATATACTACCGTGTTTCCAGGGAAACCACTCTTCTAGTGTTGTGCAAATAAAAGTCTCTTAATAATATTTCTAATAGTTGAAAATATTTTTATTACATTTTTTATTTTTATTTCACAAGAAGATATTTGAAATTTATTGGATATAAAATAGTAACATAGTAAAGCTAATTTTTACAAAATGTTATTTCTAAAAATATGTAATGCTTCAACTGACTATGCATATGGCGAGGGATTGTAAGCTTTTTGTAAAGCTTACAATCCATTTTTACAAAAGTGCATTCTGCAAATTTACCTTGAAGTTTTGATTGAACTGCATAAGTTTAGTCAGTCACAACTGATGACTTTTATTCACTGACATACAGGGACCAAGGTGTTCTGCAAATGCAAATATCTTCATTTCACAGAAGCCCCATTCAGATTACTATTGAATGCTAGAGGAAGGATTATGTCCCGTATTCTCTCCCTGGCCTCTTCCTGTGCAGTGTGTGTGTGTGTTTTATACAAATAGTATGCAAGTAGTTTTTATGTGCAAAATGAGATCAATGTGGGTAGCCAGCAAGATCTCACTTTTGTCCCCATGTTTTGACTAAGTTTATACTCTTTTATGGCTCAATGTAACTAGTACTGTATTTTCTTAACCTTCCAGTTTTTGTCTAACATGGAGACTTGTATGACAATTTCAGATGAGATGCCAAAGATTGTAACTTCATTATTCACTGAAAATGGATTAGATTTGGATTGAATGACTTGATACCTTGAATATGGTGTGAACTACGGTTTCCACAGTCCTTTAATATTTACTATACTAATGGGAATTGTAATTCAAAAACATTTGGAGTCTCAGATTGCTTGATGAAGGCCTTCATCTTTAGGAATATTAGAATGAAGCTACAGAATACTGATATTTAAAATGTACAGTAGTTCAGTGGTTCTTAACGTGGGCAATAATGCCCCCCAGGGGGCGATTTCATTTTTCAGGGGGGCGGTAGAACGAAAAGGGGCGGTGTGGGGGTGAAAGAACAGAAGGGAGGCATTAGGGGGCCGCTGGAGCGAGCCAAACCTGTGAAGGCGACTGCAGCCGCAGTGCTGGCAGTAGATCCGGTGCTGCTGCTGCTGCCGCCAGATGACCCAGCTCTTTCTGCCTGCTACATCTCGCCTTTCTCCTTTAGGGGAGCACTGAGTGTGGATTGGGTGGAAGGAAAGGGTCTCTTGGGTCCTCATCCTCGCCCCGTGAAGCGCTGCCTCGCACCCGGGTGGGGAGACAAGGTAGGTAGGTAGGTAGGTAGGTAGGTAGGTAGGTAGGTAGGTAGGTAGGTAGGTAGGTAGGTAGGTAAGATATCATCACCTTGGGGAGGGGGGGGCGATGATAACTTCCTCAATGGCTCAAGGGGGGCGTTTCTTTCAAAAAGGTTAAGAACCACTGCGGTAGTTAACATAAAATGCCTTATTTGCTTATATCTTTCTTACCCTCTTACCCAGGTAGTACCCATTTCCCTACTTACCTGTTCTGTAACATACTTGTAAACACTGTTCTGTGTAGCAAGTAATAAGTGACATTTATGTTATTTCTTATACACAATTCTATACTTCACAGTTTTTCAGCTAACTGAAATTGGTTTCAGTTCTGCCTATTTTATAAAAGTTTTTTTGGTCAAACATGGGAGCAGCACTACCTTTCCTTTAAGGCAGTGAGTTCTTTCCTGAGATCATAAAGGTCCTAAGAATGTCATAAACAATGTACTGTGTTCCCTTTTCTCTGACCTAATTGTATAACATAATCCTATTGGCTGGAGCTATTCAGAAATGGTTTTCTTGATTCAGAACACCACATTCTAACTGAAATTCCAACACACACACACTGGAGGTTAGCCTGCTGGTGAAGAAACTTGGTAATTTAGGTGACTGGCAGATCAAGCAGGTGTCTTTGTGGAGAAATATACGAAAAGCAAAAACAGTAGAAGAGAAAGTGAACAGTTACAATTGTCCATTGTGAGGAGAAATAGTACCTGTACTTTTATATGTCTTCGGGCAAGTCTTCCTGTAGCACAGTCTGTACTGTTCTCCCTATGATGCAGAGTCATTAGGCTCTAAGATGACTGATTAATGGCTAATTAGGATGTGCCTATAGGTTTCCAGAGGTGAACGTCATATTAATTAAGCAGATACAGTGCTGAGATTCCAGCCCTGCTTTGCTATCTCTTAATGCTGTAATAATTGAGAAACTTAAAACCTCCTGGTAACATGAGGATTGAGAGCTGAGGCTGTGAAGATTACTGAGCTGATGGTGCTGAAGTGCCTCTAATTGATTTGAAGAGCACTCTTCAGCCATGGTTTTCCCTCTTGCTGAAGAGAAGACTGGTCAGGGCAGAGACTAGTGAATTGTACAAAGAAATGAGAAAATATGAGGTAATTCGTTTTGCAGTGTTTCCTGTTTCTTTGTTTTGTTAGATTTGATTTAAACACCTGAGAGAGATCCTTATACATTCCCGTTTGATTAATTTTTTATTGCATATATGAATATGATTAGCAGATATATAGTATAATCCTGATTGTGTTTACTGGGATATAGTTTTCACTTTGTTCAGTTGTTATGCCAACGGAGATGTGTAAAGAGTGCAGCATTAGTTTAGATGTTTTCGTTGCTTTCTGAGCTTATAAAGTGTTTCAAAACTTCACACCAAGGACATTTTGGGTGCCAGATATCTGAAAGGAAGAGATGATCCATGCCACAATATATTTTTGGACTAAGTTCTGATGGTATGAGGAGTGTGTGGAAGTAAGAAATCATGCTTTGTAGAATAGTATTTGTGCATGTAGATTTCCAGTGCTGGTTTGCTTAGACCTTGTGAGCTGCTATTCCATTTTTATATGAACATGGATCTATCCTCCCTATTTTTATAAATAAGAGAGGAGCTGAATCTCGAAAGCAGAAAAAGCTCAGAGATGTTTCCCTACATGCCAGTATCTTATCTCTCAGGAGCTTCTGTCTCCCTTTTTTTTTCTTTTTGACTCAACCTCCAATACTGGAGAAGACAGGAGGGCCTGGCGTGCTCTGGTCCATGGGGTCACGAAGAGTTGGACACGACTTAATGACTAAACAACAACAACAACAACCAGTACTGGAAATGATGTTATCTGAGAGAAAAGTGTTTTGGGAAATAGAGTACAGGAAGGTTAATTGAAGGGGAGGACTGTCCTCCCTGTGTATCTTTGCTTTAAAGAAGTGTTGTGGAAAAGATGGCACTTGCAATAATCATCTAAATATATCTGGTTGTGTAATGTGTTCCACAGGTGGTATTGTTAACGGTGTTCTTAATTTTTATTGCGAGAATGAGACAGAAGAAGAGTACAGTATTTTTTAACAGTTATGTTTATGTATTAGCTACTTACCTTAATTCCAGTACAAGTACCTCTTACATAAATATCACAGTAGTATTTTTGAGGCTTCCTGCCTTCTCAGTCCATAGTATCCCAAAAATTATAATATTGTAAAAGATTCTTAATGGAGCCAAATTAAGTTATGACTCAACTGTAATTGAATGTTGCACTAAGGGCATTTTATGTCAGCTGATCTCCAGTGCTTATACCAAAAATATATGCTATAGATCTATTTAGACAATGTGTTGTCATGAACTTTGTTGCAGCAATTTGAACAAAGTCAGAGTTCATGGTTAAAACACAAAGGAAAAACAAGTGTAGGTGTAGCTATTCAAATCAGAGCACAGCCATTATGTCCTGACCGAGCTAGTTTATTCTTGCACCGTATCTTCTCTTTCCTCATTTTTTAAAAAGCCTCATTTGTTATTAGAAAAGATCATTATGTACTTTACTGTTTATTTTAATGGACTTTATATCTTCATTTGTTTATTTACTTACTTAAAGGCATTTGTACATTAGTCTTTAATCTCAGAAGTGTTTGTGGGGTGACCAAAAAATGTAAGCGAACCATCATCATACCAAAATAATAAAACAGGGCATTAGCAATAGCAGCACATTTTTAAATGATTTAGAAGCCCAAGTATGAAAGAGTAATTCTCATTGTATTGAAAAAGCCTTGAACGAACAAAGAAAACTGAACAGTTTGCCATGGCTAGTGTCAAAGGCTCTATCTGAGATCATCATCTATTTGGCTTACCTAAAACAAGCAGAAGAATTTGAAAGAGTGTCTTTGAAAGTGATGTCACGCTCAGGGCAAGTTTTCATGTGGAAGTAAGTACAGTACTGGGATGGTTCCTGTGTGTGAATGCTCTTCTGTGCAGTATTTTGCAGCATGAACAATCAGTTTAGGAAGAGCTCTGTTTTTTTAAAGAATAAAAAAAATCTTTGGAGATAGCAGATGAGTAATTCCCTTGCGGGTTGGAAGACATGCACCATCTAAAAAGGAAGAGAACATCCATTTGACACCGATTAGACTGATACCTCCTTGCAATTTAAGTGAGTTTAAGAGCAAACATTCAGGTACAAAAAGTCCAGCAGACAATGCTATGTGTGCTTACATTAGAGTATTTGACAGTGCTGTCAAGTGACATGTGTTTGTATCTCCAGAAATGGCAGAAACAAACTTAAACTAAACAAAACTTGGTTGAATGCTTCGAGAAATTCTATACTAGATCTAAGTGAATTCTGGAATATGCTTGAAAAAATATCTCAAATGATTCACAGAATAAGGGAAGGTTCTGTAATTCCTCAGGTTCACAGCAAAACCAATTTGTAATCTCTAAACTTGTATTGTGATTTTTCTTTTACTTTATGTTTTAATAGGGTTTTATGGCTTACAACCATTCCTTGCAAAGGCAGTAGTTTTTTCTTTTATGTGAGCTATTAGCATGAGGTTAAACTTCAACAATTTGATATTTGATCTGTTTGTTTTGCACATTCCATGATGCAAACTTGCCTTCATGCAAGTGTATTGTTGATAGCATTTGGAAGTATACATCTTAGGTTTGTTTTAATTTAAATAATGATAGTAATAACAGTGATTTTCTACCATGTTTCAAAACATTTTAGCACTGCAGTGTGCATTGATCTTTTCCTCAAGAGGCACAAGATGATTGATGTAATTTAGGAGGCACGTCAGAAAAATGTTTGCATATTAGAAGAAAAAGTTAGCAATACATGTAAGCTTTTAAGAGATCCAATTTTGTTTTGTAAGTGAACCATAACAATATAATATTATATATAGTGTATTAATAGAATAAAATTCAGAACCTCATATAATAGAGTGTCTAGGGACACTTTAAAAACTGTCAAGTTCTACTTCAGCCAGACTGATTGTAGTTCATTTCACCATATTGGTCTGCAATCTATGAACGTTTATGACAAATAAAACTCAGTAGTCTTTTTTTCCCCTTTCTGCTTCAACATACTAATGTGTCTACCTATGGCAACTCATATAGTAGATACTGCATACTTGATCATCAAGATATGCTTGTTGGCATTCCATAGAGCCAAAGCAAATGAAGCCAAAGTTTGGGTGGTCTCCTTCTGAGAAAAACGACTGTACTGAATTTGTTTCTCCACTCCTCAATAGCAAAGTAAGAAGTCTGTTTCATATACTGTAGGTTTGTTCACTCAGATCGCCACAAACCATATACTGTATCAAGTGCAAAGTCTGGCATACCTATACTATGTGCTTATTGGGACTGAAGTAACTTTAGGATGTTGTCCTTTGTGAGAGAGTATGGGCAGCAACACTGGCTTGGCTGTGCTCCCTGATGCAGTGCTGCACAGGTGTGCAACTTAAATGGAACATTGCTCACCAGATCCCCATTGAGTCACTGGGCCTAATATAGCTACAGCTTACTATGCTAAAATAAGCCACAAATAGAACAGACTTGTTTGAATCAATGAAGGAGTTGACCTACCGAATCCCCATTAATTCATTGGGCCTACTTTATTGCAACTTGCTATTCTAAACAACAGGATTTCAGTCACAGTGTTGAAGACACACATTGTTTACTGTTATCTATATGTCTAGCTTTAAACGGTTCAGGAATAAATTTGGGTGAAGAGCTTCAGACCATGCAGTTGCTAGTTAGATATATTTCAGCCATAAAGCATACCTATTATATGTTGGAGTGTTGCATAACTTAAAAACCCTTTCTTCCCAATGTAGTATAACATAAAATGCAGTGTAAAGATCTGGTCTATCCTTTTCATGGCATGCACTTTTTCTGTTGTGATTTTCTTGTTACATTCAGACCTGAATACAGTGGTGCCTCGCTTAACGAGCACCCCGTTTAACGACGAATCCGCATAGTGATGTGGATTTTGTGATTGCAAAAGCAATCACATTGCAATGGTTTAAATGGCCAAAAATCGCATTGCGATGATCGGTAAGTGTTTTGCTTACCGATGTTCGCATTGTGATGTTTTAAAAACAGCTGATCGGTGGTTCCAAAATGGCTGCTGGAAGAAAATGGCCGTATGGAGGATTTACGCATAGCGGTGAGTTTTTTCCCCATAGGAACACATTAAACGTGTTTTAATGCGTTCCTATGGGCTTTTTAGTCCCGCATAGCGACAAATCCTGATAGCGACAATTTTTTTCAGAACGGATTATCGTCGCTATGTGGGGCACCACTGTATTGTTTGCAGGATTAAGTGCTACAATCCAGTAAGAGATTTATCAGTACTTCAGTGCTCTTCTGTGTTCGGAAATGGGCAAGAAAAAAAAAGAGATCTCTGGTTTCCTTAGTTGTCTGAGGAAGTGGACTCATCCATGGAAACTCACATTAGAATATAGCAGTTAGTTTTCAATACATTTTTGTCTTCCTTATTTTTTTATTTTTCATTATTTTTCTTTTGTTTCTGCCTGATAAGAAAAAGAGAATTATATTTCATTGACTGTGTCATTAGGTAACAAACTTGTTTCTGTGATTGCCACTAAACACAATTTGAACAAAATGTTGATAGATATAAAATGGCGGACAGTTTCTACAGTGTGATTGGGAGGTATAAATATTTTGAAACATTCTGAATATTGCTCATTCGGTAGCTATGTTGAAATAATTCTGTTTGCTTGTCATTTCAGCTATGAAGTCTTTCATTCCATTTTTCATTCTTCTGTGGAATGCTGCTGGAATTTCAAGGGCTGCCAAAATTGTTATTGTGCCGCCAATTATGTTTGAAAGCCATCTGTATATTTTCAAGACCCTGGCTTCAGCCTTGCATGAACAAGGCCACCAGACAGTTTTCCTCTTGTCTGAGGGCAGAGAAATCCCTCCATCCAATCACTATAGACTGCAGCGATACCCAGGGATCTTTAATACAACCACTTCAGATGAGTTTCTTCAGTCCAAAATGAGGAGTATCTTTTCTGGGAGACTAACAGCCCTGGAACTGTTTGACATTCTGGATCACTATACCAAGAACTGTGACATGATTGTGGGCAATAAGAAGCTCCTGCAGGCACTGAAGCAAGAAAAATTTGACCTGCTGCTAGTGGATCCTAATGAGATGTGTGGATTTGTTATTGCCCATCTTTTAGGGATTAAGTATGCTGTGTTTTCCACTGGCCTTTGGTATCCAGCTGAAGTAGGTGCACCGGCACCTTTAGCGTATGTTCCAGAATTCAATTCACTTCTCACAGATCATATGAACTTGCTAGAGAGACTTAAGAACACTATTGTTTATCTGGTTTCAAGATTTGGAGTCAGCTTTTTGGTTCTGCCAAAGTATGAAAGGATAATGCAGAAGTATAATGTACAGCCAACAAGATCAATGTATGACTTGGTTCATGAAACCAGCCTGTGGATGCTGTGTACTGATGTAGCTCTAGAATTTCCGAGACCAACGCTACCAAATGTTGTTTATGTGGGAGGAATTCTTACCAAACCAGCCGGTCCTCTACCAGAAGTAAGGTTTGCTGAATTTTACCTATATGTACAGTTCTGGTCTTCATCCTTAAATAATTGATTTTATTAATAAGCTTCTGTAGATTTAGTCTCAAGCTCATGACACTGGTTTATTTCACTGCATGGTTTCTAATGTCTTCATTTTAGACTACAACATTGATTTGGTTCTCAAAAATAAGTGAGAACATACCTTGAGGAGGAGGTTTAAATAACATAGCATGATTTAAGTCAAGTGGTTGAAATGTGGATACAGTGTTTAAGTCCTGGATCTAAAATACTTACACCAGCAGAGTAGTCCAAATTCCTCATTCATGAGTAATCAAAGTTGCCTTTATTTAGGAGTGCAGTATTTGATTATTATTTTTTTATTTTTTTATTTTTTATTTTTTATTTTTTATTTTTTTACTTTCAGTAGCCCCAGCTATACAATGCTATCATGGGGAAACATAGACATCTCTAACAGTGAGAATAAAAATTGGCCACTGTGATGAGGAATACAGACACTCAGACATTCACAATTCCTCCATTTCTGTGACAGAGTTGGGTTTCTGTCATTGGTCCTGTTTTGCCGGATGTTCCTATTGGACAAAGATGGGCAAAACAACATTCACTTCTTCTTTTCCCTTTCAGCCCCTATGCCCCTGAAATGCTGCTTCAGAGGGCCAGAAGACTCTCTGGAATGGAGTACAGGTGTTACAAAGGGAAAGAGAACCAGTGAACAATATCATTTTTGAGGTTCTAAGAGAACTTGGTACCTTTCCTTACTGTTTTCAATAGCAATTCCCATTCTAATATGTTTAATTGTTTGGGATATAATGTGGTGATTAAATTGTTAAAAAGAGTTTTAATCTGATTAAATTGCTATATTCACACATTATGGGTTCAGATAATACACAAGTGCACAGTCAAATACACATGAAGGTATATTGAAAAACTTTGCAATATATGTTGTTCTAAACAAATAGTATAGCAGTAGGTATGTACACTTTCAAATATGCCATCTTACTGTATAAGCATATCTGTACACATACATGCACTCATATTAAAAAAGTACATTGAACATGTGTTGAATAACCAGTGTGTGTTATGGCATCCTGCATATGCACCCTGAGTTATGGTTTAGATTACTATCTGAATTATTTACTGGTGATTTAGTTTCCAACAATTTAAATGTAGAACTCTTAATGGATATTATGAAAAGGTTTGAGAATTCGTTAAAGCAGGTGCAAAGTGTCAGCATTTTAGGAAATGGAATTTTTCCTTTTCTGATGTGCAGTGATGTGACACTTACTACAGCCAAGGGAAAAAATACCTGAATAAGTTGCTTCAGTACTCCAGTCTTAATGTTTATATGGTTTTTCCAAACATTGAGGTGTGGTGGTATTAATAAACACAAGCAGATAGATTTTACCGTATTATTGAAAAGTTAGAATTCTATAAATAATGGTGAAGGTTATTTGTTCCTAAACAATTGATAATCTGTTTCTCTCTCACCTATCCAGAGTGTTTTCTAAAGAAGAAAACAGCTGCAATTAAAATGTGCTGTTTTGTGTTATTGTATAGAGCAGTGGTTCCCAACCGCAGACCGGTTGGTGTGTGTGTGTGGCACGCCTGCAAAGGGCGGAGCTTGCTTGCACATATGCGCACGTCGCGCTTGCAGGGGCGGAATGTGCTCGCGTGCAGCAGCACTCACGGGGGGGGGGTTAGGAGATCTGTGTCTGCACCCTGGTCCTGGATAGGCCGTGGACCGTTGCCAGGCTGCAGACCAGGGGTTGGGGACCTCTGGTATAGACTACATCCATTACAGGTTTGTGATTTGAATGTCACAGATACTTTAGCTGAATACACACTTCTGTACTGATTTAAAATTAACTCTGATTTTAGTCAAAAATATAGTATACTCAGCAATTATATTTATTCTAGCACTGAGTAACAAGTTCTATTCATTCTAGATTTTCTCTGTTGGAGATTAAAAGTGGATTTAGCCCTTAAAGCTTTTGTCATTGTTTGCTAATGTATGTTTTGAAAACTGATCCAGAAATAATTTGTTGTAATAATCTCAGTTGCATCATCATGAGGCTTTTTAGTTGCCCCCAGGGGAAAGGATTTTGAAATAAGAGAGAAGAAGGTTTCAGTTAGAACATACAAGAGTGTATCATTTTTTTTCCTAATTCTCTTTTAAACTTGGATAGGGATGTTTGCACCTATAGAGATTATTCTTTTCAAATGTATGCATGTTTGAATGCATGTTTTAATTTCTGCTCATTTCTTGAATTTATTTCCTCCATTAGCACAGTGTTCATGCAATGTTTTTGGTTCATTTGCAGTGTGGACATTTTTATCACAGCTGTCCCAACATAAGATGATTAGGGAATGCAGATTACATCTATCCCATTGACAGTCTGCAGATGCTTATTAAAATAATCCCACGTGAAGTCGTATCCCTCACATTCTCCCAGACTGAACTGGGGCTAACAATGGAAAAATCTTCTTTAGTTGTAGACTAAATCATGTTAGTAGCATCAGCCCTGCAAGAATATCAATGTTCACTATATACATTTTTAATCCCATTTCTGAATTTGATTCAGATGTGCTGCAGTTTTATTTCCCATACATACTGTATTTTTCGCTCTATAGGATGTATCTGACAATATGACGCACCTAATTAAAAAATAATAATGAAAAAACCCTCCGCCCGAGCCAGCTCATTATTCAGCATCGCTTCCTTGCCCCTGAAGGGGACGAGAAGGGCGGCATGGTGGCGACAGTGGCGGTGGGAAGCCAAAGAAGATTTGTCTTGATCGTTGGGTAGATTGGGAGGGTAAAAAAAAAACAACACCTGGCGGTGGGGGGGCATATGGAGCGAAAAATACGGTACCAGTACTTGTTTTCTTTCACATAAATTAGAATTAAAAAATAAAACTCTGTCCCAGCAAATTCATTATCCGGAAGCACTCCCTGCCCAGGAAGGGGAGGAGAAGGGCGGTGTGGTGGCCATGGCAGTGATGGGAAGCCAGTATTCGCTCCATAAGGTGCACACACTTCCCCCCCACTTTTTTTTGGGGGGGAAGGGCGTCTTATGCAGTGAAAAAATACAGTATTTCTTTTTTCTTTTGTGTACCGTGTACCCTGTTGCATATGCTTAGGAACTCATGCTCATCTCTTCTCCTTTCTTAAATAATTGCTGCACTCTGGAGAAAGAGGAACTGATCCCTCCAACTTTCCACTCTGCTTATCAGTGTTCTTGTGTGGTTCTTTTATCTCCAACTGTTCCCCTTCTCATGCTTTTAAGTCAGAAGTTGATGAAAGATCAACAGCCATCACAATGCAACATAGACTAGTAACCAAAGGGATTGCAAGATAGTTGTAGGGAGGAAACTATAATTGTTTTCTCTGAAGGGAGGTTTTAGGTAATGTGTTACTAAATTCCACTTGGGGACGTGGTTGTGCTGCAAGTTAAACTGCAAAGCCTCTGGGCTGCAAGGTTGAAAGATTAGCAGTTCGAATCCACGTGGCGGAGTGAGCTCCCGTCACTTGTCCCAGCTTCTGCGGACCTAGCCGTTCGAAAGCATGTAAAAATGGCAGTAGATAAATAGATACCACCATGGTGGGAAAGTAAGGGTGTTCTGTGTCTAGTCGCGCTAGCCATGTGACCATGGAAACTTTCTATGAACAAACGCTGGCTCTACAACTTGGAAACGGAGATGAGCACCGCCCCGTAGAGTCGGACACAACTGGACATTTGTCAAGGGGAAACCTTACCTTAAATTCCACTTGTTCTAAGAACAGTCCAGTTATTCTAAACCTTGGAACGTAAGTAATCAGTTTGCTTCTGAGTAAACCTGAATGGGATTGAGCTTCAAGTTTTTATCTGTTTATATTTCTGGCCGCCTCTACCCTCATAGCTTCAGAAAGCGAGTACTAGCTCAGACTCATAAGTAGATAAATGGATCTCCATTATGAAATCTGACACTACAATGTCTTTTGGAGCAGTGGTTCTCAAACTGGTGTCCCCAGATGTTCTTGGACTGCACTTCCTAGAAGCCTTCACCACTTGCTGTGGCCAGGATTTCTGGGAGTTGTAGTCCACGAACATCTGGGGACCTAAGTTTGAGAACCACTGTTTTGGAGTTTCTTTGCTATGTAGTTTGAATTCCTTGTCATAGTGAATAATCACAAACACCATGCCTCTTCAGCTTTTGCCTTACAGGCTGGTGCCAATAGGGCAGAAATTGAATATGAGTACTTGGCAGATTAATAAACTAACATCCTCTCATATTATAGCACTAAAGCTTCTGCTTAATTCATGCTTTCATTTTTGCAGGTCTTGTTTCCTGTGACTCTGTCACAGAAGAAATATGAGCCTGCTCCACATAATTAACATCAATTCACTTAATTTTTCATCTTGGTATGAAATATTTTTGTTTGAATAATGATTTTTTTTATGCATAAACGTAAAATACTAATTTTGTCCAGTTGATAAAATCTGAGGTGTGTGTTTTTTTTAAATTTTGGTGACTACATAAACCATCAGCGTTCTCATTTTGTGACTCTACATTTGATAAAATTTGTTCTGTTGAGGGTTCAACATATAAATTTGTAATTGGGTTCCTTAAAAATCTGAAGCAGTTTCTCCCTTTGGGCAGGAAATGACAACCTAGCTTTGCCGGTACTCTGAACACTCTATTTTCTCCTCCATGTTCCTCACTCCCTCCTCCCAGACTGACACTAACTCCTCCTTTTCCTTTTCTCCCTCCCTCTACTCTACCAAACAAACATCTATATTCCTCTTCCTCACACTTGGTCCCTCCTCCTTCTCCCTTTCAAGACTTAACTTCTTCCTCTTGTCTCAACTTCTCCTTCCTCCTGTTTTGCCTCCGTCTTCACAATTTGAGGGGACAGCTCACTCCCTTCTTTTTCCTGTACTACTCTAATTCCTTCACAAAATTAAAGAAAGAACTCAAGGGAAATTGCTGTCTGAAAGTTAAAGGTTATATACTATGCAAATTTAGAGCAGCAGTGGACAGAGCAGTCCTCCAGATGTTGTTGGACTGCAGCTCTAGTCATCTCTCAGAATTCATTTTGCTGGTTCAGGCCAATGGCACTTGTGGTTTAACAATACTGGGAGGATCACATATTGCTCACTCTTCCTTTACATTACACATTCGTTGTGATCCAAATTAGGACCTTTCAGGTAAGGTTAATATGGACCCACAGTAGTTTTTAATGTAATAACACTTAACTTCGGAGAAGAAAAAAGTTGAAAATAAACAACAAAAAGTTTTGTCAAAAATAGAAGTATAAGGTTGTAATGTCCTTACTGTCATTTTCTATGGATAAGTATATATCCTTTGTAGTGTTTTTGTGGCCCTTCTATAGGATGCTTCTTCCATGTTCTGGTCTCCCCTTTTTCTCTCACTTGAATGTTTGAAGAATATTTAAAATAAATATCCAAACTCAATATCAAATGAAGTTGCTCCCATTCAGTATGAATTTTTCCATTATTACATGTTACCAATAACAGAAAATAATTTTGATTGAATCACATCAAGAGTATCTTCTTCTTCTTCTTCTTCTTCTTCTTCTTCTTCTTCTTCTTCTTCTTCTTCTTCTTCTTCTTCTTCTTCTTCTTCTTCTTCTTCTTCTTCTTCTTCTTCTTCTGTTGTTGTTAACATGCTGGCACGTTGTCTCCGACTTATGGTAAGCCTGTGCATGAATGATCTCCAGAATGTACTGTCCCCAGCAGTCCTGCTCAGCTCTTGTAAACTGGCTTCCTTTAGGGAGTCAATCCATCTCATATTTGATCTCCCTCTTTTCCTGATGCCTTTGTCTTTTCCAGTGAATCCAGCCTTGTCATGATGTGCCCAAAGTATGACAGACTCAGTTTCATCATTTTTTGGCTCCAGGCTTGATTTGCTCTAGGATTCACTTACTGTATTTGTCTTTCGGGCAGTCCTCAGTATCTGCAAAGCTCTTTTTCAGCACCAGATGTCATTTTTTTTCTTTCAGCCTTCTACATTGTCCAGTTTTTACACTCATGCTTAGTGACTGGGAATACAAAAACATTTTATTAATTTTTCAATCTGTCTATATTGAATTTAATAAAATAGTGAGAATAATCTTGGCCTTGCTCTCAAGTGACACAACCTTATACTGGATATTTTCTAATTTCTTCTCTGCTGCCCTTCTGAGTCTCAAACTCCTTCTGGTTTCTTGACTGTAGTCTCCATTTGGATTGATGATTGAGCCAAGGTAAACAAAGTCTTAAAAAATTTAAATTTCTTCATTGTCAGCATTGAAATTGTATAATTCTTCAATAGTCATGATTTTTGTCTTGATGTAAGTTCCCAAGTCCTGCCTTGGCACTTTTTTCTTTCATTTTCATCAGAGGTTGTTTTAAGTCATTGCTGCTTTCTGCCAGTAAGTAAGTGTCGTATACATATCTTAAATAGGAAGATAAAAGATACCCTTGTCTTGACAACTTTGCCTATGAGAAGCATTTTATATATCCATATTCTATCCTAACAGTGGCTTGTCGTGCATAATACAAGTTATGCATTAGGACAATCAAGTGCTGAGGCACATCCATTTCTTTCAGAACAAGATCCAGGCAAAAGTTTTGGTGTAATCTGTATTGCATAGACTGATCTTCTTCTGAAATTCTTTGGTGTGCTCCAGCAGCCAGCAGATATTTGCAGTCAGATCTTCAGTGCCTTTTCCTTTTCAGAATCCAGTTTGAACATCAGGCGGTTTTCACTCCATATAAAATAAAAGCCTTTGTTGCGATATCTTGAGCATCACTTTGCTTACATGGGAAACTAAAGCAGTAGTCCTGTAGTTACTGCACTCCCTTGAATCTCCTTTCTTGGAGATTAGAATGTATGTTGAACATTTCCAGTTTGTGGATTATTGTTTTGTTTTCCGTGTTTGTTGACATACTTTTATTAGGATTTTGACTCATCGAGTCTCTGAGGCTTGAAATAAGTCTATTGTTGGTATATCATCTCCTGGTGATTTATTTTTCCCCAGTGCTTTCAGAACAGCTTTCACTTCACATTCTAGCAGAGTGTATTTGATTTAAATTTAAAAAATCAGATTTTTGATGATTTAAACAATTTTTAAACATTTATTTATTTTTTATTTATTTATTCGATTTATACCCCCCCCCCCCCAGATAGCGTCTATTCGGGGCAGCTTACAAAATCATTGATTTTTATCTATCCTGCTTTCCAGAATTGCAGTTTTTGTCATAGGATTCCTCTTCAAAGGAATCTGTCATCTTTTTGTCTCTTCCATATATGTCTTCTCCACTGTGCCTTCTGGGGAAGAGTCAACCTGTGTTGCCATGGGCAAGCTGCACAGTCTCAGAGCTGCCTCCAGAAGAAGGGAAGGGTAAACCACTTCTGAGTATTTTCTACTTAGAAAGCCCTGGAAAGGTTCACCATAAGTCAAAACTGACTTGATGGAACACAGTTAGTATACAGTATATTATAGGTCTGCAATATACTGTTTCTACCTTTCAACTTTTTCCTAGTGTGCTTTCTTGTTGGTCTTTCAGCATTCCTAATCTAGGCTTAAATTGTCCTTTTATTCCTTGAATATTCTGAATGAGATCTCTTGTTTTCCCCCTTTTCCTGTTCTCTTCTGTTTGTTTGCACAGGTTATTGTAATAATTATTTTTTACTTCTACATAATAATTGCTGAAAAACTGTATTCAGGATTCTGACCCTACTTCTGGCACCTTTTACTTTTGATTCCCATCTCTCTTTAATGATTTTAAGTGTTTCTTCTGTCATCCATCTAGGTTTTTCTTTTTACTACGGGGATTGTATTTTTACATTCTTACCTAATAATATCTCTGGTTTTAATCTACAGTTCTTCTGGTTCTTGGTCAATTGGGTTTGGTACTGCAAATCTGTTCTCTATGTGGACTTTTAATTCATCAGACATGTTTTTCTTTTGACAGTAGGATTATTTTAGTGTTCTTCGGCTTTACTCCGATTTTGGATATTAATGATTATGATGAGTACCACAATCTGTTCCTGGTCTTGTTTTGGCAGAGAGAATACAGTTTCTTCATTTCCTGCTTCCAGTTATGTAGTCTGTTTGATTTCTGTATTGGCCAACTGGTGATGTCCATGTGTATAATCACGTTTGGTTGCCTGAAACATGTATTTGTAATAAATAGATTGTTAGCTTCACAGAACTATATGAGTCATTCTCCTGCTTTGTTTGTCTGTTGCCTCAGCTATGAATGTTCCACTTTGAGGGATCTTGCTAGGAGTGAAGACTAGCCTCCTGATGGCATTGCTCTCAGCTTTTCTAATATACTCAAACCCCTTCACCACATTAAGGTCTGAATCCAAAGAGGATGAGTCTTTGCTTTTTAATGTACTATTAAGTATATTTTTATATACTGATATATTTTAAGTATTTTTCTTCATGTTTTACAAACACATATTGCAGCTGCAGTTCTATACAAACATGCCTCAGTCATAAAGTGTACAAAATAAGTGGTACTTAAGAGTATACAGTATAGGTAAAAGCAAAATAGGAATAAAAAGTAAAAAAAAAGACAAGCGTGGTGTGGAAACTTAAAGACTTCTATATTTTTTTAAATGTGAGCTTTTGTGGATGAAAGCTTGTCCATTGTTTAATGAAATGATAATTTATACACACCTATTTGGTGTTTAGTGCTAGGGAACTAATTCAGACTTAACACTAGATTGTGGTTTTGTATTGTGCCCAATGGCTGAAATCCTTTTGCTTAATTAAGTAAGGTTGATGATGTAATTAGCTGAGGCAATTTTTCAGAAAGTAATTTTTTTTGACACCTCCCCTCCAGAAGTCGCCAAAGTTTCTTTCAAAGTCCTTTTCTTATGGGCAAGCTTTTGGGAGCCACACAATGGCGGGGAGTGGGGGGTGGGAGTCGTTAATTTTCACAAATTATCATATAGAGTGTTTTCCCCTTTCCAGGAGTATTGTGGAAAGCTCAGTGTTTTAAGGAGCAACATAACACTTCCTTTGGTAATGAGTAATGGGTAATGAGTAATACATCTGGATTGCATTTTTGCTACTGGTCAGGCTCTTTATGTTGGTGAAACACTGCAGTGGTGCTGAGGGTACATCTGAAAAAGATCAAATACTTGGATTAAAAGCAAAATGTGTGAGAACTTAATATAGAAGTAGCAAGTTCTCTGATCTGGCAGTTCTTCTCCAGCTCAGATTTAAAACCTGAATATGAGGAGAATTACCCAATATACCCTTCTCAACAACTGCAATTTTCCAAACCCCCTTCTATCCTTTTAAAGTACACTTTAAAAGGAAGTGTATGGCAGAAGCAGCAACAGTGATGAGGAAACTGAGATAAGAAGGAAGATCAGATGTCTTCCATTCCCTGAGAATTACTGTTAGCAAGCTCCCTAGACCTGCTGGGACCTTCGCTAACGGTATGCTATGAAAGCAAGACTTGAGAGAAGCGATGGAATGATTCCATCAATCTCATTATTTTCATGACTGATGCTTCTCTTCCTGTATCATTATTTACACGTACAATAATTTAAAGTGAGTGGGGTGCAAGATGGGCATTTTCTAATGCCAGATTGATCCGATTGATAAGATTGACTAATTCTGACTTTCCAGAGAAAAATCCTGATTTATTTCCAGGCTAATCTGGTGTATGCCTTTGGAGTTTTTACTATTACTAATATGTAAAGTTTAATATAGTATTTTGGTGCATTGTTGAGCCCATTAAACATATGAATCCATGGTGGGGGGCAAGGTTTCCTCTAAGGTGTGTGTCTGCATGACTCCACCTTCTCTGTGCAGCATTCCTCCTCTGCCATGCATCCACAGTGATAATTTTCAGCCTCTTTGGTTCCAGGCGCAAGAGAACCCCACATGGGTTGCATGAATGATGTCCTGAGCTCTGCGCAGCGGAGCTGAAAATTAGGGAACTTTGGTGGGGAGAGCCTTCCAGAAGTTCTGGACTACAAGTTTCTCAATTGGTCAGCTTTGGCCATGTTGGCACTTGGCTTCTGGAAGATGAATTTGAACCTTCCTTTAGGTAGTGCTAGGACTGCTTGATATGCTTTCCTGATCAGAGGCCACATCCAGAGAAGGCAGGGCAGGGAAGCTGGAATGCTGCCTCTGAGTGGGCATCCACCAGAAGGGGCTGGGTGCTGAACCATGGAGCACCTGTGGGGCTGGTAAATGAACTGGCACAAACTGCCAAACCAGTGGTTCATGCCCATCTCTACCGCAAAGTGTAACCACCCTACTAAGATCTGCAACACATTTTGCTGTTCCATTACTCTACACATAGAAACATGAAAATGGATATTAACAGAAGTAAGACTTGGCATATCTTATCAACTAACAGAATAATTAATTTTGATGAACTGATTAATTCTAAGAAATAGATGTATATACATATATTTACACTGTGCAACTTTCTACTGGTGGGTCGCATTTACTTTGATTTTTAAGAAATTAAGAAAACCACAAATAACTGAAAATATCTATCTATCTATCTATCTATCTATCTATCTATCTATCTATCTATCTATCTATCTATCTATCTATCTATCTATCTATCTATCTATCTATCTATCTATCTATCTATCTATCTATCTATCTATCTATCTATCTATCTATCTATCTATCTATCTATCTATAGAACAGGGGCCAAGGAACATTTTTACCTTTTACCCCCCCAAAAATTTATATACAGTGGTGCCTCGCATTACGATGTTAATTCGTTCCAGCGAAATCACTGTAGAACGAAAACATCGTAAAGCGAAATTAAAAAGCCCATAGAAACGCATTAAAACCCGATTAATGCGTTCCTATGGGCTTGAAACTCACCGTCCAGCGAAGATCCTCCATAGCGCGGCCATTTTCGTTGCCCGTGCAGCGAGGAATCCGTCCCAGAAAACGGGGCAACCATTTTTTTAACCCGGTGGCCATTTTGAAACCGCCAATCAGCTGTAGGAAAATGTCGTTTTGTGGGAATCGGTTCCCGAAGCAGGGAACCGATCATCGCAAAGCCAAATTCCCCCATAGGAAACATCCTTTTGTGATCGCTTTTGCGATCGCAAAAACTTCATCGTTATGTGATTTTGTCATAAAACGGAGCGCCCGTTAAGCGAGGCACCACTGTACGCCAACATTACCCCCTTGGTTTGAAAGGAAGGAAATCATACATTATTTTAATTCAAAATATTATTGAATCTACACAGGCTGTGTACTGAACTAGCAGGTTATATCATAAGTATCAATGGCTGCCAGGCTATGTACCAAACTAGCAGGATGCACCAAATTTAATAAAGATGTGCACTATTTTTGTTAGAACACATTGCACTCCAGTCATGGGGTGGTATAGGGAGTAGTAAGGTGTCCAATGTGCCTAGCAAGTTGCATTAAATTTTTGCTAGCTCGCAGAGGATTTAATTATCATCAATGACTGCCAGAGTGGTGCTAGCAACGATACGCTTGCTAGAAATAGCCAACGCAGAGTTGGGGGGGGGCTTTTCCTACCACGTTAATCATTTTGTGTGTGGTGTGCAGAAAGGAACAAACCAGGCCACAGCCCAATATCAAAGACCAGTGCACTATTTTTATCATCATTAATGGAAAACTCAGCAGTGGCCAGATGATTGGAAAAGATCAGTCTACATCCCAATCCCAAAGAATGGCAGTGCCAAAGAATGCTCCAACTACTGTACAATTGCACTCATTTCACACACTATCAAGATTATGCTTAATATCCTACAAGGTAGGCTCTGTTCATTACCCCCAGGATTTTCATTATTACCCCATTTGGGGTAATTTACTCCTGTTCCAAGACCACTGATATAGAAACATGAAAATATATAAAGCAAGGAAATATATAACAATCTGAATTACTCTGTTCTCACAGTTTATTTCTTGAATTTGTGAATTTGTGATTGAAAACCAGTTGTGTTTGTATTTGTGTGCTTTGTTTATCTGAAACAAAGCTCAGTATTAGGCACCACTGGTTACTGCCAGCTGGGACCTCACACAATATAATCACAGCTGTGTATTTCACATTTAAGCCTGTGAAGAATAGCTAAATAGAAAACCAAGGGTAACAAAGATCACATAGTTACGTAAGTACAATACCATAACTGTCTGAAATCCATGCACTTTTATAAGTACCAAAATAGTTAGCACTAAGCAGTAATTTTGAGTGTACAGAGAATATTAGCAAAATACATTCAAAGCCTTGATATGCTTGCTTCTAATATAAAATAAAAAGTGTTAATAAATATTATATATTGCTTTTGGTTTTGCTGTATTTTAAATGTAAAATGTCCAGAATCTTAGAAAAAGATGTCCAATAAGTAGAGTAAGTAGAAGTAACAATGATGATGTTCTTACATATGTTGAATATCAGTTCGCATGATTTTATTTCACATACAGTGGTGCCTTGCTTAACGGCAATAATCCGTTCCAGGAAAATCGCCCTTAAGCGAAAACATCGTAAAGCGAAAAAAACCCCATTGAAACGCATTGAAACCCCTTCAGTGAATTCCAGTGGGGTCAAAACTCACCGTCCATAGGGCAGTCCGTCCCAGAAAACAGCGGGGAGCCATTTGTTTACCCAGCGGCCATTTTGAAACTGGCGATCAGCTGTTTTAAAAATCGTCGTTTTGCGAAGAATCGGTTCCCAAAGCAGGGAACCGATTATCGCAAGCGAAAAAAAAACCATTTAGACCATCATTTTGCGATCGCAATTGCGATCGCAAAATGATCGTCGTAATGCGGTTTTGTTGTAATGTGGGCCAATCGTAAAGCGAGGCACGACTGTACCTTTTGAAAATGATGCAATTTCAGTGAACCTGGCTTGAAAAAATAAAGTATATTAACATTTACTCTTCATGTGGTTGTTCCAGTAAACCTTTCAACATTGGAAGTAATGTAATGCAATTACTACATTTCAATTTTATCCCACCTTTCTCCCAGTTCAGAGACCCTAGGCAGCTTAGCAAGTGGACAGGGGAATTGGGGAGAAGATACTAAATAAAATTAAATATTAAAAATGCTGTGAAACATACAATTATGTAAAAAGACCATTAAATGAAGAACAATTTAAATTCAAAATTGGGGTGGGGGAAGCATACATACTTCCAAAAATGCTTTAATATATGTACTCTGAGTCGGTAGAGCATGAGACTCTTAATTTCAGGGTTGTAGGTTCGTGCACGTTGGGCACCAGATGTGTGTGATCACGGAACAAAGGAAGGCTAATTGCCTTAGAACAAAGGAGTTGACAGCATGGATGTCCAAACCAGTTGAGCCTAAAGGCAATGCCCTGAGAGATCTTTTTATTGATTTAGCATGTTACATAATATGTTGTTAGAACTCAGATAGGATACTAGTTACCTAATTGCAACTAGGATTGGCTGGAATAACCCTTTAATCTTATGCTCTACCTCTGAGGGAAAGGACAGAATAAGGGGTTACCCTGCCTGCTGGCAGCTGCCAGTTCCTGCCTGGAGAGTATGCATGTCACGGGAACAGAATGCAGCTACAAACTTTAAACAGAAGTTTCCCACACTCTGAGTAAGGATATTTGTGGATGTACATACTACCTTGTAGGCTGTATTTCTCCGAGTAGTGTTATTAGGGAAATGTTATTCTGATCAATGCTTGAAGGTTCATTGAAGGGTAGATGGCATTCCCTCTAATGTGTTTGCTGTGTTGATGAAAGCAACCGAGATAGGTATGACTCATATTTTAGAATGCCTTTGTGGACTTTGCTTCAGATAACTACATAGAAATGTTGTTTAGGGCAACATTTACATTTTCTCTATTCTGCTTTTGATACCTTTTTAGAGCTATTTTTGGGTGTCTGAGTTCACCAAATCTGATGGACCATGGCAAAAATGCCATTGATAACAATACAGTATGATTCACAAAAGGGAGAGGAGAGTAAGAAGGGCACTGGAAAGTTTAAATGTAAGCATTGTCTTCCTGATCTCAACCAACATCCATTATAGTCCAGTGTTTTATTTCTGTTGTTGCTTCTGGAAGTGCATAGACAATATAAAAGTGATGGTCACTTATGTGATTTAATTCCTAGAACAGAAGAATTTTTTTTGTAAATGGAGGTTCCATTTTAATTCTCATGGTTGATAACCATAGATAAGTCTAGTTTTTATGGATTACTGAAATGTTTTTAAATGCAAATTCAAATTTATTGAATTACTTCATGAATTTTTTGTTGTCTGAAGAGCAGCTTTCTTTTATCTGCCTATCTGTGACTCACGGGAGGATGCAGAAAAATTCAGTGGGTGCAAAGTAGTGAAATAGGATGAGGTAGTTTACAGCTAATTCATCTTACTTGATTTTTAAAATATGTGTTAACTGTGCAATGCAAGGGTGGGGTGAAGGAAGGTATTCAGTGTTAGTGTTGGAATGCATTGTTTCATCATATTGCTTCTACTCCCCACCCATGTGCCATTCTGGATGATTAGCCTATGTAAGACTGGATCTATTTAAATTGGATTAGGGAGGGAGAGCAGATGAGGAGGGACATACATGTAGGTGCAGGTATAATACATATCAGGAAGACATTTATTTATTTTGGTTTCTGTAGTGACTCCTGTTCAACAGTATGGTTGTCAAAGCCAAAATAGATCTCTGAGCTTCCTTTGGGAACCCATATTTTTGGTCACAGACCTCTGATCTTTTGTCTGGTACCTTGAATCAGTATAGTGGTCTCCTGTCACAAGCCACCTCTTGGGTCTCCCAGTCACCAAATCACCAGCTTTCAAAATATCCCCCATGCATCAATTCCAGCGCAGAACATCACCTGTCCCTGTGCTATATGAGATATTATATTTCATCTTCACTGGCCCTGTGTTACCAGATTATCAGTTTGAAAATATCATCTCAAAATATTAAATGTTCCTTGTTTCTCTTTAGAATTCTAGGATAGTTTTATTCAGGCTTCAACACAAAGAATGAAACTGAATACAGTGGGGTCTTCACTTAAGAACGGCTTGAGTTAAGAACATTTTGACTTAAGAACCGCTCTCATAGGAAAATATTGACTTGACTTACATACTTAGATTTGAGTTAAGAACTGAAAAAAAAAACACGTGGGAGGCAGGGAAAGTGCAAAATGTGAACTTTCAGTTAACTGTTGGCCAGTGAAAAGGGTGCCTGTCTGCTTCCTCACTCCTCCCAGTGTTTAGAGAGTGGATTGGGAGACAGTCTTCAGACTGCCTGGTACTGTACTGCCTGGACTGTATTTTCCCTGCCTTCCCTGAACCTTTCTTGACCTAAGAAAAAAAGAAACAAAATATCCCCCTCTAGTGATCGAAGGTGGAATAGCAGCTTCCCATTAGTTTCTATGGACGGAAAAGAGCAGATACGGATCAAATGGTTTTCAATGCATTCCTATGGGAAATGCAGATTTGACCTGAGAACTTTTTGACTTGAGAACCGCCTTCCAATACGGATTAAGTTCTCAAGTCAAGACCCCACTGTACTTTTTAAATCAGTCCACATACCTTCATGCTTATGTTTTTTTGCTTCATGCTTATGATGATTTTTTGAATTTTCTCCATTGGAAACCATTGGATGGTCTGTCTAATGGTTTCCAATGGAAAAAACAAAAAATCATCATAAATTAACGAAGTGTCAGAACAACACCAAAATCAGTTTGCATAGGTTTCAGGAGGTGGACTAACCATTGCAATCATTTAAAACAGCGTCCAAACATTGTAAGACACTTTTACAGGAGCGAAAAGGGAGGTCGGGAAGAACTTTAAAAGGCAAATGGAGATCAAAGAGCCCTTTCCCGATCTCCCTTTTCGCTCCTGTAAAAGTGTCTTACAATGTTTGGACGCTGTTTTAAATGATTGCAATGGTTAGTCCACCTCCTGAAACCTATGCAAACTGATTTTGGTGTTGTTCTGACACTTCGTTAATTTATGATGATTTTTTGAATTTTCTCCATTGGAAACCATTGGATGGTCTGTCTAATGGTTTCCAATGGAAAAAACAAAAAATCATCCTAAATTAACGAAGTGTCAGAACAACACCAAAATCAGTTTGCATAGGTTTCAGGAGGTGGACTAACCATTGCAATCATTTAAAACAGCTTCCAAACATTGTAAGACACTTTTACAGGAGCGAAAAAGGACTTCGCAAAGGCATTGAAATGTATTGAGTCGGCTTCAATACATTCCAATATAGGAAACATTGTTTCACTCAACAATGTTTCCTATGGGGATTTTCACTGAACGATGGCAATCTGTTCCAATTGGAACGGATTAACCGGTTTTCAATGCATTCCTATGAGAAATGGTGTTTCACAGAACAATGTTTCACACAACGTTGATTTTTTTGGAACCAATTAACATCGTTGTGTGAGGCACCACTGTATTGCTATTGCCTTTGATAAGACTTGCCAAGGAGCAAATGGATACACCCTGCTGTTCAACATCTGCTACCTTTATGACACTTGGATAGAGGGCTTCTGTTGTTTTATTTTGTTTGGAGGCACTAAAAGCAAGTGTCCTATGTCTGCTATTGTCATGCCTCATGGTCAGGCCGTTACCCCTGCCTTCAGACAGTTGTGATGCCCCAAATACAAAACTGAAATATTAGTTCTTTCAAGATTGCATTGATTGACCTTACCTGAAGGTATACCATACACAAGGATGCCCTGTAAATTCCTTAAATGTGTTATGTCATACATTTTTATATGTTTGCCTAGATTGTCGTTAATTTTGTTATAGCAGTAAAATAAAGTTTGATAAGAAACTCAGTGTTTTACATATTTCAGTTGTCTCTAGGCTTCCTCTCCTCTTGAATACTCTCAATGGAAAATCTATTTTATCTATCAAAACTTCCAGGGATGCATAGTAGCAAAAAGCAGTTGCTCATTTATTATCACGTTTCAGTCCTTAAGCTCAGAGACAGTGGAAGATGACCTGTATGAGGCTACTGTTCCACTGGCTGTGGGCTTGGACCAGATTCTTGGGAATTCTTATCTTTCCTTCCAGGCTGTCCTTTATTTGTACATTCTCCATGTCCAGTAATAATATCATTGGCTGTCTTGCTGAGCAGGCACAAGGACTTTTTATTCTTTCCCCATTTTTCTCTATACTTAATCTATTGTCAGATTATATCTCTTCGCCCTTTAGAATGCAGATATACCGCTCAAGAGCTGCATCCTTGCTTTGATAGCTGTAGGCTTCTCAGTTCTGGCCTTTTGCTGCCTCATCCTGCCCAACTCTCCATTGAAAAGGTTATTTACATCTCTTGTTGCTTTGATCCTGCATTTTAAATTCCTGTTGTGCTCACCCTTGGATCCACCAGTAAATCCTTGTTGTTACCTTCAAAGCACTCTTCATCTCCACCTTTACTACTGTACCACTAAATATTCATGTCCATCTTTTTTGTTTCTCCTGCATTATCAATTTCAACTATTGAAAAACCATGGCAGCCATCTTCACAAAGCTAGATTTCTTCTTTCTTGTTGCTCTTATGCTTCCAGCTGCTTCCCAGTGTGTGATCACATTCCTCACTTAGATCCCCAAAATTCACCTTTTCATGAAGGGTTTTACTTAACCCCTTAATACCCAGCTGAAATTAGGTCTAACTGTGCATAAATGAAATAAATCATATTCTTCCCTTACTTTTGTCTTCACTTTCTGCATTGACTTGCCTTCTAATCAGCTTATCAGCTTATAAACAGCTTATCAGCTTCTCTAAGCAGATATCTGGCTTTATGTAGTCTGGACAACACCATAAATACTAATGGTGTTCTGTAAATACAGTAGGACTGCTGTATCTGTGAATAATTGTTTCCAAGACCTCCCTCTCCCTGCTGAATACCCCCCCTCGCTTGCAGATATGCCATCTATATAGCAGTCTATATAGCAGTCTCTTGTTTTCTCTAGTTGCCAGTTTTGATAATGCACCTTGGAAATGCATATTTCTGCAGGTTTTTATTTAATATTTTCAGGCAGCAGATAACTGAAACTGCAGATACTGATCCCGTGGATACGGTGGTCATTATAAAATATAAATGAGATATATTTTTTGCATTGCACTAGTCGAAGTTAAATCTTATAACCAAAATGTATGCATAACCGTGACTGTGGATAGAGATATTTTTTCTAAGAAGGTTGCTGGTATAGATATTCTAAACTAAATTAAGTTGTATTCCAATTGCCTTTTTATTGCTTGTATGAGGTAAGATAGCATCATGAGGAAATCAAAGTGTGGAGCTTGTTCTAATAAAGGCCGGAGCAGGATTGTGTAATTCTGTTCAGCCCAGAGCCCTAAGCTCCATCCATGAATAAGGAGGAACCAGGACAGCTTTGGATCATGTGCAGTTGTGCACATGTTGTTGGACTACAACTCTCAGGAGCCTGTCTTGCATAATGACTGGTGGGAAATGCTTTGCATTACAGCGCAACAACATCTGTGCCAGTCTTTGGGCTAGGAATAAGAAGGATATATAGCTTAGATGAAGGTAGTCAGCTTGTTAACGATGGCAAGGAGAATGGGGAGAAAATGCGCCAGGGATGATTGTGTGAAAAGAGAGAGCAGTAAAAATGCTATCCAGTTT
The DNA here is from genome assembly GCF_051106095.1 of Pogona vitticeps. Classification (NCBI taxonomy): domain Eukaryota; kingdom Metazoa; phylum Chordata; class Lepidosauria; order Squamata; family Agamidae; genus Pogona; species Pogona vitticeps. The sequence goes on from NC_135787.1 coordinate 27,907,440, forward strand.
GTAAAAATAATGTCAACTCAGAACCTGGAAAAATATCAACAGCACATCCACTTCAGATGAAATGTCAGTCAGCAGGTTAAGAAGAGACATTATGTTAATTTAAGATGTTTCAGTTCTGAAGTTCTTAAGATCATGAACTCTCTCTTTGTACAGTGGTGCCTCGCATAGCGAGGTTAATTGGTTCCAAAAAAAACATCGTTATGGGAAAACATCGTTAAGTGAAACGTGTTTTCCCATAGAGATGCATTGAAAACCGGATAATCCGTTCCAATAGGAATGGATTATCCGGTTTTCTCCCCCACTATCGGGCGCAGCCCTTTGGGAGAAGCCTCGGGGGAGGGGGGGAAGACGGCATCGGCTCCTGCCTTCTCCCCCACCACCTGGCTTCTCCCAAAGGGCTGCCCCGACTGTGCTTGCAGCAGCGGAAGAGGTGCCCGGTGGAGGAGAAGGCAGGAGCCGATCTGTCATTTCTCCTCCACCGGGCACCTCTTCTGCTGCTGCAAGCACAGTCGGGGCAGTCCTTTGGGAGAAGCCGGGCTGCTCCGAAGAAAGGCAGAAGCCCATCCGATCTCCCCTCGCAACCATCGGGAGCAGCGGGAGAAGCTGCCCGGTGTGGAGGGGGGGGGAGATTGGATGGGCTTCTGCCTTTCTTCGGAGCAGCCCGGCTTCTCCCAAAGGACTGCCCCGACTGTGCTTGCAGCAGCAGAAGAGGTGCCCGGTGGAGGAGAAATGACAGATCGGCTCCTGCCTTCTCCTCCACAGGGCACCTCTTCCGCTGCTGCAAGCACAGTCGGCCATGCCTCCCACCCTTCTCAAGCCGCAGGAGGTGGGTGGTGGGTGGGAGGCATAGCCGGACTCCTCGCCAGGCACCGCGGCTCCGATCCGATCTGAGCCGCGGTGCCTGCCAAGGAGTCCGGCTATGCTTCCCACCCCCACCCGCACCTCCTTCGGCTTGAGAAGGGGGAGGCATGGCCGGACTCCTCGCCAGGCACCGCGGCTCCGATCCGATCTGAGCCACGGTGCCTGCCAAGGAGTCCGGCTATGCTTCCCACCCCCACCCCCACCTCCTTCGGCTTGAGAGGGGTGGGAGGCATGGCTGGACTCCTCGCCAGGCACCGCGGCTCCGATCCGATCTGAGCCGCGGTGCCTGCCAAGGAGTCCGGCCATGCCTCCCCCTTCTCAAGCCGAAGGAGGTGCGGGTGGGGGTGGGAAGCATAGCCGGACTCCTTGGCAGGCACCGCGGCTCCGATCCGATCGGAGCCGCGGTGCCTGGCGAGGAGTCCGGCCATGCCTCCCCCTTCTCAAGCCGAAGGAGGTGCGGGTGGGGGTGGGAAGCATAGCCGGACTCCTTGGCAGGCACCGTGGCTCCGATCGGATCGGAGCCGCGGTGCCTGGCGAGGAGTCCGGCCATGCCTCCCCCTTCTCAAGCCGAAGGAGGTGCGGGTGGGGGTGGGAAGCATAGCCGGACTCCTTGGCAGGCACCGCGGCTCCGATCGGATCGGAGCCGCGGTGCCTGGCGAGGAGTCCGGCCATGCCTCCCCCTTCTCAAGCCGCAGGAGGTGCGGGTGGGGGTGGGAAGCATAGCCGGACTCCTTGGCAGGCACCGCGGCTCCGATCCGATCGGAGCCGCGGTGCCTGGCGAGGAGTCCGGCCATGCCTCCCCCTTCTCAAGCCGAAGGAGGTGCGGGTGGGGGTGGGAAGCATAGCCGGACTCCTTGGCAGGCACCGCGGCTCCGATCCGATCGGAGCCGCGGTGCCTGGCGAGGAGTCCGGCCATGCCTCCCCCTTCTCAAGCCGAAGGAGGTGCGGGTGGGGGTGGGAAGCATAGCCGGACTCCTTGGCAGGCACCGCGGCTCCGATCCGATCGGAGCCGCGGTGCCTGGCGAGGAGTCCGGCCATGCCTCCCCCTTCTCAAGCCGAAGGAGGTGCGGGTGGGGGTGGGAAGCATAGCCGGACTCCTTGGCAGGCACCGCGGCTCCGATCCGATCGGAGCCGCGGTGCCTGGCGAGGAGTCCGGCCATGCCTCCCCCTTCTCAAGCCGCAGGAGGTGCGGGTGGGGGTGGGAAGCATAGCCGGACTCCTTGGCAGGCACCGCGGCTCCGATCCGATCGGAGCCGCGGTGCCTGGCGAGGAGTCCGGCCATGCCTCCCCCTTCTCAAGCCGAAGGAGGTGCGGGTGGGGGTGGGAAGCATAGCCGGACTCCTTGGCAGGCACCGCGGCTCCGATCCGATCGGAGCCGCGGTGCCTGGCGAGGAGTCCGGCCATGCCTCCCCCTTCTCAAGCCGAAGGAGGTGCGGGTGGGGGTGGGAAGCATAGCCGGACTCCTTGGCAGGCACCGCGGCTCCGATCCGATCGGAGCCGCGGTGCCTGGCGAGGAGTCCGGCCATGCCTCCCCCTTCTCAAGCCGCAGGAGGTGGGGGTGGGTGGGAGGCATGGCCGGTCTCCTTGGCAGGCACCGCGGCTCAGATCGGATCGGAGCCGCGGTGCCTGGCGAGGAGTCCGGCCATGCCTCCCACCCTCCTCAGGCCGTGGGGGGAGGGTGGTGGGATCCATCCGGATCCCCCCACCCTCTCCCCGCGGCTTGGATCCCACCCGCGGCAGGCTACCCCATGCATGGTCGGACTCCTGAAAGTCCGACCATGGCCGGGGAAGCCAGCCGCGGGGAAGGGGAATCCCAGCGGTGGCCTCGGAAGGACCCTTCGGAAGGGTCCTTCCGAGGCCACCGCAGGCATTTTCCCCCAGCTGAGCTGCGGGAGCACTCCTTCGGAGGCTCCCGCCGCTCAGCTGGGGGAAAATGGTGCCTATGGGGAAAACATCGCAAAGCGATTTTTCCCCATAGGCAACATCGTTATACGATCGCAAAAGCGATGGCAAAAATGCCATCGCTATGCGAATTCATCGTTAAACGGGGCACTCGTTATACGAGGCACCACTGTATTTGCGAAGGCTTTCACGGACGGGATCTAATGGTTGTTGTGGGTTTTTTGGGCACTTTGGCCATGTTCTGAAGGTTGTTCTTCCTAACGTTTCGCCAGTCTCTATGGCCGGCATCTTCAGAGGACAGCACAGAGTGCTGGCGAAACGTTAGGAAGAACAACCGTCAGAACACGGCCAAAGAATCCGAAAAACCCAGAACAGCTATCTCTCTTTCTTTGATGTTACAATTTTGTTTGTAAGTATTACTGAATTCTCAAATTGTGGGGAAAATTTTTTGATAGTACTAGAAACACTCTGAAAGCTGATTCAGGTATATCTCGGAGCATCACAACTCTCATTTTTTGTTTAGCATCCTTGGTCTTGAGAATGTATGGGTTGAACATAGAGTTTTTTCTTTGGCCCTGAAAATGTCCCATTTTCTTTTTTAAAAATAATCCTGGTGTATTGGACTATCATTAAAAAAATCTAGCTTTCTTTTACTTGACTAGAAAGTTAATATGTCATATGAAAAAATCCTGTGAAATAAAATTGTGATACACCTATATTGCAGGTAACGTGAGAGTTTGAGAGACAGTAGTTTGACCAGAGGCCGTTAAGTGAATTCAAGGTTGAGATGACATTATTAAACCACAGCTTTCCAGTTAATAAGTTTGGTTAATGTGCTACATGGGCTGTCGAAGAATAACATTGCAAAGCTTGACAGCTCTATATCATCATAGATATAGTAGGGCAATTTCTGCTGTAGCTGCAGAAATTTCTTTAGGCACAATCTCTACCTTTTACTGAGTAGTTTAAAGGGTATGGGTTCTCTAGTAAAGTGCCTCTTGCAGCCTCTTGCTCTCACAAAAAACCTGAGAAAAATGTTCATTTCTCCTTGCAATTAGATTTTCCTGAGGGAGGTTTTTATCTCCCTGCAACAAATTCTCATGTGAACTCTTGCAAGATTTCTTAGTTTTGCAAGTTTTGCTTTTAAAGAAATTACCAATTGCATCAGTTCCAGTGCAGAATGGTAATTTTCCTGCACATGGAAATAATGACAGATATTTTTACAATTTATCAGCACACTTGTGTCTTTCCTGCATAGGATTCAATGAAATGGCATAAATCTGCATGTGTCCACAGGTTAATAGGTGAAAAAATAAAAGGCAGTGAGACCAAGTCCGTAGTTGTGTGGAAAGCCTGGAAATCTCACTGGTACAGAGTGTACACTAATCAGGGAATCTGGGCATAGCAAGACTCAGAATTCATGAAGAACCATTCAACACAATCTTGGCACACCCTTAGTCTTTAGGGCATGTGTTCAGACACTAGGACTCCCAGGGGCTAGATAAATGTCCTGGATGCACTTAATGGTCACTCCAGATGTATATTAGATGTTCCTATGGCCAGCCATTGGAGCCTACCCGAACAAGCAAAATGCTTGCGACCATTGCCACATCAGGCATAGTATACAACATGGTGTACCAGGGCATGGTTCAGGAATAGGGTATGTAGTTTTGTTGCTGGCATGATTGTGCTGGGCCCTTTTACTTGAAGGGGCTGAGAAAGATCCAACTGAAATGATGTCACATCCTTTATTTTGTACTCCATCTCCATTCTCAGAAGCACAAGAGCAATTTGGTGAGAATCCTGGGAATATAAGAAATATTTGCTAAATTGTTCATGCTTATTACTTTAGGCTGTCTTTATTTAATAGGATATATGGAAGATGAATTTTAAAACCCCAGGGAATTCTTTTCCTCCAGGTTGAGGGCAAGGAAAGCAGCACTATTTTTCTAATTCATGCAATCTGTCTTTGTAAAAACAAATATTCATTCCCTTTGTGAAACAATATACACAACCAGCAAGCATACAATGACTTGCTGACATTTTCAAAAGATGCAAATGCCTTCTCTGATGCCTCTGATCCTTAAAAGCACATGCAGTAAAGTAGCAGACATCATCATTCTGTGCAGTATGCTTTATCTGAGTTAAAGTTGCTATCTGCAGAATTTGGCTTGTTTTGCACAAAAAATAGCTCTTGTCTTGTTTCGAGAAGACATAGAAGGTGACCTCAGTAGTTCAGAAAGGTCATAAACAAAGGAAGGATTTATGTCCTTAGAAAATTGGTTCTAGGATATACAGTGGTGCCTCGCATAGCGACGTTAATCCGTGTAGCAAAAATCGCTGCTAAGCGATTTCGTCGCTATGCGATTTTAAAAAGCCCATAGAAACGCATTAAAACCTGTTTAATGCATTCCTGTGGGCAAAAAACTGACCTTAAAGCGAAGATCCTCCATATGGCGGCCATTTTCGCTGCCTCTTAAGCGAGGAATCCGTGCGAAAACACAGCGGGCGGCCGTTTTTTTAACCCAGCAGCCATTTTGGAACCACCGATCAGCTGTTAAAAATCATTGTTGTGATAATCGGTAAGCAAAACAGGGAACCGATCATCGCAAAGCGAAAAATCCCGTTTAAAACATCGTAATGCGATCGCTTTTGCGATCGCAAAATCTTCGTCGCTATGCAGTTTCGTCGCTAAACGGAGCGCCCGTTAAGCAAGGCACCACTGTACATGGAACACTAGTTTACACTTCTTTTATGTATTCATTCTCATAGATTTGTGAACTTGTATCGAAGTTGTACTCAGAAGTTTTATCAACTATTCAAGGTCTATAAACAATGAACATTTGTCGATGTATCTTAAAATACTACTACGTGGGTGTCTTCATAGTTGTCAATGGATTATTTTCTGTTGAATGAATTTGTGTCTGTAGCCATGACAGAAGCTTTCTGTTTTCTTAGGATCTCCAAACATGGGTGAATGGTGCTAATGAAAATGGCTTCGTCCTTGTTTCTTTTGGAGCAGGAGTTAAATACTTATCAGAAGATATAGCCAATAAATTAGCACATGCTCTGGCAAGACTTCCCCAGAGAGTTATTTGGAGGTAAGAATAATGGAGCAGTAGATATTTATAGTAAGTTTAAATTGGGACCAGAATGTTTTTTTTCTGTAGAGAAGGATTAATGATCAATAGGACAAGTTTGTTTTGCGCTGAAATATATGGTGGGCGGAGTCAATCCTGTTCTCTCCTTCCCTGCTTATTCTTCCAATTTCTCTTTCCCATCCCGTTTCTCTCCTTTTCATGTTGCTGCTGCATCTTTAAAATACACCGTGTCACAGACAAAAGGAAGCACTTCGACCAGTCAGTCTTTAGCAGAGACACACAGGCATTCTCTGAATTCGCACCTGTCAGATGGATTGTGTTGTCAGCTAGTGGGAGGGGTATGGTGAATTCTTGATGATGGCCTTGCTAGGCAGGTGGTGTTTCAGTTGCCAAACAGGTGTGTAGAAATAAAAAACGCCTCAGAAGCACTATTGCAAGACATGCAATTCCTTCCCTCACTCATTCTGTTTCAAAGCAACTCATTTGCCCTGTGACATAGATGGAACATGGACTGTTAAGTGACACATGAAATTTATCTATGTGTTAGATGCAAGGCAGAGGATTTTCCATTAACCCCCAATTTGAAGAAAATACTAGGATGTCAAAGTCTTGAGTAGGCTAAGCTGTCTTAGTTTTGGCCGGCGAAGGCACTGAGATAATACGTAGTAGCTTGTTTGTCAGTTGCCTTAGGAAGCAGAATTTTTGGTTCAGTTCACAACAGCGGGGGGAAAAAGGATGAGCCAAGAAGATATATTACTTTTCTTAAGATCTTGAAATGAGAAGACCAAAAAGAGTAAAATTTCAGCCAAAAATATTGTAATTAGTCCCTTTGGATCTCAGCATTCTTGGGTATTCAGTGGTGCCTCGCTTAATGATTGCCGCGCTCTACGATGAAATCACTGTACGATTAGGTTTTTGTGATCGCTTTTGCGATCACAAAACAATGTTTTAAATGTGTTTTTTTTTCCGTTTAACGATGATCGGTTCCCTGCTTTGGGAACCGATTTTCGCTTTACGATGATCAAAAACAGCTGATCGTCGGGTTTCAAAATGGCCACTGGCTGCCTAAAAATGGCTCCCCGCTGTGTTTTTGGATGGATTCCTCACTTTACAGGCAGCGAAAATGGCCGCCCCTATGGAGGATCTTCGCTGGATGGTGAGTTTTCAGCCCATTGGAACGCATTGAGGGGTTTTCAGTGCATTTCAGTGGGCTTTTTACTTTCGCTTGATGACGTTTTCGCTCTACAGTGATTTCGCTGGAACGAATTAACGTCGTTAAGCGAGGCAGCACTGTATCTCTGTAGGACTCTATCAATTTCTTGAATGAAAATATTATCACATGTACTTCATGTGTTCTGATTTTGTGAAATTTACTTGCTACTTTTAAATTCATCAGTATTATATCTCACTGATGGGCCTGGTTTTCAGATCTTGTCGTAACTTTAGAATATATATTTATACTTATAATGATTTTTCTTTTGTTTTAGGTTGTTGATAATTTTATTGCAGATTTTATTAGGCAGTAGAAAACATATTTATAGTATTGGTAATATTAGTAAATTGATCTATAAATAAATCTGTCTAATGCCATGTATTTTGAAACTTTTAAAAATATGTTTGTTTCAGGTTTTCAGGGAACAAACCTAAGAATTTAGGTAACAATACAAAACTCATAGAATGGTTACCACAAAATGACTTGTTAGGTGAGTAATATTCAAGGAGGTGTTTTAGTTGTATATATATCCATAAATGTACAAATCTCTGTGTATGTAAATATGCTTTTCGTTGCTAGAGCGGGCACTAGCTTCAGTCTAACACTAATATTTTCTGATTTTTCTGGCATGGAAGAGAATAAATGCATATACATTACAGTAGAAATATTGCATCAGTTGAATTACTGCTTTCCTTGAAACTGCTTTCTGTTCTTGCACAGAATTCTGGTCTGTATTTTTGTGCATGCAAAAACAATTGTAGAAGCTATAGCTGCCAGTGAATGGGGTGCTAGTCTCATGTTATTCATGGCTCGCAGCTTGCCAATTAATTGCAATTAGCCTTGCCAGCTTTACTGTTCTTACTTGAATAAAAAGCTAACAGGATTTTGCTCATTGATTTGCACGAAACCCACTTATGCTCAATACCTACAGTCAGAGCTATAGTGTTTATACTACTAAGTACCTAAAATATAATACTGCCACCTTGGAAGGAATGTGGAATTATCCCAGCAAGTCAATACAGATTATTCAAATAGCTGATTTTGATATACCACTGATATTGCTTATATTTATTTATTTATTTATTCAATTTATTTATTTCAATTTATATGCCGCCCACACTACCCAGAGGTCTCTGGGCGGATACATTTAAGGGAGATTCCCTTTAATGACATAGTATATGTTGATCTGCTCTCTGCTCTGCCATCATTAAGGAAATAAAGTTGATGATTGACTTGTTCTTCCCCACAGTGAGAAGCAGAGTAGCAGATCTTTGATCTTAAGTGCAGACTGAATGCCAGTATGGCAAGCAATTTCTTGTATCCTAACTGTGGCAACAGCAATGAAAACTCTTTTGTATGATTTGTAAACAGGGAAGAACAAAGAGACGTTGTCCGAGGGAGATAGAAAAGTTCTTGTTACCCCAATGCTGAGTTTATTATGTACATTTCTATTTAAGTTATATGGAATTCTGTTGTATTTTATGTGGAATATGAACACTTTTCTTCCTTGTACTTCTCCTTTTTCTGTTTTAGGGCATTCTAATATTAAGGCCTTCCTTAGTCATGGTGGTCTGAACAGCATTTTTGAAACCATGTACCATGGTGTGCCTGTTGTGGGAATTCCTCTTTTTGGTGACCATTATGACACAATGACCCGAGTGCAGGCCAAAAGAATGGGGATATTATTAAACTGGAAGACGATTACTGAAGATGAACTATATAATGCACTGGTGAAAGTTATAAATGATCCCAGGTAAGGTAATTTTTAGTTTACTTTTTCTGAAATAAAAACAGACATTTGAAAAAAAAAACGAGGCCAAATGTCTGATAGCATAATCTGCATTAATTTATGTTTCAAGAAGATAAATTAACTGAGTAAATGGAACAATATCATATGCCTCCTCCTTGTTTCCATTCTGCAGCTACAGAAAACAGGCCCAGAAGCTGTCTGAAATTCATAAGGACCAACCAGATCATCCTGTTAATCGAACAGTCTACTGGATTAATTACATCCTTCGTCACAATGGAGCACAGCATCTACGTGCTGCTGTTTACACAGTGTCTTTTTATCAGTATTTCTTATTGGATATTGCCATTGTTGTACTGCTTGGTACTTCCTTGCTCTGCTACATTTTGGCTAGGATAGCAAAATTTATCTGCAAGCAAAGCAAACATCTTTGGTCCACTGATGAACATATTACCATTAATGGACATTACCAAAATGGAATACCAAATGGCAAGTATAGAAGAAATGGCCACATTAAACATGAAAAAAAAGTGAAATGAGCCAACTACCCAGTGTACATTAGCAACAAATCAGTTCTATAATTGAATTTTATAGCTGTAACTTAGTCTAACACCTACTTAAAGTAAAACAATAAACAGTTCTAATGCTCCCCTACAGTATGTAATCTTATGCAATTAAATTTTGCAGAACTAAGGAAAATCTTTAGAAAAATGAAGCACAACCTAAGATGCAAAATGTATTTTATTCTTAATACTGATGCAGAAAGGTTATTCTGGCACTGAAGTTTTTTGAGAAGCCTTAATTCTCTGAAGTAATTCAATAAGTATATTTATGACTTTTCCATTTGTGACTTTAAATCTGTGTGTCCCAGATAAGGAAAGGTTTCCCTTTACCTGAAAAGGCTCTTCCTTTCTTCACTCATTGATATTTTAGCAAAGAGATCGTTGTTTTATTTGTCTAAGATTCAATGTTATTTGACAATGATGTTAATTGAAGTCACTTTTTCCAGGTGTTTCATACATAGCAGTAAAAAACTGCAGAATTATAATGCAGCCATAAACATCATATTCTTAAAAGGCATTGAAGAATATGATGACAATATACTATACTTTTGATATTCTACTTAACTTTTCCTTTCTCTCCTGTTTCTTTAGAGAAAAGGAAATTGCACAAGAGTACCGTAAGCTGTAATTTTATATTTATGTATATTTTAGTTTCATTCTTTATCTTTGCCCAGAACCGCAATTTATGCCATGTAAGGATGTTTTATTCCAATAATTAAAAGGGCTCTGTAGATAAAATAAATAGATAAGCAAAATAAGTGAAGCCATGTGAGATGGGGGGGGGGGGAATCTGCCCAGGATCTTTAGTAAGGGGTTTTTCTTATCCCATGAGTAAAACGGAATCAAACTACTCCTGTGGGGTTTGTTATAAAGTTGAATGTCTTTGCTGTTACAATTAATACTTCCCCGCAGCCCAACTAAAATGGTTCAGAGGTTCACTTAAGTTATGTCTCTGTTCCTTATATGAGTCTGGGCCACACAATCCGTGTTATATAGTTGCCAACATAAAATTCTTCGAATAAAATGGAGTCTATCCTTTTGGTCAGTTACTGCTATCTTTGTCCAGGTTTGATATCATGCATGACATTAAACCTACAAAACTAGTTGAAAAGTTTTCCTTTGACTACACTCTCGACATCCTTTTATGCACAACACTCTTTCAATCACTGCAACCAATCCAGGACTTTTCTGGTTTTAAACAGAGCATTGGGAATACAGGACATTAAATAAAGATCAGGACTGTCCTGTTAAACCATTGTTGGCAACTATGAGTTTATTGATTTCCATGTCATTCTGTTTACTTGGAATTTGCACTGCACATGTTGTGAGTGTAGAATTTATTTATTTGTGGTTTGAAATCCCGTATCTGGCAACAGAAGGGGGAAAAAGTCTATATATTGTTAACTAACATGAGAAAAGTTCTGGAAAAAAACCCACAGAATACTAAAATCACCTTCATACACAGTGACATGATATTTCATTATCATCCCATCAGGAGCCTCTATCTTGTAGCAATAAAGTAGCATTACAGATATGTTTCCAATATTTGGTACAGGCAATTGTACTGCTTTCCAGATACTTGAAAAAACTGTATTATCAATATGCCTGTTAGCTTTTTACAATCCTATCAATATGCGGCAACTAAAGGAATGCAAAGAGGCAATGAGTGGTGGGAGAGTGACAGAACCTAGAGTGTATGAATGAGTTGGTTTTAATGTTTCTCGTATTGAAGAAGCTACACAAGCACTGACCGGATGATTAAGAATAATTTAATCTCCACTGTGATACAACTTAAGCAATAAACATGGATTTAATATAGAAACAAGTTGTTGGAAGCACATCTTTATTCAAACATACTTGTCTGTTTATGCATCTCCATACAACTATACCCTATGTATGTGTGAATAATGCCTATCTTTTAAACTTGTGTGTGTGTGTGTGTGTGTGTGTGTTCTGTATATTAGCGGTCCCAAAGCTTTTTGGGACCGCAGACCGGCTGAGCCTCTGAGGAAGGCAGGGCACCCTCGTGCTTTTGCACACACGCTCTTGGGCACATGCACGAAGGAATGGGGGAGTGCTCGCATGCCAGCGCTGGCGTCAGTGATCCCCCTCCCCTTTGTGCATGTGCAGGAGCACCTGCACGCCCTCGTGCATGCCCGCCCATCCACCCCTTCACACGGGTGCTTGGGCGCATGCGTGAAGGGGTGGGGGAGTGCTCATGCCGGTGCTGGCACGTGTGCAACACATTTGTGGGGAGGGGAGTGCATGCAGAGGGGGCGGGAGGTCAGTCTCCATGGCCCGGACCAGCACCATGCTGTGGACCGGGGATTGACAACCTCTGCTGTATATATATACCCAGGCACATGCTGTATAACACAGATGTAATTAATAAAAACAATTTTGTTTTCTCTTAGAATAACAGTGGTTTTGTAGGAGAATTTTCATGCACAGTTGCCCGGCATTATTCATTGATTTTTATTCCTAATCACTTCTTCCAAAGGGTGGAAAAGCTGTATAGTGCATTAAAAATATTTATTGGTGGCATTAGGAGCCCTAGTAGCAAAATTTATGCTGTTACTCCTTTATCAGCTATAACTGGTCATTATACAGTTATAACAACAGTTTAAGTAGTATGAGTATCAGAAGTGTTTAGATTTCAGTGTAACTAGCTTCAACAGAGTCTTGAAGTACTTGGACAAATTCCAAATGTAGTCATATAAATCATTGAAATCAGTTCAACTTAATCATTAACAGAAGCCTTATTTATTTTGGTGTGTCTGCTCTAAGCAAGATTATTTCCAGAATCTACCTTCTCTCATTTATTTTCTAAGGGTGAATGATTACCAGCATACCAGATGACTTTAGTTTTTCATGTGGTAGCACACACATTAGGAGTAAATTCTGTCGCAATTAATGTAAACTAAGACTGATTCATGCAACTATTAGGAGAAGCCAGTTTTACAACATATTAAATAATTGTGTCTGAGAGAAAAACTAGACTTTTGAATTAGCTATTATGAATGTTGAAAAATGAACACTGTGAGAAAATGGATACAGCTTGTTACCTGCATGGTGGCAACTTATGTTTTTGTCAACCAGTTGTCATCACCAGTTTTCAGAAATATTTGCAAATGCCTTGTAGTTACACCTCACCCATTTTTTATGATTTTCCATTTTTTTGCTATTGCTGCATAACCTGTTGGAACCGTTCCATACGCAGCTGGGCTCAGATCTGCAACTCCCTTCAGCGTTATTTCTGTGATTAAAGAGATGGCACAGGGCTTGATTGTGGATGTAAGGAGATTTCTTTATCAGGAGTTAAAGACAGGAAAAAATGATGTTGTATATACTGCAGTTTTAAGTCCTGATCAGGTCCTTCAGCAGACTGGAATGTTAAAATGGCTTGGCTTGGCTTTAACATTTAACATTGCATGCAGATTGGCCCATCATGGCCTCCTGTGTTTTGAAATATCTGGAGATTTGGCCAGCCAATACTTTGATTTCTTGGTACAGTACTATGATTGTATTTGTATATTTTTTGCTCTTAAGGTTAACTTTTTATTTGAAGGAGAACATCTTTACTGTTGACATTATTATAATAAGGGAGCTTCATTCTCAGTTTTCATGTGATAAATGGTTGCTTTTAACCAGCTACAATTGTTGTTGCACGCTGTCAAGCTGTCTCTGACTCATGGTGACATAATGAGGCATCTCCAAAATATCCTGTTTCAGCAGCCCTACTCAGCCTTTGTAAAATCAACTCTTCCTTTATGGAGTCAAGCCATCTCATATTTGGTCTTCCATCTACAACTAGACAGACAGATAGCTATGTGCCAAAAGTTAATGGAATACAGATAGATTTTTAGGACATAATTACAAGCTTTTTTAAACAGCCATATTGCTGTATAACATTGATGGAGACGGTCACAATTCCCCTCAGTGTTAAAACTGGTGGAACTTAAATATTCAGTGCATTGTTTCTACATTTTCGTTAAAGTGTAATTAGTCTTGAAGTCTCAATAAGCATTACTATGATCAGGACTTAGAGAAGGGATCAACCCTTTCAGGTTCATAAAACAATAGTGTACATCTACAATGTCCGCTAGAGTTCAATCAGATTGGTTGAGAATATTTAGCAAGAATATACCAGGTTCTGACTTGGATCTGTGACCTTTTTATACTGATTGTGGTGATTGATAGTGCTCTTCCGAGGTTAAGAAGTGCTCTTTCCTAGAATTGCTGAGAGACATGCTTAGCTTGCTATAATGGGAAGAGCTAATATGCCAAATATGCCATTTGACAGAGACATGTATTTCTTCATAGGTATAAAATTCTTATAGAGTCACCATCCATGCGGAAGAGAGTTTAGCGTTATTCAGGCATTACAGAAAATGTGTATGATAAACCCAAGGTGGGGAAGCATCCTCCCGTAGTTTCTGCATATGTTCCTTCTCTGCCCTTATGTGTGTGCAGGGGTGATAATCTAGAGGGCAAAGCCTGTGTGTTTGAGGCATTCCATATGAACAGAATGCTATTGTCCTAATGCACTGGATCATATTGAGAATATGTATAGAAGAGGTTTTCACCACTTGAGATGCAGAATTCCTCTTTTCCATCTCACCTGTCGTGATTTTATATCCACTCTTTATGATGGCTGAATAGAGCTCATACAGTATGATCCTGTCATATACATATCTAGTACACATGAATCTTCAGCTTCCTCAGGCTTAGGGAATCCTTGATTTTTTTTAAAAAAAGAGGCCCTGCTGGCTTCAATATGTTTGTTTGCTTAAAGTAATGGTCTTTGTTAAGTTTTGTACTCCCTTCAGAAAAGTAGGTTACCTGGAATCGTAGGAGTTCTTTTTTTCTGACAGTGCATTTAGGATTAAAGATATATTGAAATTCATGTTTTAGCTACTCCTCCAGCAATTATGCTTGGAAAAACCCTCATTCTTTTCTCGTTGAAACATCTCTGGTGGAACAACTAGCTAGGTTTCCACTAAAAATCTCAAATTCTGGGCAGGCTCATATGAGGGAAAACAGTTTTTTTGATATATTGATGCTAACCTATAAATCTAAACATTGCAATGAGCTCAGAAACAAAGTTGAGATGTGTGTAGCTTTTCCAGTGACTTGAAGGCAAAGTGCATATTTCCTCTCCTTTCCACCTTACCTTTAGAGTAATAATAATAATAATAATAATAATAATAATAATAATAATAATAATAATAATAATAATAATAATAATAATAATAATAATAAACAAGCATGTAAAAACAATTTATCCTGATGTAAACAGGAGAAAACTATCACATAACTGGGCCAATAAAACAACTCAAGTACAGCAACAGATACACTCAGATTTTGCATTGAACAATAGATTCTTTGGTTCATAATGGAGTACTGAGATGAATCTCTCATGGCAGGGAGTGACTTCTTTCTCATAATTGTGTGATTAATACGTTGTACATTTTAGTTATATTTAAGTAAATGTCATGTTCCAGGGAAAATTAAGCAATTTTCAGTGAAAAAAAGGACTTTCGGAATGGATTTGAAATAGCCTAATTTTGGCTGAAGGTTGAACTGTTTGTTTGGGGTGTTTTTGAGATCTCTAGTGAATTGTTTATTCAGAAACACAATAGGTAGAATGACAAGGTCATTTCTTAAATCAACAGAGGTGTGTGGATAACTGTAGTGTTTAAGGTCCTGCAGTTTCACTCGCTCTACTGCGTCATCTATATCCTTCCAAAATTCACTGTGTGTAATTGAAACTCTAATCAAAAGGAACAGAAATTAAAGCAATGGTCGGGAAATCCTTTTGAGCCTGAGGCCTGGATCAAAGAGGTTGTGGCTGGGGAGTTTCTTCCCACTTGTGGGAAGGGCTAAAGACAAAAGAGTAAAATGACAAACACCACCATGATTTAGGTGAAAAGTCTTAGGGCCAGTAATTAAGCCATAGAAAGGGCACTTCAGCCTCACTAGTATATAAAAGCTGGGCACCCACAATGAAGGCCTTGTGGATATGTGTGAAACCCCAGAGACCCAGAGGGCTGGAATCAGCCTTCAGGCTTGAGTTTCCCTATCCCTGGACCAAGGCATAATTTCTATATTTGTAATATTTAGTGCATTTATCTCCAAACTATAAAAAAAAATTGAAACAGTACTTCAAAAGTATTTTATTTATTTATTTATTTATTTATTTAATTTATATCCCGCCTATCTAGTCGTGGTGGACTACTCTAGGCGGCCAAGTAAAGTAAAATATAACAACGTCAAATTTGCAGATTGTATAATTCCAAACTGAAGGATGAAGAAAACAGGCATTTCAACTGCCATTAGCCACTGGTTTTCTTGTCTAATGTCCAGGACTTGCTGCTTCAGTGCATTTATTTTAGTTGGGACTACTGTGAAGCAAAGCTGGGTTTATATATATTAATTATATAGATTAGCCTTCTCCATTGTGTTCGCCTAGGGTTTTGGACCTTTGCTCTCATGAATCCCTGCTACCATACACAATGGTCAAGGATTCAGAGAGTTCACAGTCCAAAGTTGCAGACTAAAACCTTTCTAAAGGCAAATATGATTTCAGTATTGCAGTAGACACTATTTCTGTATTTTCTGGGCTCATATGGGGCTAGTTTGTCATTTGTATGTCCACCAACATGCTGCTGTTCAACTTTAACCACTCATCTCTCCTGTCTCTCATGGTGAATCTGGTGGAAATTGTCGTCTTTGAACATGAAGGACATACTATAGTAGTTCTATAAAATCTTGCTCATGAAACAGATTAAAAGATATAAATTCAATCTGCCTTAATCTCATTGAATGATGGATGTTTCAGTCAACTCTTAAAATATTGGAGAGGATGGAGGGGCTGTAGAAAGGGTGAATGACAAAGATAGAATATACAACTACTGTACTGTATTCCCTTTACCTTTCCAGGTCTTTCAAGACACGTTGCTGCTTCTATGAATGCTTATAAAGGTGCTTTGTCATCTTTGTCTCTGGTCTTGCTTTAGTGCATTCGTTACTTCCAAAGGATTTTTCACCAGTTTGCAAGCATAAGACATTTAACATTTATACAAAATGTGTACAGGCTGTCTGGAAAGAGACCAGACTGTAGCTCCTGGTCAGCAAGAATGAACACTCTTCTAACCTCTGGGACAGAAAGAATAATTCTGTTGTCAGCAATACAGAAAAAGAAAAAGGAAGTGACTTACCAAAGGTAATGCCCTCTTACATCCTCAGAGGTGACTTTTGTTTTTCTTGAAAAGGATCCTTCAGAGGAGTACAGTTATTGATCATGGATGACCCTATTCATCCCACCCTTTTCTTATAACTGCAATAATGCCGCAGAAAGCATCACTGATTAATGATGACAGATGCGTTTGTTAATACTGTAAACTTAATGTATGAACTTGAGAAAGAAGTGCAAAATTAATGCTGAAAATCTAGATGGAAAAACTAATGATAACGAAAGGAAAGGGGGCAATGATAAGTGCAGGCAACTGGATAATCTTATGAATCACAGAATCAGAAAAGTGAAGTTGGAAGGGGCCTATAAGGCCATCAAGTCCAACCCCCTGCTCAATGCAAGAATACAAAGGATATATGATTTCCGACCCCCCCCCCATATGAATGAATGAGAAAGACTCTATATGGACTACAGTACCTGCATATATTTTTTAAAAAAACAAGGATTAGTTTTCAGACTGCAAAAGAGACTTGAACAGACATCATAGCTGGTTTGCATCTTTGTTTTTGTCTATGAACAGATGCACTTTGAAAACTGCCTAGTTCAAACAAAATATGGGCTTACATTCTGAAAATAATAGTAATAGGCAAAGAGTCAGATGAGGGATAGTTTGTGCTACAGTACAAAACAAGCAGCAACTTCATCTACACATTTGGTTCCTTGGAGTTTTTTTTAAAAAGATACAGCTATTGCAGACTTTTAATTTTTTTTAGCAGAATTAGGAGAATTGACGTGACAATATTCTGTAAGTTAAAGCCAAAAAGTGCCATGAAGACACAATGGATAACTCTTTGCTGAGTTAAAGAATGCAACTCTGTGTGTGGCATGGATTATCTTTTTTTAATTACAATTCATTGAATGTCACTGATTTTTAAAGATGTTGTAAGGCCTCAGTTTGCAAAATACTCAGAAAGTTGTTCTCCCATCAGCTTCCTTTGTAGAGCTCAGCAGCTAGTCTTGAAGAGGCAACCAATATGTAAGTTTTTGTCTTTGTCTATGAAGCAATCACTGAATAAGATGCTGGTTCTGAAACTAGAAGCAGTTCATGTGTTAAAATTTGCTCCCTTTGTTTTGAAATTGTTCAATTGGGAGGTAGGATAGCCAGGAGGTTTTGACATAGAGTCTCCTACCACGTGAGGTAGAGAGAGAAAAGCTGTGCCTCCTTCTACTTTTTAGACTTCCCAAAAACTCCTCAAACACTCATCCAGAGGAAGCAGGCAGGCAAGGATAGCAGTGGCAGCAAGTAGCTGTGACATAGGTATGTGGGAGGCATTGATATCTCCCACACACCAGTGATAAGTTGGGGCAGTGGCAGAATTGCATCCACATGCCCATAGCCATAGGTGCTTCCCACGAAAAGCTTTTAGCACTCCAAGGAGTTAGAAGGAGAAGGAGCACAAGGACTTGCCACTGAAGAACTGGCCAAGCAGCCATCTTCTCAGGAGACTGTGGCCAACATGCTTTGGCTAAGGCATGATGGACCTCCATAACATCTAGGCAATTGCTAAACAAGTGGCTGAAAACTGAGGTGTTGCAGAACTGCAGGGTCCTTCCTGGGACCATGACAGCTCTGCCTGTTCAGTTGGGTAGGAGGGAGTGCCACAACTGCTGCCCTCATATATATTTTTAAAACTATCCTACCTCTTGCTGGTTTCAACTCTGGTGGTGGTCAGTGGGTGGCACCTCTGTCATTCGCCCAGCTTTCCACTGCCTGAGATAACTGCTTCAACAATGACCAGATAGGCGGGATATGAATAAAATAAACAAAGCAAACAAACAAATAAATAAATAAATAAATAAATAAATAAAATGTCTCTGTGTGGCTGATACACTGAAGAGATGCTGAGCAGAAATAACATATTTGCCTTTTAAGGAGAGGTAGCTGTATTAGTCTGTTCAAGCACATAAGGCAAAATCTAAAGAAACAAAGCAGCAAAAATTTAAAAAGAGAGAATAACATGTGGCACCTTAAAGACTATTCTATTTTATTGTGAGCTTTCATGGACAAGTCCACTTCATCATTCCCTTTAGTTGTGATTTGATTTAAGCTATTCTGGAGAATTACTATGGGGGTATTAATAGGGATTCCATTTATATGGAAATCCTATGCATCTAAAGAGTTGCAGGTTGTTCCTTCTAGTCTACTTTTCTATACATAAATACTTTATGAATTACATTAAACTATTTTTGTGTATTGATTTAGATACCCTATTTCAGTTTTTGTCATATTATTATTCTGTCCCACAGACTAGACACATGGTGGAATGGGAGTGAAACAATGAGTGAAATCGCAGTGGTCCCAACCTTGGGCCTCCAGATGTTCTTGGACTACAACTCCCAGAAGCCTTCGCCACCACCTCTGCTGGCCAGGATTTCTGGGAGTTGAAGTCCAAGAACATCTGGAGGCCCAAGGTTGGGGAACCACTGCTTTGAAACACTTTTATGCCCCTTTCAAGCCAGGCTGATCTCCTGAACTCATTTTCTGCTTCTGAATAGTAATTTGTGCTCTTTTGGATGAGTGTCACACCTCCCCAGTTTTCTGGCTGACAGATGGGACAGATCGAGGTCCCTCTTTCCTTGGTGCTATTCCTGTGGATGCAGAGGGAGCAGCACTCTGGTAACCCTGGCTGAAGACAAAGGCCAATGTGTTTTTGCATCCTCCTTTCCGGTGCCATAATAACATGATATGTGGAGGTAACTGTTTTTATGGAATGACTCATTGTTAGCATATGTCAAATAAATTCACTGATTAAGATCCAAAGGACTGCATTAATCACTTTAATGTTTCATTTGTATAAGGCTATCCAGGTTATATCACCAACTGCTTTTTGAAATGGAAGGGGTTTCAAAAACAGCTTGTTACGAGCAATAATGATCTGCTGGCTAAGAGGGGGAAATGCAAAATTTCACTGTTGGAGGTTACTGTAAATAGCTTTATACAACATGTCTGATGGGTATTTCTCTTAATTAATCCAATATGTGCCATATATGACATCCCTTTACTACTGAAGTTCAACAGAGCTTCTCAAACAGAGTTAATACCAGTATGTTCAGTCAGTGTTACAACAAGCATTAGAATGGTCAAGTAACACAGATCTCGGGATGGGGGGAAAGAGGACAAGAAAAAGAGAATTCAGATGCTGTTCTGTTAAGCCCCTTTGTATTTTCCCTTTTGTATGGATCCTTGCAATGATAAAACAATGGGCAATAGAAGCAATAACTGTGTCTTATGTTCAAGAGATTACAAAGGCAATGATTATTAAGCTGGGGAAAAAAGAGGCAGAGTGATCTCATGGAGGTGTTTATAAAAGGTCACAGTGAAAGCTGAGCTGTGTCTCCATTTTCTCCCTTGCATAATGCAAGAAAGAAGGCACCTTTTGATGGACGTTCAAAGGGAAGAAGACGAGAAGAACTGAATGCTTCCGCTGCAGTATTTGGCTAGCAAACAAACCAGTTTAAATAATGACAAGAGATGGGGTGCATAGTTCTGGAAACTAGTTAGATTATAGAGGCAAACCAGTTGTGGCTGTACAGCATCCTATTTCTTTTGAAAGAAGTAGAGGTATAATGTCTGCATTCCTTCAACAGTTTTGCTTTCAGTGTTAAGGTATGGGTTTCCACGTAGGAGCAGGGGTGGTACAAGTATTGGGCAGAGTGAGACAACTATTCTAAGAGCAGGCTTTAAGACATTGTGAAAAGGCTCAATATTTAATTTGTCATTATTACTTCCTTACTGGCAGAGGGGGAGAGGAGCTTGTAGGGTTTGCTGCCTCAGATGGCAAAGTGACTTGGTTGACCTTGGCAATAGCACACTTTGTTTTGGCTGGATGTGGGTGCCATTTTCTACCATGCCTAAGGCAGCAAAAGTCTTAGGTCAAACTCTGTGAAGGAGTGTTTTTGAACAAATGGCCTTCTGACATGCACATTACCTGTGCAGGATGATTTTGCTGACCTAGTTAAGCACGTTTAAATTCAGTTTTTAAATTGTGTCAGAAGAGAGCAAGACTGTTTTCAGAGTTTTAAAGGGATGTTTCAGCTTCTGCAATCATTTCCGTTTTCTTTAAGAAATTTGATGAGAATGAAGGTCTTGACCTTACCCACCTCTGTGTAATTAACGGAGTTTTCCTTAAATAAAAATGTTTCAAGAAAGATATCTGTATGAAAACTATGGTCAGGACCTTTCAAACAAACATTGTGTTGCTTTTAGCAACTAGTGACTGATTGATAACTAGTAGGGGAGAAATGCCCCATGCAAAGTTGTTTTAACAACTTGCAGGCAAATGTTGCTTTCTTTTGCTTGCAAATTGGTTTTCATACTGCAATGCAAAAGATTTAAAAATAACACAAAACACCTCTCTCTCTCTTGGGTTGGGTCCAGGCTAGGTTAGACATCCAGTAAGGTGATAATGACTAAGGTACCTACTGATCTGAATAAATATACTATGTGACTGCAACTTACTCTGGATCCAGGCTGTTGTATCTTTCCAACAAGCAGAATTAACCAGTCACCTGGGACTTTCACATCTCTGTTTCCAGTTTAGTTTTCTCCCAGGTAAGCAGTTGCATCAGTGAACCTAAATAGCATGCCTTCACTTCATTTTGCCACTTCCTAGTAGTAATTTAGGCAGCCAGATTTTTCAGTGTTGCTCATACAATCACTACTGGGAAAAGCCCACTTTAATTAGGTTACTTCTGTCAGGTACCAACTTTTCAAGTATACTGTACTTAGATGCCTGGATGAGCACTTCATCCATTTTTTTTGCTAATGCTGGGGCCGGCGCTACTATGAACAAGGTGTGACATACAAATGAGATAGGTAATAGAGGGTGGGGTGGCAATTACATATACCCCTAGCAATTCCATATGAACTATCCATCACTCTTTTCTTGGAGGTATGTGAGCCACTTAACATCAAATGCACTGTCAAAGCTAGCCCATTGCCATTGGGTATGGGGGAAGATGCTCTTCTATTTCTATTGCTGAGTTAAGATTTAATTGCAATTTTCTGCTAGCTTCTATAAATAGAATGAAGGTGACAACAAAATATGTTGTCCCTGGCTAATGTTAGGACGGAATGTAACAAAAGGCCTAGACACGAATGAGAAGCTATGGTTCCTAAAATGTCAAAGCTGCCGTGGTCACATTTCCAATATTTGCACCTACCAATACATTGGCCTCACAATGCCATATAGCAGAGGTCGTCAACCCCCGGTCAGTGACCCGGCTCCAGTCTGTGGCCTGAGCCAAACTGGCTTGCGAAGAGGGACCTCCCGCCCCCACGCATGCACGCACTCCCCTGCCCACATCTGCTTTGCGTGCCCGCGCTGGCGCGAACACTCCCTCACCCCCTTGCACGCGCACAGCCAAGGCGATCCAGCTGGTGGATCCCTTTGATCCCTTTCCCCCCACGGTCCTCGGTGCTCCTTGCTGCCCACTGCCCTTTGAATTTCCCACCATCGGCCGGTGGGGGGTGGCCATCCTCTCTCTCGGGCCGCCTCTCCCCTCCTTTTCCTCCATCTGGGCTGAGCTGAGACTGTCACGGTTGGATCTCTCGGGCAGTCTCCTCCTCCTCCTCTGCCATGAGCTTCTTCTTGTTGTAAGTGTGAGGGCCACCCGGTTGGTCGGACGGCCGGTGAGGGAAGGTGGGAGGTCTGGCAAGCAGGGGGCCGGGGCGACAGCACAGGCTTCTTGCCGGCCTCGCGTTCTCAGCAGGTTGGGGTTGGGAGGCTTTGCCTGCGGGTCCCAGAGTGCCACCTGAGCCGGCCGGATAGGGCTTCTTCTCCACAAGGACAGGAAGCCCTTTGGCCTCCCTTTGCTCCGTCTGGGCAAGGCTCACTGGGGCGCCCCAGGCAGGGCCGGCTGGAAGTCGTGGCTTCCGTGGGCAGTGGGGGGGGGAGGAGAATTATTGGTGAGGGTTTACTTGGGAGTAAAAGCCTCCTGGGGCCTTTTCAGCCTCTCCTTGGGGCCTTGCCCTGCCACCCTTCTCCCTGTTCTCCTTTCCATGTCTTGCACCATATGCTTCTTTCCCTTTCTGGTCTTTTCTCCTCCTTAGCCTCGCCAGCTTCTGGGACCCCCCCCCTTCCAGGCCCTTCTTGCCCGATGCCAGCTGTTCTCCAACCACTCCAGCCAGGGACCTCTTTTTCGGGCCCTTTGCCTGTTTTTTTCTTCTTTTCTTTCTTTCTCCCAAACTGAAGAAGCTGGGCTTTAATTGTTGGCATGGGCCCAAAACTCCAGAGTCTTAATAAGGTACTGGCCTCAAGGAAAGTTCCTAGAGTCTGGTTGAATCCCACTTTAACGTTAGTAAAGCAAGAGATTTAGGGATTTAGGGATTTAGACGTGGGGAGAAAACAACATGAGAGAGTTCTTGGTAATTATAATATATATTGATTTTGGCTAAACATATATACAAGGCAAATGTACATTTGGCATAGTAACATTCAGAGCATTGACATAGAAGTAAATGACCACCAGACTTACTGCTGAGTGGTAAGGTCTGTTCTGTCTCAGTTACATTTATACAGTGGGGTCTCGACTTACGAACGGCTCGACGTACGAATGTTTCGACTTACGAACTGCTCTCATAGGAATATATGGACTCAACTTGCAAACTTAGATTTGAGTTACGAACTCATTTTCCCCTTTTTTAAAAAGCTGAGTCATCTTAGGTTAAAAGGAAAAAAGAAAAAAATATCCCCCTCTAGTGGCAGAAGGCGGAATAGCAGCTTCCCATTAGTTTCTATGGACAAAAAGAGCAGATACGGATTAAATGGTTTTCAATGCATTCCTATGGGAAATGAAGATTCGACTTACGAACTTTTCGACCTGAGAACTGCCTTCCAATACAGATTAAGTTTGTAAGTCGAGACCCCACTGTACTCAAAACAACCAATCACATTTCTCCATTTACAGCTGGTGTTGTTAACAATTAAGCATTACATCATCTTGCTTCACCTGGATGCTGTAAGTCATTACATTGGCTTTTACCTTACATTCATGACTCTGCACTTCATTGCAATATTAAAATGTAACGCCCTGTTCACCAAAAGAACAAAATCCTGACTGTGTGTGTGTGTGTGTGTGTGTGTGTGTGTGTGTGTGTGTGTGTGTGTGTGTGAGAAATTCGTGGCACGGAAAGCACTTCTTTGAAGCACCCCGGCAGTGACCTTTCCTCTCATCGACAGTATGCAACTCTTATAGGGAAAAATAAAAGTTAGAAAAAAATTAAAATAAAAGAACTAGTAAAGAAGACAAAAACATGGTGGCACCTTATATTTCTTTAATGTGAGCTTTTGTGGACAAGAATAATCAGAATAATCTTGCAACAGCTGAGCTGGAAAGGGACCCTGTGGGATCCTCCAGTCCAGCCCCTGCCAAGGAGGCCCAGTGGGGGAATCGAACTCCCAACCTCTGGATCCACTGAGCCATCCAGGCAAGCCCACTTCCTCAGACATAAGGGGAAATGATAAAGCACAGCCAATGTTTATACATGACATTGAAATAAGAGAGACCAAAATACAGAGATTGTGGTGGGTTGGTAGGAAAGTCACTGGGCGCTTAAGGTTGTGGTGACAACACCTTTGATGGGCAACTTTCTCATTAAAGCTTGTGCTGCAAGTGATGTGAGAACCTCTGTCATAAAATAATGATAGAATAACATGGATGTTAATTATACTGGCTTATTTATTTAATATAGGTAAGGGTAATTTATTTAAAATATTTTTGAGGTTTATTTATTTCAAATATTTTTACCCTGCCTTTCTCCTAAAGAAAGAAAGCAAGGCAGTTTAAAATTTGGGCATCCAGGATCAGAGATGAATCCAGGAGCACACCCCAGATGTTGGCAGAATATTGTGTTGATGCAGTTCCAGCCTCCCTCTTTTTTTTTTCCAGCCACCTTCTGTTCCTCAGTTCATTGCCCACTGTACTACTCACTTTTAGATACTCACTTTTAGTTCCTTGATCTCAGGAACTTTTACTCAGTCTGCCTGGCAAGGGTTGTATTCTGGTCTCTTAGGTCTCTGTGATTTGAATCCCTACTTGTGCTTCTGTCATTAGAAGCTGGGGCACTGCGATTCGGACACTATTCTACTCCCGATTTATTCAAAAAAGTAGCATGCCTTTGCTGTGCTTCACAGAGATTTTGCTCTTTTACAGCCCCTGACGTCCATTAGCATAAGAAAAGTTTTCCCTGGGCAAACTGGCTTAGATACCTTCAGTTTGACAGGGTTAAATCTGTAGCCCAGCATCTCACAGAGAGGGGCACTTTGCTTTTGGTAATTGTCCCGAGGGAAACCAGAATGAGCAGAAGTTTTTTTCATCACTACATTTCAGAGCCCGCCTTGTTCTTTATGGTGGGGATGACTTGAGCCCCCCACCGTAAAGAACAGACCCCTGTCCAGCTATACAGTATGTAGACAGAGCTATTTTCATATCTGTGAGAAAGGATGTTTAAAATTTCAGCTAGGAGTAGGGTTGCTTTGTTTCTAACTTGTTTCGCTCCTATAGTTATGGCATTTTTGCAGGTCAGGCCGATGCGAAACAGGAAATTCGGGGTTATGGGCGTTTGCTCCACTTAATTATTGTGTATGTAGCTGTGAAGTCAGGACTAGTAGCTAAATTTGGAAGGGTCTTAAGTCATTAGGCAGCTATATATATAACCAGAGGGTTGGTTTTTTAATGCCTCTTTGTCCCAGTGGAATTCTGAAGTTGTTTCTCCGGGTAAGACAGCTTATTAGTTGCCCAGGGTGTGATTCACAGAGGCCACGAAGAAGAACGACATGTTACCCACATGTAATTGTAGTTCTTTGAGTAGACCTCTGTGATTCACACATCCCACCCATCCTCCCCTCTGTCACCCCATTTCTGCTTACTATCAAGCAGTGGTTGACACTACTGAAAGGGGATGCTTGGCACCAAGGTACTTCGAAGAACTACAATTACAGGTGGGTAACCTGTTGATCTTAATGAAGATGTGGTGGACAAACTAGGGTTTCATCATCTTTGTGACTCACATAACATCAGTCTTACACCTGCATAGAGACTCATTTGGAAGCTTCTAGAGCTGAGCATATTTTACAGGAACACTACTCCCACCCCTCTTCTCCTGCTCCTCTATTGTGCGTGTCTAGGTGTGCTTTAATGTCTTTCCCTCAGCTACACTTCATCCCCAATTAAGTAGCATCGAAAGGAGCTGCTAGTATTTTTCCCCCTCAGAGCCAGGCTGTGTGGTCTTGGGCAAGCAACGCCGTCCCAGAATGCCCCTAGAAGAAGGGAATGTTAAGTCAATTCTGAGTACACTCTACCTAGAAAACCTTGGAAAGGGTAACTATAAGTCAGAATTATTATTACATATTGTATATAGGCTAGCTTTTTCTGTTCTTCAATGTTCATATTTTCTTATTCTCCAATTTAGTATTTTTCTTATCTCATCTTTGTTTTTACATGTTTGCATATATGTACATCAGTACTTAATTTATTTCCTATTACACAAAACTCTTATTTTGGTTTGGTGGAAGTCATCTTAGTGGTGTGTTGGTTGTCGAGGTTTTACTAAACATGGCCTTCACAAAATTAAAAATTACAATCATATATTTGGGAAAAATCACATTGCAATGCGAACTTGTCCATTCAAAATAAGACACTGCATATTGCACCTATTTTGACCTGCAAATCCTGCTCAAGGTGGCCGCAATATTCAGCAGCTGTTTATCACCAAACTACTTCACTTTCTATTTCAGTTATCGACTTCAACCTCAAAGTGACCTGCACCCTTGAAATCTATTTTGACGCTGAAAAGTATAAAGTCTTCTTTTACGAGACCTTGGACAGTGTCTAAAGAAGAGCCGAAACCAAAGGAACAGAAGAGGACAGGGAGGAGGAGGAAAGATTTTCACTTATTCCCATACTGCTGCCTTTGTCTGCTGCTCTGTCCCTGATAGGACCATATGCATCAGCTGTTTCAACCCTGTTTGCTTTGTCCACACTGGTCTTCTTGATTCCAACTGCACAGGAACAGATGACTCCCATCCAAGAGAAAATTGAACAACTGACCTTTCAAGAAATGAGAGACATTGATATCAGCTAGTGAAAGAAGGTTACAGACTGTCCTCTACTAAGGTAGTTTGCATAGATTCTGAGTTCATCACTGAATTGTGCAAGCCATTGTTTTTGCCATAGAGCGGACACCCAAAGGTCTCAAACCAACAGAAGAATATTCACCAGCCTTTCAGAAATCTGAAGGCTGGGCTTGATACTAACACTGTCCCTCCCAGGGACCTGTCTTGTCCCCATCAGCACCATCAATTTTGAAGGAATTGAAGGAAGTCCCATACCACTACTGTTAGTGCAAGGATGGAAGTATGACTTACTGCATAGGCATTTCTATTGTTCAGCTGCCTTGGGGATTCACATAAGCAATTATCAAGCTGCCATGGCAGCATGCCAGCAATCTTCTGGGAGAAATTAATTAAGGTGATCTTCCACTGCACAGAGTGTAGCTTGGACAGGATGTGGCCTGTGTGGAGGATGAAAGTTGTTAATACCTCATAGGCATTATCTAAAGTGCTGAGGGGGCTGATGTGGCCGATTATGTCGACTACAGTTGCAATGCTATCAGAGGACCACAAAGTTCTTTGGCAGCAGAAGAGATGCACACAGCTTGACATGTCAAACATTGTGCATCAAAGTTAAAGTCTGCCGTTATCACGTGGGATGCAGTGCATAGCTAAAATCAGTGGGAGTGACTGATGACATCAAATGCAAACTGAGGATGTACATTTTGATGGTAAAAGCTTTTTTAAATGCACACATGGGTATGGCCATGGGCCACCAATTCAAAGCTCATGCAACTGCTGAGAAAATGGGAGCTGGTGCATAGCAGCAAGAATAACAGAAGCAATTAAAACCTGGTCGGCGTCTTAGACCAAATCAAAGTTTCATCTAGGCAGTTATATGTGTCCGAGAATTCCCCTTAGAATACCAGAGACAGTCCATCCAACCCTAGAGAAGTCTACAAATACATTAGGAATTTTGAATTTTGATGTTGCCATCAATTTATCCCTTGTTAAAGAGAGGAGATTGGTTTGTAGTCATCAAACCAAAGGTTGCATACTTTCATATCTCCATAAAGGCATCACTGATTTGTTCTATTCTAGGGCAGAAATTACTTCAATTCAATGTACTTTCTTTTGTTTCTGACAGCTGTACCCCAGTATTCACTAAAGTGGCAACTCCATTGGCAGCCTATTTGGATCTATGGGCCATAAAGATTTTCCTGTTTATTGGCAACTGGCTGTTGCTGGCAGATTCTTGACATGAGGCTAAAACAAAAGTAAAATACAAAGAAGACAAAACCCTTAAAGACTGACTGTTATATTTTAATGTGAGCTTTCATGGACATGTTCACTTCCTCAGACAAGATTCTTAACAGATTCTTACCACAACTCTCTGCTTCACTGTGAGTCTCCTTCACAATATAGGTCTTCCAGGCAAAGAAAACCAAATTATCCTACCCAATTATTTAATACGGGGGGGGGGGGCTATTTTCACTTCATATGTGGCTTGTGCTTTCTGCTCCTGGGCAAGATATGTGCTTTCTTCCTTGGCCTCTCACATGTTGTCTAAATTCATGCCACCCTATTTTGTACCATTAGCCGTGGTAGATCTCTATCTGCTGATATTCAAGGCAGTGTTTTTAACAGCCTTTACATCTGCGTGAAGAGCAAGTGAGCTTTGTATTTTACAGACTGACCAGCTGCCATAGAGACAAGGTTGTGCTTTGGTCTGGTTCAATCATTCTTATCTTTAATGTTTTCTGAGAGAATCCATTCCATTCTTTGGACGTTAGCAAAGAATCTTAGCTTTTATCTTGATAGAAGAAAAGAGTTCTCCAAGTCCTCTAAACTATTTCTACACAATCATTGGAGAAGGAAAGGTTCACAAGTAATGACCCAATGTTTTAATAAGTGGTTAACAACAGTTTATCTATTATACAGTTAGCTCAATTACTGATCCCAAATGACATTCTACTTATTCTTGTACACCATGACAGACTGGATGTTTGGGTTAGAGGGGATGTTTCACTGTGGTGTATTATTTTCAATATTAACATGACCATCCTATGTCTGGTGAGATGCAGGAGAGCTAGCCAGTTGCTCTTTTGTGTGAATCAGAGAGACCATGAAAACTGACATGTCGCTTACCTGTAACTATGGTTCTTCACACAACTCACCTTCCCAAACTGAGGGGAAAAGCCACAAGAACACACTTACATGTGCATGGGGGCATTTCCACCAAAAGCTGCTCAGTTCTAGAACTTTCCAAATGAATCCCTGCAGAGGCACAAGAGCCATGTATGTGATTTCACAGATGACTAGTTACAGAATTATAGTAATTTGAAGAATTATAGTTACAGTTATAAGAAACCTGACCAATTGCAGAGTTATTTGGAGAGATATATTATGAATGGAAACTGTTCTTCAACTTCTGGAATTGAGGGAATCCAGATGAAAATGTCACAGGAAGTATAGATTCCCATAGAAGTGAAAACTATTTGAAACCAGCTGACCCACATTTGCCCACCACAATGCACTCGTTACAGAACTGTGCCAAACTGAACATTTGAAACATGACAAACTTGATGTTTATAATGGAGGAGGTGCTTCCTTTGTTTCTCTTGTATTATCGTCAGTATTTCATTGACTTCACCCTAATTCCAGCTGACGGGAGGTAACTGAATCCATCACAAATCTATGTACTCATCGTGATCGCAACTGTTCTTTTCCTGAACAGTTGTTTTGACTTTAGGTAAATTTTAAGTTTAGATTTAAAGGTGTGAGAGGGCGGTGTTGTTTTTGCTGCAACAGACAAACATCGCTGCCTCCTCAGGATTTGATTGCAATTATTTTATTAAATCTCTTGGGACAAAGCTTTTGGAATTACAGAATGGTGGGTGATATGGCTCCTGCAGGCTGCATGCACTCCCTATAGGAGCCCAGATGAAGCCTCCAGAACCCCATAGCTTCCTCTCCCTCAAAAATTTCCTTGTGCCTCCTCAAGTCATGGGGCAAATTGGCCATATTTTTAGGTCACCCACCACTTTGACCTCCCCCCCCCCTTTTTAACAAGCAGAAGTTCAAATTGCCAGATATCACAGGGAACTCATCATTGCTCCAGGTTACCTTGTGTCTTTGTTGCAGGGACTGGCCTAGGAACTAGTCAGGATTCAGTTTTGTATATCAGGTGACTTGTCAAATGGCTCAGGAGGGGCTTTACTCGTGAAAGAGAAAGGAATGGTTTATGTCAATGCAGACTAGCAGGCATATTTTGCAGACAGCGAAACGGAGAGATTTACAAAATCTGGTTGATTTGCAGATGTCCTGAACCATAATAAGGATGCATTCCACTTGGACGTTTCCAAGTCATGTTGTTTTCATTGACCAAATAAAGCATATGAAATGCTTTACTTTAAATATGTGAATTTGTTCCTCAGGAGCATCACTTTTCAATGTGATCTTTTTTGGGGGCAGTGCTTGTTTAGAAGTGCTTTGCAAGGCTCTTGCAATGCATTGCCGATCTTTTGGTGTCACCTAGTGGTCAAAACAATTCAGTTTATATTTATACCCAGCTGTGAAGGAAAATATCTCAGCCATGTGTCTTATCAGAACTGACATATAGCGATAAGGCTTTCAAGCTAAGTGAGATATTTAAAGTTTTTCCGATTTCCACCCCTTCTTTGAGTTTTCATAGCTGAATAGGATTTGAAACCAAGTCTCCTGAATCCTAGCCCATCACTTTATGCGGTACGCCACACTGGGTATCATCTTAGTGACAGCATTCATTGACACAGGTCCCTACGGAATGTGTTTGAAGTGACTGTGTGTATGTTGGGGGAAAAACCTAGTCATAGGAGCCTTATCTGGAATATACTGCTGATTTAAAAAAAATTGTGTTGAAACCCTTCTGAAAATTGTTTTGCCCCTACTAGTTCCTATCAGCTCCAAAATACTGTTTACTATAGATGGCACTTTAAAAGTAAAGGCCAAAGTAAAACAAACAGCAGCAGCAACAAAAATCACTGACCCTGAAGTGGGCAACTTCAGGAATCCATGGCTACTTTTTTTTTTCAAAATAAAAGTGGCCAGCTCACTTTTATTTGTCTGAATGATGTGTCTGAATGATGTGTCATTTGCTCCAAAGTATCCCAACAGGCACATTAACATAAGCTTGGTGGGTTGTAATTTTGCCTCTCTCTGATCTGTTTGTCCCAAATGACTTTACTCTTCAGAGAAGAGTGGGAATGACGTCTCAAACTCCCGTGCAGTTATATAAGTAAGGACATTGCTATTGCATTTCAGCCCTAATGGTTTTAGATTGCCCACCCCTGTTTTAGAGCAAGGACAAGATCATATTAAGGTGAACAACGGCTTGACTATTTTCTTACCAAGGTATTAAAGGAGCATTTTGTTTAAGCACTGCTGCTAATGAAGTGGCTGCCTCAGGCAGCAGAAGCTAGTGGTTGGAAGAGATGCAGCCTTCCCTACCTGTATCCCTGTAGTCTGAAAGCCAGCCTGCTGTCCACAGGTACATTGAAGATGTTGCCCAATGGTTAGAGCCTAGTAAGAATCAACCAATTTGCTCTGTTTCTGTAGAAGGAAGGAGAGACAGCAAAAGATTATGAGTCAGGACTAATGATTTCCTCCATCCATTGTGCAAGGTCAGGTATCTTGTGCACTTGGGAATTTTGCAGGATAATCTATTGTGCAGTGACATACCTGCCTGTGCACACAATGCTGTTTGTGTGCAGAGCCCATTTTCCACTTTTGCTGAACAGGCAGGGCCAGTGCATATGAAGATCTCACTTCTCCATTTGTGCATTCAGCATACTCATAAAATGAGTGAATCATCATCGTACACATTATAACGATCCTGTTGTGTTCGGCTTTAGTCTGACCACACTTGCAGTACTGTGTACTATGGACCCCGCGGTTTAAGAAGAATATCAACCAGCTTGTGTTCAGAACAGAGCCACAAAGATGGCAAAATGTCTGGGAACCAAACCCTATGAGGAATGGTTGAGGCTGTTGGATGTTTTTAGCTTAAAGAAAAAAAAGATTGAAAGGTAATATGATGCCTATTTTAAATATTTGAAAGGCTTTCACAAGGAACATGGACCAAACTTATTTTCATCTTCTTTCCAAAGAGTAGTGTCCAAATCAATGGATTCAAATTAGAAAAAAGAAGAGTTTGCTTAAAAATTCGAAAGAACTTCCTGAGGGTAAGAGCTCTTTGGCAGCAGAATGGATTGCCTCAAAAGGTGGCAGACAGTCTTTTGTTGGGAGTTTTTTTTTTTAAGCAAATGCTGGGTGGTCACCTGACATGCCTTTCCTGCATTGGGTGAGGGTGTTGGCCTGGATTATCCATGGTGTCCTTTCCAGCACTAACTACAGTTCATCGATTCTGAGTGAACAGAGCTCTTTATGTGGAATTGTGACCTGTCATTCATCAGCGAAAGAAGTGAATGAAGTTACACTTTTCTGTCAGTGGTGAAGTAGAATCAATTTGGTTTTCAGTCTTTCCTGATATAGAGTTATTTTTTGTGTTTTATAAGAACTGAATGTCATCAACTCATTGCAATAACAAATGTGTGTATGGCATAAGGATTTCATTACACATTCATATCTAAGCTATTTTCCCTTGTTTATATTAAAGAAGTGACATCATTTATTTTTTGCATTAAAAACAAGATATATTAAGCATGACTCAGTTAGCTTTTGGCTATAAGTCTTACTGAAGCTTTTGTTGTTTTTAGCCAGTTATTTTCAGTAGTCAGAATCTTGTAGTGCTTCTGTTTCAGACTAATAATCCACTAATTTCCGCTGGGTTTCCATTCAGCAAAGCCATTGGGGAAAGTATTATTCATAAGCAGGTAAAGAAAAGCGATTTGTCCTATAAAAAGCACTGGAAGGAATAATGGAAAAGGGGGATATGAATCTGATCTGAAGAATCACATGTTTTTACTAATGTCACTATTTACAAGGTGTACTTTCACATGCTATAGATAAATTGGAGAAGCTGCCAAGCAAGTTACATTTACATTGGATTAATGGCATCTTCTGAAACAAAAAGTCAGATAGATTTCATCTTACACAGAAGATGCCTTGTTGGGGAGAACAAGATATCCAAAGTGGTATCATTAGCTATTATTCAGTGGCAGAACAGCACCTTACTAAATGCAGGCAAAAGGCAAAAGCTTCCTCATACTGAAAGTGAAAGCGGATACACACATACACAGCCATGCGTCAAAGTACAGGTTTGAGGTAGTATGGTGACAAGTGAGCTGATGTGGGTTTTTGGGGCGGGGGAAGAAAAGGGATTTAGATGCATTTCTTTAGACGTGAAAAGCCTAAATGGCAGAACCAGCCAAATAATCAAGGACTGAATTACTGCCAGAAGTGGAAGCCTGGGCAGTAAATGCTAGTAATAAGGATGCCAAGCGTTTCTCTCTTGAAGAACATTACATAGATGGTGCGCACTACTGAGATGGTTCTTTTCCTAGAAGCCACCCATTGCACTCTTGTGGGTGGGGGTGGTACTCAGAAAAAAACTTTTACTGGATGGGGGCATATAGCAGAAAGAGCCTCTTGATTTTCACTGGCCTTTGTCACTTAGATGTTTAACTATTAATACCAGTGCTATGGAATGGTCTCAGAAGTAGATGCAACTGGTGCAGTTGATGGGGCAGTGGGAAGCTGTGACTGAAATGACCAATAGGAAGCCTAGCTGTTCTGCACTGACCAAATTTTCTTGACTGGCTGCAGACATAGGCCCACATATAATAATCCAAGTGTATCAGAAGGTTAGTAATATATGCAGTATATCACAGAAGTGAGTACACCCCCTCACATTTCATAAATATTTTAGTATATCTTTTCATGTGATAACACTGAAGAAATGACACTTGGCTACAATGCAAAGCAGTGAGTATACAGCTTGTATAACAATATAAATGTGCTGTCCCCTCAAAATAATGCAACACACAGCCATTAATGTCTAAACTGCTGGCAACAAAAGTGGGTACCTCCTATGTGTGTCCAAATTGGGCACAAAGTGTCAAAACTTTGTGTGGCCACCATTATTTTCAAGCACTGCCTTAGCCCTCTTGGGCATAGAGTTGACCAGAGCTTCACAGGTTGCCACTGGAGTCCTCTTCCACTCCTCCATGACGACATCACAGAGCTGGTGGATGTTAGAGACCTTGTGCACCTACACCTCCCATTTCAGGATGCCCCACAAATGTTCAATAGGGGTTTAGGTCTGGAGACATGCTTGGCCAGTCCATCACCTTTACCCTCAGCTTCTTTAGCAAGTCAGTGATCGTTTTGGAGGTGTGTTTGGTGTTGTTATGTTGGAATTCTGCCCTGCGGCCCAGTCTCCAAGGGGAGGGGATCATGCTCTGCTTCAGTATGTCACAGTACATGTTGGCATTCATGGTTCCTTCAATGAACTGTAATTCCCCAGTGCCAGCAGCACTCATGCAGCCCCAAACCATGACACTCCCACCACCATGCTTGACTGTAGGCATGACACACTTGTCTTTGTACTCCTCACCTGGTTGCCACCACACATGCTTGACACCATCTGAACCGAATACGTTTATCTTTGTCTCATCAGACCACAGGACATGGTTCCAGAAATCCATGTCCTTAGTCTGCTTGTCTGCAGCAAACCATATGCAGGCTTTCTTGTGCATCATCTTTAGAAGAGGCTTCCTTCTGGGACGACAGCCCTGGAGACCAATTTGATGCAGTGTGCGGCGTATGGTCTGAGCACTGATAGGCTGACTCCCCCACACACACACCCCTTCAACCTCTGCAGCAATGCTGCCAGCACTCATATGTCTGTTTCCCGAAGCCAATCTCTGGATATGACGCTGAGCATGGGCACTCAACTTCTATGGTCGACCATGGCGAGGCCTGTTCTGAGTGGAATGTGTCCTGCTTAACCACTGTATGGTTTTGGCCACCGTGCTGCAGCTCATTTTCAGGGGTTTGGCAATCTTGTTACAGCCTAGGCCAGCAATGGTGAACCTATGGCACACGTGCCAAAGCTGGCACACACAGCTCTCTCTGTGGGCACATGATCCATGAATTACATACATACATACATACATACATACATACATACATACATACATACATACATACATACATACATACATACATACATACATACATTATTATGGCATTGAGCAATACATAAAACAAAATTGAATGCAAAACCTCAGAAACTGGCATGCACTACAAAGGGCCAAACCAGACAAACAAAAAAGTAAATTATCTAAGACAGCAAATATAGCAGTATAAGACCAATATCTAAGGGTTTAGCTGTCTGTTCTGGCTACTATAGCATGCAGCCCAAAATTTCGTTACCAGTTCTGTAGTACAGTGGTGCCTCGCTTGATGACGTTAAACCGTTCCAGCAAAATCACTGTAGAATGAAATCGTTGTCAAGCGAAAGTAAAAAGCCCATTGAAACGCATTGAAACCCCCTCGTGTTCCAATGGGCGAAATACCTCAGCGTCCAGCGAAGATCCTCCATAGGGCGGCCATTTTCTGGTGCCTGTAATGTGAAGAATCCGTCCTAAGCACAGCGGGGGAGTCATTTTGAACAACAGGTGGCCATTTTGAAACCTGACCATCAGCAGTTTTTTGATCATCGTAAAGTGAAAAATTGGTTCCCGAAGCAGGGAACTCATCATCCTGAAATGAAAAAAAAACCATTCAATCACCGTTTTGCGATCGCAATAGCGATCGCAAAAAACACATCATGAAGCAATTTAATTGTTAAATGGAGTAATCGTTAAGCGGGGCACCACTGTATTCCGATTTTAGTCGATTAACAGTTGGCTACAATAGTCCAAGTCCAATTGACCTGCCATATCTTTTAAGAGATGTGTAATGTATTTTCCTCGAATCTTATTATGCCTGTTACATCTGAGCATCATATACTCAATAGATTCTATCTTGTCAGATCCACAAGGGCATAGTCTCTGTTCCCTCGGGATCTTCTT
Organism: Pogona vitticeps; assembly: GCF_051106095.1. Taxonomy (NCBI): domain Eukaryota; kingdom Metazoa; phylum Chordata; class Lepidosauria; order Squamata; family Agamidae; genus Pogona; species Pogona vitticeps. Next base: position 27,943,151 of record NC_135787.1, read on the forward strand.
AAAGTTGCCTTCCAACACCATAGAAGGGAAGGCCTCACATCTAGCCAGAATAAAGGCTTTCCAACATATACATCTCAAGCTGTGATAGATAGGCCATAGGGAGCAGACACTATTTGTGCATGTCTATTACTCTAAAATTGGGGCATCTGCTACGGTCTACCTGTCTTTCCATATCCATTATTCTCTGTTTAAGAACTAATTTCACTTCATCCCATTGCATGCTCAAGATTGCTTGAGGAGAGAAGCCCATTGCTTGCAATTTATTTAGGACCACTTTTAGCCAACTCAATTGAAAATTGTCCTCTAGGAGTAAATAAGTTAATCCCTGTAATTGAAAGTTTATTTTAAAACAGTATTGAAGGGAGGCTAGTATAATTTTGACTACCATTGTTAGTTGAGCAATATAGGACTACTCTATACTTGAAGTTCCAAGATGCATAACGAATGCAGAAATTAATTTAGAGACAGGCTCACTAACAATGATCCATGAGTTGCCATCAAGAAATACTTACCCGTCCTCTGATCCTGGATTTCGGCACTCCCTTCTGTTGGTCCAGTGGTCCAGCGGAGGGGTGCAGTGGCGGCCATTACCGGTCTAGCCCAACGGGGGATTGGAGCACCAGTAAGTATTTCTTTGTTAATACTGCCCCTAGATAAAAGCAAGCATTTAACCCTTTCAGTGCAGGGACATTTGTTTTTTTCTAAACTAAAATCTCATTATTCAGTTTTAATTGCACTGTTGGCACTTTGAAATAAATAAGTTGTTTGTCTTGTGTTGCAGATTGGGCACTCGGGCTCAAAAAGGTTCACCATCATTGGCCTAGGCCATTTTTATGTAGAGCAACAGTTCATTTTTTCAGATCCTCAAACAGGATAATGAGATTTTTTTCAGATCCTCATTATCATGAGGTGCCATGTGGAACTTCCAATGACCAGTCTGAGGGAGTGAAAGCGATAACACCTGCTCCCCTTTCACACCTGAGACTTGTGATACTAACGGGACTCATGACACCAGGGAGGGAAAACAGCTACTTGGGCCCAATTTGGACATTGTCATTTAGGGGGTGTACTCACTTTTGTTGCCAGCAGTTTAGACATTAATGGCTGTGTGTTGTGTTATTTTGAGGGGACAGCACATTTACACTGTTATACAAGCTGTATACTGACTGCTATACATTGTACCCAAGTGTCATTTCTTCAGTGTTGTCACATGAAAAGATATACTAAAATATTTATGAAATGTGAGAGGGTGTACTCACTTCTGTGATATACTGTGTACACACACACACACACAATGCAGCAAACCTAAATCTGACGAAGTAGGATATATTTGGCATATACACTGAAACATATAAATGGGTTTTTGTTCAGCTGTGGGCACTCAGAGGTCTTCAAGAGGAGGATATTCAGAAGTTTTCTTGGAAATGAATATTCATCTGTATTTATTTAACTAAGACATTTATATGACAACTACATTTATCCTGGGGTGATAATAGACAGAATGGAGGAAATCTGCTCATCCTTACACAATTATTTTCTGTCTGTAGAATATTAAAAGAACCGAACTATAATTAGTAGCAAGCTGTCTTTTTCTTCTCGTTGTTGCTGAACAGTCACTCCTACCATTCTGCTATGATTAGCAATGGGACATTTTCCCCCACTTGTCTGTTTAGCTGCATTTGTATTAACATTTTGCTGACGACAGCTATGAGCACCTCCAAATCCTATTTTAGCTTCAGTGCAACTAACACCTGTCCCCCAGAAGGATGAGACAACAGAAGAATCTAATTCAGCTTCTTAAGCTCTGACTTTAAAGTATGCACCATGGATCTTTGCAGTGGCCAGTGCTCTACCATTTTGCTAAATTTTATTATGTTGTTGTTGTTTAGTCGTTTAGTCATGTCCGACTCTTCGTGACCCCATGGACCAGAGCACGCCAGGCCCTCCTATCTTCCACTGCCTCCCGGAGCTGTGTCACTTTGATGACACTGTCCAACTATCTCATCCTCTGTCATCCAAATTTTATAAACTATTTCAAAGATTCATTAGCTGAAATACAATAGTAAGTTGCAACTAGAGTAGGTCCATTGAATCAGTGGGGATTTGGTGAGTCAGCTCCACTTGTTGTTGTGATTGGAGTTATGACTCATTACAGTCATTTGGTAGAGTGCCAATTTTACAATGCATTCAGTGAATGAACGAATGTCCAGTTGTAGAGAGTTGGCCTGGGACCTGGAAGAGCAATTTCATGAAATCCAATAGGAAACCCTCTTTTAGTCACTTTTTCTCTGCCTGACATATCTCGCAGGACTATTTTCACATTCCCCCAGTGTCCCCGGTTTCTTTTCCCTCAAACACAGGTCCACTTTTGGACACAATGTACTATTTTCTCCCTTTACATGTTGCCACCAGTGGATCTTTATCCACACTGTACCAAATATGTTTCTTAGACCCGGGCTGCCAAATACAACAGGTTTATTTATTTTTGAATGGTAAATCACAGAAGTAAAGTCATAGATGTTGTTTTATTGTTCAGTCATTAAACTTGGATAGGATTACACGTTTGCTTGTTTGTATGAATTCACATTAACTAATGTAACAATATCTTATGACTGTCTCTCTATTTTCTATTACTTTTATCTCTTATCTATTCTCTAACACACATCAACTTTCCAATCTCTGTCTTAACACTTCAAAACTCCTCTCCCACTGTCCTCAGTCTCTAACTGTTCTCTTGACCCCACCCCTCCTGTCCTGCCATAAGCTCCTGCCCTAGAGCTCCATATGACTGACAGATGTGATTTGGGCATTCCGCCACAATTATTATCAGGATGACTTAAGGAGGAGGACAGCCATATATACCGCCTTGAGTTCTTTGGAGGTCAGGCAGGACCTGAATATAATTAATAAACAAAGAGAAAAGGCCTGGGTGAATTTCTTATATGCTGACTCTTGACTATTTAAGGCATAATCCATCAGGAGATGCTTCTGCTCTTCACAGTAGAGGAGACAGATCCCCCTCCAGCTACTGATACTCTCTATATACTGATCTCCAGCAGTTTGAGTGACTAACATAGATCTACAGCTTGTCATGGCGAAGGGGCTTGAGTAATTCAGAGAAGCTATGGGCTATGCCATGCAGGGACATCAAAGATGGACAGGTCTTGGTGGAGAGTTCTGACTAAATGTGATCCACCTGGAGCAGGAACTGGCAAGCCACTCCAGTATCTTTGCCAAGAAAACTCCATGAACACAAACAAAAGGCTAAAAGATATTATGCTGGAAGATGAGCCCCTCAGGTCAGAAGGCATCCAACTTGCTACTGAGGAAGAGTGGAGAACAAGTACAAGTAGCTCCAGAGCTAACAAAGTGGTTGGGCCAAAGCTGAAAGGATGCTTAGCTGCAGCCGTGTGTGGAAGTGAAAGGAAAGTCCAATGCTGCAAAGAAAAATACTGCATAGGAACCTGGAATGTAAGGTCTATGAACCTTGGTAAGCTGGATGTGGTCAAACAGGAGATGGCAAGAATCAACATGGACATCCTGGGTGTCAGTGGATGGGAATGGGAGAATTCAATTCAGACAATTATCATATCTACTATTGTGGGCAAGAATCCCGTAGAAGAAATGGAGTAGCCCTCATAGTCAACAAAAGAGTGGGAAAAGCTGTACTGGGATATAATCTCAAAAATGATAGAATGATTACAAAATGAATCCAAAGCAGACCTTTCAACATCACAGTAATCCAAGTTTATGCACCAACCACCAATGCTGAGGAGACTGACATTGACCAGTTCTATGAAGACTTACAACACCTTCTAGAACTGACACCAAAGAAAGATGTTCTTCTCATTATAGGGGATTGGAATGCTAAAGTAGGGAGTCAAGAGATAAAAGGAACAACAGGTAAGTTTGGCCTTGGAGTTCAGAACGAAGCAGGGCAAAGGCTAATAGAGTTTTGTCAAAAGAATAAGCTGGTAATCACAAACACTCTTTTCCGACAACACAAGAGGCGACTCTACACATGGACATCACCAGATGGGCAATACTGAAATCAGATTGATTATGTTCCCTGCAGCCAAAGATGGAGAACCTCTATACAATCAGCAAAAACAAGACATGGAGCTGATGGTGGCTCTGATCATCAGCTTCTTTTTAAAAAATTCAAGCTTAAATTGAAGAAAGTAGGAAAAAACACTGGGCTAGTCAGGTATAATCTAATACACAGTGGAAGTGAAGAACAGATATAAAGAACTCGATTTGGTGGAGAGAGTGCCTGAAGAACTATGGATGGAGGCTTGTAAAATTGTACAGGAGGCAGCAACACAACCATCCCAAAGAAAAGGAAATGCAAGAAAGCAATGTGGCTCTCCAACAAGGCTTTACAAATAGCAGAGAAGAGAAGGGAAACAAAATGCAAGGGAGATAGGGAAAGCTACAGAAAATGGAATGCAGACTTCCAAAGAATAGCAAGGAGAAACAAGAGGGCCTTCTTAAATGACCAGTGCAAAGATATAGAGGAAAATAATAGAAAGGGGAAAAACCAGAGATCTGTTCAAGAAAATTGGAGATATTAAAGGAACATTTTGTGGAAAGATGGACATGATAAAGGACAAAAACTGTAGGGACCTCACAGAAGCAGAAGACATCAAGAAGAGGTGGCAAGAATACAAAGAGGAATTATACCAGAACGATCTGGATGTCCTGGACAACCCAGATAGTGTGGTTGCTGACCTTGAGCCAGACATGCTAGAGAGTGAAGTCAAGTGGTCCTTAGAAAGCATGGCTAACCAGAAGGCCAGTGGAGGTGATGGCATTCCAGTTGAACTATTTAAAATCTTAAAAGATGACGCTGTTAGGGTGCTACACGCAATATGCCAGCAAGTTTGGAAAACTCAACAGTGGCCAGATGATTAGAAAAGATCAATCTACATCCCAATCCCAAAGAAGGACAGTGCCAAAGAATGCTCCAACTACCATACAATTGCACTCATTTCACACTCTAGCAAGGTTATGCTCAACATCCTACAAGGTAGGTTTCAGCAGTATGTGGACCGAGAACTCCCAGAAGTACAAGCTGGATTTCCAAGGGGCAGAGGAACTAGAGACCAAATTGCTAACATGTGTTGCATTATGGAGAAAGCAGAGAGTTCCAGAAAAACATCTATTTCTGCTTCATTGACTACTCAAAAGCCTTTGGCTGTGTGGACTACAGCAAACTATGGCAAGTCCTTAAAGAAATGGGAGTGCCTGACCACCTCATCTGTCTCCTGAGAAATCTATACATGAGACAGGAAGCAACAGTTAGAACTGGATATGGAACAATTGATTGCTTCAAAATTGGGAAAGAAGTATGAGAAGGCTGTATATTGTCTCTGCTTATTTAACTTATATGCAGAATACATCATGTGAAAGGCTGGACTGGAGGAATTTCAAGCCGGAATTAAGACTGCCAGAAGAAATATCAACAACCTCATGCAGTTGATACCACTCTGATGGCAGAAAGTGAGGGGGAATTAAAGAACCTCGTAATGAGGGTGAAAGAGGAGAGCCTCAAAAATGGTCTGAAGCTCAACATAAAAAAACCCAAGATCATGGCCACTGGTCCCATCCCCTCCTGAGAAATAGAAGAGGAAGATATGGGGGCAGTGACAGATTTTACTTTCTTGGGCTCCATGATCACTGCAGATGGAGACAGCAGCCACGAAATTAAAAGACACCTGCTTCTTTGGAGGAAAGTGATGGCAATGGTGCGGCTAAAAAATATTGTAAATAAATAAAATAAATAAATAAATAAACCTAGACAGCATCTTAAAAGCAGAGATATCACCTTGCCAACAAAGGTCCGCATAGTCAAAGCTATGGTTTTTCCAGTAGCAATGTATGGAAGTGAGAGCTGGACCATAAAGAAGGCTGATCGCTGAAGAATTGAGGCTTTTGAACTATGGTGCTGGAGGAGACTCTTGAAAGTCCTCTGGACTGCAAAGAGAACGAACCTATCCATTTTGAAGGAAATCAACCCTGAGTGCTCACTGGAAGGACAGATTTTGAAGCTGAGGCTCCGATACTTTGGCCATCTCATAAGAAGAGAAGACTCCCTAGAAAAAACCCTGATTTTAGGAAATTGTGAAGGCAAGAGGACAAGGGGACGACAGAGGACAAGATGGTTGGACAATGTCATCAAAGCTACCAACATGAATTTGACCAAACTCCGTGAGGCAGTGGAAGATAGGAGGGCCTGGCGTGCCCTGTTCCATGGGGTCACAAAGAGTTGGACACAATTTAACAACTAAAGAACAACAACAGCTGGGTTTCTGCTTGTTAGCCAGATGGACCATATGGAAGTTGAATGTATGAGTGAATGAATGATTGAATCAATGATCTAAGGCACTGGTTCTTAACCTTGGGTTACTCAGGTGTTTTTGGACTGCAACTCCCAGAAGCCTTCACCACCAGCTGTGCTGGCTGGGGTTTCTGGGAGTTGCAGTTCAAAAACATCTGAGTAACAAAAGTTAAGAACCACTGATCTAAGGGAAGAGACAGAGTGAACCAGCTGGAAGAACAGTGCAATATTATGTCATTATGCTTGAGAATACAATGCAGTTTGAATCTGTGGATCAAACTAGATGTTAATAAAAAATATGTATATTTTCCATTTTTCCTTTCCATAACGGGATTTCCTCCCTTAAAAATCATACTTAAATATTATGTTCATATTTACTGCCCAATGTCTAATCATAAAATAAGGAAAAATAAATACAGGTAAACATTGGGGAAAATCACATGGTATGAAAAAATTCCACCACTTGAGGGAGCACCTCTTCTAGAAATGTTTTAAGCATACTATGTTTTTATGATCATCAGTGACTCAGTACATTCAGGTAAGTTATGGAAGGGATCTTCAGTGCTGCTTCTAGATAATATTCCAGTAATTTTTAATTACACAAAGAACATGAGTTTGAAAGTAAGAAAATACCTCTAATATCCACTGGATGTGATTCCTTCATTGGTATACCATTACTACATAATTACAGCACTTTGATATCACTTTAACTACCATGGCTCCATTGTGTACAGATTTGGACTTTGTAATTTGGCTTGGTTTAAGGATGTAACAAAAACACATTTTTCTTGTTCTTAGTTTGCTGTAAGAAAACTCTTTTGTTTAAGCATTGTTAGTTTAAAAAAACTGCATTTTGTGCCAAAAGTTTATCTTGTGCACAAATGTATTTTTCATTTTAAAACTTGTGCTTTGCACCCAAAGATATTTTCTGCACAAATGAATGGGTGTTTGGTTTGTTGAGTGAAGCAACTTCCACAAATTTTGCAAAAAAAATGCCAAATTGTGAAAAATGCACAAAAACTTTCATAATTTTTCTTGACAGGGAGATTTTTTTTTAAAAAAACTGCCCTCATCTTTGAGAATGCATTAAGCAAAAGCTTGTATCCCTAGTGAGGTATTCAGAATTTTTAGAGAGCCTCTGTATATACTCTTGAATGTTAGCAAAAAATTCTGAATCTCTCCCCAAACTACGAATCAGAAGATTCTGTAGGATGAAATCATGCCAGTTAAACTACAATCAAACTGCCATACCTGTACAGTGTCAATAGATATTCACTGTAAGCCAAGATACAATTGCCCTGTGCAACAGAGATTTTTATCTCAAGGATTAAACATTCTCACACTTTCATCAAACAAGGTGAAATATTTGCAGGGAGTATAAAGCAAAGCATACTGCTTATATTCCATCCCATAGTGCTTAAAGCACTCTCCGAACAGTTTACAATTTAAATATGCAGGCTATACATTGCCCCCTCCCAGCAAACTGGGGACTCAATTTACTGACCTCAGAAGGATGGAAGGCTGACTGAACCTCGAACTAGCTACCTTGGATTGAACCTGAGCCATAAGCAGAGTTTTTGCTGCAGTACTGCAGTTTCACCAGTGCACCACAAGGTTCACTGCACCACGAGGCTTAGCATATACTAAGCATTCCTGACATTGTGGCTTATCTTTCCCATTCTGAGTTTTCAGCTTTCACTTTGCAAGGCCATCACCCCCTTGAACAATTTTCTATGTTATTTCATTTGTACAAGATATGAGATAATAGGTGAGTGCTAATTTCCCATTAAGGAAACGACAGTGTTTAAAGATTTGAAAAGGATGAGACAAGCAGTATTTTTGTAGGTCCCAGCAGAGCAAGGGGGAGATGAGATTTCCCCCACACAATCCTCTCTTCTATTGGTTTTGTTGGGATAATTGCCATGGATGGAATAAATATAAGAAGTCGTGAAGGGGCAAGAAAGTGGGGTGGCCAGGGAGAGAAGGAAGGAAGGAATAATAGTGCCAGGACATTATTACAGGCCATGTTGTCTCAAATTGCAGCTGCTGCATGGCTTACAAAGGCCTTTTCCTTTGATATTGGAATCTATAAAGATCAAAACACTAACAGAAACCTTTTGACATGAGCCACAAAGACAGATTTGTTCAGAGAACCCCTCTTGAATTTCTGCTTGTCCATTGTCAGAGAACAAATTAGCAGGAGATGTATTTCACAGCATCTTTTCATTCTTGAGATGAGATGCTATAGTACCTGTTCTTTCCCAAAGAGCTGTTTTCTGGTGGCATTTCAAATTCAGGATCAAACTAAATTGCAAGCCATTCCTTTTCCACTACTTTCACCAAGAGCTGCTGACAATTATTATTATTTTTACTTATCCATTTATTTATTGGATCATTACCTGTCTTGCTGTCCAAACTGAGATTTAAGGAGGCTCACAATGATTGATTTTTTGATTAGGCATCCTTCAGTCTTGAGAGACTATGGTAACGTGCTCTGTATGGAGGACTTGGAACAGCATCTAATGTGGCTGAGGAGGTCAATTCGAGAATGACAATCCCTTCCACACTGAAGACAAATACAATCTGTCCCATGTCCAGCTCCCTGTCAGCTCACAATAGGACTGAATTAAAAGATAGACATACGATATAACACATGCTCAATAATAGTAATTAATTAAAATCACAATTTGAAACACATTAGTCAAGAAAATGCAGCTTCCACTTGACAGAAAGACACTCAGTTACAGGTCCATTGCTCAAAACCACTCAAATAAAAAGGTCTTTGCCTATCAGTGGAAGCAGCCAAAGTTGTAGGAAAATGTCAAGTTTTAAATGAAGCTTAATGTATTTATAACATTCCTATTTGTGATACGCTAGTGGCCCTCCTGGATCAGATTGTTGCTCAGGACCAATTCACAATTTATTATTGTTAATATTTTGTGCCCCACCCTGCCTCCTCCAGGTGCTGTCTCTGAGTGGGTGCCTGCTGGAGGAGGCAGGATTCTGAACATTTCCCAGCTGTTTGACTGGGAAATGAACTGCACTGCACTGCCAAACCAGCAGTTTATGCCTATCTCTACTGGAGTTGCTTGTACAGACTTGTGTACAGTGATGGAATCAGAGGATGAGCAGGGATGCTGCTGTTATCAGACAGTCTTGTCTAGGCATCAGTTAATAGGCATAAATTGCTATTGCAGGAAATGCCACCAAGTGTGAAATGTGAGCACAAGGCTAATTAGAATTCCCTAGTGCTTGTCAAAAGGAGACAACAGTTGGGGAAAGTGATAGAAGAAAGTGCCAAAGCAGGATTGTAGTTGAATATTAAGCAGACAAAAATCATTACTACAAAAGAACTGCACAACTTTGACAGGGAATAAATTGAAATAGTTAAAAATTTGGTGTACCTTAGTTCAGTCATCAATCCAAGTGGAGACTGCAGCCAAGAAATCAAAAGAGGGCTGAAACTAGGAAGGGCAGCAGTGAAGGAATTAGAAAAGATACATATTTATTTATTTATTTATTTATTTATTTATTTATTTATTTATTTATTTATACCCCACGTATCTAGACTGAAGTCTACTCTAGGTGGCTAACAATAATAGATAAAATGAAAACAATATAATAAAAATATTTTTAAAAAATAAAAATAGGTGCAAGAATATGCCACTTGAGGGCAAGACAAAAGATCATCCATGCTCTTGTATTTCCAATCGCCATGCATGGATGAGAAAGCAAGACAATTAAGAAAGGTGACAGGAAAAAATGTTTTGGTTGTTGTGGGTTTTTCGGGCTCTGTCCATGCTCTGTGTTCCGACTCCAGTCCTCTGAAGATGCTGACCACAGAGACTGGTGAAATGTCAGGAAGAACAACCTTCAGAACACGGCCAAAGAGCCGGAAAAACCCACAACAACCATCAGATCCCGGCCGTGAAAGCCTTCGAGAATACAAATTTTTTTTGTTTGAAATGTGCTGGAGAAGAGGTTTACAGATAGATACCCTGTATTGCCAGAAAGGCAAACAAGTGGATCCTAGATCAAATGAAGCCTGAACTATCTCTGCAGGCAAAAAATGTTGCCTGGTTAGTAGTTAGATGGGAGATCAACAAGGAATACCAAAGATTTCCAGAGAGAGCTGGAAAAGAATCCTGCCTCTCCTGGTTAGAGATGGCAGTACTAGACCAGAAAGATCAATGGTATGTGTCAGTAGAAGAGGGCTTCTTAATTTCCTATGGGCTCTTCTTTCTGAGCATTCTGGCCATTCCCCTCTCTTGGAAGACTCAGCAGGAAACAGAGTCCTTATACTGCTTAGCAAAAATACGGGTAAAGAAGCCAGAAATGCATAGCAGTATAGTTTGTATTGCAGCTCAACTATCCCTCCTGCCCCCACTGGCAACGCTGCATTACTACTAACCTCTGTCATAGAGGAGTTGTGAGACCGATCAAGCTGGTAGAGCCCTTGATGCATTAAAAACACTACTTCCGTGTTACTGAATCTGCCACTTCCTGGAAACCATGATTTATTGTTTCAATGTCTGTACCGCTGGGTGAGGGCTTGGGCTCATCCTGTTCTGCAGTGCACCATTCCATGGCCTTTGATTCTGCTGATCTGAAGCTAAGTGTGACTCTAGCATTCTTAACCCTCCACAGGACTAGAAGGGTAAAAAGATGATGACAGAACACTCTGGCTCATGCAGCTGATGGCTGTGATTTCTGTGTCCTTCAGACCTCAGCACCACTCAGCTGAAAGACATATAATTTCAAAAAAGTGGTCTGGCCATTTCATTCATTCTTGCTTTAATTGAGTGTGAAACATTACAAGTTTCTGTATTTTTATATTGATACTTTGATGCTACGTAGAAATTTGCCACGTTACATATCCTTCCCTTCTGTCTGATGAAGAGGACTTGTCCATGAAAGCGCCCATTTAAAAAAAATTGAAATTATTTTTAAAGGTTTCACCAAGATTTTATCTTTTTTTTAACTTTTGACTTTTCTTTTGTTTTCACCTATAACACTTGCACAGACTAACATGGTTACCCCTTCTACGAGTACAACAGGTCTCCTGATACTGTCAACCAAATCACAGGAGTAATGTCAGTCCGAGTGATGTAATCTGAGCAAGCCAATCAAAGCAAATATAGTTGTATCTTGAGGGTGTGTGTGTGTGTGAAATCCTCTAGTGGACATTTTGTCTCATTAATATGGGTCACATGTTTTAAAATGGATGTTGGGCCCATAAAGTTGGTTGCACATCCCTTTAGATCCATAACAGACCCTTCTAAGATATATTTAATGGTCTGCCTGCTTCTTCCTTCCAACCTTGCCACAAAAATCCTTGATTTAAAAACAATATAACTTATTTGCAAAGAAGACCTTGTGCATTTTTCTTGTTTCCTGTTTGAGAGAACAACATTTCTTTAATCTCAGTTGCAAGAAGGCAGGCGCCTTGAACTTCAGCAAAGCCAGCAGGAAGATGATCTGCTTGTGGCACACACACACCCTGGAAGACTCTAGGTTCCTGCCATATTGTGTCAAGCTGTGCTGGATTTAGCACAAAAAAAGTATCTGATCAACTGATACTTTTGCTTTGGAATTACACACAAGCGGGTGGCATGTTTCCTTGTTCTTTCTTTGAAAGTAAAACGCAAACAACAAATAATGAATCACTTTATCCACTAGATGGCACAGTTGAGAATAAAATAATACTATGAAGCTACTACCAGAGAAAGCAGACCTAGGTTTTATTTTATGTTTTAATCACTCAATTTTCCCCCCTAAGTAACAGGTGGAAAATTAGAGTAAAAACTTTTTTAAAAAAATGATTGAACTTTTTTTTATTATTAATATTATTTTAAGAATGGCAATTTAGGAATGTGAAGTTGTAGCTCTCAGAGATAAATAGAAGGGAGAAATCTCTCTCTTCACTCCCAGATTTTTCTGTGTGAGATTTCCCCTGGGAGTTTTTGTTATTGTTTTCTGAATCCAAACCTCACAAGATTGGTGCAATTCCTACAAAGAAGGGTATCTTTCCTCTAAAAGGTTCACCAGGAAGGGTATTGCCAGTTTCCTGCCCAGAACAAAGAGGAAAAAAACAACTTAACAACTGGGAGTGGAAGTATGGGAAGAAGACTGGCCTCATTTGTACAGTATAGGAAGCTGAGAAATCTTCCCCCAAGTGCAGGGGGAAATATTGACTGGGAGGCTTAGCATAGGAAAACTTGGAAAATTACAGAAAATGGTAAAGGTAAAGGTAAAGGTTCCCCTTGACAATTTTTGTCCAGTTGTGTTCGACTCTAGGGGGCGGTGCTCATCCCCATTTCCAAGCCATAGAGCCAGCGTTTTGTCCGAAGACAATCTTCCGTGGTCACATGGCCAGTGCGACTTAGACACAGAACGCTATTACCTTCCCACCAAGGTGGTCCCTATTGATCTACTTGTATTTGCATGCTTTCGAACCGCTAGGTTGGCGGGAGCTGGGACAAGCGACGGGAGCTCACTCCGTCGCGTGGATTTGATCTTACGACTGCTGGTCTTCTGAACCTGCAGCACAGGCTTCTGCGGTTTAGCCCACAGCGCCACCACGTCCCTTACAGAAAATGAGATGTTTTAAATATCACATCCCTAGTAATGACAACCAACACTCCTTTTTGGAGTTCAGAATTCCACTAGTTTCATGCAATGGAGACTTGTGTCAATCAGGAAAGAAGACTTATTTGAGCTCCCTCTGGCTACCATCCCAGGTACACATATCTGTCTGACAGATCCACCAAGAAACATGAGACTTTAGAGGAAACATGGATTGCATCAGGCTCTAGGAGGATGATAAGAAGCAGAGCCACTCCATCAGTTTGCTGACAGTGTACCTCCATGGGCTTCCTCTTCTCTCTGAAATTATAAGAACTGCTGTTTAGCTCTGCTATTTACCCCTTCTTCCTTTTGTGTTATGTCTCTTAGCAATGAGCTTGCTGGCAGGGACTATCTTCTCTTTAATTGATCATACTTGAAACATACTGGAAATGTTTTAGGCACCGAAGTAGTGTAATAAGAGTGGAAGGAAGGATGTATGGATGTATGAAAGTGATAGCTGGACCATAAAGAAAGCAGACCACCAAAGAATTGATGCTTTTGAATTGTGGTGCCGGAGGAGCATCTTGAGAGTCCCCTGGACTGCAAGGAGAACAAGCCTATCCATTTTGAAGGAAATCAACCCTGAGTGCTGACTGGAAGGACAGATCCTGAAGCTGAGGCTCCAGTACTTTGGCCATCTCATGAGAAGAGAAGGCTCCCTGGAAAAGACCCTGATGTTGGGAAAGTGTGAAGTAAAGAGGAGAAGTGGACATCAGAGGACGAGATGGTTGGACAGTGTCATCGAAGCTACCAACATGAATTTGATCCAACTCTGGGAGGCGGTGGAAGACAGGAGGGCCTGGCGTGCTCTGGTCCATGGGGTCACGGAGAGTCAGACATGACTAAATGACTAAACTACAACAACCTGATGATGCGTCCTGGAGAACTTGAAAGATCATCTGATTTATAATGTTTGTAATGTTTAATGATCCAATGAAAGAGTTTCTCATCCTTGAACTTTGTTGGAAGACCAGAAGGTCATTGTTCTGGTTTGGTTCCCAGTAGTGAAGCCAATGGCTTTCGTAATTGTCTCATCATCCTCTGCTGAGCCCGTGGAACCACAGCTAGCACCAACGTTGCCTTTGTTTCATGTCATTTTATAACCCGGTTTTTCACCTAGGCATTTGGGGCCTCATGAGATCCTGTCCAAGTTTGATCAGAACAGTAAGGTTCATGGTTACTTTTGTCCTGGTTGTTAGTTTATATCCAATTGCTTTATCTTAAAATGTTTGAATGCTCTTGAATATTCAAAGTACTTTTACTGATTGTATCCCACCCTGAGATCTAGTAAAATAGGTTACCTTAAAAATATCTTCATTAATTAAATATGTAATAAATACCCCATGGTAATAAATATCCCATCTTGTGGTCTTTGGGGACCAAAGGTTTACAGCCTAAAAATGGCCATACTTCTCAGAAGGGTGCTGCTGTGATTGTTGTATGAAACCTCTGGATAATCACTGGTTGTTGTTGTTGTTGTTGTTGTGTTTGTGTGTGTTGTTTTTTTTACTTTGAGGATTAAAGATTATTTAGAGTTATGTTGCCCCAGACAGACAGACAGACAGACAGACAGACAGACAGACAGACAGACAGATAGATAGATAGATAGATAGATAGATAGATAGATAGATAGATAGATAGATAGATAGATAGATAGATAGATAGATAGATAGCAGTTGCCATAGTTCCCTGGGTTTTGTTTGTCTATTCAAAACAGTAGGAACACACTAATAATGGAAGGTAACCAAGGCAATAATTAAAAAGCAAGCTTTCCTTGTTTTATTTGTTCATGGTTAATTAGCATGCAGGTAAATCCCTTAGGAAATCTGTTAGGGGCCCATTAAAAATCATGCAATTTGTCATGTAAGGGCAGATCATAAATATTTGCAATACAGTTAAAATATAATTCTGGTTTTATGATCCTCCTCACATATTGGGAATATTGAGAAATGAACCATACATCACATTGAATGTACAAGTGTTCATTTTTGTGAACAATTATTATTCGTTTTAGTCCCTGAGCTTGAAATGAGGCGTTCTTTGGGATGGTTTTCATTGCTGCCTCCTGGACAATGTTACGAGCCTCTATCCAAAGTTCTTCAGGCACTCTGTCCACCAAATCTAGTTCCTTAAATCTGTTCTTTACTTCCACTGTGTATTCATAAGGGATTTGGTTTAGATTATACCTGAGTGGCCCAGTGGTTTTTCCTACTCTCTTCAGTCTAAGCTTGAATTTTGCTATGAGAAGCTGATGATCAGAACCGCAGTCAGCTCCAGGTCTTGTTTTTGCTGACTGTATAGAGCTTCTCCATCTTTGGCTGCAGAGAATATAATCAATCTGATTTTGATATTGCCCATCTGGTGATTTCCATGTATAGAGTCGCCTCTTGTGTTGTTGGAAAAGAGTGTTTGTGATGACCAGCTTATTCTCTTGACAAAACTCTATTAGCCTTTGTCCTGCTTCGTTCTGAACTCCAAGGCCAAATTTCCCTGTTGTTCCTTTTATCTCTTGGCTCCCTACTTTAGCATTCCAGTCCCCTAGAATGAGAACATCTTTCTTTGGTGTCAGTTCTAGAAGGTGTTGTAAATCTTCATAGAATTGTTCAATTTCAGTCTCCTCAGCAATTCTGGTTGGTGCATAAACTGATTATTGTGATGTTGAAAGGTCTGCCTTGGATTCATATTGACATCATTCTATCATTTTTGAGATTGTATCCCGTTACAGCTTTTCCCACTCTTTTGTTGACTATGAGGGCTACTCCATTCCTTCTACGGGATTCTTGCCCACAGTAGTAGATATAATAATCATCTGAGCTGAATTCACCCATTCCTGTCCATTTTAGTTCACTGATGCCCAGGATGTCGATGTTTATTCTTGCCATCTCCTGTTTGACCACCTCCAGCTTCCCAATGTTCATAGATCTTACATTCCAGGTTCCTATGCAGTATTTTTCTTTACAGCATTGGACTTTCCTTTCACTTCCAGGCACGTCCACAGTTGAGCGTCCTTTCAGCTTTGGCCCAACCACTTCATTAGCTCTGGAGCTACTTGTACTTGTCCTCCACTCTTCCCCAGTAGCATGTTGGACGCCTTCCGACCTGAGGGGCCCATCTTCCAGCGTCATATCTTTTAGCCTTTTGTTTCTGATCATGGGGCGTTCTTGGCAAAGATACTGGAGTGGCTTGCCATTTCCTACTCCAGGTGGATTGCGTTTAGTCGGAACTCTCCACTATGTCCTGTCCATCTTGGGTGTCCCTGCACGGCATAGCCCATAGCTTCTCTGAGTTACTCAAGCCCCTTTGCCACGACAAGGCAGAAATCCATGAAGGAGTCACTGTTGAGTAGGGAGGGCTAAATGGAAAAAAATCTTAATTCTCAAAATTCATACATGCTTTGTTCACGTTCTCTGTGTTTCGCCTTTTCGTCTTCCTTGGTTTGTTCACAAAATAATTTCCTTTATTTAGTATTAGAGAAAGACTGGCCCCGAGGAGAAAAAAACCCTACTGACATTTCAAGATATGGCAAAACTCTGTGTCATCATGTGCACAGATGCATATACTACAGTTTTTCATATTAGTTTCTTCAGGTCAGGATTAATGATTTGTTTCAGGGACTCAGGAGGAAGAAGGACTGGTATGTGGGGGAGATGTAGTCAACTTGATTTCACATTTTTTCCCCTACCGTTTCCAACTCATTTGATTATCTATTCACATTTATCAGAGAGGCTAGGTTGGCTCTTCATCTCAAAAGTTCACATCCTAAAGTGACATTCTTTAGAATTAGGTGCAGTCCTTAGTATTAAGTCAAGGCATCATTGACATACCTGGCAAGCACACAATTTTGGTTTTAATGTGACAAAGGCAGAGACAGAACTTTGTGAAAGGAGTTCTCAGAAGGCAAAGATGGTGATGGTTTGTTCTTGCTTTTGTTTTGGTAGAGTTCAGGTTTTTCAAACAGTGTAGCTCAGATCACCCAAAGCTAGAGGTCTATCAAGCCTCAATACCCTGTGTTACAAACTTTATAGGTTAATGCAGACATTTCCAGGGAGCTTAAGCATGTTAGTCTGTTGCAGCAAGAACAACAATCTTGTGGCCATTGAAATACTAGCATATAAAATGAGAACAACGAAACAGTGAGCAGAACAAGAAAATCAACCAATTTCATTTGATTGAATTTCAATTCACCCAATCGCAAAATATTTTCTCAGCTGAAACCTGAACTGTGTTGAGGTACAAAGCTCTGTTGTTGTTTAGTTGTTAAGTCATGTCTGACTCTTCGTGACCCCATGGACCACAGCACGCCAGACCCTCCTGTGTTCCACTGCCTCTGGAGTTTGGTCAAATTCATATTGGTCGCTTTGATGACACTGTCCAACCATCTCATCCTCTGTCGTCCCCTTCTCCTCCTGACTTCACACTTTCCGAACATCAGGGTCTTTTCCAGAGAGTCTTCTCTTCTCATGAGATGGCCAAAGTATTGGAGCCTCGGCTTCAGGATCTGTCCTTCCAGTGAGTACTGAGGGTTGATTTCCTTTAGAATGGATACGTTTGTTCTCCTTGCAGTCCAGGGGACTCTCAATAGTCTACTCCAGCACCACAATTCAAAGTCATCAGTTCTTCGGTGGTCAGCTTTCTTTATGGTCCAGCTCTCACTTTCAAACATCATTGCAGGAAAAACCATAGCTTTGACTATGCGTACTTTTGTTGGCAAGGTGATGTCTCTGCTTTTTAAGATGCTGTCGAGGTTTGTCATTGCTTTCATCCCAAGAAGCAGGCGTCTTTTAATTTCGTGGCTGCTGTCACCATCTGCAGTGATCAAAGCTCTGTAAGTGTGTCCAATTCAACATACTTATGGAGTCCTCTGAAGACATTTGTGTCCAGTGTGCAAAGGCCCTGGTGGCTTTTGTGGGTGGGGCTTATTTGCATAGTGGACATAAAACACCTGCAAATATTCTATTCCTTAATACAGAAGTGCATCTTGACGTGTTGAGAATCCCTGCTGAAGAAACAGTCAGCCATTGAAAGATTATTTGCTACTGAACACAAACTAAACAGCCAGCACTTTTTTCATTGTCAACCAATCCAAACAAAATTTGTATTTTTGTGAAAATAACATTGCATTTTGTTCAAACAACAGAGTTTTTAAATAACACAAAATGTAATTTTTGTGCGTGAAAACCTGCTTCAGCAAATACTTAATTTTTAAAAAGTGATAAAATGAAAAAAGCAGAAAAAACTTTGTAATCTCATTGAATAGGGAGAAGACTTTTAAAATTTTTATCATTATTTGAAAAATGAAATATGTGAAGACTTTTATATCCCTAGTTGCCACCTGACTAGGGTTCTGAGTACTCGGTTGGTTCGAAAATGCTCTTTGTAATCTGAATCAGATGGAAAATAATGAAAACCTTAGAAAAGATAGTTTAGAAGTGACTGCAAACTTTGCTGCTTTCCAGTTTATCTATATGATGTTTAATATAATGTATAATCATTATTTCAGTTTTCTAGATACCACTGCCAATGACATATTGGACAACATGTGGCACTTCGGGGACACTAACTTAATAAAGCTTATCTGCTCTTTGTTTGAAAATGAATTTGCAATGACAAGTAATGAACAAGATAGTTGACTTTGGCTCTGAAAGTTACAGTCTGAGGCTCTCTTGTGACAATTGTGTTTCTGCACACATTTCATTAATAGCATTGCCTTCCACAGAGATTCAATTTGTCATATCCAGGAGGCACAACTTTCTTGTTTTCTGTATCCTGCAATTGACTGAGTCTTGCCTGAAATAATCTGAAGAAAATTGAAACAGAAGAAGTAGCATCATTTCATGGAGGTGAGTCAGCCACTCTGCATTGATAGCTCTTCAATTCTTCAGATTAGGCATCCTTCAGTCTCAAGAGACTATGGTAACATGATCTGAACAGAGGTCTGGAACAGCGTCTAGTGTGGCTAAGAAGGCCAATTCGAGAGTGACAATCCCTTCCACACTGAAGACAAATACAATCTGTCCTCTGTACAGCTCTCTGATTTTGCTAGGTTCAGAACCGCCTCTTTGCCTTGGCCTGCTGGACAAGTGTCTTTTCAAAATGGGAGAGGCCATGATAAATGCTCAGATGTCAAGGTTTCACATCTGTGAGGTCCATTCCTAAGGCCTTCAGATCCCGCTTGCAGATATCCTTGTATCGCAGCTGTGGTCTCCCTCTGGGGCAATTTCCCTGCACTAATTCTCCATACAGGAGATCTTTTGGAATCTGACCATCAGCCATTCTCCCGACATGCCCAAGCTGACGTAGACATCACTGTTTCAGTAATATATATATGCTAAATATTCCAGCTTGTTCTAGGACTGCTTTATTAGAACTTTGTCCTGCCAGGTAATACCAAAAATGTGTTGCAGACAACGTATATGGAATGTGTTCAACTTCCCCTCTTGCCCTGCACAAAGGGTCCAGGACTCACTGCAGTACAGGAGTGTGCTCAGGACACAGGCTCTATAGACCTGGATCTTGGTATATGCTGTCAGCTTCTTATTAAGCCATACTCTTTGTGAGTCTAGAGAATGTTGTCGCTGCTACGCCAATGCGTTTATCCAGCTCGACATCTAGGGAGAGAGTGTCAGAGATTGTTGAGCCAAGGTACACAAAGTTATGAACAACCTCCAATTCTTGGGCAGAGATGGTAATAGAGGGAGGTGAGTCCACACCTGTCCCATGACTTGTCTTTTCTTCAGTCTTGGCAGGCCTTGCTAAAGCGATTCATGCGTTGTTGGAGGTCTTCAGCAGAATGGGCAACAACAGCTGCATCATCGGAAAAGAGGAAGTCCCGCATGCATTTCAATTGGACTTTGGTCTTCCCTCTCAACCTAGAGAGATTAAAGAGCTTTCCATCTGATCTGGTCCAGAGATAGATACCTTCTGTTGCAGTTCCAAAAGTGTGCTTCAGCAAGGTAGCAAAAAAGATTCCAGACAGGGTCAGTGTGAGAAAACAGCCCTGTTTCACTTCACTTCAAATGTCAAAGGGATCTGATGTTGAGCCATCAAAAACTACAGTGCCCTTCATTTCCTCATGAAAGGACCTGATGATGTTAAAGAGTTGAGGTGGACAACCAATTTTGGGAAGTATTTTAAAGAGGCTGTCCCTGCTAACCAAAACAAAGGCCTTTGTGAGATCTATGAAGGTCACAAAGAGTGGCTGTTGTTGTTCCCTACATTTCTCCTGCAACTATTTGAGGGAGAATACCATGTCAGTGGTGGATCTATTAGCTCAAAATTAGAGATGGGAACGAATATAAAAACGGATCGCATTTTCCCGATGGATATAGCTGATTTGTTAAATATTCATCGCTCTGTATTTGTGGGTTCCAGAAACCCCCACAAATACAAAGGGATGAATATTTACCCAGTTTTATTTGTCCTTCATAATAATAATAATAATAAAAAACCCACCATTCCGCCTACCAGCCGCTGATCAGCCGATCAGAGGCAGAAAGGCAGCCACCACCCCACACAGCCATCTAATACCACAGCCTACTCCACCCCTTCCTTTCCCTACCTTAGACCCCACGCCACGCCACCCCAACCCCACCGACACCCTCTTACCTTAATTGCTGCTGCTGAGGTCTTCTGGCCTCAGAGACATGCATGTAAAAATGGAGACTGACTGCCCTTTGCAAAGATGGCAGCTGCAGCTTCATTTAGGTTAGGGAAGCTACAGCTGCCATCTTGGCCAAGGGTGGCTTGGATTCCCTTAGCCTGCCTTAAGGGAATCCAGACTACCCTTTGCAAAGATAGTCCCCATCTCTACTCAAAATCCACACTGTGATTCTGGATAGACTCTATCTGCAAGCACCTGGAGTTTCTTCAGCACAACATGGGCAAGCAGCTTCCCTACAATGCTGAGAAGAGAGATGCCACGGTAGTTATTGCAGTCGCTCTGTCTCCTTTGTTCTTATACAATGTGACGTTGTTTGCATCCTTCATGTCCTGTGATACCCCACCTTCCCTCCAGCAAAGACAAAAGATTTCATACAGCTCGGTGGTGACAATCTCTTTACAGTATTTCAGCAATTCAGTAGGGACGTTATCCTTCCCAGGTGCCTCGCCGGAGGCGAGGGAATCCAAGGGTGCTTTTATTTCTGCTAAAGTTGGTTCACTGTCCAGCTCTTCCAAGACAGGCAGGCACTTAATGTTATTTTGTGCCTCTTTGGTTACTACATCCTCTCTGGAATATAGCTCAGAGTAGTGCTGCACCCAGCGTTCCATCTGCTGTGCTTGGGCTTGGATGATCACACCTGTAGCAGACTTCAAAGGAACAGATTTCTTCTGTATTGGACCTAAGGTCTGCTTGATACCATCATACATTCCCTTGATGTTACCTGTGTCTGCTGCTATCTGTATCTGAGAGCAGAGCTGAAGCCAATAATTGTTGGGACATCTCCTGGCAGCCTGTTGGAGTTTGCTATGAGCAAGTCGAAGCACCTGCAAATTGTACTCACTAGGATAGGCTTTGTATACTACTAGAGCTCTCCTCTTTTCCTCGATGGCTGGCATCAGCTCCTCCGAATGGGCTTCAAACCAGTCTGCCATCTTTTTGGTCTTCTTGCCAAATGGACAAGCAGCTTCCTCAATACTTCCTCAATACTTACATTTTCTGATTGTGTGATATTGTGCATCTGTATCCACAATTCAAAATGCCAGGAAGTGGCCTGATACTGCTGCACAACATCATGCCCACATTGCCAGCAGGAAAAAAGATGTCAAGATTTACACAGCAAAGGGCAGTCTAAATCTTGACAACAATGGTAGGAGTCAAGATGGTCTCCACTTATTGGTTACCTTCTTGTGCTCATTGCCATTCACAAAGTAAAACCAAACAAGGAAAAATCCCAGAAGCAGACTCCTTTTTTCATCATTAAATCATTTTTCACCCAAACACAAAGGCTGTTTGTTAACAAGTGTGAATGGTGATTTGCTCTGCCAGCACAAGATCATTGTTGCAGTCTTGTGCAGTCTAAGTTTCCAGACTCAGATACAAACTAGCAGGAATGAGAAACATTTGCAACCACAACTACCTTGTTGGCTATGAGATTGTAGTTCACACCTCTCAAAATCTTTCCCATCTCTGCAAACCACTGTCTGAAATCCTGTTCTATAATTTACACATGCATAAGGCTAATGATGTGATCAGCAGGGACAACTTTTTAACATTTAAATATTTCCTACTTCTTTAGCATGGTCCCTGTGTAATCCTTTTCATCACTGGGACGCCGTGGGAACTGTGGGTTGGGTGAAAGAATTCTTTATTTACTGAAAATTGCAGCTGCCATGATTATTCCTTTTGGTTTTGTTTCTGTAATTATCTTCAAAATCACTCCTGTTGATGATATAATCAGCCTTATGTGGGCTTAAGTTATTGAACATGATTTCAACCTGTGTTTTAAAATTGTATGCTGCTGCCTTAATTTAGTTTCATGTATGTCAAATGTTCCTAGTTTTCTCAAAATGTCAGCCATAATAAAATCACAAAAATCCTTCTTGTTAAAGCAATATACGAACATAATAGTCAACTTCTGTCTCCGGAGTAGGTTTCAATAGGCTGTCAAAAATCTTCCTCGAAAAATTGTTAAAGCTATATGCTTTCAAAATAGCCCATCTTATTTCTGGATAGGATGAAGGAGGGAGCATTTATCCCTGATTTTCCACGGGCAAGAAGAAGTTCTGCAACTCTTTCTTGGGGCAGGGCTCAATCTCAGTTGGCTATAGCACAAGTACCCTTCCCCTCCCCAGCAGTTCTTGTTTTTATTTTCCTCTCATTACAGAAGGCAACAACATCAATTTTGCTGGCAGCTTGACCCCTGTTTTGCATTCCTCACAAAGATGGAGGATACCAAAACATGCAGGACATCATGGAAGGTGGGGAAGAAGGGATGATACTCACCACACATCCATGAAGAATACTCAAAATCTGTATACGCATTTTTCTGCAAAGCAGGCCTTTTTGAAATGAGAAAATCATTGAGAGAAATAAAAATCTCAGAAGTTTTCTCAGAAGACCAGAAAAGGAGGAGCACGTGATCCGGAAAGACCATTACTGAGTCACTAAAATATATGAAAAATATCCAGTCTTGTTGCCTGCAGGACTCAAAGGTTCATAACTTAGTAGTGTAATAAAAGTATTATTCACTCATTTCTTGAAAAATTATCTGCTAAGAAATTTCAGCTCAGCCCTAGCTATCATCTCCTCACATTTCTTGTCCCTCTTCTGTAAAAGCATCACAGTCAGTTTGAAAAAGAAAAAAAAAGACCAAAGAGAATTGGCCAAAAGCCCCACTAAGCATGCTAACATAAAGGAGAATGCAGTCTCTACCACCGAATAATAAGCTAACTATTACTGCAGCACAGTTACTGCCTTTTCTTGTCCCCAGACCTTTGGTTGAGAGGGGAAAAATCCAGTTCTCTATCATGTAGAGAAATGATTGCAGATATCTTACAGGACTCTCCCCAGAACCAATTACCTCAGGAGGTGGAGAGTGCTCCAACGCTGGAGGCATTCATGAAAAAATAGGACAAACCATCAGTCAGATCTACTTTGATTTGGATTCATGCACTATTCTATGATTCGAATACATAGCAAACTCCATTAATACCCAAAGATAGCATCAAGACATGCTAGTAGAAAAGACTGTTCATCTTTTGTTTCTGTTTCTGTCAATTAATTGACATGTAGGGAAGAGTTTAATACAGGCAAAAGCTGCTGGGTAGCTCAGCTCAGTGGTTTTGGTTTTTGGCTCTGGAACCAGAGATTGGGAGTTTGATTCCCCATTCTGCGTCCTTGACACAGGTTGGATTCAATTATTCATAACTCTGCAGTTCTAAGACGACTGAGCCAGAAATCTTAAACCAATTTACTAAATCCTACTGAAATAAATGAGACTTACAGATGAGTAAGCATACCTCACAAAGTTGGATTATAATTTAGGGATGTACATAGGACCTCTGACTGGGTCTGTTTTCAAATATGGGCATGCAGATTGATTCCCCAGCTGCCTAGGCCCCTTTTGCTGATACTCCAACCTGATCCTTGTTGAGATTTGTGATAGTGTTTATTTTTCCCCGTGAAAGATCCCATTACTGATAATGAGAAAGTACCAACAGCAAGGCCTGGTCATAGACTGAATGATGCAAATAGGATCTAAGGATAGCTTTCTAATTTTCCCCTGAAGGTCTGCAGTGTTGGAGTACTCACCACCTCTTGAGGTAATTGGTTCCCTTGTCATACTGCTCCAACAGTTGCAAAGTTTTTTTTCCTGATATTCAACTGAAACATGGCTTCCTGAAACTTGAGTTCATTATTATGTGTCCTGCACTCTGCAATGATGCCAGTTTGAAGGGATCATGTATTTCTGGCCAGGGTCTGGGTCCCCCACCCCATTTCCAAGGCTCCTTTCATTCCTTAAGAAAAAACAAAGCTTGGAGTTGATGGTTGGAAGGTTTAATAAGCATGAAGATGCAAATATGTTTAAATGCTGAGCATAATTATTTCATGTATTGCAACAAATTCACCAAAGAACATTTATTCTGTGAGAACTTAATTTATTTTTGTTAGGATTCCTAAATAATGTATAGAGAAAGTTCACATTTCTTTCTCTCCAGTGAGGTACTAAATTTAGATATTGGAAAATAAAGGGCTACTGTATGTGTGAGAAAGATCAAAATAGCACTATTGAATTTTTCCCCAAAACAAAATTTCTGAAGACATACCACACCGACAAAGGGTGCTAAATGGTAAAATGACATTAGTAACCCCGAGCGTGATAGAAATTAAATGAGTTAGCTTATGTATATGTTAAAGATTGGAAGGTCAGCTATAGCTTTTTCAAAAGGTCCAGGGAATACTGAATGGTAATTTACTATTCTCTCAGTCTCAATCCAATGTATATGTAAATATATTTAAATGCATCCAGTTAAGGATTTAAATGGCAGAGGGAGAAGCAAGAAGCCATAGACTTTTACCACTTGCACTTCTTAAAAAGTGTACTAACAGGCAAGATGTAAGTGGTCGTAAACTGGCTGACTGTTATTATAATGTCAGGAAGCCAACATAAGTACAGCCACTTGCAAAAGGAAGTGTTGAGAGTGTGAATGGGTGAGAATTTTGAATTCCTTTATAAGAGCATCCAAAATTCGCAAATTTCTGCATATTTGGAATGGAAAATAACTGGGATTTGAGAAATTGGAAGGTAGAAAAAAAAACAAAACCTGTAGATTTATCCATCTAGAATGCATGGTTTGGATGCGCAGGGTTTTATTTCCTGTGCATTCAAGTATGTTGGTGCTGAGTAAGGCTTGCCCTCCCTCCCAAGGACCTCTTCATCTCCAACTATATATGCAACATGCATCTCTCCATTGCTTTGTCTAATTTTATTTAATGACTGAAATCCTGTTGTACTTAGCGTAGCATAAAGGTACATCTGTACAAGTTCATGGGAAGTTATACCCAGCAAGTTTGTATATCTGATTGTGCAATGAACTATGCACCTAACTATGCACTGACTGCACAATTGTGCTTGTGGAATGTTTTCCTGGATACAACTTCCACTGTATGTGCAAATTTTGCGATGTCTCCTGCACTTTTGGGTTCCCGCGGGGTAGCTATAAAATGGAATTTTGGCCATTAATTTATATCCTCTAACTTATCCTAGCAGTACAGGAAAAAAGAGATTATACTGGTCTTCAACCAAAAGTGTTAGCAGAGGTTGGAAAAATTTGCTTAAAAAAAAAAATCTCAGAACGCTCCAGAAGACATGGGTATGTTGGCTGGGGCTTCTGAGAATTGTAATTAAAAAAAATAATTTTTCCAAGTTCCAAGTGTTATGCATGAGAATCTTTGTGGCTGACCATGAATTCAGCTCCGTCAGGATAATAGTGGGGGAGGGGGGTGGGGAAGATGGAATAACTCCAAAGTCAGTAGGTTAAAAACCTACATGTAGGTTTTTAAAAGAGTGCTTATTGAACTTATATATAGCAGTGTTACAGGAGGGTGGAAAAGCAAATTTTCTGTGATTTTCTAGCCCTCCCTGAAGTTAGAGCAAATCAGTGTAAATCCACAACTTTCTGATATCCCATTTCCAGCTGTGACTGTTTATGGCACTTTATTTGCCACAGATTATAGGTGTGCATATGCACACACACGTGTGTGTGTGAGAGAGCAGTGGAGGGAGAAACTACATAAGAAAGTCAGTCACATCTTTTATATCATCAAGGTGAGCCATTCCAGTTCCATCAAGGAGCAAATATTTACATACAGAAATATGATACATTTTTAAAAGGCCAGAATTAGATATGGTTTATCTCTGAAACGAGGAAATGCTATATATGCCATATCATTTAAGCCTTAGCAAACAGAACCGTTCACTAAGAAAATAGCAGGTCTTCTGGGGCTTTATTGAAGTTTGGTGATTTAGTTATGAATACAGACAGATGAACTAGCCCTGTCAGAACTGTAATTAGGTCTGCATGTCCACCACTTAAAGCTAAGAGGAACATTCTCCTTTCATTTGAAGTTCTGCTGAATTTCCATATTTTTTGTCCATGCATTTCACTAAATTACATATTGAGAATATTATGTGCATAACAGAATGTCGTTTCCACAAAGTCATGCATGACGGTATCATACATTGCTAATATATTCCTTTAAGGCAAGCTTGTTTGTTATAGCATTCCTGTGGCATTGAGCTGCTCGAAGTAGAGGCACTGGCTGCAGAATGAGGAGAAGAAGAAGGAAGAGTGTCTAGGATGCACTAGAAGGACCAGAGGGGGGCATCTAACCTGTTTCTTTAGATGTGATTGGTTGTTGCATGGGTTTGTTGGATGAAAAATCTTCACTTTTTTTCTTTCTTGCAAATGAGACCAAAAAATTCAAAAGTTCTCTCCTGCTGGCCAGAATTACAACAGTAATTGAGTTTGTTGTTGTTGTTGTTGCACAAAACCTTGCATTTTACACAAAATACAGGGTTTTAAGGCAAAATACAGGATAGGGTTTCTTTGCACAAAAGCCACCTTTTTTTGGTTAATGCTACTACTGATGGGGAAAAATACCTTTGTTCTTTTAGTAGTGATAAATATACAGGTGCCTTTGGTGTAAACACAGGAGAGGGCCTTCTCTATTGCTGCTCCCGGACTTTGGAACTCCCTCCCACAGGAGGCCAGACTGGGCCCACATTTACTATCCTTCTGCAAGAAGGTGAAGACCTAGCTCTTCAGGCAAGCTTTTCCTTAGTGACTGGCTGCCTGAGTAGGGTTTTAAATGGATTGTTGTACCTTACTGCTTTGAATGTGTTTTGGTGTTGCTTACATTTCTTTTTTTTTTTAAGCATGGTATTCATTTTGTCCTTTTTAGTTTTCATATACTCACTGTTGTTAGCTTTAACACCACCTTTTAATGGCATAAGCTGTCTTGGATGCTTTTTAAGGAGAAAGATGGCATTAAATCATTTAAAATAAATAAATAATAAATCTCATAGCAGCTAAAAAAATTTCAGTGGGTGTCTTGATGTGTTGAGACATCTTTTTTCACTGAAGACCAGAAAATGTCCAAGTGTTCATTGGATTATTAGGTTTCAGATCCAAACTTTAAAATTACTGACTAGCAACAGGAATAAATAGATATTACCATGTGGATATAAACTACAAATGGGATAGCTGCCCAGAGTAGACATGTATAAATAAACAAATAAATAAATAAATAAATAAATAAATAAATAAATAAATAAATAAATAAATATGTACACTTCCTTCAGAAAGTAAGCGCTTACTGTACTAAGAGTTTGTAGGGAAAAAAGAAGAAGAAGCTGGATGCTTTATCACAGAAGCTGTGCTGAAGCAGAAAAACAAGTTACATTGAACTTGTAAACTGTCATCCATGACTTCTAAGAGTAACATGATACAATTCATATACCGGTAATATATGACTCAATATCAGCTTCAGATCACATCATTTGTAGTTTTGCCTGAAAAATAAGTATTGTCCAAACCCAGTCATAGATTTATTTATAGATCTAGTGAGAATCTATGAATCAAAAGGAAGCAACTGAGATAGCTTCCTTTTCTAGCTCAATTATCCTCCGCTATTCCCAAGTCAAAGATCATATACAGTATATAGAGACCCAATAGCATATCTTGAAAACTAGAAATGATCAACAATTTTAAGCATCATTTTCATTCATTGTGTCCCAGAATTTCTAAAATTTGACTACAAAAATAATGGCATTCATTACATCAATATCTGGGATCACTGTGTATTTAGGAATTTCAAATTTAATAGATCCAACCCATGGACATTTAGCACCTCTAATTTTGAAAAGAACAGTGAATTTCTCTCTTGGTTCTTTGGAAGGAAGCAATTAGACAGATGTTCTGAGATTTTGTTCCCTCACTGGAAGGTTTCTGCATTTCCTGTCTAAGAATCCTGAATACAGAGGGTGGAAAAATGTCTAATCAAATGTCATCTTGAGGATGAACAAGTAGGTATCAAATGAGAGATTTTTGTGAGCAGTGTTCTATTTTGTAACAATAGTAGCATTCTGAAAAATGAGATAGTTTGGAGATTTTTGCCTGATCTAAACTGACAGCAAAAAGACTGTGTGTTTGAGCCATTTTTTGACCTAAATTCTTTGGAGTTGATCCTACTAAGCTGGTGGTAAATTATCCTCTGACGTTAGCATCTTGAGCTGCATGAAACAAACGTATAGAACTGCTTGTTCTTTGACAAACCCTGCATGAGATTTGCTCCTTCTTTGGGGAAAAAAAGTGTCCTTTGACACCACTTCAATGCCAGACTGTAAATTTTATTTCCTCCAACACCACAGTTCAAAAGCATTAATTCTTCAGTGTTCAGCTTTCTTTATGGTCCAGTTCTCACTTCCATACATCACTACAGGAAAAACCATAGTTTTAATTATGCGGACCTTTGTTGGCAAGGTGATGTCTCTGCTTTTTAAGATGCTGTAGAGGATTATCATCACTTTCCTCCCAAGAAGCAGGTGTCTTTTAATTTTGTGGCTGCTGTCACCATCTGCAATTATCATGGAGCCCAAGAAAATAAAATCTGTCACTACCTCCATATCTTCCCCTTTTATTTGCCAGGAGGTGAAGGGACCAGTGGCCATGATCTTGGTTTTTTTGATGTTGAGCTTCAGACCGTTTTTTTGTACTCTCCTCTTTCACCCTCATTAAGAGGTTCTTTAATTCCTCCTCACTTTCTGCCATCAGGGTGGTATCATCTGCATATCGGAGGTTGTTGATATTTCTTCCGGCAATCTTAATTCCAGTTTGGGATTCCTCCAATCTGGCCTTTCACATGATATATTCTGCATATAAGTTAAATAAGCCAGGGAAGGAGAACAAACCTATCCATTCCAATGGAAATCAACCCTGAGTGCTCACTGGAAGGATGGATCCTGAAGCTGAGGCTCCAATACTTTGGCCATCTCATGAGAAGAGAAGACCCTGGAAAAGACCCTGATGTTGGGAAAGTGTGAAGGCAAGAGGAGAAGGGAATGACAGAGGATGAGATGGTTGGGCAGTGTTATCAAAGCTAACAACATGAATTTGACCCAACTCCGGAAGGCAGTGAAAGACAGGAGGGCCTGGCGTGCTCTGGTCCATGGGGTCACGGACACGACTAAACGACTAAACAACATCAACACTTTATTCAGGTATGAAACAGTTATAGGAAACTCTTGAAACCAGAATTGTTCTAGGCCAGGAGTGGGCAGTGTGCTGCCCATGGGATACATGCAGTCCCCCAAGCCAGTTCTTACAACCTCAAAGACAACCCCACTCACACATTGTTTTAAAAGGCTACTGGCAAAGGATGCATTCTGATTTTTCATTTTGTCTGCAGTTATTTTGAACCTATACCATATTGTTTCAGCTGCTTCTGTTGTCCACTCTTGTTTGTCACATCTATTGTTAACTAAAACTATATTTTGATAATAATAAAAACTTTAATCAATGAAAATCATACAGGAAGTCTTCAGTTGGATTCATTACTTCCTATTTCCTGACCCCCTCTTAATCCATTTAGAAACCAGGAAGTATTTAGTTCGAGTAAAGCCTTCCTGAAACAATCACATCACTTAGGTTTTGCAGTTTTAAATGAAAATAAATCCTGTGGAAAAACAGTTACCCACCAAATAAGCTTAGATAAGGTGGTACAAGTTTAAAATAACAGGAAAGGGACTTTTTTGTGGGGGCAGGTTCTCCCCCCCCCATACAAAGTATAATACTCAGGTTTCTGACCAAATTAGAATTTGGCCCTTGGTCAGGCTAAAATCACCCATCCCTATTCTATGAAGATCTCCCCTTTGCAAATTATGTCAGTGCTATTCTGCTTTTAATAACTAAGATGTTATAATCCACAATGTGTGCTTAGAACATTCTTTCTCATTTCAGGGCATGGCCACACACAGACCCTAATGTTGTAACTTTTGGTGTTCAGAAACATGGCTAGAGGCATGAAGAAGGACCCAATGACAACTTTACTCTTCAGAATGTCTGCAAAAAGTCTGCAATGCTAGAGAGATGCTGCAGAGTGCAGAAAAAAGAAACCACAGACTTTTTGCTAACTGCCCACCAGTAATAAAGTCTATGGAATATTCTCTGTATCACAGAATACTACAATTCATCAACTTGAACTGACTAGCAATTGACGCAGGCCAGAGAAATAAAAGCTTCAAAAGTGCAACACACAGAATTCACTATAGTCACTGGCCACCGTGGCTGGAAGATTATGGGAGTTGTAAGTCAAACAAAGTAGTTTTCCCAAGGTCTGCACACCGTGCACCACTACTTTACAGATAAGAGTAATGGTCATTGATTTTGACTGCTTTGAAAGGAAAATGTGGACGTGCATGGAAGATTGGCTATTGGCTGTGATAACAGCTAAATGGAAGGTTCATATCATGGAAGATTCTTAATAACACAGTGCTATTTCTCCTATTTTACGCTCTCTTTATGGACTCCATGGAAGCATCTGGTTAGAGATTTGTATTAATTCTGGTGCTTGACAGACTCGGGGTCCCAAAAGAACCAGATCTGAAGATTTCAGGAAGAAGAACTAAGCCACTTATGTGATAGAAATATTATTAACCCTAGGGATGGGGAGCTGATACAGCAAATAAATAAATCAAGCATAAGAAAGCTTAACATGTATTGTAGGGTGCCTGGGCTTTCAAGAAACACTGATACCATTCAGAGAGCACAAAGGTACTTATACATGCTCTTCACCCTAGGGAGACAGACAAAACAAAACAAGTGAACAATGGATTCCACAAACTTCTAGAACTGAATTTGGGTGACTAAGAGAAAGGACACCAACAGAAAGTAAATTCTCTGAGTTGTGGAGAGGCCTGTTCCCATGGGAATCAACAGAAATACACTCAGTGCACTGGCATGATCGTTGAGGCCATTCGTACATGTTTAGATTAGAAACGCAGAATGCCTGTCTCTAACCTTTGTTTGAGAAACAAGAAGGTAACCGTTTTCTGTCCAGGAGGACAAGCTGGGATACAATGACTGTGAACAGGTCATATACATAATCCGGCCTGCCAGTCCCAATACCATTATGATATTGTTATAATCTGGTTGCTTGGTCTGCTCCTGCAGTGGTTTTCTAATGCTATTAATCTAAAAGTTAGGACTACAGACTCACATTTCTGATTGTAGAGATCAAAACTAGGGCAAAGATGGCAGGGGCTTAAGAGAAAGAAGTAACGGAAAAGTGAATTGGAAATTGGGTTGAAACAGAGCAAGTCATTCATTGTCTGGGTGCTTCCAAATGTAGTCCTACATTCCTCCAAGAAACCTTCCTGAGAAGCCCGTCGCATGCTTGAACTACAGATTGTAGTTCCTGGGATTTGATCAGCAGTGATCAAAGAAATTTCGCACTGGCCTCATACAATGACTTTAGACAGTCTTTGATAATATTTATGATCTCCAACTAATCATCTAAATAATCAGATTCAATAGGCAACATTGCATGGTTATCAGGGCTTGGAGATTTAATTTTTTCTCACTGTAACTCTTGTATTCCTTTAGCGAACATGACTGCCTGAGGCATTCTGAGACTTGCAGCTTAAAATTCCCACCAAATCTCACAGCACTGGTGGTTACTCAGTAAGTCTTAACAGTCTTCCCTGGAGTTTTCTGTTCTAGAAGCGCATGTAAGACTGCCACCTTTCATGGCTTCTTTGACAGGTTTCCTTCCATTTTGAGCAACATAAAATACTCATCTGATGGCCAAGCCAAGGCAGATGTAGCAAGATATTCTTGTCTCTCATTGTTCTGTTGTCACTTCTTTTTCCTCTGTTGACTTCATCTGCTCCTAATACTGTTTTGGAACAAAAAGAATTGGAAATTCCTGGGAAGCTAGCAGCGGTAGGATAAAGAAAACATGGCACAGACATGGTAATCAAACTTGGGCTCAATGCTTCACAATGTACTTTTCACTTGATTTTCTGCAAACCAAGCACTGATGCATTATTTAAAGCATAGTACTACTTGTATCTAGACAAGGAAGAAATGGTAGGTTGTTCCTACAGGGCTGTTTTTTTTGGTTTTTGTTTTTGTCAGTTATTTAGTTAATGAACTGCCAGACACTTCAATTTGTAAGATCGGATAACTAAAGAAAAATATTGATATCAAAAATACAAAGTTTCTAATACTGAAGAAATAAATTAACTTGTCTATGCCTTTTCAACTGGCTGTTCTTTTTATTATTTTGAGGAGAACTGAGAGGAAATAATTATATTTGTATAGAACTCTGCCAGGATACTGTTGGAGTCTGGTTTGGTGGATTTGGTGTGAGGAAAATTAAGTGTGTGGCCTTAATCAATAAGAATAATAAAATCTTCTTATTATGCAATAGATAAAATGGTTTGGGGAACTGCTGGATAGATCAGTGGTTTAGGTATTTGTCTGTAGAGCCAGAAATGGAGAGTTCAATTCCCCACTGTGCTGCCTTCACAGGGGTTGGACATGATAATCCATAGGGTCCCTTCAAGCTCTGCAGTTCTAAGATTATATTTAAATGCTTGCATATGTGTGGGAACCTACATAACAGATTAAACTTCAGTCTCCATTAGTAGACCACCCCTTATTTGTTAGTTTACTTCAACTTATTTGTTTCAATACCAGAGGCTGGTAAATTGGAAAGAACAAAATGTTTCTATTTAGTTACAGTTCTTATATAAAAACAAACATAATATTTTTTGTGGAAATGTTAATGTGTTACATTACTGAGATTAATTGGTTGATTTGCTTCATTGTTAACTAACTGACTGGTTACATTGCTGACAGAACACTTCATTCTAACTGTTTAGTTATGACTCCATAATTCACACTGACAGAATACTGTGGTGCCTCGCATAACAAGTGCACCGTTTAATGACGAATCCGCATAGCGATCTAATTTTTTAGATCGCTAATGCGATCACATTGCGATGTTTTTTTAAACAGCTGATGGGCGGTTACAAAATGGCCGCTGGGTGCCTAAAATGGCCACCGCAAGTGTTTTCGCGCCCTGCCCTCACTTACCGAGGGCGCGAAAATGGCGGTGCTATGGAGGAACTTCACTCAACGATGAGTTTGGGAGCCATAGGAACGCATTAAATGAAATTTAATGTGTTCCTATGGCTTTTTCCGTTCCGTTTAGTGATGTTTCTGCACAGCGACGATTAATCCGGAATGGATTAACGTCGCTATGCAGGGCACCACTGTACTAACTGAACCTCGACTGGAGAAAGGGCAGGAGGGATCTGAGGTAGCAGGGGAACAGTTCGCTGCTTCTCAATTGATTACCATTCACTTAAGCTCTCTTCCAGCCAAAACCTCCTAAAGGCACCATATGAGGGTGTAATATATCCAACAGATACCTACTTGCCTTTTAGTCTGATGATGGTACCTTCAGAAAGTCACAACAAAATTCATCTAAAATATCCAGGAAAAAAAATCTACTCTAGTTGAGTTGAGATGAGCAGTAAGCAATGAGCCTGTCAAAGAAGGACAATTGTTGGAGACCCTGAAAGATCTAGAGCTTCACGGAGGTGTGAGGTTTCGTGGATCAGTGTTCACAGCATCAGAGACACATGCACATACCACATGTGTCCACATTAGAAAACATCTTCAACCAATGGGTCAAAAAAATCAAGCACTGCAAACAACTCCCCAAAGCTCTAGAAACTTCCAAGAGGTCCTGTGGAGATGTGGAAAAACCCAATTGTGTGGATTCACAGAGGACCACTCGAAGAACCATGGTTACAGAGTAGACCTTTGATCTAGATGGGTGGGGTAAAAATCTAATAAAATAAAATAAAATAAAATAAAACAATACAGGCAAGTAACCTCTCTCTCCCTTAGGAAACCTAGCCTGCAAGTTCTCTTTATACAACTGAACAGTGGAATGCAGATTGGTCTTAGAAAAAAATATTGGGACTCACGTGCATTTGTCTTCCTATTGAGAACACAGTGAAGAAGCGGGCTTTGTTACTAGTACCCTACAGGATAGAACAAGGAAGTTCTGGAGTTGATTACCCTGTTTCCCCGAAAATAAGACCTAACCTGAAAATGAGCCTTAGTGTGATTTTTCAGGATGATGGTAATATAAGTCCTACCTCAAAAATAATCCCCAGGTAAGTGACTTGATGGCACACAATTATTATTATCATTATCCTATTTGACAGCTTTTGGGCAGTTCTAGATGTTACACCTTATTTTGTACCAGATTCAAAGTAGATTTTGAGTGTTTACCTAGAATAGTGCCTCCCAATCTTGGGTCCCCAAATGTTCTTGGACTATAAGTCTGATAAATCCAAGCCAGCACAGCTAGTGATGAAGGCTTCTGGGAGTTTTAAACCAAGAACATCTGGGAACTCAAGGTTGGGAACCACTGACCTTGAACCAACCCTTCCCATGTATGAGCTCTGATGTTTTCACTTTCCCATGCTAAGAACTAATCTCTCTTATTTTTTCTAAAATCGACAAACTGTACTGACATTTACTGTGTACTATATATTGGCTACACAACAAAACTGAAACTGAGTTAGGGTTCTTGTCAAATAATAATTTTGTGGATTAGTAACATTTCAAGGACTAGCTCTGTCATTAGACAGAGTGAGGCAGTCACTTCAGCTGATCTGAGCATTATGAAAGGGGAGGTAATTGTTCATTATAGCCTTGGAGGAGGAGAGACTCTGGTGGGTTTTATGTGTCATATATTAAAACAATTAATAGATTTAACAACAAACTCTTTTCTGACATTTTATTTGTCATAAGCTTTTGTGGACTGCAACTCGTTTCACTATATACACAAAATGTTGCGAGAAATGGCAGATCATTACATAAATGCTTGGCAGGTGGATATGTAGGGGACTATAATCAGTGAGGCTAGAGGGAATTGAAGGGGAAAAGAGTATAAACAGTGATTATTAGTGTATTGGAGAGCCGCACACAATGGTAATTAAGAAGCAATAGTTATGAGTGATAACATAGACAAATTTGCACTGATAAATAGGTTAACATTTTTGGTTTGATAAAAAGCATTTATCCCTATTCAAGCCACAGGATATAAAGCAGACTCTCTTGATTAAGAGCCTGTCCACACTGGCATATATATCAATATATGGATCACTATTTGTACATTTTGGATCAAGCCACACATCCACACATTTCCACTTATATTGTTTCTATTTAAGAGCTGTTTGCACACCTTTCTGACACAGCTGTAGGGCATGTATTCTTTTTCGCACAATTCAGTGTGATCTCAATTAGCTCTTTGTATGGCCTGCACATACAGTTAGCTCACACCAAAATAGCACTGTGTGCAGCATTAATTGTGGTGACAGCCCTGTGAAGTATTAGGTGGGTTGCAACATTAAAAGGGAGGACAGAAAAAAAACTCTCTTCTATTTTCATTTTTTTAAACTGTATTTCCCTAACTGATGCAAGTGAAATTTGGTACCATGCTGGGTTGATGCATTGCCATTTTGATACGCCACTTACTTTATTTAATAACAATAAAAAGGGAAGTCGCTACAGCCTGCTGGATGATGACCATGGGAAAAGGCAGGGAAGGGGACTACGTTGGCTCCATGAGCTCCACCCCCACAAGGAAACACAGCCCCATTAAAGCCTGGAATCTTTTCACTCCTGTTAATAGCCTGGCCGCCGTATTCTGGACCATTTGAAGCTTCTGCATCAGTCTCCAAGGAAGCCCCACATAGAGAGCATTACAATAATCTATTCTTGAGACTACGAGCGCATGGACAAGCATGGTGAGGGCCCCATATTTTCTCCTCCACAGATGTAAAACCTACTCATAAGTTGCCTCAATGAAAAATGATGCTGAGGAGATCTGGAAAAAATATATATTCAGAAATCTAGCTTGATACAGATGATAGAGATAGAGATCTTGACAAAACCTCTTGTCTACTATACATTGCTCTCTGTCTATGCATACAGTATTTTGTTGCAAGTGCAAAAGCTGCATAGACTTTGTGGATCAATAAGAAACACTGTTTTAAGTATATTGATCCACATCTGCCCAGAATGATAGCTTGATACATTCCTGTAAATTACACTTCTGTCTTTACCTGTGTTTGCAACATAACTCTGCAGGTGGCAAGAGACTATAAGACCATGTTGCAGTTAAGACCTTCAAAAAGAGATTGATTTCTATTCCTTGCACCAGCCAAACATGCCCACATTTGTTTTCCTGGTGGCAGAGAACCTCCTGATGACTAGAGCATTTTACTTTCATCAGACTGCTCCATTTCAAAGCCGTTTAGGAGCATGTATTACTTCCACTTGCCTGTCTCCATCGCTTATTTTGTTAATTAGCCAGCAAATGCCAAAGACACGATTATGCAGGCTCCTTTTGGGAAGATCGCTTTAGAAGCCTACCATTGTCACACTCCTGACCCCCTGCCTAGGAGTGACGACAGTAAATAAATGATAGGCAAAACTAACTTCCCTGTTTGAGGTTGAAAACTGATGCTATGACTTGAATTCATGGATCCTTTGCCTTCTTTTTTGAAACAGTTGTCAGCTTCCTCCCTGTTGTTCAGGCACCCCTGCTTAGAAACCTGAGGCTGCATTTTCAGAAACAAAGGAATTATAATTTCAACAAATATTGATTGCATTAGGAATTTTCTACTGATACTAGTGTTATACAGAATGTTTGTGGGTTTATGCATTCATTTATTTGTTCATCCTTTTTTTGTATCCAAGTCCATTGTTTTACTGATTATTTATGCTCAGGTTCAGCAGACTTTAGTGTTACAAGATATGCTTTATATTTTGCTAAACCCCTGAGGCTCACCAAATGGAACTGGCTGCAAAGCATTAGCTCATGACAGCAGATAGGGAATTGTAGGTGTCTGTGGATTAAAGCTGGGTGAAGCTGTTAAAAAGTGTACTCTCTTCCACCATCACCTTTGTTGCTATCTGCCCTGAGATTTGTCTGCCTGGAGACCTGAAAAAAATAAAAATAAACAGAACAATTCCCTCAGACTTTACCTGGCAGCCCGAGACCTGACAATCGTAAATTGGAGCCCACCACCAAACAAACACTTGTCACTTCATCACACAGGGGAAAAAAGAGACTGTGGTGGGGAGCCAGAAAAAGAAGCAGCAGCTAATGGTCTCTTTTATTGTGTGGGTGTATGTGGCAGGGGTGTGTTACCTGCCACATACACCCACACAATAAAAGTCTGGAATATACTTCTCTGCTTCCAGCACTCCCCATATGCTCCAACTGTCCTGTTTCCTCCAAGATTTTCCCCAGAGATGATAGGTGAGTCTTGCTTTGATCTATATTCTCATTCCGGAATTCTGGGACCTGGAAATTCCAAACTTCTAGTTGTTTAGCCACATTCTATACCATTTCATGTATCCCTATTTCCACCCTCAAAATATTGGTGGTTGTCCTATGAGATGTCCAGTGGCTTGGGGCCTGAAACCTCATTCTTGTGGGGCAAAAATCAGCTGTCTTTCACCTAGTTACCCCTGGTTACTTCCCATGCCTTTAGTTTCTCCTCACAAACTTTGCCATGCAGAACAGGCAGAATATTGTCAACATTACATTCCTGAAATACATACTTTCAAAATAAAATTCTTAGCTGTGAAGAGGCATGCAAAGTGTCAAAGTAAAGGTAATTTTATAATAATTGTTAAGAAAGAACAACATATGGAAATTATCTTCACTTCACACCTCATCAATATAGGTAGCACCATTTTTAAAAGCTCTAAAGAGGGCATGAGCTGTAAAATGACCTAAGGTGTGATTAAAACAGCTTGTCTTACAGCTTTATGTTGTTTTGAAATCTAGTGAAACCAATTCATTCAGTTTTTTCCCTTCACCCTAACAATGAATATTTGTTTAAAAAAAAGAGAGAAAGAAAAAGAAAAAAAGTGACACAAAGAGTCTTGCACTAAGTAAGTTTAAACACCTTATTGGAAGCCGCCCAGAGTGGTCGACCAGACCAGATGGGCGGGATATAAATCAAATAAATAAATAAATAAATAAATAAATAAATAAATAAATAAATAAATAAATAAATAAATAAATAAATAAATAAATAAATAAAGTAGGAACTGACAAATCAAAGATATCCTTTTCAGTTTTTTCTCCAAAACAAAATTATTTCCTTAAAAGCAAGTCTACCTAGAATGTGCTCCCTCTGTCTTTCCAAAGGCAAATGAGATGTCTCCTTTATTGGTGCCTGTGGCATTCAGCTCTACTCAGCTCTAGTCTCACCTGTCCATCACAGCTGGGCAGGGGAACCTCAGCCAATGAAAGGACGGAGGGTGGTGCAGAAGTGGGAGGAGCTGGGTTATGGAAGGTGTGTGTGTGGAGTTTTGGAAGATCAGTTTGGAAGATGAGTGATTAGAGAGATTGTTATAGAGTGAGAAAGTGCCTGTCAGTGAGGGAAAAGTGTGTGAGCTAGTGTCTGAGAAACAGTGATTGTCAACTTAATTTTATAACAGTGATTTACTCCTTTTATTTCTTGTAATCAATAAACACTTTATTTGTTTTGAAAGAAACCCTTGTCCTTTTGATTTAAAGGATAGGTTGGTGGCAGCAGTTTTTGGTGAGGGGTAGTGAGCACTCTTATAGGCCTGGATTGGTAGAGGCTTGAGAGTGGCCTGCTACAGTGCCTATGTTTTCCTGAAGGGTGGAGGAGTGCTGTAAATCTCTACTTTAACATGCTCTCCACTCTTTTTGTTTTCAAAGATTCCTTAACATCTGTGTTGCAATTCTATGTTTTGGTTTGTTGTTGGTTGGTCAGCTCTGTTTTAGGAATTAAAAACATAAGAACAATGTCCTTCAGAGAAGCAACAGACGCATCAGAACAGAGCATAAGACTTTTTCTGGGGACTTTGCTTATCAATACACCAGCATGATTGGATGATGGTGTATTGATGGTGGAAGCTCTTAGCAAAATTCCATCTTGCTATCTGGAGATCCACTTGAAAAGGCCTGTAGAACTTGGAGGAGAGAGAAAGAAAGCACCAGCCCCTTTGCCAAACTAGAAGAAGCCACCTTGAGTCCTCTAAGGCAATGGTCCCCAACCTTGGACCTCCAAGTGTTCTTGGACTATAGCTCCCAGAAGCCTTCACCACCAATTCTGCTGGCCAGGATTTCTGGGAGTTGATGTCCAAGAACATCTGGAGGCCCAAGGTTGGGGACCATTGTTCTAAGGGAGAAAAGCAAGATAGAAAGTCATACATTGAAATGTATAGTAGGAGATCTCCTGCCTGGATGGGTTTGTTTTAATGTTTGCAATTTATTTTTCATGTCACATTATTTGGGTGTGATTATACCTCCCAAGCTTTTGGGTCTCAATCCCCTTGCAGTATGGTTTCAATACCTATGAAGAGGATGAAACAGCAGAAAGACGTAGTTGTTGGGGTTGTGACTGAACAATAGGTTGTGGCACCTCCTACAGACAACCTGCTGTGTTAAAAGTCACTGCTTTTGTGTGGGCAGGGTTCCAATTAAATACTGTCCTCAAAACAACAGAGAGTACCCAATGTGGTGTAGTGGACAGGGATATGGAGTAGAACTCAGGAGACCTGGGTTTGATTCCCCAGCAATGCCATGGAAACTCACTTAGGATTGAACTGGTAAAACCACCCCTTAAATACTTCACTTACCTTGAAAATCCTGTGAGGGTCCCCGTAGATCAGTCCCAGCTTGATGACACACAACAATACAAGGTCCTCAGTGTTCAAATAAGTGTGAGGCACTTCTATGATGGTTATATAAGTTAGGCAAACCAATCTGAGGACAGCTCCCTTAACTGCAGGAAGGCAGTCTATCAAAATGCCATTAGTTACATTGTTTATATTGTTAAATTATTACTGTTAATGGTAGCACACTGATTGCGGGATTTTTCGTAATGTGGAATTTCGTGAAGTCCATATGAATAACTGCTGATTACCATCTCCCCTATCCTCGTCATTTATTTCAAGCATTTTCCCCCTCACAAACATGCCCCACAAATACTCATTCCCTTTCATTATCTTTTCATTGCTCATCCTATTATAACAAACCATCAGAAAATAACAGGGAATGGACTAAGCTGTAGAGATGGGAATACAAAGGATAATTATGGGTCTGCTTTTTGTTTTGTGTTTGAATGTCTGAAGCAAAACCCCTTTCATCCAGTGTTCCTCATACATTAATGATCAAAGTAGAATAATTGAATCTGCTTTCTATAAAGACCAACTATGGACAATGAAGAAATATCTGTGGACTGGCGATCATGGATCTTGAGCCAATGAGAACAAAGTAGGGATGCAGAGAACATTTGCAAAACTTTTTGTTGTTGGTGACAGCCTATCAAAGGAGTATAGGTTCCCACAAAAGGTCCCACAATGAGAACCAGACAATGGGTACTTTTTCTCCATATTGGGTACTTTTTCTCCATATTGGCAAAATGTCTCTGCACAAAACTACTGATTTTTCCATTTATTAAGCAATGCACACACACAAACACAAGCACACAGAGAGCAAGCATAGAAGGACTGACAATTTGATTAAAAGTTTCAAACAACCCAGCCAATGGTTCAAATGTTTAGTCAACAGAGCACCCACTATCCTAATTTTGTGGAATTGCTCCATTGTGCAATTGCTCCATTTCCATAAAAATTACCTGTCCAGATGCAAATACTCTCATTGACACCTTGCAGAAAATATTTCACTGTCTTACAGACAAGGAATGAAACTTTGCACAAAAATGGAGGTATTGAGAATTTATACCTCCAGGCAATCCCTTCAGTATATTACAGATAAAAAGCAGAGCTTGGAATGTTGTTTCTAAAAATAATTCACTGCTGTTACTTGTAATATTCAAAAAGTAATTGATTGTGACTTGTTACAATGCTATTATAGCAATTTATTTTGCCACCTACTGCATTGGCCATTACTTTTTGTTACTTTTTTGGAAAAATCTTTATCAACATATTTTAAAGAAGAACTGTAATATCCCTAAAATTAATTTGAAAAGTAACTGGAAAAAGCTATCCATTGTGTTGATAAAGCAGCTTCATTTTGTCTGACCATGGTCAAGCAAGGATATTTGAATACTCTTATCCTTGGTATCAAGATTTCTAGGCCAGCTACCAACCACTGACTGAGGGTAACTAATAGGAAAGTCAATTAAATGTTTTAGGGTTTATGCAGAGTTGTACCCCCTCAAAATACAGAAAAAACATACATTGAAATCATCATTCTAACATTAAGATATGATAAGCATTTACAAATATTGGCAATAAAAAGTCATTGCTCTGGGTGGCCTCTTGAAATCATCATGCTACAAAACCTGAAAGGTGATACATTCTACTTACAGAAAAAGCATGCACATAAACTTCCTCTCGAAGTTCTATTAATAAATCAAAATCAAGTCACAGCAGGTAATTTTCTTACAGGTATGTGCTGTTGGGGAAAGGTACCCCACTGTACTGCTGAACAGACAGATGAGGATTTTTTTAGAGCTCAGAACATTCTTTCTTCCTTAGGGAAATACAGGACACTCATTTTAATAAAGCACCTTCATTTGTTTCTGCATTTTTAAACACACATCATTTGACAATTTTGTTCTGAATGTAAAATAACTGTGCATTGTTTCATCAAGATTTGATCTCAGCAGGAATCAACAATGCTAGATTACCCTCTTGAAATAATATTTTATAGAGCTTCAAGCTAAGAGCTTTGGTTCACTCTTTTTTATAGTGATCACATGTCATAATTGCTAAAATGAATCAAACTCTCTTTGAGGTCCTGCTAAGAGGCTTCCACTTTTTTTAGGGGGAGGGGGAAGCCGGAAGGATCACTCTTGTTTGGTCGTTTTCTACTGTGTATGATAGCTGAGAATGGACCAAAAGCAAACCATCAGGAAATCAAGTCTCCTTCCAATTTGAATTTCTAATATGGTGAAGTGGCTTAATAAGCAAGCCACTTCAGGATATTGGCAAATTGAACACTTCCTCTGCCCTTGGCGAAAGGCTAGAGGAAGAGGGGAAAAATTCCATCTCCGGTACACCACTGATACATTACATTATGTAAAGTGTTTTAATTTTTTTCCAAAAATTTGCCTGTGTCCTGAAGTGGCTTGCTTATTAAGCCACTTCACAAAATCAGAAATCCAACCCTAAATGACCCTACCAAAAAGCAAAAAAAGCAAAGTGTGATGCTTATATACCTCCCCATAGTGCTTAAAGCATTTTCTGGACAGTTTACACATTAATTATGTAGGCTACATAATGCCTCCCCTGCAGTGAGCTAGGTACTCATTTTACCAACCTCGAAGGACGGAGGGCTGAGTGAACATTGAGCTGGCTACCTAGGATTGAACCCTGAGTCATGAGCACAGTTTGTGCTGCAGTACAGCAGTTTAATCATTGTGCTACAAAGTTCTTCTATCTGCATTAGTCTATTCCAAAATGAGCAGTGAAGATAAACCC
The DNA here is from genome assembly GCF_051106095.1 of Pogona vitticeps. NCBI lineage: Eukaryota > Metazoa > Chordata > Lepidosauria > Squamata > Agamidae > Pogona > Pogona vitticeps. The sequence continues at coordinate 27,986,148 of NC_135787.1, forward strand.
AATGTGAGCCATTTCTGTCTTCTTGAGATCAAGGTGGGACACATCATCCTTCCCTTCTTTCTTAAAACCTGCTGCCAGATCCCTTTAAACCCGTTAAAATCAGAAATGGGCACCTTTGGGAGACCCAAGGGAAAATTTCCATCTTCAGCACCAGGCCCACAACTGACGGACAATATCATGTTAAATGAGTGTGTGTGTGCATGTGTGCATGCGTGTCTGTGTTCAGTCTGTTTTTTGTGTCTGGCTTTTGAAGAAGCCTCCCGCCAACCTAGCGGTTCAAAAGCATGCAAATGCAATTACATAAATAGGGACCACTTCGGTGGGAAGGTAACAGCGTTCCGTGTCTAAGTCGCACTGGCCATGTGACCATGGAAGATTGTCTTCGGACAAACGCTGGCTCTATGGCTTGGAAATGGGGATGAGCACTGCCCCCTAGAGTTGAACACGACTGGACAAAAATTGTCAAGGGGAACCTCTACCTCTTTGAAGAAGCGGTGGATTTAGGGAAAATGGGGAGATGCCAGAAAAAATGCTTTCTACATGCTTGCTATAAACCACATGTTGTCCACCTTTGTTCTACCTAATGGTAGGTTCCGTATTGGGAACATTGCCCCTGATCCTAGGTGGTACTTATATAGCCATCATGACCAGGAGCCTTAGTACAAAAGGATATCCTGTAATGGCAACATCAGGCCATTTCCTGGCATTTTGAATCGCGGATAAAGAAGCACTTTCATAAACTGCAGGTTTTGTTAAGAATTGAATTTCCTGGCTTTTTAAGATGAAAGTTTGGAAAACATGACACAACATGTTCATAGAGCTTTTGGTGCAATATAGCTTTTCTTCCTCAGGTTGTCTGAGGGTTTGAAAATCGGAACATAATTTTCTAGTTTTCTCCAGAGTTGGCATGGTAATGTTAGTGTACCTGTCAGAATATAGAAATTTTATAGACCTGAACCTGGATAAATGTATTATTAACGAGCTGCCATTGTGCACAGATGTGTGTATGCTGAGTCACTCTGACTATTGAGAAGATGATGCAATGTCTGGAAATAAGAAGACACCCAGGTGCAGAAGATGAAGCCATGTGTCTTCTGATTGGACTAGAGAAGCCATGTATATGTATATAAGTGAGCAGTGTCTTTGTATCATTCTCTTCTCTCTGCACCATTTGCTGCAATCCACTATGTCCATTTGTGTAATGATGTCCTGCCATGCTGATGTGATGCCTGCCTGTAAATACTTGTAAATACTGTAAATACAACCGTCTGGCAAAAGAAGAACTTGTAAGTGTCTTCAATAACTCTGCGCATTTTCCTGTCGCCAAATCCTTGACAGTACCTCTTAAAGAGTGCATTAGTTTCTCCATTGTATGTGTGTTGCAATTACACCTTTCCTTTGCCATTTCATTAAGTCAAAAAAGCTCTTCAAAATATTTCAGCACAAAGGGAGTGTAGCCACATCCCATCTATTCTTGCCTCTGTCTAATTCCAGCAACCATAGTGCAGATCATGTGATCATCTTCTGGGATCCTCTAGCACTGACTAATTCTACATGAGGGAGGTTGCTGTTAGAATCTGTGTGTAGTGTATGTATGCTTACATTTCTGCATTAAAATGCAAGGAAATTGAATTCTTCAAAAAACTTTTTATGGTTTATGAATGTGGGATATTGTGTATCTTTATCCACAATTCAGAATACAAAGATATGAGCTGATAATGCAGCACAATATCATGCCCATGTTTCCAGCAGGAAACAGGATGCCAAACTTTACATAGCAAAGGGCAGCCTGAATGTTGATAACGCCAATGGCAGTAGTCAAGATGGTTTACCGGATATACTCTTGTACCATTCACACTTGTTCAAAAACAGCTCTGACAATTATTTTGTATTTGGATGAGAAGTGATTTATTGATTTTAAAAAAAGAGTCAGCTCTGGAATTTTCCCTTGCTTGATGTCAGTTTGTGAATGGTAGTGATTCTCTGCTACCACAACATAAATATACTGGAATGACACAAGACTGTGGAGGAAGCAAAATGATTGTTTGTTACCATTTGAAGTGCCAGTGGGGGGAAATATCCTGAGTGTGGACAGAGAACCAAAGCTTTGATACCAGCTATGCTAAAGGCATGCCCCACCTTTGAGAAAATGTTGAAGAATTTCTCCTTCTTTTAGGGAAAAAAAAGGTAAAATCCTCTCCCCCTTTCACTGCCTACAGATTTTGAGAAACCATTTGTTGACTTCTTTGGAATTAGGATAAAGCCTTGAGCTTAGTTTGGTTCCTACTCAAATGGATACCCAATTAATTCAGTTTCACTTATCCCATTCTGAAGGGAGCATAGGGAAGCTTACTTCAACCAAGAGTTCTTCTTGTACATTGATGCGCTGAAGAGTCTGGGGTGAGGGAGGAGAAGAATATATGCAGAAGGACTGAAGAGGGTCACTGGAGAGCCATTACGTAGTAGTGTCAGTTTATAGATTTTCAGTTGCTGTTTGTATTTTGACTGATTAACTAATCAATCATCCTCCATTTTCCCTATTTTAATACAAGGGTTGGGGGGGGGGACAAACCATTCTAAATTCTGAAGGTCTAAGCCCAAACATCTACTTCTGAGAAACGTACAGGTTCTGTGCAATGAAGGGCCTTTGATTTTGGCATTTAATTATGTCTCAATTGGATTATAATAATCCTCTTCCTTTCCCTTGTTTCTTGTATTCCATTTTCTATACTTGTCTTGCACTTAATTAAAAATGCAGGCAGTGCAGCTAAGCTGGTGAAATTAAGGCCGACACACGGGAGAATTGTGCATCTGGTGAATCTTATTTTTAACCTCTAAATATCTGAGCCTCAAGGGATCTTGGTGGGAGATATATATTTTTTGTTCTAATATAGCAAAATCTGACAAAAACAATTCCATGGGCATTGCTCGAACGGAGGATACATTTCCCATGGGATCTGTCCTGAATAAAGCTATCCTTCGAAAACCAACTGTGCTATACCGTTTGGAGTAAGCTCTGGTTTTTACAAGTGTAATTATAGATATTCCCAAGGGCGGAGAAAATATTCGTTAGTGACAGGGACATATAAAGTTGGAGAAAAGTGCAGTGCACCTTGCACAGCAAACCGTATGTTATTCTATGATACCTGCTGGGTAAAGGTAACGTTACTGAGGCTTACACTGTGATCATAAACAGTGGGATATTAAAAGCAAAGCAGTTCATTTCAACATAATAGTATTTTTAAAAGCCTGCTATGGGCTTAATTCTTATTTTATTCTGCTCCTCACTTTCTCCAATAAATATTCTCCATATTTTACCCTCTCTCTGTACAGGCATTCTAAAGAGATCCAGTTACTTGCTGACTAGAACAGTGGGTGATAACAATTATAAAAATACACATTCTGCTTCAGAGAGAGGCATGAAAGAAGAGATGGGTGAGAATATCATTTCAGTTCATTTTAGATATGAATTTTCCAAAATTCACAAATTTCTTCACCTATGGGACAGAAAGAGCTTGCTATTTCAAATGTAGGGAAAAGTAGAAAGAGACAGATTCCTCAACCCAGACTTAAGACACTGAGCACTCAAGACTTGAAATATGAATTCCCAACACATTCAACTGTGTTTTGTGGTTGTGTAGCTCTTCATCTGTATGGCAGGCAGGTATAACATGACCTTATACTGGGAATAGCTGTACAGGCTGAATTAGGCTTGGAGAGACTGAGAACAACTTCATTTGTGTTTCTTGTTTGTTTTGAAAAATTGACCAACATTTGCAAATGCTTTCCTATTTTGGGATGGAAATAATGTAAAGTTTTCCAGATTGACAGATTCTACCATTCCTCTCCAGGTTGTTAATGGCCAAATGGATGGTAGATATGCTTCCCTGGCTGGATAAAAAAGCATATGGGCAAGGGAGGAGGATATGCATGTGTGCTTCTTGCAGTTTTGGAATAGGGAACTATGTCAGTCTGTGCAAGCTTATCAGACAAAATCCAAAGGAAAATAACATCAAAAACAAAAGAAAAGGGGGAAGAGAGAGAGAGAGAGAGAGAGAGAGAGAAACATCTGGCACCTTAAATACTATTACATTTTAATGTGAGCTTTCATGGATCACATCCACTTCTTCAGACATATAGAATAAAATGAAATACAGGATGAAACACCAAATGCGAAAGCTCACATTACAATATACAGTAATAGTCTTTTGGTGCTACATGTTTTTCTCTCTTTTTTGTTTTTTGTTCCATTTTTGCTTCCCCCCCCCCAATTGGATTTTGCCTGGTATGCTTCTTGCAGTGAATTAGTTGCTTAGATCACTGGTTCTTAACCTTGGGTTACTCAGGGGTTTTGGACTGCAACTCCCAGAAGCCTTCACCACCAGCTGTGCTGGCTGGGGTTTCTGGGAGTTGCAGTTCAAAAACACCTGAGTAACCAAGGTTAAGAACCACTGGCTTAGATGGTTGGTCACACCTGTAGCCAGGACAGTGGCAGCAGCCCAGAATATAACCATCTCCTTCCTCTTAGCCCTCTTAGACTAATAGATTCTTTGCACATTGAATAACCTTGTCTAGACAAAGGATTTGATTAGCATGATGACTGCTTTCGTCTTCTTTTGCACCTAAATCAACCCTAAAACCTTTTCTCTTTTCTCTGCAGTCTCACTGCACACTCTTTGGGACCAAAAGTTGTTTGTTCAGAAATCGTATTGTTATAATTACCTAACCATATTCATTGTGCGTTATTATTCTGGCTTTAGCTGGGGTTGTGAAATGGTAGCCCTTCAGACATTGCTGGACTACATCTCCCACAATCGCTGGCCTTTGGGACTATGGCTGATGGGTGCTGAAGTACAGCCAACATCTGGATGCATAAATTACCTCTGTCCTGCTCTTTAAAGGAGATGTTCAGATTCTCTAGTCAGGAGAGCTGGTTCCTTCTTTCCCAACCTACATAGACCAACTGGTGTTTCCCTGCGGAACACACATCAGCTGGAAAACTTTCCAGATTGTGATTGTTTACCTCAAGTTAGATAACTATATTGGATATCTAGTGCCCTGGTACTTTTGTTATATCCCAGATCTTCTGGCCCTGGGGACAAGCATTTGGAGATACTGCTTGGGTGGGAACTGGGGGCTCCCCAACCAGCCAGCTTCAGAGAACCCAGTCCATCTGAGTGAGACCTTTTAGGGACAGCCTTGAGGATAGCCCTGAGACCATGGGGGGCAGCCACTGTTTAAACAGCTCTACAAACCAGAGAGGGACCTGCAAGCTTACAGAGGAGGTGGCAGGAGGGCAGGGGCCATGGAGCCTGGCAGGACTGAGTCTGGAGTCTGTGAACTGGACTATGTAAGCTGGACTAACTTGGCAAATGCCACACAGACTTGAGGACAGGCAGCGAAGTTAACTACCCTGCACAGAAGAGGTGTTCCATACAAAGGTATACTTTGGGGAAGGTGACAAACCTGTGGATTAAAAAAATCATCTTGTTGTAACCTAAGTCACTCTCCTGTGTAAGGATGATGACTTCAACAGGGCTTTCTAATGTCCTTCCACCCGTGGAAGGCCTGGGCATCCACGTCACCAGACAGCCTATTGCAGCTGTATTCTTTGAGTTGAAGTGACATTTGGCTTGCAATCTACCTCTGCTATCCCTTTGTCCTTCCTGTGTGTTCCCCACTTCCCCCAAAAGCCCTATACTGCAAACTGAATAACAGGCGGCAGACTACATTTGACGCAGGAATGTCTACTTCTTGCCTGGAAAAATCACTTTCTTCAGGGTGTCACAGATCTAGGTGTTGTGTCAGGAGAAGACATCCATCCTCCTTTCTAATCTCTTTCCCCAAGGTGAGGCTCAGAGTTTAGTGTAACTCATTATAAATAACAATCTAGTTCTAATCTCTTCCTTTATTCAATAACTAGAGCATAAGTGAGTTAAATTAGAATTGTTATATAATGGATAACATTAATTCTTTTACATTACTTAAAATGTGTTATTTTTGCATAGAATACATGTAAACTGGAGCAGGACAAATGAAAATAGTGGTTAATGCTACTGACTGAATATTTCAATATATATACTGTATATGCACAGAGGTGGATTTCTGAAGGTCATCCCTGACAAGAATGCAGTGGAACATCTTTCCTTTCTTTCTTTTGTTCACTGCTGAAAGGATTATTTTGTACTGAAGAGTTATTTAATTATCAAGTAATTAAAATTCCAAAAGTCTGTCATTGAGTTAAAAATGTAGCGTCCTGTTGGTTTGAAATGCTTTAAGCAAATCTAGTCAGACAAAAGAAAAACTATTTACATATTGTATGTCATCAAAAGATTGCTATACCTATCTTTTTTTAATAGTTTGGGGAGTTGCATTATTATTTGTTGTTAAGTTATTAGCTGTTAATTATTAGCTGTGACAGTGGTGAGATGCTGAATATTGTTTATTATTAGTCTGGAATAAAATAAATCTTGTTAAGGGCCTGACAATCCAGCTCCAGTGAATGTCTTGTTTCAAAACTCTTTATTTGCTCTGCTACGTGGTGCTCCTCAATCCCACTGGCAATAAAACCTGTGTTTAATTTTTAGCATACGGTGACACTGTGAGCATGCCAGGTAGCTGGCGTGCTCATAGTGAGCTGTCAGGCCCCTTTAAGATGGCTGAGAGAGTTCAGACAGGGGAAAAGGCTAAGGCACAGGGAAAGAGGAAGAGAAGACAGCTGGGGAAGATGTAGCAGCCTAATGAGAAACATCTATCTGAAGCAGCCAGGAGCTAGATAAAAAGGAGATAGGGCTTTAGGAGGGTGCAGGGCAAAAGAAGAAGGGGCCTGGGTTGCTGCTGCTGCTGCTGCTGCTGCTGCTGCTGCTGCTGCTGCTGCTGCTGCTGCTGCTGCTGCTGCTGCTGCTGCCGCCGCCGCCGCCGCCGCCGCCGCCGCCGCCGCCGCCGCCCAAGTAAGCCGCCGCCGCCGCCGCCGCCGCCGCCGCCGCCCAAGTAAGCCTGGAGGGCTGAATGATGTTCCTCCACTCAAAGGACCACTGCTGACTGGTGATGGAGCCTACCTGCTCCCCCCCCCCCAGTACTCATCCTAGAAAGGCAAGGACCCAGGGGAAGGGAAGTGCAGGGCTGGCATCTGGTGTCCATATCAAGGACAATACAAATTGTTTATGAGCTGTGCAAAGTCTCATGTTAAGGGGCCTGAACTTTGGGGACCATCAATGAGGATAACTGAGGATCCCCCTGAGGGAGAGGATGCCCAAGGAGTGGTGTATACCCATCAACCTGCATCTTCCAAGGCTGCAGGGATTCTGCAAAGCTGTAGTGCAACTATAAATGAAGTGTCCATATGTTTAAACCCTGAATTTGTGCTGGGGAACCCAGCTGTTGCCAGGGCCACAGTGCTGGGGGGATGGCCACATCCACACGTACACGTGGGGCATGTGCATGGGTGGACTACTGTGCCAGGGGAATGAATTTTTCTGTTCCTCTGGCAGAGGACCATTTATTTTGTGGTGGAGGTGGAATCAATTGATTCCACATATGTGAACTGCTGCTTTTTTTTAATGGTCCTATCGGATACAGTGCTATATGAGATAGCAGAAATTATTTTTAAAAACAGTGCTGTGGTTGTTAAAAGTCAACATTTGCCCAATCACTCCCCATGACCTGCCCAAAATGTGTCCCTTGGTGACCACTCCCATGACCTGCCCAATGCCCCCATTACATGTCCAATCTCCACCCCATTTCCTGCCTGCACCTGACATGGTGTGAGGATTCAAACACTGACACAAATCTTTTGGATTGTGGCTAAAGTTCATATGACTTTAGCCTGAACCCAAATCTATCCCTCTTCTGGTTTATTTCAGCAGTGGGAACAGGTGGCACATAACAGGTGGCACATAACATTCCTTACTTTAGGTCCCTATATGGGACCTAAAGTAAGGAAAACACATTCCCAGTATATCTAGTATTGCTAAACGAATGATATTGCAGCAATATTCAGACATCTTTCCATCATCATATTTCTCTCTTAGCAAAGTAGCAGTGAGTCCAAGTAATGGCATGTTGTATTGAATAAATTAAATAGGAAATCAGTGTTGAGTCTAGAGTTATGTCATCTTCTTTGTTCGTGTCAAAAGCAATCCATCAGCCAATAGTGGACCATCATTTCCCAGGGGACACACAGGCATGTTCTCACATTCTTCAGGGAATGCCACTGATGTAACTGAAGTATCTTTTGAACCAGTCATCCAGAGAAACATAACAGTGCTATCACTAAACATTAAATTAACATTATTACTTGTATGCCTGATGTTACTCATACAGCAGTTGCATGGCAACATTTGAAGCCAATGGTTGTTTACATATTATACTGAGTGGGTAACATTAGTTGTGGAGCAAGGAGAAGAATCATTATGTCTTGAGCTGTTAATTCTCCAGTGTGAGATGGGCAAATGACAAGAAAAAATTGTGGCACTGTGCAGCTTGAAACATTGAAAAGAAAGCCACAGTCTCAGAGGTCAAAGAAAAATCTAGAGGTCAACTGGAAAAATCAGCAGTAGCTGAACATGCTCTGAAACAAGATGCACATGAAATCCTATTTCAAAACACAGAAATACTGCACAACGCCAGCAATCATTATGTTAGACTATACAGGGAAGCCATTGAAATCCACAAACATCAGCACAGCTTTAAAAAAAACCCAAAACAACAACTCAAGAAAGCCTGGCTCCCAGCACTGAAAAATACAGCCTGCAAAAAGGTCAACAAACTTGGCTCAGCCACAAGGACCAGTGATCACTGCACACAAAAGACTAGCTAACAACACCCATCAATTACAGTGACATATCCTCTCCCCCTTATCACAACAATACACCCATTTAAAAAAACACCCTGATGACCATAATCACCCAATCTTCTGGAAAGGACAAAAAGCTGATCCCACAGCTACAAATACTCAACAATCCCACTCACTACACCAGAACGCAGAGTTCTGACTCCTGCCCTCTGAAGATGTCAGCCACAGAGACTGCCGAAACGTTAGGAAGAAAAACCTGCAGAACACGGCCAAATAGCCTAAAAAACCTGCAACAACAAAAAGCCTAGTTGTCTATTACACCAGTGCCCTGCTTTGTTTAGTGAATTTTACAGAAGCTTCACATGATGCCATTCTTGACTTGTAATCGTCCCCTTTTCTTCCAGCAATTTTTAAAACAGAAAATCCATGAAGACGAAAAGGACGTAAGAGTTACACAGTGTCATCTAACTTCTAGCACGAGGACACCGACCATCTGGACATTTCCTTAAAAACTGGAAGGAAACAATGGGATGCTACCTACAGCAGATATTTTTAATCTGTAGAAGTGAGAAGAAGAGAAAATGCAGTGTATTTACAGTTTCATCTCCATTCTTTCAGCAAACAAACAAACAAACCTTCCAAATAAACAAGAAATACTGCAGGAGGGAGATTGAAAATTATATTCTCTTCAGTTTCAGCATCAAGTATATATCCAGGCAAATGGGATTTGCGACGGTTAGATAGAAAACAATCCATTTTCAAGGTAGTTAACATCAAAGTCTATGTTGAAATTACTTCCCAATGGGATGTTTATGTTTTCAAAATCTATATTTATATATATGTAAAAAACTATCCAGTCCTGGTAACTTGGCAGACATAAAAGTTTGTGATTCTTTATTTATACTTGTAGAACAGGGAGGATCCAATCCTTGGGTCCATAACTTGAGAAACTGCAGGGAAAGGATGCACTGGATGCAGAGAAGGAGATGACAGTTAAAAGTTGTAGAGGTAATTTTGCCCTTTGATGGCATCTTTGCCCTAGAAATTATTGTTGAATGCATACAGGTTTGAAACATCATGGGTTTCTGAAAAGAGTTATGGATGATCTCAGCATTTTCACAGAATTATAGGTGAGATCATGCCTAATGGAACTGCTTGTCAGACTATATTTTTCAGGAAAAAGGAAATGGAATAATTACCAAATTAATTTGTATCTACAGCATACTATCAAACTATGCAATAGACATCATTAGACTCTTGCCTCTTTGTATTGCATATGAACTTGCTTTGATTTTATGATTGGTCATCTGGAGGTAAACAGGGCTTTCATTTTAAAATCTGATTGCTTAGGACAGAACTTTGAAGGAAGTCTGTTTTTGGAGAGAAAATATTGCAAGGACAAAAAAAATGCATTTTTCTTAATTTGGTCTCTGCCTTGAGAATTCTTCCAAAATACCTTTAGAGCAGCTGCATAGTTGCTTATGTATGATGACACGATGTGAAACAAAAATAGAGAAATTATTAAGAAATATTAATTAAAGGGCCTGATCTGGTGGTCTGCCAAAACATAGTAAATCAGTGGGGTATAGTGGTGGACTAGGATTTAGGACATCTGAGTTCAAAACCCATGGTGGGAAAAAGCTGCATTGATTTTATTACAATTTTTTCCAAACGAAAATTGGATCTCCAGCACCTAGCTACATATCAATGGCAGTTGCCTGGAGAAGTATGTTTAGAACTATACCTATATTTTATGGAACAAATATTTTATTAGTGTTACCTATGAATGTTAGAGGCATCTGGTTCTAAAACTAAATTAAGTGAGAAAATTTTAGTACAGAGAAATAGTTGCTTCCAAGCAGAATTCTCACAATTCAGCATGAAGATATTAGATTGTGGGCTAGTAGGTCTAAATGGACTGGTTATCCTTCATCCTCTTTGATTCCTGTTTTACAAGGTCTGATGACATCATGACAAACTATTTAATAAGATCTGGCCTCCCCAAACAGTGCTGAACTGGTATAGATAAAAGACAAAATTGCTGAAGTTTCGTCCCTGGATGACAAAGCAACTAATACCTAAGAATAAGAGCAGAGAAAAATGCAGAACATAGAACATATTCAATCAGTTTCATTGTTTTAAGTAGCACCGGAATTATACAGAGATCTGAGCCCCATCTGCCTTTTGTGCTGGCCCTCTTGGTTGCTCTGTTTAGAAAGGTATCTGGGGCATAACTTGCATATGTTATGTTGTATCAGAAAGAGGTAGGTCTTACGGGTTAAACGAGCTTCTTTTCTACATCGTATTGGGGATGTTAAACCTGTTTCTGAGTCTCACCTTCCCAGTAAACTAAGAATTTAATTTCAAATTGGGTTTGGATTAAAATATGCAGATTTCTTTCTATTCAGGAAATACATGCATTCAATAAAAACAAAATAGTGGAAGGAAGAAAGATAAGTGAGAAGATTTGCCCATTTAGGACTGGGGTTTTTAATGTTGAATTCTGAAAAGTCTGAAGCCCTGCTCAGTCATCTTTCACGGCATGTGGATGAGGTCCTTTGTGACAACATCTCTTTAATCATAGAAGTGCAACTGTCAGAAGAGAGGGTGGTTGTCCAGGTGAGCCTGAAGTTATATCGTAGGCCATGTGGGCACAATAGCCTCCTCTTCTTTAACCTTTGTGCAGCAGGCAAATACAATGCAGTCTCTCCTCTTTGCTTAGAATAACTGTCCCTACCTATTTAATTTGGGTGGATTGGATGGCAGATAACCTTGTTTGTGTTCATTGTCTTGCCTTTGGGGGCATCTTAAAGACTATAATGTTTAATTTCATAAACTGCAGTCTATCAGATGTAATGTGGTCTTTAAAGTGCCACAAGATTCTTTGCTATTTTTTTTTTCTGAAACAGGGTAACATATCTATCTGTAATTCATTTTTGGAACAACTGCCAAACAAAGTTTCTTCATATTTGACAACTGGAAGTTCCCACTATGGTTCATCTGCAAGCATAGATCTGTTAGCCATGGATCAGGGCTGGTCTCTTTGCATCATGTTTGATTGGTTGTCCCTAGAAATCTCCTCCTTTTTTTGCCTGGCTTTTTTCTGTCTTCTTATTTGTATCCTGGAGTGCATAATCTTTTCATCACCTTGTTACCTATTGCCACCCCTCCTTTATCTCACTTTATTTGCAATCCTCTTTCTTCTTAAGTATTTTTCATTGCCACTCAAGTTGCCAGCAAAGCCAAACAGTGAGAGGTGAAAGGGGTTGAAATCAAGCAAAATCTGGAATGCCGTGTTGTACAGTGGAAGCATAAAATCCATACATTGTGATATTACATATATCTTTATAGTCATGAAGCAATAACCCAAGCCTCCACACCCCCATATAGAAAAATTTAAAGGCACTGTTATTTAGCAACTATAATGTCTTGAACAGCAAAACAGAGTAGCAAGAGATCTCTATAATCATAGGGATAAACACATGCATTTCTACTGGAAGTTGGAAGTAGAATGATTTTATTAAAAATACCCATACCGAGGAAAATTGCCAAAGGAGCATCCGAAGCTCGTGGGTCACATATTGTGCTATTTTCGTACAGAATCCAATATTCTTACTAGATTATTAAAAAGAAAAAGAAAGAAAGAAAAAAGCAGTATGCAGCTATCAAATATACTAGAAAAGACAGCCCCCTGGAGATTGTAACAACCTTTATTTTAGTTGCAGTAGTATAGAATACAGGTGTTTGTAAAACCAGCCCCAAAATAACAAACGGGGGGAGGTTGTGCAAACTGAACCAAAACTGTAGTTGTCAAGGAAATTACAAACCTTGCAATCCATAGAAAAATGCTTCCATTCTTTGCTTGTGTCTTGACAGGTGTTAATTTATCATATATGATAAAGACTATCAGTTGTAAAATATAGTTCCTAGGACTTTTCTGGTTAAACAGAATATGCATGTGTCCCAGACTGAATAAAGATTAACAGCTCCTTGCTCTGTAACCTTTCCTGGAAGTTGACCCCAAAGATAGTAATAAACAGCCAGCAAAGTGCATTTATAACAATTCCCCTTTTTTCCCCCTGTGCATCCCTTTAAAAAACAACTCTTCAATAATTATTTTTCATGAGGTCCTCTACTAACAAGTGAGCCAGAAAGTGACGGATGGTGAAGTGAAGGAAGCAGGGTTTAGGTACTCTGTCTTCTTCTTGATGCTATCTCACTTTTTGAAGCTCTTGTCTTAGCCAAGATGGCAAAGGTTGTCCCAGTCTGTGTAGCAATTTGGACAGTTCCACGTTGTGATCTCGGTAGTAGTTGGAAAGGAACTCTCTAGACTGGCAATAAGGGAAACAAAACAAAAATGTCAAATAATTAAGAGCTATTGGGAGTCCTTCACAGGATTTGTTTAAATAATCTCATGAAAAGAAATCCACCACATTCAAAAGAGTAAAAAAAGTATATAGGTTATTATACATATTTATTACATCTTGAGCAATTTATATAATAATGATGATGATGATGATGATGATGATGATGATAATAATAATAATAATAATAATAATAATAATAATAATAATAATAATAATAATAATAATAATAATAATAATAATAATAATAATAATAATAATAATAATAATAATAATAATCTGTGTCATCTAACAGGGTTGGTCGAAACTACAGCTGTAATTGTAGTGTAATTATGTTATTTAAAAGGGTGTGCAATGTTTGCAACAAGAAGATGCCTACCTCTGAAATTAGGCCTTCCAGCCCTATAGGAACTCCTAAAGATACTGGTCAGGAGCTTTCCTTTGCCAACTAGTAAAAAGCCTAGGTCAACTTAGCGCCAGCAAAAGGGATAGAAAATATATTTCGTGCCAATATTGGAACCCTTACATTGCATTTTAACAAGTGGGGTCATTCAAGATCATGGCTCTACCATGCCTCTGCTGTTAACATGGTTTTCTATACAGACCACACTTCTATACTTCTGACGAACAAGCTAGCCGACATGGAAGCTACTGGATGACATGGAGCTACTGGAGCCAGCAGTTCATTTCTGCACTGTGCCTTGTAGAAGAGCCAGGCTGTGCAGTTTGGGGCCAGTCCCGAAGTGCTTCCTGAAGAAGAAAATGGCAAACCATTTCTGTAGGCCTAGAAAATTCTGGAAAGGTTTAACCTTAAATCAGAACCAATGTAATGGCATTATACATGTTATTTTCCAGTAAGCAAGAATATGTAGCATAAATCATTGCATTAGACTGCACAAGGCACAATTGAGCTCCCATTCAGTTTTGTGCCACCAGTAAAGGTCAACAGTTTTGGTTCCCTGCTGAGCTCCATGGGTATACAATGGACAACTTTATTTTTATTTTATTTATTTATTCAATTTATATCCCGCCTATCTGGTCGATATGACCACTCTAGGCAGCTAATGTTCAAAACTTCTGGCTTTGCTCTTCTTCCTCCCTGTCTGTCCAAATACTTCTATCCCTGGCCATGCAGGGGGTACACATATGCTGTGTGTACTTTATATAATCCTTGCACCCTAATATTGTGCTTCATATGTATGAAGAAGTGGCTTGCAATTCATGAAAACCCACATAGAAATGGATGGTATTTATAGGTGCTACAATGGTATTGCTTTTGCTTTTTTCTGACCAAGTGACCAGTGACGTGTGAAAAGAGAGGAAAGGGTAGCCCATGTTGCCCTTCAGGCTGGTTGGGTGGCTTTGGATCCTGGAGAAAGAGGGGCAAAACAAGGATTGGCAACAAAAGCAACAGTGAAAACAAAGATGATCCATTCCAAAAAAAAAAAAGGGGGGGGCGGATATTTCATCAATAAAGGTAAAGGTAAAGGTTCCCCTTGACAATTTTTGTCCAGTTGTGTTCGACTCTAGGGGGCGGTGCTCATCCCCATTTCCAAGCCATAGAGCTAGCGTTTGTCCGAAAACAATCTTCCGTGGTCAGATGGCCAGTGCGACTTAGACACGGAACACTGTTTCACCAATAGACCACCTCAAACCTGCTTACAGCATTGATCTGCTGTTAATTTTTGCTTCATTGAGACAGCAAAATTGTACTCAGTAGCAAGAAAGGCCAAAACCCTATTGTGATATAACACATGCATAAGGGAAATGGTGCAGCTCCCACTTTCTTGGCATCCAATGCCCACCTCAGTGTGCAACTGAATGAACAATGAAGCTCATGACCAGGGTGGGTGTGAACATGCAACAGATAGCCAGTACAACCGTGTGCACTACATGATCTGAGATTTGCACTAGGTAAACATGATAGGATTGTGATCACTGCTTTAATTACTAAGACAAGTATATGACAAAAACCATACCTCTTGATCCATTGGTGGGTATTTCCGACCTTTGCTTTTCCCCAGACATTTTGTCTTTCCTCCTTCCAGCAGCTGACACCAAAATCCTTTCTGGGGATCAAAGCTACAAAAGTTTGCCTAGATTATTGTGAAGTCTGGATAAGGGGACAGCTAAAGCCAGTCTCACCCATCTAAGGCAGCCATTTAAACTTATCTCAAAAGCCATGCTGGCAGAGATTTGTAATATTATCCTGAAAAGTCAAAGATAGGGTGGTTGTAATGCTTTTAAAAATACACACCAAAGAATGAGGCAAAGGCCATACTTGGTTTTGAATATACTGTTTTCAAACTTAAGTCATACATAAAACATGGTGAAAGGGTTGCATTAGGTCATATGGGGAAAAGTGTGTATTCCATTCGGCAGGTGTTGGAAAGGTCTAACTCTAATTGGTTGGAATACAAATGGCAGTAGCTATTATACAACCATACACACACACCTATACAGACAGGGCAAGAGTGACAGCGAAAAAGATCCAGGCGGTATTTTGCCTTGCTTCTTTTTTTACTTCCCATAGCAATGCAGCTGCATATACATAAGTGAGCATACTCCAGACAAAGAAGGGTTACTTTTCCAGCTCTGTCTGTTACTGTGCTAATTTTCAACATTCAATCTGCCCATGGTAGTGGTATCAATTAAAATGAAATAAATCATTGATTAAATGGATACATTGAGGAGAGATTCATTTCTAGCTTGGATTTCGCAATCTCATTTTTTTTGCATAGCAAAGTGGTTTTGCTGGCTTTCAATAATTTCCCAAGAGAAGAAACGATATTACTTGCTATGCACAAGGAAAGAAACAATACCATAGAACAGTGTTCCAAACAATGCATCAGCTTTCAAAGAAATGCACTTAAGTTTACCAAGGCAGAGTGTTAATTTGGAAGAACTTTTTCCATCCTGTAAAACACCAAAGGTATTTGCTGGAACCAACTGATTTTTTTAGTATTTGGTGCCAAATATAGCCATGATAATTGAGTATGGGTGTGATCCAGCCACAGTTAAGGATTTTTACATGCCCTTGGTTTCATTGGACACTCCTGTTTTGGCTGCTAAATTGTTAAAGGGCTTAACATGGGCTCTCTCTGTAGGAGCAAAAAAAAACCCCCTATGTTATTCTTATACGGATCAGCCATAACATTAAAACCACCTGCCTAATATCATCTAGGTCCCTCTAGTACTGCCAAAACAGCTCTGATGTGCCAAGGCATGGACTCCACAGTCATCTAGCCATCACTATTTGGCCCTTGTCAAAGTCACTCAGATTTTTTCGTGTGTCCATATTTACTGCTTTGAATGCCTGAAATTCAAGAATTGACTGTTCACTTGATGCCTAATATATCTGCCTCCTTGACAGTTGCCATTGCAATGATATAATCAGTGCTATTCACTTCACTTGCTGGTTCTTTCAATGTTGTGTCTGATCAGTGTGTGTATCTCAGTGCACATTCTGAGTCCATTGAACTAAAACATATTGGAATATGTATGTGTACAATTCGAATACATGGACAATTTAAACACACCCACCCACAGCACAAATGAGAACATACTTGAATGTGGAGGAACCACCGATTGCACAATGTTTAATCCTTTAAGTATGAGTGGGGAATGTGCAGCCTGCTTAAGCTTTTCGACTGTCACCTTTATAAGTCCTGGTGAGTAGAGCTAATGCTGAAGGATCATGAGGCTTAAAGCTTGGCAACACCTGGAGGCCCACACACTCCCCATTCATGGGTAAGTAGGACACATCAAGTGGATAAAGACGTTTCATTTGTTATGCAAGCCTTCACATGATACAGTATAACAGATTGCCAATAGAAAGTGCAGGGGCTGAAGATTATAACAAGGGAAAGAAGAAAATGACATAAAAGAGACTCACGTTAGGGCTTCAGAATAATTATAATGAGGAGAAACTCCCAGAAACTTCTGCACTTCATCCATTATGCTAGCTGGATCACTTCTTAGCTGCTGTCCATCGATTATTAGCAACTGTATAAACAAATACATTGTTTATTTATATATGTCATGTCAATCAGATGAAGTATGAAGCAATGCTGCATGATTAATATATCTAGAAAAAAAGATGACTTGTCACCAAATCCTGTTTGCTGTGACATAACGTGAGAAATGTATCTATTATAATGCATCAGAATCACTTCATATTAGCAAAGCTCTTGAAATCACCCTTAAGTGTGATCAGCCTGTGATGGGCAAGGATGTCCTCACCAAAAATACATCAGTGAAAGATCAAAATGGTTATGAAGTATCTTCCCATTTATGT
The DNA here is from genome assembly GCF_051106095.1 of Pogona vitticeps. Classification (NCBI taxonomy): domain Eukaryota; kingdom Metazoa; phylum Chordata; class Lepidosauria; order Squamata; family Agamidae; genus Pogona; species Pogona vitticeps. Next base: position 28,003,603 of record NC_135787.1, read on the forward strand.
ATCTGGATTGCAGCACCATCACAAAGGAAGGCATAACCACCAGCATCTGGAAGAAATTACTCTTTATCGTTCTTTAAGTGTATGTCTGTCCTGTGTGCAAACACTTAGATCCAATTGGTGGATCATGGGATTTCCCCCCCTGAAACAAAGATTTCATATGAACCTGACATTGTCTACTCCCCAGATAGGTCAACTCCCCATCTCTTTCACTTTCCCCAGCTCTTATCCCAGTACATTGTACTAGTCCCAGACCAACATGTACATCCTAAATCCATTGGCTTGTCCCAGCTACAGCAGACCTTTTAATTTTCTATTTAGCAATTGATTCCCAGGGACAATTGGATCCATTGATTTATTTAGGACTGGGAATTGGATTGAGATTTATATGCTTTGCGGAATGTTTTAATCCTAGTGCTTGCCTGCGTACACAAACATCTCTACAGACAACCATGCTACCTATATTGAGAGAGCTCACTGTGTATATATATCTATATTTATGGCATATTCAAGGCATGAAGAACATTGTTTGAAATTCTGCTCTGCCACCATTGCTTATATTTTGGAAATGTCAAGATTAACTGCTCTGGTACCATACTGGAAGTGTGTGATTACAGCGATTTTGATGCTGCTGTGGTTCTTGAGAACAGTATATGGTTTTAAAAGCTGCCTTACTGGATATTCTTTGTGTGTGAACTTAGTTTGAATAATTGAAGTTTTGAGTGCACATTATTAATTATGAGTGCACAACAACTGCAATGTACTTTAGTACATTTGGTTAAGTGCTCAGTGTTACAACTCTTGTAAAATGAATCTCACCAAGCAAGCACGCAGAAGAAGCAGCAGTGGTGCAGGTGAATACTTTTAGATGGTAATGGCTCTACCAACACCCTTTAGAGGGCTAGGTTGCAATACATCACACACCTACTTTTTTTTTTTCCTCTGAAAAGAAAATCCCATACTTTACAGTTAAGAAACAGCATATTAGAATGTTCAACCAGGATACACAAAATTGGGATTCAAAGCTCAGCTTAGCCGAGAAACTCATGTTCTTGGCCCGTCACATATTCTCAACCTGGCCTATGTTACACAATTGTGGTGAGAATAGTGTGGGAGGAGGAGAGCCATGTATAATGTCATTGGAGGAAATGTGTGATGTAAATGGAACAAACAGGCAGACAAAACAAACAGTTTCTATATGCCCAATAAATTGCCAAAACTAAGCACAAACTCATTCTGACAAAGAAAAACCTGCTCAGAGGACTTCTCTTTTATCAGAGTGGGATCAACATGACTTCAGGGACAAAAGGGAGGAAATTTCTACTGCCCTGACACTGAACACAGGGGCTTGGAAATAAACAGTATTTCTGCAGGTTACTCAGTCACAAGATACAGAGAAAAAGTAGTTTTCTTCCAGGTGTTTGGTATGGGTGGACCCTCTGAGCACCAGGCTTGCTTGAATCCCATGCTTTAGTGGAATGTAGTCTTAATATTGTATCTGTGGCCTTGCTGAGTTATCTCTGCAATACCAGAAGCTCTTACACAAATAATTTTTGCACAAAAATATTCCTATGGAGAAAAAAGGACTGGGAAAATATTTACACTGTTATGTTCCAACATTCATATTTATTTATATAAATCACTGATCTTCTGGGACCTCTTAAAAATTCCACAGTCTGTAGATGTCAAGAGATTTCCCAAATTTCCCCTATAGTGAACTCTTTCAGTATTGAATGAACATTTTTCTGTATGCCAAATACTTAATCTTTTAAAACGAGCCATTAAATGTATGCTTGAGGTGTTTCAATCCATTATTAAGCAAGTTACAATATTACAATCCATTATTAAGCATATTACAGTATTAAACAGGTTATCAAGATATGATGATCCTTTATCATGGGGGAGGGGAATAGAATACTTAATAAAATGGAAATTACCTGTGAAGTAGGGAAGTGCCTTAGCCATCTTTCTATATGGATAGCGTACCAGCCAGGAATCAAACACCTTTTCTGCAGAGTCCTTAGCTCAGGGGGTGCCCAGTCATCTGAAGTAATAACTTCATAGAAATTGAACTTCAGAGCAGCAGCATCCTCATGGGAACGCTGATGCTAATTGAAAGAAATTTGATGGAAATTAATCCCAAGCCAGGTAGAGATTTACCCTAGTCCCCTAGACATCTACCAGAATGTCTTTCCCCAATTCTGATTAATGTGGCAACTGTAAACAGTTGCAGACAAATTGCTGACATGTCTTTGTTCTCATTGTACCCATCCATCCATCCATCCATCCATCCATCCATCCATCCATCCATCCATCCATCCATCCATCCATCCATCCATCCATCCATCCATCCATCCATCCATCCATCCATCCATCCATCCATCCATCCATCCATCCATCCCTACGAGCATGGGCTGATGACATTCCATACTTATGATTAAGTGGGATTGATGCTACAAAAGCATATTTCATGATAAATTTGTTAGTTATTAAGGCAAAAGTGGGAAACTGTTTTCACTCTAAGATTAATATCCAATCCCTCCAACACAGAGAGAAACTGAACACAGGGCTGAAGGCAACAGCTTGGGACCAGATATACCAGTATATTTAAGGTCAAATCTCTTACTGCTAGTATATTGGCCTAGGAGAGGCATTTTGAACTATTTAGAGCAGTGGTGTTGAACTGTGGCCCTCCAGATGTTCTTGGCCTTCAACTCCCAGAAATCCTGGCCAGCAGAGGTGGTGGTGAAGGCTTCTGGGAGTTGAAGTCCAAGAACATCTGGAGGGCCACAGTTCGACACCACTGATTTAGAGTAAGAAAAATCCTGTCCTAAGTCATTAGGTGATTCTATCATTGAAAAGGGGAAATAAGGACCAAAGAGAACTGAACTAGCACCTGAAAGGGCTAGTTTGATCTCAGGAATTAAGGATAACCACCCCAGTTGGTTATCTAAGACTCTTGTTTTTAATTGTTCTGGAAATCATTTTACTTAAAGAAATCTAGCTACTGTCATTCATGCTTGATAAACTCTAACTGATATAATATGCTGTTGCTCACCTTTTGACAGATGAGAGTATAGAATCATAGAATAATGGAGTTGGAAGGGGCCTATAAGGACATCAAATCTAACCCCCTGCTTAATGCAAGAATCCAAATCAAAGCAGATCAGACAGATGGTTGTCCAATTTTCTCTTGAATGCCTCCACCGTTGCTGCACTCAGCACCTCCTGAGGTAATTAGTTTCATTGTTGTGCTGTTAAGGGTTTTTTCCTGATATTCAACCTAAATCTGACTTCCTGTAGTTTGAACAACACAACTATTCTAAAACTGGCATTGGCTAACACACTTCACATTCAGGTTGAAATCAAGATTCTGTGTTTCACTTTTAAAACCCTCTATTGTCTAGCTTTCAGATAGCAGGAGGGACAGTTTTTCATATATGCCTCCTACCACTTAACTTTGTTTTAAATTAACTAGTGAGACCCTGCTCCATGTTTCCATCTCTAAGGAGAATACTGTTACTAACATTGTTATTATTTCTACAGCTTGCATGCCTGCTTCTCAGCAGGACTGTAGATAACTTACAAATAAAATGCACACAAATTAAAAACAAGCAAAGCAACGTATAAAGTTTTCGGATAATAACAATAGGATGTGGGGAGAAAATCTAAAGTGTGTTCCCCTGACAAGTCCCCTGACAAGGTAACTTTCCTTGGTATCTTTTTTTGTAGACAAAGAAAACGTATGTGCTCAGTCATGTAGTTAACACAGGATCAAAACTTTCTACTACTGCGTTCATGTTTTTTAAAGGTTATCCTGGGACATGGTGGCACTGTGGGTTAAGCTGCAGAAGCCTCTGTGCTGTAATGTCGGAAGACCAGCAGTCGTAAAATTGAATCCAGGTGACGGAGTGAGCTCCCGTCGCTTGTCCCAGCTCCTGCTAACCGAGCAGTTCGAAAGCATGTAAAAATGTGAGTAGATAAATAGGGACCACTATGGTGGGAAGGTCACAGCATTCAGTGTCTAGTCGTGCTGGCCACGTGACCATGGAAACTGCCTTCGGACAAAGGCTCTATGGCTTGGAAACGGGGATGAGCACTATGCCCTAGAGTCGGACACGACTGGACTAAATGTCAAGGGGAACCTTTACCTTTACCTTATCCACTGTTTTAATTCAAGTTCTTTCCTACTTGAATGTTTAATATTTAGCAAACAATCTTTTTTTCTTGAATGACTGTCTGGAGATATCACAAATGAATACACAACGTAGATACAGAATATCCACTGTCCATGTTTAGTTCTCCCTTTAGGGATTGGGGCAATGGATCCTAAAGTAATGCTGCTCTAGTGACCAGTATCTTCTTGTGAAGCTCCACCAGTGCACTAGGAATGCAGTCACTGGTAACAGCAGCTTGCTGCTGATTAAGGAGTTCCTTTTTCAATTTCGGGATGCATGCAACTTGTGCACAATGAGAAGTTGCATGTATCTTGATTTTTTTAAAAAAAATAAGAATGTTTTAATTAGTGGCAATCTGTTGTCAACAGTGACATGATACCTGCTTGTGACATTGAAGAAATGATGGACCCGGAAGACAGAAGTGTGCCGTCTGTAAGAAAAGAAAAATATGAAGAAACAGACCTGATAGATTTGACAGAAGGGCTGGGAAAGATGACTGTGAAAAGCATCAATGTAAAAGACCCTGGATAAATTGCACCAGGAGGGGGAGCTATTTTAGCAGGAAAAGAGGGAGAACTAAAAGAAGATGTGAGGGAAGAAGAGAGGCAGTTGGAAAGTAAAGAAGTAGAGGAAGGATGGTGGTCAGTTGAGGTGTGTGAGAAAATTAAACATATAGAAGGCTGGGTGGAGATAATTAAGGAAGAGTCCTGGACAGGGAATGGGTTATTTTTTAAGGTGCCTAGTGAAGAAGTGGAGCAAGAATGGAACAGAAAAGTGTATAGAAAGCCGCGTTACTGGGGCCAGGCTTCTGAGAGGTGGAGATGTAGAAAGGAGAGAGAGAGAGAGAGAGAGAGAAGAAAGGGAAGCTCAAAACCTAGAGAAGCAGGCATGTATAGAAGTGTTTGGGAAGCCCTGTGGGATGAGTCCCTTCAAACTTCATCTCAGACTGGACCCAAGCACTAGTTTTGAAGCCATTTGGGGGGGGGGTAGCGGGTTTACCACCCTTATTCCTCCTTAATATGGAGGTGAAGGAGTCGAGGCAAAACGTAAAACCCGGATCAAGGCATTAGTTCTATCCCATGCCTGTTGCAAGGAGATCTGTTGAATGTAAAGAAAGAAAGTGCTGGAGGAAAGATGATAGAAAAGTGAATTGTTTGTTGACTTAGATCCACTAAGTTTGATAAGTTATGTCATGTATGTCTGGGACATGGAGATCTGAGGGGGAAGGTCAAGGAAACGCTCACACTGCTACACCACAGGATGTCCTGGCCAATATTACTTTACTCTCAGCCCTAGAGAGGTGGCAATTGCACATGCCATAGGTTGGAGAATGCCACCAGCCCATTTCTAGTTGGCTATGGCTCACTGCCACTGTTGCAATCAAGCTGTGGATATGAAAAAAAGAGAGTCACCTGCCAGTGTGTTTAACTCCCTGCAACTGAAAACAAAAGGCAACTGAACATTGGGATTTATTATATAAATGGCTTGAGTCACCAGATAGTGCTTGAACAACATAGAATTAAACTAAGATGTAACTGTAAGTTGAAACCTGGAGGGCAATCAAATTGTAGAAACGTGAAAAGTAGACTTGATATTACAACATGAACAAACAGATTGGATGACAGTACATTTTGTGCTCTCTTCCCCCTTTTCTCCCCCCCCCCCCCGGTATCCCCCTCTACCTTTTGTACTCCTTACCTTATCCCTAGTTTTTCAAAATAAAAAAAAAAATAAATTAAAAAATGAGAATGCAACCAGCCCATTTCTAATTGGCTATAGCTCACTACCACTGTTGCAACCAAGCTGTGGATATCAAAAAAAGAGTCACCAGCCAGCATGTTTAACTCCAGATCTAGGTGTGCAACTTTTGACACCAGAGTCTACTGCTCAGGGCTTCTCATAAGGAGGCAAGATGGCCATGTTAATAGAGAAATATTGGTAGCTCATGGTCTGAATAAGGGGGTTCACCAACTTGCCCATTTAGGATGACTCCCCCTCCCCCCCCGATTGCACTATTTGCCATCCCTGTGGAGCATAAATCATGCTATTTATACTGCCTACTTTTTCCTTCCATTTAGAGTTTGGGGAGCCTCTTCTAGGCTAACCAAATTCAAATGTAGAGACAAATGTTACCCTAAGTGCTTGGCACCAGTGACTACAGAGGGTTATTTTAGCTTTTTAGAATGGAAAAATAATGCTGACAATGGCTGGGAAATTAGTAAACCATGATGTTATAGGGAAGAGGGCGTGGCTCTCAAGTCCCAGATAAGCTGTATTTGGCTCAGAGCCTGAGATTTCCCACTCTGAGCCTAAAGATTTGATGGTATGAAACAGTAAACAAAAAGGTGTGCTGCTTATATACTGCCGAAAGCACTCTCTCAGAAGTTTAGGAGTTAATTATGCAGTTTACACATAACTGTGTACATTACAGACCTCAGAAGGAATGAAGGCTGAGTGAACTTTGAGCCAGCTACCTGGGACTGATCCCTGGCTTGTGAGCACAGTACAATGGTTTAGCCACTGTGACACAAGGTGCTTTTTTCATTAGTAAATCCTAAAAAAATGGCTATTAAAGTAATAGATAGGAAGTGAGTTGATCGCAGTAAGATGTCCCCCACCAATATCATACCTGATACCAGGAATATGCTCGGTCAGATGGATCAATGAGAATGGTGATGATTTTTGCTTTTGGAATCAAGGAGGCAGCCCGTTTGGGAGCTTCTTCTGAATGAAAGTAGTTGGCACTTTTCTCAAACAAGATATCAGTGGTGGTATTAGAAGGGGTGGGGAAAAAGCTCATATACCTACAAGTAAAATATAATAGTAAAACATGTTAGAACACTTCTTCTCCACACAACCACAAAGTAAGTATTTCATAATCTGGAAACCTATGTACTGGATGTGCATGTGTGTGGAAATAAATATGTGTGTCTCAGGTCAACTATGTACATTGGGGCAATCATGAACAAATGTAGACCATGACATATCATCACCTATAGGCACTACAGTGTATGCTCCAAGATAAGGAAAGGAGATCAAGTGGCCCTAGATAAGTTGCTAAACTACAGCTCTCACTGTGCTTGACCACCGACTATGCTGGCTAGACAAACTCCAACACACTGAAGGCATACCACCACACATATATCCAGTCACATCTGATATTGGAAGTTATGCAGGATCAGGCCTGGTTTATACTAGCACGGCATAGCACTGAGGACTGCTAGAGATTTCCAGATAGAATTAGGAGATAATCCAGCCTGAAACCCTGGAGAGCTAATACTGGCCAGATTTTATTTACTGAAGATACCAGGGATTGGATATGGAAACTTATTCATGTAGAGCCGTGGTTCTCACCTTGGGTTCCCAGATGTTCCTGGATTAAAACTCACAGAAATCCTGGCCAGCAGAAATCCTGAAATCTTCTTCACCAACAATTGCAGTCCAAGAGCATCAAGGGACTCAAGGTTGGGAATCACTGATGCAGAGTATGGTTGCAACTAGAGATGGGGGTATTCGTATACAAATGCCCCCCACACAGCTGGACATAATGAGGATCCAGTCCACTCATGCATCCGCTCGAATCACTCTGGAGCTTGCAGTCGGCTATCCACTCCTGGCAGAAGGAGGGAAGACAAGTCTCTCTGCCAGGCTGATGAGTGGATAACCAACTGTGAGCTCTGGAGCGACTGGAAGGGAGAGCAGAGCCAGCAGTGGTGGTGTCATTGTGAGTGGATGGTCTAGCCCCAGGATATTAATATTCGAATACCCCCATCTCTAGTTGCAACCATTCAACTAGAGCCCTTCTGTATAATATATTCCTGTAAAGTCTTTATCATAATGCCACAGTCCTATTTGTTATGCCTACTGGAATAAAACCACATTAAATCTTGGTTATGAATTGCCCCCAGGTCAATGTAGGCATTTGTTTTGGAAATCAGTTGTGTGATGGGGGCAACAGCATGTGCCTACATCAACATCTCAACATGTGGCAATTCACAGTTGAAAGTTATGTTGATGGAGTTTTGCCTGGGTAATTTTTTAATTGGATTCTACCCACTGTATAATATCTGCTCATCTGTCTGTCTATCTGTCTGTCTGTCTGGTACTTCTGCTTTATTTTCACTGACATAATCATTCCCAAAGTTGATTTTGCATTTTCTCTGCTCCTGATGCTAATTCACAATACATCTGGAACAGCCAATTAAAAACAAATTAAAAGAGACAAGAAAGGAACAAAAGATGAAAGCCCAACTCTTTCATCAACTGCATTTGTTTACGGGAAAACATAAATATTGGTATAATAATGTCAAGTGAGGGGGAAAAAAAGAGACCCTTCCTTGCAAACCTCAGTTCAAACTAATTTCCAAATCATTCTCGTGCAGAACATTCATCTGGAAATTATGTAGATGTCACAAATACTTCTATAATTGCTCCTCTGTGGTTTAGCATATGCTAACAATGGACATTTGTAATTTTTCTTACCAGTCAATTCCCTTATGATAGTTGTTTCCATTAAAGAACTGAACTTCTTCAAAGGTTTTTGGACTAGGGAGATTACTAATGATGGAAGGATGCATAAGGAGAAATAAATAAAGCGCTGTTGTTCCTACAGGGACAAAAAAAAAATATCAACAGAAGGTAGGATTATATCATAGTTTAAGAAAGGACAAGGGTAGAAAGCATTTAGAAATATTTTTTTCAGGAAATATATTCCCTTGTGAAGAAAAGAATCCCAGTTATGGAAAAAATATGTTAATAGTATCAGTCCTAGCAAAGACTTATTAAATTGCTTAAATTTTGCTCTCTGATGAGCTAATGAGGCCCCTACTGACTTCAGTGGCAAGCCTGTCTGTGTGTTTAAAGGCAACATTTTCCAGGCATCTCAGAAAGTATTTTTAGCACAATAATCTACCGTAGTTTATGGACATGATCTTTTACACCCATCCCAACCTATCCTACACTCCTATATATGTGTAAAGATGTATACGTATTTTTCTGGTTTTATGGCTCTATGTCCAACTGAACTATTAAGTGGTTTCACCTTTTGTCCAAAAGAATGTCTACCAAAGCACACGTACTAAAAATAGTATCTCTTCCAACTGCTGTCAAGAGCATATGGTGGGTGTAAATCTACAGCTTTTTCCATGCTCACCATAATATTGTGAGGCTGACCAAGCTAAAAGGAAGTAGTTTTCAGGTAACCTGGCACACTTTATGACAGGGAATATATATCCATTTTGCTGTAAAATAATGGAATCTATTGCAATCTACTCCAAAGAAATGTGATTAGAATTAGAATTAGATCCATGCAACTGAATTAGATCCCTGCAACATCAACTGAGATCTGATCCAATGCAGAGTAGATCTGCATTGGATCAAAACTCGGTCAGATTGGTCCAAAGAGGTTTGATAAATCCAGACATTAAAGTAAGGAAAAGTGCACATCTGTCTCCAAAATACTGCAAACAGCAACACAAAAGGAAGAGGCCTAGGGTGGGGAGGAAGGCAGGGATAGGGCAAGAGCTGGACGTTCCTCATTAATAGCTCTAGCTTCAAATATTGGCAACAATCTCAGCTTCTTGTTGTTACTCCTCTTTTACTGAACTCTGGACAGCACAATGACAATTTTGACTTTGGAATCTCACTAACACTCTCCAGATCAGAGAGCTGGGGAGAGAAGAATAGTGAAGAATAAATAATCAATCTTCTCTCTTCTGCACTATGGCTAGTCTTCTGTTACGAGTAGCAGCAGAAACAAGAGCTTTGCTGGAGTTCTGTGGCACTTATTTGTTTACTGCCTCTCCTTCCATATATGATCCTTGTGGTGCAATTGTTAAACTGCAGTACTGCTGTCAAGCCTCTGCTCACAGCCTAATTCCAACAGGCTCAGGTAACTAACTCAAGGTTGTCTCTTCCATCATTCTGAGGTCTGTAAATTGAGTACCCAGATCACTGGAGTGGGGGGGGGGGATGTGTAGCCTGCATAACTAAATTGTAAATTGCCTAGAGAATGATTTAAGCACTATGGGGCAGTATATAAGCAGCACACTTTGCTTTGCTTTATAATTTATTTACTATTTATTTATTTTATTTTTATGCCACCTTTCTGTCTATAGGGGACCCAGGGTGGTTCACAACAATTTAAACTGTACATTATAGCAATTTTAAAATGCTGCGTAAAACTATATTAAAAACATAAATTCATATTTAAAACAATTTTTAAAAGACTTGAATATAACTTGATTTCATAAATTGAGTGCTCTATAGACCCCCACTTATTGCACTTATTGCTTAAAAGCCTGTCTAAAAAAGAAAGATTCTTTGCCTGATGACAGAAGGACTAGAGGGAGGGAGCCAACCTCGCTTCTTGGGGCAGTTTATTCCAAAGCCTGGGAAGAGCCACTGAGAAGGCCCTTCTATCCTTGGCTCCTCAAAAAATGGAAGTGACCTGGGCCCCTCTCCAATTCTGAGAGGGCGAGGTTGTGTTTGTCTGTGTATACTGTGAGTGTGTGTCAGTCTAAAGGCACAAAGTGCATAGAAACACTGCCACAGCGCAGAAAATCCATATTTATACCACATATCTTAAAACAATTAAGGGAGAAAATAGCTGTGGCTAGTACAAACGCCTCTGGACCCACCTCTCTGCAATTTGGAGCCTTAGTCCCATTTGAAGGACTGCTATGTCTCCAAACTTCATTCAATTTCATGCAAAAAATTATGGTAGTTTTCATCTCTCAGTGTAAGTCAACATGAAGCACAAAGTTTTGGATTTGAGATGTAGGTTCAGTCCAAATTGCCCTAGAGCAACTTATGGCCCAATCGGAATCACCATATTGGGCCACAAACCCACAGACTGTAGTCCTTTCTACACCCAAATAGTGAAGACATTGGCTAAGGCTTCTGGAACAGACTGTCACAAAAAGTGCTGGCTCTTCTTAGTTGGACTTTTTCATCAGATGCTTCACGGTCATCTGTCAAGCATTCTGTAGTACTGAACATGCTGCATTAGTAGGCACAGAGCCTAGGGAACTTTCAGATCTCTTCTAATGTTATGATTCCTCTCAAAGAGAAATGAGTTGAAGATGTCATGGCTCAGAAAGGGAAGATGAAATAATGTCTGATTTCAAACCTGTTTACAGCTGTGACCTTTTAAATCAGTTTTATGTAATTAGGTTCAGACGATTTTAAAGTTTTATCTAAAAGCTTTATTTTTTTCACCATAGTTGGTAAACAAGTTGATCTGATTAGCAAGTCAATGAGGTTTCCTTAAATATATCATGTTATGTTGTGGTGGGAAGAAAAGAGAAATGGTTCTAAGACAATGATAATTTCATATCAAGAATGAGATTCCACCAGTTACTTGTCATCATCTTACTAGACCCTAGGGAGTCTGTAAACAGGGCAATGCAAGAAGTTTTCTTCTTGCTATGAGGTAGTTTACAGTATTTGTTATTTCATTTCATTTTAAATATTTCTATTCCACCTTTCTCTCTGAAAGGGCACTAGGTGGCTGAGGACTTCTGCAAATCTCTGTAAATCGGAATATTTAAAAGTGTAATACGCATGTAGGCTTGTTAGTTATGATATATTCAAAAGTGGTTCCTTTGGACCTTAGTTTGTGCCTTGGTGATTATTCAGCCTGCCCCTTTGTGCTTGTTGTATGTGGGATTAGATTCACGAAGGGAGAAGACACATGCTGTTCATAGATAAATTCAGTAGCTCACAATTCTAGGATTTTCCAGACAAGACAAATTTCCCACATCCACTTCAGCCAGACTTCAGGCACAGTTGTGGTTGCCTTGGTGGATGGTCTAAGATGGGAACTGAAGTGCAGGAATGTGTCCTTGTCAGTTGTTCTGGACTTCTCTGAGGCTTTTACACCATTGACCACTGTATGCTTCTGAATCATCTTTCCTGCGTGGGAACTGGAGGCACTTTTTATGATGCCTCTGGACATTCCTAGAGTGGCAGGTTCAGAAGATAGTGCTGGAGGCCGTTTTGACAAAGTGGCCATTACTACAATGTCCCTCAGAGTTCTATCTTATCCACTATGCTGACATATATTAAAAACAACAACACTGGGAGAGGCTATTCAGCATTATGAGATTCATTATGAGTATAGTTAGCTCCATCTCTTTTTCCCCATCTGTAGTAATAGTAATAGATACCTTTATTTGCATAATAAATACATACAAGCATACAAAGGGTACAGGGTACAGCTTATGGAAACAGCCCCTAAAACACTAAAACTTTAAATTGGGATCTCGGGCTGTATTAGTTTTAATTATATCCAACAGAAATTTGCCAAGTATATTAAGAGAATTCTCATCGGTTCGCTGTAAAATAGAACTAAAATAGGCTTCATCGGTAAGCCATCTCAGGCCGATAGCCCAGCTGCAGCCCTACCTTGATGTGGGGTCTCTCACCACTCTGGTGCATGCGCTTGTAGTCTCGGGATTAGACCACTGTAATGCGCTCTACGTAGGGCTCCTTTGAGATTGCTGCGGAAACTACAGGTGGTGCAGAATGCGGCGGCCAGACTACTCAGTGGGCTGAGAAGATACCAACATATCTCCCCCACTCTGGCCGCATTGCATTGGCTGCCCATCCGATTCCGCATTGATTTCAAAGTGTTAACGCTTACTTACAAAGCCCTAAACGTTTTAGGACCTCGATACTTGGCGGAACGCCTTCTCCCATCTAGATCTACCCGTGTCACTTGCGCGAGCCAGGAGATAAGGCTGAGGAGCCTAACGCCGAGAGAGGCCCGAAAGGAAAAGACCAGAAACCGGGCCTTCTCGGCGGTGGCTCCTCGCCTTTGGAACAACTTGCCCCCTGAGATTCGCGTGGCTCCCTCGCTGGGCATTTTTAAGAAACAACTAAAAACATTGATGTATAGGCGGGCCTTCCCAACAGAAAACCCTTGACGATATTTTCTTATTCTGTTCTTTATTATTATTATTATTTTTTATTTACGTTTCTGCTGTAAAGTTTTAAAATTACATTGTTGTTTTTACTGTAAGCCGCCTAGAGTGGTCTAATATGATCAGATAGGCGGGATAGAAATAAAATAAAATAAATAAATAAATAAATAAATAAATAAATAAATAAATAAATAAATAAATAAATAAATAAATAAATAAATAAATAAATAAGCCAGGGCTTTCGTTGTGGTAGAGAAGCAGAATTGGTCCCTCGCAGCCAAATGAAATGGGCAGTGGAAAAAGATGTGGGGTAGCGTCTCTACAACATTCATCGCACAGGGACATAGTCTGTTATTGAAGGGAGTATTGTTAAATCGGCCTGTTAGCACCGCCGAGGGGATTGAATTACAGCGGGCCAAAGAAATCGCCCTTCTAATTTCGGGATTATACAGTGTAGAAATATAAATCGGTGGGCTGCCTACTACCAAGGGGAGATTCCAGAACAAAGGTGAACAAGATCTATTAGCGGCTCTTAATAAGTCTTGTGAGTTGATGTCGGCCAATCTTTGTTTGACAGTTCTTAGGGCAGCCTGGAACGAGAGAGATCCTAAGATGTCCGGGTCTAAACCGATCTGTTTGATCTTCCTTAGCCAACCATCAACGGGGGGGGGGGGGCAGCTATCTTTTTTTAGGTGATAAAGTAGGGTTGTTTGAGAGGTGTCAAAATACATTCTTAGCCAGTATTTGCAAGTTCTATACCAAGCAACATCCTTGACTGGAAGTTGTCCCGTTTCGAGACATAAAGCCTCATAGGGGACACAGTTTGGCATAGCCATGATTCTTCTCAAAAAAATTTTGACATTCCAAGGCATGACTTGTTGAACTGACTTTAAATTTTGGTCAAACAAATATGCCATAAAGTAAACATTCCCTTCCATCCTTCCAAGCAACAATAGCCCATGCTGGCCTGCTTGGAGTCCTGGAAAGCCTTATAGGCATTTTTCCTTCACGGCACATAATAGCTTCACATGTAAGAGCTAATGTCAGATGGAAAAGTTGGAAGTGGAATAGGTTAAATCCCTCCTAGACCTTGATCCAGTATAGTATTCCCAGTCATAATTGCCTTCTGTGTTACAGAGTCCATAGAAGACGAAAAAATTATTACATTCATGTAAAGTATTTTTACATTGCCTTTCTCCCTAAAGGTGATGCATAGCCGTATGATTGCCAGTCTTGCGAGCCTGACAAAAAGATCTATGAAATCTGAGCTGGTATTGTCCTCCCAAAAACACAGTAGCCTTCTGACTGTTCGTGTATTAGTTAAGAGCCTCTCAATATTGATTATGAATATTTATTTTCCTCCAAATTCCTATAAACATACTGCCTTGCAGACGTGGGAGTATCTTGAACAGACCGTAGTTGACCTGTCTACCAAATACCCCCAGGCCAACTTTATTATAGGTGCAGATTTTAATGCCAGGGTAGGCGATGGCCTTGAAATTCTCCAAAAGACACCGAACGGTGGATCATTGCCTGAGCTGCCATTCTATTACAGCTGGCCTAGAGCCTCTAAAGATAAAAAATATAATTCCGCAGGTATTTCTCTTGTCAGCTTCAGTATCCAACAAAATCTTCTTTGGCTTAATGGACTTGTTTCATTTGAGCAGGCCAAGGAATTCACCTTTATCTCTGAGGCAGGCTGCAGCGTAATCGATTATGTCTTAGTGTCTCCATCGTTACTTACCAGAGTATCTGACTTCGCAGTGGATGCGTTCAAACTGAGTGACCACCTTCCTCTCCAACTTAGTCTGAGTGGCTCCCCTGCGAGCAAGGGCCAAACAGCTGAGGTTGTCAAGGTACAGTCCTGTTCCCCTAAATTTCGGTGGGACAGGCTAACCCAGTCAAAATTGGCCCTCCTGTTGGAGGAGCCTAACTTTTTTGCACTCAGCTCCGCCATGCTTTTGGCGAATTCCCCATTGGAAGTGGTAAGGTTGTATAACCAACTAATAGAGCTTATCACCTCTAATCTAGCGCTGCCTGTAAATGCCTCACATTCTGCTCTATGCCAGGGCAACCTGACCTGGTTTGACTATGAATGCCAACAATACAAAAGGGCGGCCAGAAGTTGTTTTAAAAAGTTTAGGCAACTAAACTCTCAGCAGGCTCTTAAAGAATATTTCTCTTTAAACCTCCATCTGAACATGTTAGCAAAATGTAAGAAGACCAAATATGAGAAAGCGCTATGGGAAAAACTTTATCAGGCCACAATTCACTTTAACCCTCGCTCCTTCTGGGCGTTAGCGAATGGGTCTTTCAAAGCGAAAGGTCACGATCCCAAGGCAGTCCCTGTCTATGACTGGAAATTGCACTTCTCAAACCTCTTTTTTGACAACACAGCCTCTTCGTCTGTAGAGGCTTCCGAACTATTTGCCACCCCGAATTGGCCGCAAGTGTCTACATCAGAAATTAAAGTCCTAATCGCCTCACTCAAGACTGGTAAGGCGGCTGGTCCTGATATGATTATGGGAGAATGGTTGAAATCCAACCCTGATTTCTGGGCCCCTATTCTGGCAGGACTTTTTTCAACGGCAATTGCCAGCGGAATCCTTCCGGAATCCTGGAGGCAAGCCATCGTTGCCCCTATATACAAAAAAGGGGACCCTTGTCTCCTGGAGAATTACAGGCCAATTAGCCTTCTTTCAATAGTAGGCAAGTTGTATGCCAACTATCTCTTGGTCCATCTTAATACTTGGATCACCCAGAATAACATCCTAGGCATTTAACAGATTGGGTTCAGACCAGGCCACTCCACCTTGGATCACTGTGCTGTCCTGTCCCATCTTGCTTATAAGTATTCCATAAAAGTCAACTCAAAATTATTTGTAGCTTTCCTTGACTTAAAAGCTGCCTTTGACAGTGTTGACAGGCAGTTACTCTGGTCCAAACTGGAGAGAACCAGAATTCCTTCTAATCTGATTAACCCCATCAGGCAACTGTACTCTAACACCTCTTGCAGAATAAGATGTTCTTGGGATGGCCTTCTTACTGAAGAGATCCCTACAAATAAGGGAGTTAAGCAAGGATGCCCACTGGCTCCGACCTTATTTAACCTGTTTTTAAACGACCTGGCTCCAGAATTATTAACCGTTGATGGCCATTTTCCAACTCTTGGTGATCGCAAGATTCCAGTCCTTTTATATGCCCCCATCTGTACCCAAAGAAATTGTTTTGGCTCTGAACTAGTATCTGTGCCAATAAGGAGATCTGACCTGATGAGGCTTACAATGTTGTAGCTGAATCCAGAGGTGCCACTTCTAGTCAGTCAAAATTTGACCCAAAGAATGGGGATTCAGTCTGTGTTTGATAGGATCAAACTGTTCTTGAAGATGTAGTTATTATGTTTGGTTGTATTCCCAGATTCAACACTGAATTTACATGCTCAGGTTTCAGAATTGGCCAAAAGAGTGTTTACATAATCAAGGCTAGTGTACTATAATACCTGTTCCTGAAGATGTCAAATCTGGTCAGAGTGACACTTGTCTTAGGTACAGTACAATCCATTCCAATCGCTTGGAAACATCAACTGGTCAAAAATATTATGACCAGAAAGTTGATAGGAGCTGGTTGCAGTAAGCATGGGACTAGCTTGACACAGTTCCACTGACAACTAGTATGTTTCCAGGCACAGTTAAAAGTGCTAGTTATGACCTTTATCTACTTTGGGGACAAGCTATATTCGGTCATATAAGTTCCTTGAATGTTAATATATTCAGGGTAGCCTTTCTCACAGTTGTGTCATCCTTAAAAGCATGTTTGGTGGGAAATCAATAGAGGTCCTTTACAGGAGCTAATCTCAAGCTCTAAAATGACCTGCTAAACACTGGAAACTAAGTTGGTCCTATTTCTATTGCCCTTCCACACAAAGGCAAATACGTTTTCTGTTACATATTTATTTATTTATATGCTATTTATGCCAGGTTGCTGTTGAAGATATTGTAACTGGTTAATGGCCATCATCATCATCATCATCATCATCATCATCATCATCATCATCATCATCATCATCATCATCATCATCATCTTCTTCTTCTTCTTCTTCTTCTTCTTCTTCATTATCATCATCATCATCATCATCATAATGAACATCACTATTATCGCTATCATTATTATTATCACTATCATCATCATCATCTGCACTTGACAGCCAGCTGAAGCAAATTCTGCTTTTCTGCTGTGTATACCTGTATGATAAGAGGTGCATCTACCTGTTTTGAAATATGTATTTCTCTTATTCATTTATAACAATTTAAAATGTATTCTTAATAAATTTGGGTGTACATTAAAATGTGCTTCAACCCTTTCATCATTGCATTGCTGTATTTCAGTTGCTGGCTCAAGAACTCTTCCTTTGGCAGAATGTTTAATTCCTTCCTGAGCTTATTTGTTGCTGAAAGAGATGCAGGTTATTTTCTTTCTGTCTTGGGATATATTGCCTGAAATCCTATTCATGCAGCTATATCACATGACATTAGCAACCACTCAGGTTTTTGGGAAATAAACATGACTGATTTCTCACCCACCCCAAATCCCATGACTCTTATTGAATCCCTTTCATCATGGGGAAGCTTTTGGGAGCCATGCTTTCGGGGGCAAGGGATGGGGAATGTCTTTAATTTCTGAAAATCTCCACACCAATAAAGTCATCCTGCTGAATGTGATTTCTGGAAATTAACACCCCTCCCAATTCTGGGACACCCCCACCCAATGTCTTACCCATGATGAAAAGTATCTCATGTGAGCCTCAGGATACTGGGTAGGGTGGGAGGAATCAGGGATTTTTAATTTCCAAAAACAAGCCACAGCAGATGATATCCTATTCCTTATTCAGCTGGATTTCATCCAGTTTATTTACTGGGGACATCGTTCAGAGCATAGTGTTTCTTCCTTTTGCATAATAGTTTGTAATGTTTCTCATCT
Source organism: Pogona vitticeps (assembly GCF_051106095.1). Taxonomy (NCBI): domain Eukaryota; kingdom Metazoa; phylum Chordata; class Lepidosauria; order Squamata; family Agamidae; genus Pogona; species Pogona vitticeps. Next base: position 28,021,679 of record NC_135787.1, read on the forward strand.
TCAACATTATCATCAGATGTCTCTTCAAGTCTGCAGACCTGAGACAATTCCACACGTGGGATGAGGAGAAACACTGATAAAGGAAATGGCAGGAGTAACTTTTGGGTCTTTCTTTGAAAATGGCATAGATGGAGACAAAACGGCAAAATGGATAAGCTTATAGGTTAAAATTGAAAAAGAGAAATGACTTTCTATATTTCTACATTCTATTTTTTTTTTTGCATGAAAAATTGCTACTCAAGAAAGTCATGCAGTTAAAAAAATATTTTTGACTGTGACAGAATATGGTTCATATATTGCATGGTGAATAGTTTGTCTATAGCCATAGGATTACACAGATTGGTTCAAGAACCCTCAGCCAAACACTGGCAATGTAGGGGAGACAGGAAAAGATCTATGATTATAGTTGCTCCCCATGGATTTCATAAATTACAGCATGACCCTCAGACGACCACTTTCTAGACCATCTGGGAAATATTTATTTTTATTATGCAATGCACCATCTGATTACCTGTTTTTTGGGGTCCAATCACAAGAAATTTTGGTAGGTGGTTACATGTTTTGTCTCTAGACCAGATGTCCCGATGGCGCCTGTCATCACATGGATTCTGGTTGCCAGAAAAGAAGCAAATTAGTTTTGGAAGACATCTAAATAGTCAACCTTCTGTCCTGCTTAGCAAATGTTGTTTATTCCTGTGCTGGATTGCAATCTTCCATCACCTGATTTGGGATCTGATGTGAAGACAGAACTGGTTTTAATACGTGCAGGCTGAAAAATCATAATGATTACTAAAGTGAAGATTGAACATAAACAAATAGCTTGCTTGATGGCCCACAACTGATCAACTCAACTGAAGTCAGAGCACTGAGACTCATTCTCCACCATATAAAAGTCCATCTTTTTATTTGTTTTGGATTTGCTTAGCTCGGTGAATTCATTGCTCTTCTCGAGGAATTGTCTTCTGGTGCCAAAGAACCTACCACTGAACCAGCATATCAATCTGTCAGATTCTGTTCTGTGCCTACACCAAAGTAGTTACTGCTGCATATTGGTCAATATGTACAGGCTAGGAAACAGATCCATAGTACTTAGTTTTTTGCAAATCTTTTTCAAAAATTACTCAGTAATAATAGAGGTTGACTATAAAAAACACCCTAAAGTATATAAACTGAACTTGACTAGCAATTTATGGAATATTGTGATATTTTGAGTTGTGATGTGAGCATGTTCAATTAATCCAGTGATTCCAAACCTTGGTTCCCAGATGTTCTTGGACTAAAATTCCCCAAAGCCTTCACCACTAGCTGTGATTCCAGGATTTCTGGGAGTTGTAGTCCAAGAGCATCTGGGGACTAAAATTTGGAATCACAGGATTAACCTATTAAGCAACATTGTGTGGCTTCCTGTTATCTTCCTTGAAATGGAAGATACAGAGGAGGGGCAAGGTCTGTTCTTGATCATCCCAGAGTGCAGGACAATGGACTCAAGTTAAAGGAAGCCAGATTTCAGTTGAATATCAGAAAAAAAAATTCCTAACAGTTAGAGCAGTATGACAGTGGAACCAATTAACTTGGGAGGTGGTGAGCTCTCCAACACTGGAGGCATTCAAGAAAAAAATTGAACAACTATCTCTCAGATTTGCTTTCATGTGGGTTTCTGCATTCACAAGGAGATTTGGACTCAGTGGCTTTATAGACCCCTTCCAACTCAATGATACAGTGATTCGATGATTCAAGTTTATTCTCAGGCCAATTCATACCTAATGTGTCATTCAGATTCATGCGTTACCAGTTTTGATTTGGGATTGCTACAAATCTGCATGTTTGCTGGTTTTCTTGTTTTTGAAGAAGGTCATAAGCATATAAATTTAAATTTATTTATTTCAAACACAGGTGGCAAATAAGTTTCTAAGTCAAATTGTTTAACATTTGCATGAGTGCATAAAAAGACAAAACAGTGAATCACAGCTTGAAGTTATTTAGCAATTTATCTTTTGACCATGTGTTAATGAGGAAGAAAATGAAAAAGAAGGCGGTTCAAAAGAGCCATAACACTGGAACTGCCTTGGTAAAGAATCCTTGTGTGTTAAATACCCTGGGCTAGATATTCAGATGGTATTGATCAAACAGCTTTATTACTGTGCCTTAAAGCAAAGGGATAATCCTTTTTCACAGCAATGTAAATTGTAATGGAATTTCCCTTTTACTAACAGAAGGAGATGCTGTATTAAATCTGATCATTGCTGGGTCTTCCTCCATATTATCTACTGATGAGGAATAGTAGACTTTAAAACTGTCCCTGTTAGTCAGTCATTTTGTTTTGCTTTTGACAGAGGCATTTCTAACACCTAAATCAGTGGTGGTGGGTTCATTTATTTCATTTTTATCTAATTATAGTTTCTTTGATTTTCCTTGTTACTGTCTACATTAATTACAATGGAAACGCAGCATATCTCCTGATGTTTGTGTTATTTTGAAATTTTCCTTTCAAATGTCATGACCTTTTCAGATGTTACACTACTTTGCCATGGCATCAGAGCGGCTCCATTTCAGAGAGATTGGACCAAAAAAGTACCCATTTTATAAGCCCAAACAGGTGATTGGTATCCTCTAAGCTTCCAGGTGCTGCAGTTTAAATAGGTTTTCATGCCTTGTCCCATTCACAGCTCTTCGGACTTCTCTCTTTCCCACAGAATATTCCCTAGACGTATTGATTTTTAAATATTTTTCCAAGCAGTGCAGTGAAACACAAGAATGGCCAGAGAGATTATCCTCCCTGAAGTTTCAGACACATATGTGCCAGTGGACTTTTCTCACCACAACCATCCTGTGATGTACAGGGATAAGATACTCAGCCAACTTAGTGGGGCCTCTATTTAAACACAGTTTGTTGGGGGAGGGGAAGCAACATGAAGGAGGAATTAAATTTAAAATAGAAGCAACTGGGTGGGAAGGTCACACATGATAATCTCAGACCAAGTTAAAACCCTGCAGGTTTTCTTCAAGGGGAAAAATAGAGTGACCTGTGCTATGTACAGTAAGTGATGTAATGTATAGATTGAACTGTGCAAGACCCAAATGGGTAGGTTTTATTTTTCCGTGAAGTATATATTTCAGTTTGATGGGTCTTTGTTTGAAGGCTCTCCTTAAGAACTGGAACATTGAAAGGGGCTGACCTCACTGATTTTCAAAGTGGTACAAAGTGGAGGCACCTCTTTCAACCATGATGCCATGAGGCACCCCGACCTTGCTTGAACTACAGGCTACTAATACCTTCTAATTCCTTGGGTCATCCCCCACGCTTGGATAGCACAGCTAATTGTGCAACACAACCAGTTCACACCTGCTAAAGCAGCCTGTTGCCTCAGGTACAGTGGGCAGTCTTCGTCTTCTACCGCAATCGTCAACTGCCATCCTATTCAGCTACAGTAGATGGGTGCCGATGAGACAACTTGTTTACCTCAGGTAGCAAAGTACATGTGGTGCTACATTTAACAGGCCAACCTATTTTTTTGTGCAGAGATGTGCAGGATGTGACAAATGGGCTTGATAAGACATCAGTGATCTTGAAAGCTTGCACTTCTTTTTGGTGCCTTCCAGTTTGACCGAATAAGCACCTTGCCCCATATTTTTTTTTTTTTTGTAATATGTAACTGAAGTTCAGTGATTCCAGACTACAGCACGGACTGTCTGCATTGTCTGCCTGAGCCTTGCCTGTGCATCAGAAGAAATTAATGCAAGAAATGCTCAAGGAACATAAAAGAGAAAAGAAATCCATCCCTCACAGCCCCAATCTCCTTCTCTGTCAAATAAACAACAAGCAAGCTAATAGCTGATCCTTTGCAGCCTGGCTTTAGGCAGGTGTTAATGAAGGTAATGTGACAGTCAGTTCCTTATCTGTTCACTAAGGCATTGCTCGGCTGAATTGCTGACTTCGGAAAAGGAAATTAAATGAATCTAGCAAGCCATTTAAAACAGATTAAAATGTCTTAATTGGTAGACATTGCTCTTCTAATTGTTCCTCAACAGTCCTGCTGGCAACAACATTGCAAATGAAGGCTGGGCTCATGCTGTGCGCTCAGCTGAGTATTACCTGCCACAGGGGGTCTTTTTGCTCCGGGAAGAGCTCAAAGTACTTCTGAGCCAGTTGGAGTGGAGGTAGCGTCTGCAGCCTCAGGTTGGTCCAGCCTTGAACAAAACTGGCCAGATTGACAAATGTGTATAAACCCAGACGGTCATTCCCATAGTTAGACAAGTGAGTCATGAAGATGCTGATCTGAAAAAGGCAACACAGAAAAGGATTTGTCAGTTGCAGGCACAGGAAGCTATCACTAGATGGCAGCAGCTTTATTTTAACTTGGCCTTAGACCAGCTGTTGTTGTTCAAAGACTTCCACCCTATGCCTATCTCTGTTCTTGCAAATTTATTGCCTGCAGGGGCAGATTTTGGTTTACTGAAAGAAAGAAGAGAAGAGAAGACTATAGTAGCAATTGTACTGTCTTTATCAGTATCAAGATATGGCTTGGATTTCCCTGAGCTTTTTCAGTTAATTTCACTGGTGTGGTCTGTTGGCTATCTGTACTTTTGAAAGCCTGTCACACTTTCAAGCATTAGAGAGCTGGGCATTCAGAACAGCTGTCTTTAGCAGATAAACATCTAAGCTTGGCCTAATGCATTCACTTAGAAGCTCCCCACAAGGTTTGGTGAATGTCATCAGGTACTAGACATACTTATAATTTGTTTACAACCTTGAAAGGCAGGACATGGACTTATTCTCCTCAGGCACAGATGCTTCTTTCGGGAAATGAAACCAGACTGTTATAGGTACTTCTCATTTCTAATTGTTCACTTCAGTTGTTGACAGTAAATATTGCTTAATATCTCCTGGGAAATGGGTTTCTTCGCTGCATCCCTATGTACCATGAGGAAGACAGCACTCCATATTGCTTTCTACCATGCGCAATCCTTATTTTTCACTTATAGCTATATCACAAGACTTTTCTTTTAGTATAGGGTTGGCAGAATCAGCATAAACTTAAGGCTTTCAGATAAAAGTTCAATTAAAATAAAAATTTAAACAATTCCACTTGCCAGGCAGGTTTGAGTTTGAAAAACAGATAAAAACAACCCCTCCAACCCTCCCCCAATCCCACCCACCCACCCACCCACCCACCCACCCAAACAAAACAAACAAAACAAACAAAACAAACAAAACAAACAAAACAAACAAAACAAACAAAACAAATTAAAAAGAACTTAGAAAACTAGGGTTTTTTGGATGATATCTCCCATTTTCCCCTAGCCAGCATAGCTGAATAGAGGAAGTGAGGATTCCATATCCAGCTCTCAACCAGTTCTTTCAGAAACCTGTTTCCATGAGGGGAAGAAAGAAGGAGACTCATTTGCTCACATCCACTGTTCCCGTGGGCTCCTGTGGGCTCCAGGTGAGAAGTGCACAGACATCACTTTCTCTCTCCCCACCTCATTTCCAGCAGTTCCAGTTAAGAGATTTGTCCCCATTACACTGTTTCCAAGGGAAAAGGAGGGTGGAGAGAATCAGCTGTGCATGACCCCTGTGATATTGGGGGTGACGCCTAACCCAGTCACGAAACCTTATGTCCTAAAACTCACTCAAATAAAGCACATTTCCAATGGAAATACATGCATACAGAGAAAGCTTGTACCGCTTCATAAGAGTTATTTATGAATTGATTCCCAAGTGCAAAACACAGCAATACGTTTTTTAAAAAGTAACAAAGCAGAATTCTCAGGCTTTTCTCCCTTCAAAATACAGATAACCAGAGGGCTGACCTTTCCCGGCTGCTTGCTTAAGTGTGCTTTCAAAATAAAAACACATTGATTTGCCCATATGTGACCTTCATGACTTCCTAATGATTTGCAGAGTGAATCATATATCATATAAAATGGTCATTATTGGAGCCCTTATTTTCTGCTCAGTTGCAGGCAATTTTGAATAATTCCTCGAAATAAGTGTAGTAATATGTTTTAAAAAGATACAAGTGCAGTAATATGTTTTAAAAAGATACAAGGTACTACTGGACTGGGAAATTAGAAGAGGTAACAGTAGCGTATCAGGCGAAAACAAATGAAAAATAAAAAAAATTGAGAAGATGAAGACTTTGTGGCCCTTTAAAGACTGTCATATTTTAATGTGAGCTTTTGTGGACAAATCCATTTCCTGTTATTAAACATGGGGACGAATATAAAAATGAATCAGGGATATTCAACAAATATCCCTGATTCACCAGATATTCGTTGCTTCATACTCTTGGAGTCCAGAGACCCCCACGAATACAAAGCAACAAATATAACCCTTTTATATTTGTCCCTTTGTTCCCTATCTGCTTATGCCCCCCGTGGATCAGCTGTTCCTCAGAGGCATAAGCAGAGAGGGACTTTCCCTTCTGGCGGCTTTCTAAAGATGGTGGCTGTGGCTTCTTTTAGGGCACTGAAGCTGCAGCCACCGTCTTTGCAAAGGGAGCCTGGATTCCCTTAAGGCAGGCCATGGCTCTGGAGGCCACCACAGGAGGTGGTGATAGATGGCAGCAGCAGTGGGCTGCAATGGGTGACGGCAGCTCTGGGCAGTGTCGGATAGTGACAGCGGCTAAGGGAGGGAGGGGAAGGGGGTGAGGGGTCGGTTGTGTGGCTGTCTGTCTGTCTATCAGCCTGCCAATCAGTTGAACAGCGGGCCCATAGGCAGAATGGGAAGGCCACAGGAAGAGAGGGAAGACTAGCCTTCCTTCTCTTCATTTGGGGGACTAATAAAAATGGCCAAATATCCATCCCTTCATATTTGTCGGGGTCTCTGGAACTCACAAATATAAAGGGATGAATGTTTAATGAATTAGTGATTTTTAACGAATATCACAATTCATTTTTTTTATTCGTCCCCATGTCTAGTCAATATGTATAGAAAATACAACAGAATATGCAACGAATCAGCAGCTATAGTGAGCGCATCAGGCAAAGAGCAGAGCTGGTGACAAATCTGGCTGATGTGCATATTAACATGCCTGATCCCCAGTTTCTAGACAGATAAATCCTATTCAGCCATTACCTTTATAGACAGGTTCACTGGATTTTGAGAGGTGTGGTTCCTCTCTCTGTTGTCACTCTCTACAAATAGAAAATGATTTGTCTGCAGAGGAGAGGTCCCTGCTCACACGTAGGGTCTTCATAGGAATAGGAACCCCAGTTTTGCAGGGTTCTTGCTGATGTGTGGAGCCTGTACACAAGTAAGGATCAGTTCTCTGTAGATGCATCATTTGCCCTGTGTAGAGAGGTTAGTGTGGAAGTGGGGACTGTAGTTTTTTGTACCACTGCTGGAGTCACTGAGTGGCAGACACTATCTCCTCAGAAGTGCAACGTTTGCTCAGGAATATGAAAATTCTTGTGGGTTTAGTTCATATTTTTTACATCTGATTTCAGTTGGGCTAGAACTAAATTGTTTAAGATTTTGCATATAGCCTGTTTGTGTGAATAAGTATATGTGTCTATATAGGTATGTATGTGTTGTTGTGTATGTATAAACAAACAGACTTGTGTATCAAGAAAAGACAAGAATTTCCGTTCCTTAATATGTAGGAACAGGAAAATGAGAAGAAGAATGAATAAGCAGTGAGGATGGAAGAAAAGAGAAATTTGCAAGAAAGAAAATGCTGTCCAACTGGGTTTTATCTGAATTTTAAGCATGCAAACTGGTGCTTTTTTAGATAGCTGGATTCCCAGCTTTCCTTATAAGAAAGAGTAAATTGAAGGGAGGTGAATTTCTCACACTCTAATTTTTGGCAAGAAAATCTCTCTTTTCTCTCCATAATAAGATTTCTAAGTATTTTCTATTTTGACAGTGAGAGAGAAAGATATCTCACAAGATTTTTGGGGTAATTCATAGCCATGTTTTTATGGGAGAAACACTATGCAGAATTATTTCATAGCATCTGGACAAAATTGTGTTTTCCTTGAACATGATTCTTCATAAATGGCAGAATACTGCCATTTCTTCTGTAAAAAGCACACTCCAAGAAAAAAGAAGAAGTAAGAAATAAATTTCGCTTGTGTGCAGGAAGTCTCAGTGAGAAGTTTCTGAATGGTGAAATGTGGAAAATTGCTCAGAATGTTTTGAGTATTCTTCATATCCCTTGTAAGAGGTGTGCTGTATATATAAACCACAATTATATCCAATGCCCTTAATTTCTGTTGCTTCCTTCTAAGGAACCTTGGGATTTATACTCTGCCGAGGTAATCAGAGGAAGTACCAAACAAACTATAGGCAGTATGGCTAGAATTCAAGTAATACCCAGCCAATGGGGCACTAAAGCCACTACAGCTCTCATTCCTTTTCCTTATCATTGGTTTTTCCTCCCCTATTTAGGTCTTCCTTTATTCTCACTTCCCAAAACATGTCAGGCAATGAAATTACATCAGGTCAGAAAGTTTAAATGGGCTCGTTTTATTCCTACCTGAAAATAGTTGCCAATGTTTGACAGAAAGCTGAAGACTTCCTGCTCTGTAAACAATTCCTACTTTTGCACAGCCTAGTGTCTGTCATAGTGACTTTACCAATGTTAACAGAAGTTGCAGATGATTTTGCATTAATTACATTTAATTAATTAATTTTTTAAACTGAAAAAAACAAAACACCCCTTAGATGAACTCTTCATGGTCCCCTTGGAATTCACATCATGGCTGAAATCTGGTAGTGAGTCTCAACTAGGATACATGCACTGAATCAATTGAACTTGCAGAGGAGTTGACTCACCAAATCCCCACTGATTCAAGGGCCCTACTCTAGTTGTGACTTACTACTGGATTTCTGCCCATATGTCAGGTATCTTCAGTTTTGCAGTCACAAGGGCTGTGGCATAGATACCACATGCTCATATGCTGCATGTTAATATTCAGTACCAGTGAGATTCCTTTTCCAACTGAAGCCCCATAAACATCTTTGGCAGATCCTTCAGTTTTAAATAAAGGCTTTGAGAAAGTTGGGGAGAAAGTTTAAAAAACACTGGATCTTAGCTAAAGCACCACAAAATTGGCAGGACAGTGACTTTTTAGAGGACTGGAAATAGTCAGACAAAAATTAAGATGAAGAGACACATAGAACTGGAATAGGACAATTTATAAATAGGTAGTAATTTATATTAGAAAGTTTACATGCTGCCAAGTCAGAACTCACTTGTAGTGACCTTAACAGGGCTTTCAAGATAATTGTGATATTTAAACAGTAGGTTTACCAGTTCCACACCACCAGTGAGTTTCCATAGCTTAGTGGGGATTTTAACCCAAGCCTCCTGAGTCCTAGTCTATCACTCTATCCACTACATCATACTGGGTATCACATAAGAATGTTTATGCCTTAATGCATATATACATTGCCATTCTAATGTCTTATTTTAAAAATGAGATTCCCCCACCCCACCCTGAAGACGTCAAAATGGTAGCGTGAGAGTAAGCATCATCTCAGAAGGCAGTGAAAAAAAGGTGAGTGGAGGTTGTCTGTAAGACCTTTAGTCTCCTATCCAGAAAAAGCTTACTTTGAACTCCTAAAAAGAGCACTATTAAGTCACTTTTTGTTTCAGTCTCGTATCTCTGTCCCTATGTGTGATTTGTCCAATTTTCCAGAAGTTATTTGCTTAAAATTTCATGATAATGCATAGGTAGCCTTTATATGTATCATAGCTCATTAAAAGTTATGATTTTTAAATCATCATATAATTTACTGACATATTATTTTATTGAAGGAAATAGGATTTCTTCTCTTACTATTTTCCCTATACAGTATTCTTATTGTTTTTATTTTTTGCATGATTAGGGTTTTTCAGACAGTGACATCTCTTTCAAGTATGAATGTGTAATAAATGATAATGTATACAGAGATATAACAGTGATTTTTCATCAGTACAAAGGCAGTATTTTATCACTAAGTGTTATTTATTTAGCTTTATGTGGATTCATTCTATTTAAGGATTTGTTATTTGCTATGTGTATACACTGGATTAACCGGCATTAGAAGGTACATGGAAAATTAGTTAATTACACAGTTATCAAGAGATAACAAGAGCAGTAACAAATTATTATATTTTGCTTTGTTTCCAGGAGAATCACTCCCAAGTTAACAAGAAATAAGCACTTTATTTGCAAAAATGTATGTTTACTTACACTACCATTGCAATTAGGAAAATACATGGTTAATAGTTGTAGTCACTTGGGCATGCCTTTGATGGTGTCATAAAACAGGAAAGCTGAAAGCCAAGATCTTTCCCACTCCCTGTCTCAGAAATACAATGATCTTTTGGTATTAAATTCTCTTGAGCAACATTTTGTTGCAGGCAGCTAATGGCATCTTAGGAATCGGTTACATGTTGAAATACTCCTCGGTTTGCATCAGGTTTAGCATGTTTGAAATCAATTTTAAAATTTCCATTTACATGAAATAAAGTTAAGTGCACTTTTTAAAAAAAACTGGGAAGTGTGTTTTTTGGTTCAGAAAGCAAGGTATTTTAAACAGCAGGGGGTTGTTTATTTTAACTTGATTGTGAATGAAATTTATTTTGAATCATTTTGGCATGTGTGCTCACCTGTATCGGAGCCTCTCTGCTCTCTCCCCCACTTCCTTCATTCCTCCTCTTTGCAACTGAAGCCAGAAGGGATAAGAAAAACAGGGTGGGCTTGTGTAGCAAGACAAGCACAGAGTATTGGTTAAGTTTTTAAAAATCCAGAAAAATCAGGGGATAGGGAATCAGCCTGTACTGGATGGGGTTACATTCCCCCTAAAAAGTCAGGTCTGCAGCTTTGGTGTGCTCTTGGACTCAACAATGAACTTGGATGTACAGGTTTCAGCAGTAGCCAGAAGTGCTTTTGCACAGTTAAAATTAGTGCACCAGTTGTGCCCATCTTTGAGACCTCCAATCTGGCCACGGTGTAACACATGGCTTAGTTAAATCACATCTGGACTTCTGCAACACACTGTATATGGGGCTGCCTTTGAAGAGTGTTCACAAACTTTAGCTGGTTCAAAATGCTGCAGCCAGACTGCTGACTGGTGCTGGGTATAGGGAGCATGTAACTCCCTCATTACAACAGCTTCACTGGCTGCCAGTCTGTTTCTGGGCCCAATTCAAAGCGCTGGTTGTTATATATAAAGCACTATATAGCTTGGGTCCAGGCTATTTGATGGATCATATCACCCCATAAAACCTTTGAGGGAGCAAAGATTTCCTGTTATAGTACCCATCATTTTCTCAACTGGACAAGTTGGTTTCCACCCTTTTCCACAATTCTGAATTTTAGTACTGTCATGGAATATAGTATTAATAAGTAATATATCCCAACTCTGCATCTATGAGAATAGCTAAGCATTTTGCAAGATAGTTCTTCAGCTCTGGAAACCTGTTTCCACCAGGAGCCAGTTATATGTTTTTGGGAAGCCAGCAAATTCCACAGACTAACTACTTTACCCGTTAGGGATGCCAGTCCTTACTTGTTATATCCTGTTGCATCAGAACAAGAAGCCACAAACTTAATCTTCTTGTCAGCAAAAACAGCAAAGTTTTCCCTTGATGAAAGCTTTCATATTCACAAACATGACGCAGATGTGCGAATTTGCACAAATAATGCAAAAACTTGTGCTTTTCTGAAGAACTGGCCAGTTTTTCAGTGTGTCATGTATGGGCATGGTTTGCTTCCCAAAGGAAAGGACAATAGTTTTTCACATAGGCATATTGCACAGATTGTGAAGATTTTGACCGGAGGTGGTGAACCTTGCATGAGAAGGTTTTGTGAAAATGTCTTGTTCTGTTGAGATGGCCTAGATCAGTGGTTCTTAACCTTTGTTACTCGGATGCTTTTGAACTGCAGCTCCCAGAAACCCCAGTCAGGACAGCTGGTGGTGAAGGCTTCTGGGAGTTGCAGTCCAAAACTCCTGAGTAACCCAAGGTTAAGAACCAGTGGCCTAGATCAATGAGAACAAACAGGTACTCTTCACATCTCCAATGCGGGTGCATGCAGTAGTACTCAAGTTCCATAAAGGTTATAAACATTGCCACATGTATTGCACTCCCAACACAATAATATGATTTGTCCTCATAGAGAAGACCCTAAAATCCTGTGCACAACTTGCTTGCCTCTGTTTCTATCTCTTCCAGCAACAAGAAATGTACATACCATTCTATATGTTGCCATGACAGGGATAAAGATATTATAGTTCCCATAATTTTCCTTTCCAAATAGTAATATGGTCCTTGCCTTTTTTCACTGCAGAGGTATATAGACTATAAATATTTTCATAAGGCTATCCACAATTTCAGGATATCTGCAGCTTGTTCAGACCACATTAGCATATATGTAACATCAGAACTATTTTGCCTGAATAGGCAAAACGTCTTGCTTACATTCATCTTTTTTTTCAATAAATTGTGGGACTTCTGCTGAAAATGGCACTCCTGTATAATGTGCCATCCTCTCCATAATCCCTAATAAACTTACTGCATGTTTCTAAATAGCACACACACAGAGACATACACTGCATTGAAGGAAAACACAAGGAGAAGCCATTCAGATGCTATAGGAAAGGGATCTAATGAGTATTGTGGAAAGACTGGTCAGGATCCCCCTTCACATGAAGAGGCTCTAATGTGCCCAAACTAGTCTATGTGAAATACAGATATAAATCCTCAATTGCCTTTTCTTTGCACAGGGGGATAATGAAATGCAAAATTGCCCATCTACACCATGCAAAAGAGTGACACCATCAGAAAGGGAACAAAAATTCTATTTTTTTGTGTGGAAGTGAAGCAAAATGATCCAGATAACTCCAAATCTGCAAAATGATGTGATTGCTACTTTGCTGCCTATGCTTGCTTCTTGCGTTTGTACACATGTATGCATGTGCACTGTGCTTTTTTTGAAGGGAAAGGAGAATGTTTTGTGAATGTGTGTAAACTACAGAGACCATAATGTGAAAAGATACAGAAATCCACAGGGCTTAAACAGTCTACATCAAGGCATCTTGAAAAGTCAAAACAGCCTAAACTGCCACCACGAATGAACAATTTAGGAAGTAATATTTGCACCTTCAATCTGAAGTGCCTCTTCCCATTCACATTCATGGACAATGAGGAAGCATTTTGGTGTGGTCATAGAAAGTTGGGAGAGTTGAGGCCAGTCTATACATAACTTTTATATTCTAAAAATTTGGTTGGTTGAGGAACAGATTTATGTGATGAATCAACGTATATCCAACCAGTTCCACTAATGGACCCATCCACATGGTGTGAGGAGAGACAAACGGTTAAAGGACATCAGGACATGAGCTAAGCTACATTATGTTTTGGATGAGGAAACATCTGCCTGATACTGAATGATGGCTTTAGAGGGGAATAGTTTTACATATTTCAAATAATATGTAGTTCTCCTTTAAGTTTTTATTTCATTTCATTTGATTGTATTTGACACACAGCTGAATTGAGATCTCAAAAGCCTACTATGATCAGGCTTGGAACTGCTACTGCCCATGCTGGCTAGGGCATCCTGGGAATTGTAGCCGCCCAAAAAGTAACTTTTCTCCATTTTTTACAGTGTGACCTAGAGCTGCATTCACACTGTTCCCTTCTGCAGGCTGAACCATCACCATATAGAAGCCATTTCCTTATGTTCTATTTTCACCCCTGCAGCTGCTTGCCAATGTGCCACTTCCTTAACAGTGGGTTCACAGTGTTTAAAAACATGTCCATTAGTTTGCTAAATTATTTATCAAGCTTTTAGTACATGCGTAAGGTGAAGATGGATAGAACTTGAGAGGGTGTCTCCCTCACAACCCTTCTGTAGCTGTGTTAGCACTGGATTCACTTTATTTCACAGAAGGTCATTCAGAATGCTTTGTTGCCCTTCTCTAAACTCCCTATGAGCAAGATTTGGCGAACTCTCGCATCATGTGAGTGAGGCACAGCCCCTGTTTAAAAATCACTGTACTGCAGGGGGGTGCGATACTTAATGCTTGATCAAGTGAGGATAATTTTGGTCTTAGCTTTGTACATTCTCACTGAATAGTGATAAAAATATTCATAGCAAGCATTTCTGACAGCAGCACAGAGAAAGACTTCCTGTAACATTTTGGAATATTTAAGCCAATAAAAATAACTAGTTCTCTCTTTCTTCCCTTCACTATTTCTTTAAAACCCTATAGTGAAAAGGGCATAATGAGCAAATGAGCCTGAAACTTGTGTTATTTTCATTTTTACACATCCTTGATTTATCTGCCCTAAAAAAGTGACTTTCAAAACAAGGAGGGAGAACATGAATCTGCCTGAAGTTGCCAGATTGTAAATACCATTAGTCTTAGCAAACATAGTTCAGGCTGTGGGATGATGGAAGTTGCTATCTAAAACATCTGGAGGAACACACATTCCCCATCCTTCTTCTATATCAGACCTGGGCAAAGTGTGGCCCGAGGGCCACATACAGCCCGCGAACCACTCCTGTCCTGGCCCACCGGACATCAAAACCATTTATAGCTTTTTGTCTAAAGCTGATCAGTTGCTTATCTTTAACATACCACAAAAACTAGTAGTTGTGAAGATTAACAAGTTTAAAATAAAAACAATCATAACATCACTGTTTCATTGTTTTGAAAGTAAAGTTGGTTCGGCCCCCGAACACAGTTCAGATTTTTCATGTGGCCCCGTTTAGAAATTAATTGCCCACCCCTGTTCCAGATACTTGAAAATACAATTAAAATATAAACAGTTTATGGTGATCTTCATTTCCCCTCACCTCTAGCTTATCTAGTTTCTAGAACAGCTCACTGTGAGGAGGTGTAGGCACATATCCCTAGGGAGCCGCCTGGCCCCAACCCACAGGTGGCCTGCAGTTGGGAGGAGGATGAGTTCCCTTAGGATCAGGCTAGCTGGCTGAAGTCTTCGCAGCTATAGGAGATGCAGTTTCCTAATGAGAGACAGCTGGAGAAGGCAGGTTCAAGAGGAATAAAAGAGCAGAACTGGGATGGTAAGAGGTCACTATCTGTCTTGGAAGAAAATGCCCTGGATCCATTTCAGTCGGTCTTCAGGCCGCGCCACGGTACAGAGACGGCATTGGTCGCCCTGTATGATGACTTGTTGAGGGAGGCCGACAGGGGTAAAACATCTCTGTTGGTCCTCCTCGACATCTCAGCGGCCTTCGATACCATCGACCACGGTATTCTCCTGGGGAGGCTCTCCGAGTTGGGTATCGGTGGCTTGGCTCTCGCCTGGTTCCGTTCCTTCTTGGAGGACCATCCCCAGAGAGTGCAGCTTGGTGAGAGTGTCTCGGCCCCGTGGAGCCTCAAGTGTGGGGTTCCACAGGGGTCGACTATCTCCCCAATGCTGTTTAACATCTATATGAGGCCATTGGGTGCGGTCATCAGGGGGTGTGGAGCGTCATGTCATCAATATGCTGATGACACCCAGCTCTACATCTCCTTTGTACCAACTGCAGGTGATGCCGTCCTGTCCCTCCAGCGCTGCCTGGAGGCCGTACTGAACTGGATGCAGGAGAACGGGCTGCGGCTGAACCCGGACAAGACGGAAGTTCTGAGGGTGGGCGTTCCTGTTGTTGGCGGCTTGGGTGACTCTCTCTCATTTGGGGGGGGTGACTCTTGCCGCAAAGAGTGGGGTTTGCAGCCTGGGGGTACATCTGGACCCGACACTCACCATGGAAACGCAGGTGGCGTCCGTGGTCCGCACCGCCTTTTTCCACTTTTGGCGGACTGCCCGGCTGCATCCTTACCTAGACACGGGGGCACTCACTACCTTAGTACATGCACTTGTAATCTCCAGATTAGACCACTGCAACGTGCTCTACGTGGGGCTCCCTTGAAAGCTGATGTGGAAACTCCAGGTGGTGCAAAATGCGGCGGCCAGACTCCTCACGGGAGTGAGAAATCATCAACATATCTCTCCTACTCTGGCCATCCTGCATTGGCTGCCCATCCGTTTCTGCATCGACCTCAAAGTGTTAATGCTTACATATAAGGCCCTAAACAGTTTAGGACCTCGATACTTGGTGGAATGCCTGCTCCCACCTAGATCTGCCCGGATCACCCACTCGAGCCAGGAGGTGAGGCTGAGGAGCCTAACGCCGAGGGAGGCCTGGAATGAACGAACACGAAATAGGGCCTTCACGGCAGTGGCTCCTCACCTCTGGAATAACCTTCCTCTGGCGATTCGGGCGGCCCCTACGCTGGGTACTTTTAAGAGCCAAGTAAAAACATGGTTGTATGTCCAGGCCTTCCCTCCTGTCAATACCTAATTTTTTTCTTTATTTATTATTTCCTATATTCTTATATATGTCTGTCTATTTGAAGCCGCTCAGAGTGGTCTATTAGATCAGATGGGCAGGATACAAATCAAATCAAATCAAATTAATCAATCAATCAATCAATCAATCAATCAATCAGTCAATCAAAGGATGTGTGGGAGGAGGTCAGAAGCTGTCTTTCTTCACCAGTGGGAAGACAGCTTTCGGCTTGTGACAGGGACTAGCCTAGACATTGCATATTTGTATTCATCTCCCAAAGGAGACAAATGCGGGTATCAGCACCAGAGGTGCCTGGCGTATTTGGACCCCATCCCTAGAACTAGGTGGTCCACATATCACTCACTGAGCATGGCTATTGTGCCAATCCTGGAAATAGCCAGCTGGTGCTTCCCTCCCTCCCTGCGCTGCTGACCATTCCGGCCAGGAGGCGGAATAATGAAGTTTCCTTGCTCAGCTGCTGAGTGGTCAGCAGCACAGGGAAGCACCACATAAAATGCAGAGCTGGGACATCTTCTGTTTTTTTGGGGGGGGGGCACAATTGGCAGGAGTTGGAGCCTAACAACATATATGACAGTGGATGGTGGATCGATTTCCCACATCCCTGAGATACAGAATTGCACTCTGAATCTGATGACAGCTTTTCTTTCTTTTAAAGCAATAGCATGTTCCAGAAGCTCTTAGGTCACCTGTACCTTTAGTGTGTTATTTGGGGGTGGTTAATTACTATTTGCTACTTGGATTGCTTTTTTATTATGTACAATTCCTTTAACTAACAAAATCCTACCCGAAAATTGTACCTACATCTCTGGTGCTTTAGCTGCTTCCTGGGGCCTCATTCATAATATTTGGTTATTGAATTCTTAACAAATACAAACTGTTTTGACTTGAGATATATGAGCTAATCTTTCTGAAAGAAGAGTTTGGGCAGTGACTTCATTAAAATAGCTCTAAGAAGGCATCTGGTAGGAAAAAAGAACAGAAGGTTCTTGCTGTATTTCAACTAGAAGACTGCCTGACAAACCATTTTTCTTTTCCTTCCGGCACAGGCTTGATTCATTAAAAAGGCAATACATGCTAAACACTGTACGATTAATTCTGGGCTAAACATATTTAGACAGCACTTGGTTGCATACTGAGTGCTTTCTCAGCCATTATTGCAGTCTTAAAGTACTGTTTATTGACAAAGAAGTATCAGCTACTAAGATGTGATAAACTCTTGATTCCAGAAGTGAATCTGTGAAAGCAGAAGCAATGTGATTTGAACCTTGCAAGTACAACCTTGCAGGAAAGATCCATGGAAAATACTTGGACACTTTCTCTGTTCCATCCCCAAACTCAGCTAAGTGTTAATGTCTAAAATCCAGTAGTAAGTCATATACCTTTGTGTGTGAGGCTATGCAGATGGGGTAGGCTTACTTGTAACTTCTGTCTGAACTGCACTCCACAGTTATATCAGTTCAACACCACTTTCACTACCATGACTCCATTCTAAGAATTTTGTGTTTCGTAGTTTTGTAAAATTATTGACTTCTCTCCTATAGTTCATGATTCTTTGGGATGGATCCATGACAGTTCAATTGGTGTTGAAATGATATACCTGTGCAGTGCAGGTACACCGTAACTCGGAATGACACGCATATAAAGTAGAAAAGAGCAGGCTCAGTTTTAAGATTTTGTTGTCTTACTTATGGGTGACCAGAATCCAAGTCTTGAACTTTATAGATAAGATGGGCCCAGTATTGTTTTCCGTTTTGTTACCATGCTTAAGTAAGACCTGGAAAAAGAAATTAACTTTGGGCTATGTGCACAGTGTAAGCCTGATTCCCAGGAGCTGTTAGTGAGAAAGAAATCAGAAAGTGATACTTATGGACAGGAAATCACATTGATGATTTTAAACTGGCTATGGAACAGCACTAGGAAATATGTCTGATATCTGTACCTTACCTACATATTTTAAACAAACTCTCTGCCACACATGTTGGCATGCTATCTTTGTCTTTACTGACAAGCTTTGCCCTTGGTTGCTGAACTGTGAGAACGACTTAGAGTTAATAATTTAGAATTTTCTTCCAGCAAAAATGTTGCATGATATCCTGTTCCTTTTCTGCACCTGTTACATCAACCGGAGCCAACAGGACTTTTTCATGCTATAACATTTTGTGTCATTTTCTTTATATGCATTAGTCCTCTACTCTTTGATGCCTCAAGCATGGAGCGACAACGGTATGTTATCTCAGGATATGCATTTCTGATGTCACTCAAGGGGAAAACACAGACTTCTGTCAAATCTGTTAGTTTTCCTGTAGCAGAAGTCCCCTCCTGTCCCAGAGTGACTTTTGTCCTCCAAATGCCACCCACGTCTTTCCATCTTCCTTCTCTGCTAGTGCCTTGGCTGTTCTTCACAGCTTTGCTTTGGCATTTCCTGTAGCAGGTGCTACTGATGAAATTAATGGGTTGAGGGTACAGAGAGGCCAGCCACTCTTTGGCTGCATAAGAATATCTTCTTAGAAAATGTACTGAAATGAAAATACTTTATACGGAAAGAGGTAATTGTGACCTGGACCAATGTACCCTCTAATTTTCAGCCCCGCTAGGTGGGGCTCTGCTTCTCTCTGTTGTGATTTCACCCCTGCATGAGTGTGCAACTCTGCACACACACCCCACACACGGGGTTCCATCATGACTAGAACCAAAGGGGTTGAACGTGATCACTGTGCAGAGGAGGAAGAGAAGGAGGTGGAGCCGTACACGCACAGCTTAGAGGGAACCTTGACTTGGACTGAAATACAATGAATGTCTCCCTCCTGAAGTCATGGGGATGTGGAAGTTCTCTTTGCAAGTTTCCTCAGATTGGCAGTGAGGACTAGATTCTTGACATGCTCCCTGTCTTATTAGAAAAAAAATTATGTGGTGGGTTTTTTAACTTTGGAAAAATGTGTGTGAGGGAACACAATAGAAATATATGACTAAAGACATTTTTCACCCTCTTTTACAATACTAGAACCCAGGGTCATTCAGTGAAACTAAATGCTGGGAGATTTATTATTTATTTATTTATTTTATTTATATCCCGCCTATCTGGTCGGGTCAGGACCACTCTAAGCGGCTAGGACAAACAACAATGAACAAAACAAAAAATGAACAAAAAGAGAGAGCAGAGAGTGAGAGAAAGAGAGAATCTTTTCACATAGAAAACAAACACAGTAGCTATGTGACTCATTAGCAAAATTCAAAAACAAATGTGGAAAACTTAGAACATCAGTTTAGGATGCATTGTAGCCTTCATGTTGGAACTTTGGTTTAACTATAGCTGTGGAAACATCAAGACCTAGCCAGAATGATTTTTGTACTTTTCTAAACTACCCCCAATCCGATAAAACCACAATGCTCTGCCTGATGAAGACTCCTCAGCACCCAAAAACTTTCTGTTTATGATTTTGTAGTAGTTTAATAAGAAAACTGCCCACTACTTTTTAGATTAACATAGTACATAGCTGAGCTGTGCAATTTGCTACCCAAGAATGTATGTATATACAAATATACATATTGTATTTATATCCTACCATTCCACTAAAAGTAGTGCTCACGGTAGCTTACTAACTTAGAATAACAAAGCACATTTAGCTAAAAAAAGTAATAAAATTATATGAGCAATCCCACTGTAAAACCATTCAAATTGAGTAAATACCTCAACACAATTAAAATTAATAAGCATACAGTTAAAACTATAATGCAGGGCTGGTTAAACGTATGTCAATCTAAAAAGGGGAGTTTGTGTGTTTTTGTGTATGTTTGTGTTTAGAGGTGGTGGTTGTCAAAGTGAGGGCCTTTAAAGGGGAATTTATTGGAGGATAAAGTTTCCAACACCTAAGCAGAGCCGTTAACTGCTGGACAGATTTAGATATCTAGCTGTGCAGCCAGAAGTTGGGATTTCAGTTCCCCACTGTGACTCCTTAACAGGGGTGATAAGGTCCGTAAGGTTCCTTCCAAGTCTGCAGTTCTAAGATTATGACTTTATGGAGGTCTCTAATTTATAGGATCACCCTATTTCAGCAACAGCTTGATGGCATATATCAACAACCAGGCTATCTATGGCTACTTATAATGATAGTTATATATTGCTTTAAGATACAGAGAGGTATGCCTGTCCATGTCAGTTTCCAAAGAACATGTGTGGGAGAATACTATTGCTCTCAGTTGTGTAAGTAGCATCTCATGGACATCTGGCTGGCTACTGTGTGAAGAGAATGCTAGTTGAAAGAGGTCTGTGTTATGATCACCCACCATTCTGGTATTCTTGTGCTCAAGAAGAAGAATTAAAAAAAAACAACAAGTCAGATACTGGAAGTAGAAGGGGCTGCTGAAAAGTAAAGAGTAATCCCAAAGCATATGATTTCATAGCTTAGAGCAAATTACAGAAACCACCCTACCCACTGCACAGATTCTAGTTATTGTCAATAGTCTTTCCCCTTTACTAGTCCCATTTGACCGAGTCATGCAGTGCAACCTCTTCTGTGAAAAACTGTTCTTCCTAGAAATGTGGCAAGAAAAGAAAATCCCAGCAGAGATTCTGTGATCATGTTGTAAGCTGCCTTGAAAACTCTTTTCAAAAGGCACCCTATTTTTCAAATTTGTGAATATAATGTAATTATTTGTTGTCTTGAATGAAAACATAAATTCAATTTTGTATGAGGAAATTCATATCAAAGTTTCCCCAGAGCATTCATTACTTTTGCAGCTGAATTACCTAGCTTTTGATGCAGGCTCTGTGGGAGTAGAAGAAATATAGCCTTTGCTACAGTTATGATCCAAGCAATGGCATTTTAATTTACCAACATAAGTTTGTCAATACCTTTCATGCTTGTAAATTCCACACTATTCTACCTAGGTTTAGCTTCAGGAGATCAGATTTACTTAAGGAGTTTATACTTAACATACCTTATATGACTGAGATCTGGGAGGAGTAGCTACTCTGAAAAATTACGGTGAATGCACAATGTATATGAAATGTTATCTACCAAATAGACAGAAATATAGGTTTTAGAGTCCATTGTGTAAATTCTACAGTATGTCTATTCTGGAATATAGACTAAAATTGCTTTCTTGCTTCCATTCTGGTGGAGGTGGCGGTGGAGCAGGAGGAGGCAGCAGGACGAGGTAGGGAAGCAACTGGGCATGGGAAGGGGTGGGGGGCAGACTGTGATGGTGGGGGAGGCTCAGTTTCTCTTTTTTAAGACAGCCCCGTGTATAATTTGTCAGTTCACTGGGGGGGATTTGACCTTGATGAGCCACAAACCAAGATAAACTGCCATTTTTAATACAGTCAAACCCATCCCTAATACAGTCCCTTTTGCATGAGTTGTCCAGCTTCCTTGGTTTATTTTGTGGCACTTTGTTCACTTCACTTCACAGTCCAAAGCTTGCCTCTACTTGAAACACAGAATATATGGGTGGGGGAAGCTTTGGACTGTGAGGTGAAGTGAACAAAGCAAAGTGAATACTAGGGATGAGATGATTTTGCGTTATAACCTCATATCTTTTTTTCTTTGAAAAATGACCAAGATGGCAGATAATGAAGTTACTGAGTGCCAGGTGGCAGAGGAAAAGGCAACATATCTATAGTAGGTCCTAGAAGCTGGAGCTAGTGGCAAAAGAGGACCCTTTTCTAATTTGTACCAAGAGGAACTAGAGTGCTAAGATAGCTATTATAAAGAATGAGAATATTTGTTGCATCCTTGCTCTACTGTCTCCACCTCAGCCTTTCAGAAATCTACTGTTGTTCCCAGAACCCATCTGTGTGGCTCAGAAAAATATGAAATATCATCAGATACTTTTCAGAGTTTAACTGCTGACTTTTATCTCTGCTCTCTACTTAATAAAATCTTCCATCCAGTTTTTGTTTTACCTAGCTGGCAACAAACTGAACTTTCCTTCCTGCAGAGAAATTCAAACATGACATCTAAGTGTCAAGCAATATTACATCTCAAAGTTGTGAAAACCCTGAAGGATTGAATGATAAATAACTGCCTGTGCACATTTGTTGAAGGCATGTAATGCTGTTATGCTTATAATTTTGCATAAGAACAAGAGTGTGCACCATAAAAAACATACAGCAACAACAGAATTGTGTTTGACTTGGGAAGGACATTTCCAATGCCATTTACTGGGGAGGAAGGTCTATCTAGCCATTTGTTTGCCCGTATGTGCAACAACCTAGAGTAAATGACTTTTGTCTGGCTAATGCATCCCTTCCAAAAATTTACAAAGAAAAATAGAAATACAATTGTCATTCCATCCCACTCAGCCGCCACTCTCATGCTGAAGATCAGTCAGAGACTGAAAATAGAAAAGGATAATTTGTGCTTTGTATACAATTCCTCTTTTTTGCCATAAGTAATGCATAACTATGTCATGTTATAACTTTATAATTATATTCAACAAGGGTTGTAAATCAAGAAATGGTAATAGAATGACCCTTAGTTCACTCTTTTGGAAAAATAATATATTGTTGGGAAGTTGTGAGAAGCATGTATCACAAAGGGAAGCTCAATATAAATATATCAGTCATAACTTCACGACTTGAGTAGGCTAAGTGGATGAAAAGGAGAAATTAGAAGCAGACTACATGGGCATTTAGCTCCCCATTTGGAGCACTACAGGGATGAGATTGTGTAGTCTTAAAGATGGGGATCAGGCAGCACCTTTACTTGGGTGCTCCAGCACACACACACACACACACACACACACACACATACACACACACACACACACACACACACACACACACACGGAGCATTCCTGCCCACACCCTTTGGGTCAGTTCCAGTGCATGTGATTGACTGAACCGATCCAAAGCAAGCCTGCCAGTTTGAATTTGTTGATATTGTGGATTAATAAACAAGCCACTTCAGAATACCTGTATTGGCAAGTTAATCACTTCCTCTGCTCGGCAGAGGGCAAGGGAAATGAAATATTTTTGGAGTGTATATAGACTATCTCTGATGCAGTACATCAGTTATATTTAAATATACTGATGCAGTACATCAGTTATATTTAAAGTATATTAAAATATACTTTCTTTGCATTGTCTTAAAGGGCCAGTCAAGAAACCACTAGCATTCGAATCCACAGACTCATCCATGGACAATGAAAATAGGATTAGGGGATACTGCGATGTTATTCTTACATTTCAGTAAAAATAACAAAAGTGATATCTTTTTATGCATTAAGTCTACATAGGGCTTATATTATGGATTTGTAAGTAATGCTTACTGAAGCATATATACTTCATTTGTGTGTGTCTCTCTCTCTTCTAGAGATCTATTAAAGAAGCACAGGAGTGCACCTTTACTTAAGAGAGTCATTTGTTTTTCACAATTAAAAGTCTCCATGGTGAGGAGCACTCTGACAGCTGTTGTTAGGGGGAGTTATAATTGTATGTGCCCTCACAGGACCTGCACTTATTCAAGACAAAGGAACAGACAGAGATGGAAGGTCTGGAAGGACCTGGGGCATTTTTTAAAAAGGGTCCCATGAGAGCAAAAATAATCCTGAAATGGAAGGGAAGTAGGAGGGATTGGTTTGAGACTCAAATAGCATCATATGGATCTATTAAACTAATCCAAATCAATGGAGCAAATACAACATGCAGATAGACTCTTGGTCTTCCAGGGGAATTCCACTAGCAATACAGTAAGGTTCTGATGCTTCATAAAGCAATACAGTACCAGGACAAAGTGGGATATGCTGTTCCCAGGCACTCCATCCTTCCCCATCTGGATCTGAAAGATCAAGTGAAGTGTGAGTGCATAGAGAGTAAGATGCAGGCAAGCATAATTTGTGATATTGCACAACATCATTCCTCATCTCAGAGCACATTTGTTAAGTCATAAGTCTTGACTTTCAATTTCCTGGTTTTGTGGAGCTTGAGTTGACATTTGATAGCCTTAATTTTGGTCCTACCTGGGCAGATCTTTTGATAACTGAATGTAGCAATAAATCAGTTCTTTTAATCAGATGACTCTTTAAAAATAGAGCAAGTTTTTTAAACTAAAAAAACCCTATTGGAAAAGAAGAAGTGTGTTAGTGGAAGCTGGAGATAAAGAAAATATATCATGCATTTTCATAACTGTTTTTCTGCCAGGTTGCAATTCTAGCAGTTTTATGAAAAGCTGCCTATTTAGTGTCACACATAGTCCATAAATGATGATTAATTTGTCAAATTTGGTGCACATCTTCAAGCACACAAACCACTGAGTTCATCTTTTTCTCTCTTGGTTTTTCCAATAACAATACTTTCCACATTTTTGCTAAAGGATATAATATACTCACATTGCCCATTTTCCAATTAATACTGAATGCTGAAAAATGCAAAAGTGTTTTGTTCTTGCCCATTATAGCTTCATGTTTGTTAATCAGAAAAAAATGAGCCAGCTTTCTCCTTTTTTGGAATATAACCTTTTAGATTTTCTTCTGACACTTTAATAAATGATCATACAGAGAGTGCTGGACATAACTGATTCCCCTCTGCACTCTTCCTTTGCAACCCTCAAGATGACGCATGGCCATTTATTATTATATCTGTCATCATTTAAGCTACTCAGGACTAATTCTGATGAATGCCTTGGACCTGGATGCAGACCGAGTATTCCATGGAGGAAAATGTTATGAAAAAGAATTTGCAAAGAACGTAAAGTAGATTAAATGAAGAATAGGAAGGCAACTGCTTAGCTGTTTGGGGAACAGCCATTAAATAGTGAATAATCTTTCTTGAGGATTCTGGAAACACGGTACTCAATTTTTGGCTGAATTCTGTCCAGTAGGGAGACAGTTCAGGGGAGCAATGCAGCACTCTGTGAGCAACATGTGGGTTTCACAACTACAAACCCTATTCTTTTCAATGCTGCTAATAGCTTCTGATTATCGACAAGAAGTCAATCAAGTGAGCCATGTTGTTTTGTTATATGCCATAAAGTCACCTCCAACATATGACAACTAGAAATGGGCACAAACTGAAAAATGAACCAGGAAATTTGTGGGAAATCACTGGTTCATTGGTTCGGGTCAGCTGAGGTTCATCAAAACCAGTGAACCTGAACTGACCATGAACTTTTTTTTTTGGTGATTTCATGAACTTTCTGGTTCATTCCTTCCACCCCCACAGTTATGTCCATCTCTAATGATGACCTTATGAATGAATGATCTTCAGAATATCCTGTCCTCAACAACCCTGCTCAACTCTTGTAAACTCAAGTCTGTGACCTCCTTTGGGATCTATCTATCTCTTATTTGGTTTTCCTCTTTTCCTGCTGCCTTCAACTTTTCCTAACGTTATGGTCTTTTCCAGAGAAACCTGGCTTCTCGTGATATGCCCAAAGCAGAAGAGGCTCATTTCATCATTTGTGCCTCCAGAAATAGTTCAGACTTCATTTGCTCTTGGACCCACTTGTCCATCTTTCTGGCAGTCAAGGATAGCTCTTTTCCAATAACATATTTCAAACTAATCATTTCCCCACCCCATCAGCTTTCTTTGCTGTAAAGCTTTCACACCTGTACACAGTAGTAGAAAACACAAGAATGTGGATGGTCTAGGTCTCCAGTGAAACATTCTTATATTTCATTATCTTTTCTCATTCCTTCATTGGTGCCTTACTGAGTCTCACTCTTCTGATCTCTTGTCTGCAGTCTCTTTTTGGATTGATGACTGAACCAAGGTATATAAAATCTTTAACTATTTGAATTTATTAATTGCCAATGTTAAAGTTATGTAATTTTTCTGCAGTCATGTTTTTTTTGTCTTCATAATATTCAACTGCAGTCCTGTTTTGACTCTTTCTTTTTTCACTTTCACTCACTGTTGTTTCCAGTCATTGCTGCTTTCTACCACTAAGATGGTGTCATCTGTGTAACATTATTGATATTTCTCCCATCTACTTTCACTCCTCCTTCATCTGAATCTAGTCTGCCATTTCATATCATATGTTCTACATACAAATTTAACAGATAAGGGGATACAATTTACCCTTGTCTGGCACTTTTGCTTATAGGAAACCATTCTGTCTCTCCATATTATATCTTTATGGTAGATTCTTGTCCACAGTACTGATTATGTATCAGGACAATCAAGTGCTGATGCTTATCCGTTTCACCCAGAACAGCCCATATTTCTCATGATTACTACAGTCAAAGGCTTTGCTGAATTTTATAAAGCATAGACAGATCTTCTGGAATTCTTTGGTGAGCTCCAGTAGCTAATGAATATTTGGAGTATAATCTCAAGTGTCTTGTCCTTGTTCAAATCCAGCTTGAACATCAGGCACTTTTAGCTTCATATAAGATAAAGGCCTTTTTGCAACACTTTCAGCATAACTTTGCTTGGGTGGGAAATTAAAGCAATGGTCCTATAGTTAGTAACATATATACAGTACATATATAGAGAAAGTTAGTAACTTAACTCATATAAGTAGTAACGTATATGAAGTTAATCCATATAAAATTCAAAAATGACTCAATTCGTCAAGCATCTCTGACATCAATGTTTCTTTTCTAGCAATATTTTCTGTGCAGAAAACACAGTAGTCTTATTATTATTATTATTGCCTTATTATTTATTTATTTCCATAGTCAATGCTCCATATTTGGGGAAAGAATGGGATTTTCAGGCAAAAGACCATCACACCAGTACTGTGGAAAATTCATCTTACAATTAATACCTTTCCCTTGCAATTTTGAAATTCACCTACCCTGTTTAGTGTAAAATAAGACCTAACCAGAAAATAAGCCCTATGATTTTTCAGGATGCTCATAATATAAGTCCTACTCCCAAAATAAGTCCTAGTTGCCCTAGTTAAGTGAAACCCTGCCCTCCACCATTGTGCAGCAACCAGAAGATGACTTGACTGCACTTGAATAGATGTAGATTATTGTAAATGACAAAAATAAAACATCTCCTGAAAATAAGCCCTAATGCGTTTTTTGGAGCAAAAATTAATATAAAACTCTGTCTTATTTTCAGGGAAACAAGGCATAAAACGCACAATGTATAATGCAATCTGTAATGTGTATATCCTTGATACAATCATACTACTTAAGAGTGTTTGGTCCATCATGCTTTATTCTCCTTTAAGTACACAATGCAGTTCTACCTACAAACATTTTGTTGGACCAGCTTCATATGTTACATTCCACTTTTTATTATGTCCAAGATTATTTTTACGCATTCCCAGGTATGTTCTGAGAAACAAAGCAAATAAAAAAGACCCATGTTTAAAATTAATGCTAATTTTTATTATGTGGAGAATATGGAGAACATGTTTCCTACAGAAAGCATAACACAACCCTTCTCTACAACTTTTTAATATTCTGTAACAAAATTCTCTTCTGTCTGATGATGAGAAGCAAAAAGGAAACAAGGCAATCTAAGCAGGTTACCTGTGGGAATTACATAATCTAGGTGTAATGACTGGTAATGAACACTAACCTTTTTGATACATAGAAATGTTTGTAATGTATAACATATAAAGTGACCTCGAAAAATAAATCTGTCCCATAGCAATGACAAAGTATTTAGCTTTCCTTGGCTATGAGAGATAGCATCCCTTGTAACTTTATCATATGGATTTTGTCCTTTTCAGCTAGGGCACCATTCATCTCAAAGCAATGTGAAAAGTATTGGGGATAATAATATTGGAAATGACAAAATACAGATACCTGGCCATAGAAATAACTCTCTTGTGAACGAAGCACATTTCAATGGTTCCCACAGTCATCATGGCATTGGGAATAATGCCAAGAATTTAACAAAATACTATTAGCTACAGATCTCTGAAATAAGACCATCAGGGCTGCAAAACGTTGCAATATTAGGAGTAGCATATGTATTACACCAATATTTAATGGATACTTTGGCTTTTTTTGTTTAAAACTTTTATCTGTTATATAATACCATGTCTAGTATTTTCAAATAATAATAATAGAAATATTCTTGATATAGATTAGAGGGAAAATTTATTTGACTGAAGCCAAC
This sequence comes from Pogona vitticeps, assembly GCF_051106095.1. Lineage (NCBI taxonomy): Eukaryota > Metazoa > Chordata > Lepidosauria > Squamata > Agamidae > Pogona > Pogona vitticeps. The sequence continues at coordinate 28,050,018 of NC_135787.1, forward strand.
GACAAATCTTTCATACTTAAATATACCAAAATTCTCCCCAAGGTGTGCTAAAAATTAAATCACACTTCAAATTATTTCTGATCGTTCTAGGTCTTAAGTTCCACAGTTGTTTGGTTTAGAAATTCCGGCTATTTTAAATTTTATTATATTAGCTTTGCTGAGGAAAAGATCAATTCAATTTGCCAATGAGTGAATAGAGATAAATAGGCAATGTCATAAACATTGACATTTGCCTGGCTAATATCCCATACTGCTCATATTGTCAATGTAACAAAATTCTCATGATGTGTCTTTGTTCATCAGCTGCTAAGGATAAACTAGAGTAGTGGTGTCCAACCTTGGCCCTCCAGATGTTCTTGGACTTCAACTCCCAGAAATCCTGGCCAGCAGAGGTGGTGGTGAAGACTTCTGGGAGCTGTAGTCTAAAAACAACTGGAGGGCCAAGGTTGGACACTACTGAACTAGAGCTTGAAAAAGTATGGTGCCTCCAACACACATTTCGAATTGCTGTACACAATGTTGCCATTTGACTTTTCCCCCTCTAGGACAATAGAACATTATTCACCAGTCTCTACATTTCAACACAGTATGTGGGAAAAGAAGAGGGACTGAAGTGTGCTGCCAAACATAATCCCCCTCCTTCGCTGACACTGAGAGGAGGCAGCCAACAATGGAGGCACATATCAAGCATTTGGGGAAACCTGGAATTAGCTCTGGCTAATATAAAAAGGCGTCCAGTCAGTAAGCCCTATTCAGGCTTCCCATGAAGGGAACTGAATACACTGTGTGCAGAAGGGAGCACCTTGACTTTTTCTGGTTGCCGACTTTTGGGAGAACTCTCGCGGACAGAGATGGTGCTCCTCTTTAGCTTTAGCCCTCCACACAGGGAGAGCTAAGATGGAGGTGGTGTGGCTAGAACACTCTATCAACTCATACACTAAGACGAATCATATCTTAAAAGCCTAAAAAGGGCTAAAGTCAGTATTAAAATTCTAAAAATTGCACTTGGTGAGTGTGTTGCAGTGCTTATATTTATGGATATTTCTGACTTCCTGAAAACATGCTCAGAACATTTTTTACTAAATACAGCTATGGAAAATTCATGTAGCCACTATTTTTGAAAAAGAACCATATAAAGCTTGCCAATACTGTGTCAACTCCATCTAGCTCTGCTGTACCCACCCTTAAACAACAACAACAACAACAACAACAACAACAACAACAACAACAACAAAAACAGCTTTCCAAGACCTTAGGCCTGTATCTCTATAACAGTGTTGCTTGTAGCCATGAGCCAAAAGCTAAAGGCACATGCACTCATATTATGACACACTGGGGGAAAACCCAGTAATATCTTAGTAATTAGTATCTTAATGTATAAATATGCTTCACTGGATGTGGGGAAAGGCACAGTAAAGCTTATTGTCCATACCTCCACCCAAATGTCCACCTAGCTTTTCCCCCCTATCTTATCTAATCATTGTGTATAACTGAAGCCTTTCATCATTTAAAAGCCCAGCAGAAGCATCATCTGAAACCCAGAAACCTGACTTATTAGAGACAAGTTATTAGGAAGCACCAATGTAAAATCTTTTCAAAGGAAGAGTATCTGAAACAGGTTAGAGCCACAACTACATGAATAGATAAGCTAAGCAACACTAGTTTTAATTGTTTACTTAACGAAGAGAAGGCCAGGGCAGGACAAAGATGATGCAAAATTAACTACAAACTAGAGGCTTATTGGCTACTAATATGTTCCAGAATGAAATAATAATAATTATGTCAATTTCTGCCCAAAATGGATGTAGCCATTTTGTTTTCTGGCAGTTACAGCATCTTGCAATACTGTCTCTGATCTTTCTAGCTTATTAAGAAGCTAGCCTTGATGGACATAAAGGATGGTTTCAGGACACATAACTCTTCTGTTCTTACGTTGCAAGGGGATAATATTTAGAGGTGTATTTATTAGCTTATCTTCTCTGTTAAACATTTATGAGTCTGTTCTTTATAGTCCATGGAGCAAGGGAGTAAAGGAGATGAACTGGAAAACAGATAGTGTGAGACCTTGTGGACACTGAACACATGTGATATATGGCCCTGTCTCTGAGGAGGCTTTAAATATGCCAGAGCACCTCTCTGCTTGACTGAAGGAAGAGTAGCGGTCAAGAAGCACAGGGCCATTCCCTTTTGTTTTCAAGCTGGTGTGGTGAAAAATTATAGAAAATTGTCCTTGTGTAGTTTCAGTGAAACGATCAGTCTGTGACCCTGTGTTCAGTTGCCCATGCATAATGCCTATTACCATCAAGTGTCTTTTTTTTTTTTCATCTGTGATGTGTGATAGTTGAAATATTTGAAATAAAAGTATTGGAAACTCCATAATGTACAAAAATCAGCTTTCATAATTCTTTTGAATGCATTTGTATCTGACTCTAGCCTAAGCCCGCAGGTTCCTTCCTAGAGCAGACCAATTCAAATCAATGATACTTAAGGGAGTTTGGAGTGCCAGGTGCCATTCATTTTGATGGGTTTACTCTAAGTAATGTTGGATTGAGTCCTCTGTATCTTCATTAATTGGTTAAAAAACCCTTTTAAAAATAATTTCCAAAATTTTGATAATTCACCCCTTGAAAAAATCTTAATGTAAATGTATCCTCACAGAATGACAGAGTGAAATTGTTCATCATTTAAAATCTGGCATAAGGACTTGCTCAGATTTATCAAAGACTTGGCTGAAAAAATTAATTTTGAATTTGCTGTAGAAATTTTTTAAAAATCCTATTCAGTCAGACAAATGGTCCAGCAAATTGACGCACTGTAGTAAATTACTATCTGGCAAATGGAAAATTGTATTCACCCTGTGTTAAATCATGGAGGATGTTTTCCTAACAATCTGTAAACCAGATGTAGACCTAAAATTGACTTAACTGAGACAGGGATGTTAGTGAAGGCAAGACCTGGGTAAATTGTTGAAATACCAAGTTTCTGTTGGACAGCGGAGACAGAAATTGAGAGCTGTAGTGATTTTCACATAGGCAGCATTTTTATTTACACTCCATCTGGGAGATGTCATGCAGAGTTTAACTGGTTATAATAGCAGTTTTGGAAGAACAGATCGTTCACTTGGTCCCCATTTTATAATTTGCACTGCTGATTCTTCAAAATTCTCTTAAGACACAACTATAAATCAAAGCATTACTTCGGGCTTTGAAAACCTATATTCTAAACCATCTAGCCCTGTAATTTTCCAGTGCATGTTGGAGGATGAATGTAAAAGGTATGCCTATTCAATGAACAGCATCACAACTTTTTAAACTCCATTGGGTGCCATGTCTGACTCAGTCAACACATTTGCTTAAAGATAATTGCCCAGTGACCTGTTGATTCAATGTGTAATTTGAAAAGAGGGCTGTTGGATCAATACCTTTATAACTGTGGAACATACTATCCTCTGGTGAAGGAGAATGGAATTTAGCTTTGACAACATCTACAGCTGTATTTCTCTGGGGTATTTCTTCATTCCAAGTGCAATTCTGTCAGTTAAATTATCTACATACATACTGTTCCCCAAGAATAATATATATCATAATATGTGCATACAACTCTAGGTTTCCTTACTCTTAATATACTGTTACTAAAGGAATACATTTTGAAGAGTTATTTATGTGAATAATTGTAGCATTATTTGATATCTGTCTATAAGTTTATCATATTACTATTGTCCACACTGAAGGACTTCTAGATTGGTAAAAATTATTAGCATATACTGTACCTCTCTCCCAATCGCTGTCAGTGTATAAATCAACACTGCTGATATAGGAATTGAATCTTAAGCTACAGACCTGGATCAAAATATTTGGTTTTTTTTTTCCTAAATCATTTTCCGAAATTGAGTCCCGTTAAGTTCTTTGGTGCCTTCACGGACTGCTGCCTTGTCATGGTGAAGGGGCTTGAGTAATTCAGAGAAGCTATGGGTTATGCCGTGCAGGGACACTTGCACTCATTTCACATGCTAGCAAGGTTATGCTCAAAATCCTACAAGGTAGGCTTTGGAACTATGTGGACTGAGAATTCCCAGAAGTACAAGCTGGATTTCAAAGGGGCAGAGGAACTACAGACCAAATTCCTTACATGCATGGAGAAAGCCAGAGAGATCCAGAAAAACATCTACCTCTGCTTCATTGACTACGCAAAAGCCTTTGACTGTGTTGACCACAACAAACTATGGCATGTTCTTAAAGAAATGGGAGTGCCTGACCACCTTATCTATCTCCCAAGAAATCCCTATGTGGGACAGGAAGCAACAGTTAGAACTGGATATGGAACAACTGATTGGTTCAAAATTGGGAAAGGAGTACGACAAGGCTATATATTGTCCCCCTGCTTTTCATGCGAAAGGCTGGACTGGATGAATCCCAAACCAGAATTAAGATTGCTGGAAGAAATATCAACAACCTCAGATATGCAGATGATACCACTCTGATGGCAGAAAGAGAGAAGGAATTAAAGAACCTCGTAATGAAGGTGAAAGAGGAGAGGGGGAAAATGATCTGAAGCTCAACATCCAAACAACTAAGATCATGGTCACTGGTCCCATCACCTCCTGGCAAATAGAAGGGGAAGATATGGAGGCAGTGACAGATTTTACTTTCTTGGGCTCCATGGTCACTGCAGATAGTGACAGCAGCCATGAAATTGAAAGATGTCAGCTTCTTGGGAGAAAAGAGATAGCAAACCTAGAGAGCATCTTAAAAAGCAGACACGCCACCTTGCCAACAAAGGTCCACATAGTCAAAGCTATGGTTTTTCCAGTAGTGATGTATGGAAGTGAGAGCTGGACCATAAAGAAGGCTGACTACCGAAGAATTGATGCTTTTGAATTGCGGTGCTGGAGGAGACTCTTGAGAGTCCCCTGGACTGCAAAGAGAACAACCCTATCAATTCTGAAGAAAATCAACCCTGAGTGTTCACTGGAAGGACAGATCCTGAAGCTGAGGCTCCAATATTTTGGCCATCTCATGAGAAGAGAAGACTCCCTGGAAAAGACCCTGATGTTGGGAAAGTGGGAAGCCAAGAGGAAAAGGGGACAAGAGAGGACGAGATGGATGGACAGTGTCATCAAAGCGACCAACATGAATTTGACCCAACTCCGGGAGGCAGTGGAAGACAGGAGGGCCTGGCATGCTCTGGTCCATGGGGTCACAAGGAGTTGAACCCGACTTAATGATTAAACAACAACAGCAGCAGCAGCAGCAACAACAACAAGAAGTTCTTTGGCTGTTTATTTCACTCGGCCAAAATTGTCTTTCCGCCCACAGCGTGTGCAACTGAGACGCCGTAATATCAATACGTCTATTGGTGAATGGTTAAAATCTCTTGGGCATTAGACACTCTAGATTTATGACACATGCCACAAGAGAACTGTTACTAGGAATTTCTCTTGTTAATTAGACAGAGTTAGTGACTTTATCAAATATCTCTGTCTTTTATTAATAGGTCTATTCTTCCTTCCAGAAATATATGGGAGGCTCCTTCAAATGCCTCAACATTTCTATTGTACTATTTTGAACCAAATCATATCATAAAACACACATATCAAGCAACATTTGCTCTACAACCAGTAGCATGATTTTCTCTACCATCACTGCAAGTGTGAGTTGTATTCTCAGATCTTGAGATGCAATTAATTGATTGGTTAGGAGGACCCACAAGAGGACGGCACTTTTAATTAAAATATGGTGGGTGGAAACGTTTAGACTACAACTCCTGGAATTCTGCAACCAGCATGACCAATGCTACCTGGGTGGTTTTCTGAGTCACAGCTCAAAAACCCCACATTTGCCATTTGCCTGTAATGGAAATATGCAATCCATACTGCCCAAAAGATACATTGCCATGAAAACCTGCTTCTATAAGCCTTTTCCTCTTTTTATCTTGTTGCAACTGCTTCATAAATTAAGATTAAGACACAAAAAATAAGGTGGGGAGACTTAAAGATGCTTTTTAATCATGCATGAGGGGAACTAATTTTTTATAGCAACATTTCAGATAAATCCAGGCACAAATCTAATGCTTTTATATCCATGTATAAGGCTATCTAATCTCAAGCACCCTTCATCTGGTGTCCTGCATTAAAGCTATAGAGAGAAGCAGATAGGGATGTATCCTTATATCCATGTAGAAAATTTTGCTTTTTAGCTCTTTTCAGCATATCTTTTTGGCTACACCTAACAGAACATTTATTCTCCTCAAAGTGCTTGTGTTCTTCCAAGCTAAGCTGCATTTTCCATAATATAACAAAATCAATTTCCTTACATTTTCCCAGCTTCTATATTTTTATGTTGCTTTTTGATCACAATAAAAGTTTTACTTTATAGCTTCATATTAGCTGAGCTAGGATGTTAAGGCACACAAGTAATGCAAATAGTCTCTTTCCTGAATCAAGAAACCTCAACAGTACACTAGATTCTTAAAATTGAAATTGTAGTTTGTTGTATATGATTGGAAACCTGCTCTATAAAACTATCTGTGGGAGTCCACTGGGAGGGGGAGATACTTGGCCCCTGCTTATATTCTAAATTTATTGCTATTTTAATGTATCTAAATAGACACCCTGGTAAGAATCCTACAGAGGGAACACAAAGCTAAAGGACCCAAGCACACACACCCCAGCACTCTGCCTTTCACATCCTTGTCTTGCACTGGTTGTGAGAATGATCATATGACTGGTTGTGAGATTGGTCAAACAACAGGTGGGGTTGCTAGAGTGAAAAAATGCATTATGACTGCCTTTACACACATGATTTTTCTGAACAGAATCTAGCCACTGGCCAGAATCCAACTGGTGTGAGTCCATTGGTGTAAGTGTCAGTGGCAAATTGCTGCTATTTGAGAAGTGAGTGCAGCCACTTGTTTTTGCATGCCAAGTTACATGACTGGGGTGTGACACCAAATGCCTATGGTGATTTCTTAATTAGTGGCAATTTCCTGCTAAGATTTACACCAAAGGACCTATACCTGTGGGCATAAGTAATAGGATTTGGTCCACTGCACTTTACAGAGGGAAAGCATGCTACTGTGCAGTTTTGTCCTCATCCCAAAGCAGGTACAGTGGTACCTCGCAAGACAATGACCCCGCTAAACGACAAATCCTCATAACGGTTGTTGTGGGTTTTTCGGGCTTCTTGGCCGTGTTCTGAAGGTGGTTTTTCCTAACGTTTCGCCAGTCTCTGTGGCCGGCATCTTCAGAGGACAGCAGACTGTGCCAAGAAGCCCAAAAAACCCACAACAACCATTAGATCCCGGCCGTGAAAGTCTTCGCGAAATCCTCATAACGGTGACTTTTTGCGATCGCTATAGCGATTCGCAAAAGTCATTCCAATGGGGGATTTTCGCTGGACGTTGATTAGGTCCGTACTTCGCGAAACATTTGTTCACAAGACAATTATTTTTTCTGCTGATCGTCGGCTTCACAAAATGGCTGCCCTGTGTTTTCCAGACCCATGCTTCGCAGGGCAGCCATTTTTACAGCTGATCAGTGCTCGCAAAATGGCTTTCCTATGGGCTATCTTCACTGGACAACAAGGTATTTTCCCCATTGGAACACATTAAACCGGGTTTCAATGCATTCCAATGGGGGAAAGGTTTTCGCATGAGGACGATTTTGCTAAACAGCGATTTCAATGGGACAAATTATCGTCGTCATGCGGGGCACCACTGTAGTTTTGAGAAGTCTGTATCATGCCATCTGACTGAAGGAGAACTTTAATACAGAAGTCCTAAAAAAGTCTAAGTCTGGTCACGAGGACTTGTACAGGAGAGCCATAGCCTTAAATTCCTGGGAGAAAAAGATAAATAAAGAAAGAAAACAATCTTGTCATTTAATAGCACACTCTTTGCACATATCACTGTTGGCATGCATGGCAATGCCACTGCTTGAAATGCTACATCAGTCAATGGTTCCAGTAAGTTACTGTGTGAAATATGTGAAACACCTACTTTCAGAGTTCAGAACTTTGTAAATTTTAACAAGCAGTAGTTCAGTGAAATCATAAGAAGCTTATGTAGGTGGTGGAGGTACACAGGAAAGGATTAAAATGAAGTGAAGGCATGGTCAAGGAAAGAACATTTTCTAATCATAATGTAGAGACAGTGATAAGCAAGTCTGGAAACTGAATATCTTCTAAATAATAAAAGCAGAGTTAAGAAAGGGCCGTTCTTTTTTTTACACTGAAGTGTAGGTCATATTATACATAACAATTCTTTGATAACATTGCTCTGTATGTCTAAATCTACTCTAAATCTCTTTGAAGTCAAACTATGCTTTACTCCTGAGGTCCAGAAGCCATGACTTTTAATACCTAAGTGTATAAAACTAGACTCCACAACTCTATTTGGGATTTTAAAAACACAACAAAACCCCCAATGACCTACTTTTTTTTTCTTTTCGTGAGGAACTAATTTTTTTCCTTTCCCAGTGGTGCTTCTTTCCCTTTACAATAAAGTTACTGTGCACCGTTAGTCTGGACCAGTAGAAACTAGGCCATCCGGTGGGGCATAAGACCGAGTTCCGTAAGAGAAGAGAAAGCAGTGCAGAAAAAAACAGGGGAAGGGGAAAAAAACAGGCTACAGGTTGCATTGGATTCATGTATCCATATAGCTCATTAGTTGACTTTAGACAGAAATTGAAAAAAATATTTTTTCCCCACCAAGATCATTAAGAAATGTGCATATTTTGGTAACAAAACCAAAACAAATTAACATTATTAGGCACCAGCATTGGTTCGATTAAAACAGCTATGCCGTGTAGCTGTTAAAGATGAGGAAATTCTGAAAAAAGAGGTGGTGAACCTAACTGAGGGCTCAATTTCACCGACAGTAAAACCCACTGTTGTACCAGGTTTTCTTAAAAAAAAAAACAATTTAAATTGTAGCATACACATGAGGTATGTGCACATGTAGAGCACTGTGCCTCGGAAGTGAGTTTTTCTGCTTTCCTGCCAGAAGTTTGTTTATTTGGGGGCTGATGTATAATTGATTCATTGGAATCGATTCCACGTATATGAACACTCCATCCAATTTTTAAAAAAACCCTGCTACCAGAAAGCAGGGATTAAAAGGGAAAAAAAGCAGCAGGCATGCTGGAAAAGCCAGCGCCCACTCCCTTGCTTGTCCACCACTCGGGCACTTGTCCCCATGCCCTCCCACCCTCTTGTCCTCTCACCTCCCTTTAACCCCATACCCTCACTCGCCCACTCCTCCTGTGCCCTCCCACCCTCATCCCTTCCCCTCTCCTCTCCCCCCCATTCCCTTCCATTCTCATCACTGCTGCCCCCATCCTGGCTTAGCAGATGAACTTGATTGGAGGTGGAGACAGTGGCAGCTGTGGCAGTCGTGGTGAGGACATGCACACCATCACAAACATATTAGATACAAGCAAAAGTCCACTTGACTTTAGCCTAAATCCAAAAACCCCAGTCCCCCTCTGTCGATTTATTCTGAAAGTGAAAACAGGCCCTGAACTCCCCTGGAGTTGAACATATAAGGATTAAAAGGCAGATTTTTGAGGGCCAAGCATTGAAAACTATCTGCCTAGTTAGGTAAATATGTGCACTTTGTTTCTACAGTATCACAATTTTTTTAAAAAATGAGTCCTTTCTATTGAATTTATATAAAGCTGTTGAATTTGAACATGTTAACAAAAAATAAACCAAACTTTTTTCACCCATTCTTAATCTTGGCCACATAGTCAACATGTGGCTCATGCCCAACCAGCTTATACCCACCCTAGTCATCAATTCGATTAAAACACAGAGAATCATGACAAGAAAGCATTATTCTAATTCTCCTTTAAACCAACCCCCTGCACACTTCGTTTGGCTTAAGAAAAGAAATAAGAAAAACAAAGGACACAGGGAGAAACAAATGTAAGTTTTCTGATAGTTCAAAGGGATATCCACCCACTTCCTGTTCCCACATAGCAGGATTTCAGCCAGTTTGTAAATTCCCTTTACTCCTGAGCTGATTGGCCATCTTGCTTCAATCCAGACCTCATAAAAATCACTTAAAATCATATTGATTTGGTAAAACCAGCTTCAGCTTTTCCCTAAAGTAAAGCTCTCCATTCACCAATATGATTAAAATGGCTACTATACAGCAATTAATCTGGATGTAGCAGTTTCTTTCACCAAACATATTTTATTCTCAGCTTAGATAGACTTTTTTTTAAAAAAAATCATCATGTTCTTACTTTACACTCACATTTTGTTTTGTTACCATTGTAAAATCAATGAAAGGTACATACTGGGTTAAGAAGGATGGTAAGAAACAGTTCACCTCCTTGGATACTTTTGTCTAATTCTTGAGGCCCTCCAGGATATTCTTTGTAAAAAATTGTATGGGTGAAAAGTCCGCATGTCTGCCGAGGGAGGACCTGAGAAAGAGAAAACAGATCTATAGGGATTGATGTGTGTATGTGTTCTTTTAGTTCCAAGATGCCCCGAGAGCTGAATCTCTTCTGCTTTTAGTCACTGATTTTTTTCCATAAGAAATTTTAGACCGAAACTTGTCTAGCACCATACCAGTAAGTACACCTTGGTACAGTATAGATATTTTTGTATAAAATATGAAAATGTTATGGTTGTAGAAGGGGTAGCTGTGTTAATCTGTGCAAGGATTATAGGAGAAAACAAAATAAAAATAAAAAATAAAAAAGACATGAACAGCTAAGGCAAATCAAGTGCTACTATGTTTTTGTCTTTTTTAAAAACTCTTTTTATTGTATTTTCATTGAAAATGTTACGACGTCATTTCTAAGGTCGCAACAGCTATTTGTTCACTTGCTTAGAAAATTTGATTAAGTTTGCTCAGCTGAAAAGATGCCCATCGATTAATAAGTTAATGGACTATTCTTAAAAAACACGTGAATTTCTTTTCCCCAGTATAAACCAAATATACAAAATGAGGGTGGTAAGTGCCATCCTAGTGTCTGCCACAAATGGAAAAAAAATACCTTCACATGATCACTCATGTGAAGAGAATACTGCTTACATTGACAGCCTTTGAGCCTCTTCTTTGATTCAAAACTTTCATCCAATGAAATATGCCAAGAAGTATTAGTGTAGGCAAGCAAGGGCAAATGTGTGGCCCTCCAGATGTAGCCAGACTGCAGCTCCTAAACTTATTCTCTGCCAATTATGTTGGCTAGGACTAATGGGAACTGACGTGAGCAACATCAAGAGAGAAACGCAGTCCCTACTTCTGGTGTGGGTCTTTGTGGCCCCCAATTTTTCCCTCTCAAAAAAATCAACCAGACACTCAAGACAAATGTTCAAAATTGTGAAATTAATCTGGGAGGCAAAGAAATAACAGGCCACAAAATCAACACTGTATACTAACTTTTTCTACTGATACAATATTGATTGCCCTCTTGCAAATGTTTCTGATTCCCATCTGCCAAGTTTCCTTGACATTTCCTTTACAAAAAAAATGTTTATCTCTGCCTTTTGGGCCCATCTGTTCCTTCTTGCTGTCTTGGTTGTTACAGCTGCCAACCAGCCAGAGCTTTTCATAGCAGTAATAGGCCAAGTTAATCCTACATAGATATGACCCTGGACCAAGAGCTTTGACCTCATGCCATGACATTCAGTGGAAAAATATAAACAGCTGGACTCTATATTGGCTAGGAATAGTCCCTTCTTCTTCTTCTTCTTCTTCTTCTTCTTCTTCTTCTTCTTCTTCTTCTTCTTCTTCTTCTTCTTCTTCTTCTTCTTCTTTGTCTACTATGGTGACTGCAGTTTTTAGTACATCACAACATAACTGCAGGAGAAATAAGTAAGCCACTCTGAGATAGCTGAGAACATGGATAAAGCATATTGCAATCCAAAGCAGAGATTCAACCAGCAGAACTAGTTTAAGCTATATGTACTTCTCATCTGGATGCTTATGATTGGAATGCTCACTTGCTCTGTAAATCATGTTCTAATTGTACTTAAGATATTATGAAAAAGTAATCAGGAATTTTGTCCATCACCAGACATCTGTAAAATGATTCCGTTAACCCAATCGAAACTGTTTGCACCTATTAATTAAACAAGCTCACCAGCTGGATATTTTCTGCAGTTGCCTCTCTAGCTTCCAATAAATACATGTACAGAGACCAGGCCACCAACTGGGGCAGCTGATTGTCACCAAACATTCTGTCTAAGACAGACAAATTAAATTTGCTATGTCAGTGATGTTTGTTTTTTAAAAGGCTGCTTTTAGAACTCCAAGCAATGTGGGAAATAGCAATGCTTTCAGTACTTATTTGCTTGTTTATTTACTTAGCAGTAACACAAGTATGATGTAATGGAAATGCAATGTACCATGATGCCATTGTGGATGAAGCCCCGCCTGTACCGTGCTGGTTTCAGATGAGGATATTCTTCGGTACTGGTGACTTTAATACCCCAGACTTTCTTCCAGGCTTCATAAAGCTGTATATGAACAGGGTAGACACCAGAATGGTGCGGAGCTACTGCATAGCCCATTTCAGTTGGAATGCCATGTTCCTGAGATAAAGCACAAGAGAGAAAGAGAGAGATCGAAACAAACAAACGGACAAACAAAAGATTACAAGATAGAGAATGATGATAAATATCATCAAATTTAGAATGAACAAGTCTTTGGAACGTTTATCTCTGGTCGATAGCATGCAGGAATGGGAGCGAACATCAACTGAATAGTAGGGATTTGTCCCATTTTCAAAGTTCCTTTAGTTTGGAATATAATCACACTTAATCTCATCTGATTTTAAAAGCTAACCAGCTTCTAGCCTGATTCATACATGGATAGCAGATCATCAGGGATTAACAAGGACCACCATGTAGGGGTAGCAAAGAATTCTGCCTGAAAAGGAGAGAGTTACTGCCAGTTGTTCATACTGGTCCAATAGTTTGGTTCATGGAGTTGATCCAGTGTGATGCAACTTCCTGTGTTCTTACCTATTTTGCTTCATTTTTGGAAAATGCATGTGGCTTGTGATATGTTCCATAATAAAAAGTGAGTCGCATGGTAGTGAGTGGAAGCACAGGTATAAATGCCATCTAATCCAACACTATATTGCGGGCTTTGTCCAGAGCTGTTGCAGTCATCAGATGCTTCAGTGTGTGCCTCCAGCTGCCTGTCCTAAAGTGCGTTGTATACCAGTTTTCAGGTACGCGAACACAATGACACCATTTTGCTTGCCTTCCCTGGATTTTACAACATATTTCAGATGCAATAATGTTTACTTCTTTGCTTCTACCTAGGATATCATGTGATATTTGGCAATGTATCATTAAATTTATGGCAAAGTCACCACAAACCTCATCTATGCCTTCTTCCTTTAATTTTTGGTCCAAATCCCTGTGGTTTAAGACAAATTACATGTAAGATTTTTGTTTTTCACCTTTAAAGATTGGCATGATGTACAGTATAATCAATTTTTGCACAATGTGCAATAAGTGTTTTTTCTCTCTCTCCAACTCCTTAATTTGATATTTATTTTGGGATCCTGCTCTCAGCTTATTTCACTGTTCACTCATTTCTACCTGTTAATATTAATTATAAAGTTTAATGTATTCGCGAAGGCTTTCACGGCCGGGATCTAATGGTTGTTGTGGGTTTTTCGGGCTTCTTGGCCGTGTTCTGAAAGTGGTTCTTCCTAACGTTTTGCCAGTCTCTGTGGCCGGCATCTTCAGAGGACAGCAAACTGTGCTCCGGGTAGGCTTGAGAGTGGGTGGAGTATTTGTGGCTGTGAGAAGGCTAGTTTGTGAGGTAGGCTATTGTCCTAATCAGGAGATGGTTGATTAATGTGTTTTGTTGTGGATGTATTGTTTTGATAAGGAGGGGAGATTATCTGTCCCTGTGGTTGATGGGTGTCATTAGCTGGTCTTTTGTGTGCAGTAATCCCCTGACCTTGTGGCTGGGTAGAGTTCGTTGACCTTTTGCACTCTGTGTTTTTGAGAGCTGGGAGCCAGGTTTTGTTGAGTTTCAGACATTCCTCCTTCCGGTTGAAGTTTTGTTGATGCTTGTGGATTTCAATGGCTTCCCTGTGCAGTCTGACGTAATGATTGCTGGTGTTGTCCAGTATTTCAGTATTTTGAAATAGAATTTCATGTCCGGTTTGTTTTATGGCATGTTCAGCTACTGCAGATTTTTCTGGTTGTTTTAGTCTGCAGTGTCTCTCATGTTCTTTGATTCTGGTGTGGATGCTTCGTTTTGTGGTTCCAATGTACTACTTTTTGGCTACTCCAAAAATGAAATCACAAGAGCCATCAAACCAAGAAAACAACACCAAACTGAAGAAGAAAAACACCCACCCACAAACAAAGTATTTCTGCCATACATCAAAGGGGTCACAGACCGCATGGGGAAACTTCTGGAAAAACACAACTTACAAACAGTATTCAAGCCCACCACAAAAATACAACAAATGTTACGGTCAGCAAAGGACAGAAGGGACCCCCTCACCACTGCAGGAGTATACCGGATACCTTGCAGTTGTGGCCAGGTATACATTGGAACCACAAAACGAAGCATCCACACCAGAATCAAAGAACATGAGAGACAATGCAGACTAAAACAACCAGAAAAATCTGCAGTAGCTGAACATGCCATAAAACAAACTGGACGTGAAATTCTGCTTCAAAATACTGAAATACTGGACAACACCAGCAATCATTACGTCAGACTGCACAGGGAAGCCATTGAAATCCACAAGCATCAACAAAACTTCAACTGGAAGGAGGAATGTCTGAAACTCAACAAAACCTGGCTCCCAGCTCTCAAAAACACAGAGTGCAAAAGGTCAACGAACTCTACCCAGCCACAAGGTCAGGGGATTACTGCACACAAAAGACCAGCTAATGACACCCATCAACCACAGGGACAGATAATCTCCCCTCCTTATCAAAACAATACATCCACAACAAAACACATTAATCAACCATCTCCTGATTAGGACAATAGCCTACCTCACAAACTAGCCTTCTCACAGCCACAAATACTCCACCCACTCTCAAGCCTACCCAGAGCACAGTTTGCTGTCCTCTGAAGATGCCGGCCACAGAGACTGGCGAAACGTTAGGAAGAACCACTCTCAGAACACGGCCAAGAAGCCTGAAAAACCCACAACAACCAATTATAAAGTTCCAGGCTTTTGAACTCCTAAGCAGAGCCTTAGGGAATGCATCTGCCATTATTAGCAGTGCAGAGAAATCTGAGCTTACAGTGTGAGAGTATTGGTACCTCTCAGATAACGGGGATGAAACAATCATTTAGCAATCATTTAACAACCACAGGATTTCCTTTTACCTTTATGTTTAGCTATAATACTCTTAGAAGATGTGAGGAGGAGATGGATTTTACAGCAATTTGTTTCTGAGAAATACCCTGCTTTTAATGCAAAGTATTTAGGAGTAGTTTTGCCTTCAATGGGTGATTAAAACTCATTAGCTGTACAAAAGACCTGTTTCCAAGGAAGAGGAAAATGGTTAGCATTTGTCTGTTGATAGGGATCGATACAGCTGTCAATATTTTCCTTGGGTTCATGGCTATGGAGAGCAACATCATGATTGCCTATATGTCAAAACTTGACACTAAACAACCAAAATTTGGTTTGCTGGTCTATCTGGCAATGCAACATTGTCACATTTAC
The DNA here is from genome assembly GCF_051106095.1 of Pogona vitticeps. Lineage (NCBI taxonomy): Eukaryota > Metazoa > Chordata > Lepidosauria > Squamata > Agamidae > Pogona > Pogona vitticeps. The sequence goes on from NC_135787.1 coordinate 28,065,694, forward strand.
TGTAACATAAATAAGGCAACATGCTTATTGGTGTGACTACAGCATGTAAGGTAAGGGTTCCCCTTGACAATTTTTGTCCAGTCATGTTCAACTCTAGGGGAGGTGTTCTTCCCCGTTTCCAAGCCACAGAGCCAGCATTTGTTCGAAGACAATCTTCCGTGGTCACATGGCCAGGGTGACCTAGACACGGAACACTATTACCTTCTCACTGAGGTGGTCCCTATTTATCTACTCACATTTGCATGCTTTTGAATTGCTAGGTTGGCGGGAGCTGGGACAAGCGACAGGTGCTCCGTCACGTGGATTCGATCTTACGACTGCTGGTCTTCTGACCCTGCAGCACACAAAGGCTTCTGTGGTTTAACCCACAGCGCCATCACATCCCTTTGACTACAGCATGAGGGAAATGCAAATTCACTCACATTCACTTGCTATGAAGTCACACCATCTCTAGCTGCCTGGCCACTTAAAGCAAACAGAAATTGGGTCTCTTTGCTTTAAGTGGTCACACAGCCAGAGATTGGCATGAACTTCCATGCCTTGATAAAAATCTCAAACCTCAGTTGGCCTTGAAATCACTTTTGGCATTGCAAAACTGATGTACTGTGTCAAAGGAAAACCCATAGGGCTATGTTCTGTTAGCATTTCGTTGTGTGGCAATCCAAGCAAACATACTAGAATGTTGTTTCTCCATTTGAAATATCAATACATGGCAGAAGTATGCTGACAATGGTTAACCAGGAAAGATGTTAATTATAAGGAAATGGGAAAGTTCACAAGAGTCTGCATCAAGATTTTGTAGGAAAATACTGTCAGCAGGTGACTCGACAAAGAAAACATCTCTAGTTGTACATTAGGATTGATGTCAGCAGGATAAAATCAGACAGTGGAAAGAATGCAGCATATTATTGAAAGGAAATTTAATATCCTCCTCTCATACCTGCTGGACATGATACTCAATATGTAATAAACTGGAGGGCTGCTTTGTCAAAAGGAAATCCTTGTGTTCCATATTGAAAATGTAAATGTAAAAAAGAACATTTATTTGCTACATCCCACCCCCAAGCAATAGCAGAGTTTCAAAGACAGATACAGTATTCTAGCCTCAGTTGAATTTCCTCATGGCACCTGCCACTGCTTCTGTTATAAAGCAACATTATACACCCATCATCTTCACAAGTGCTAAAAAGTGCAATATTTACCCCTGAAATGTGAATGATAAATTCTTAACACTTTTGGATTTAACTTTGGTAGCTATGGACAATGTAAAAAGATCCCCTGTCATATGTTTACATCTTGCAAAAATGAAATAGTGCAGTTTTCTTTAGCTAGTGGCACCCTGATGCTCCACATTTTAGTATATTTATTTGAATTCATAAGGGAGCACATTCAAATTCTACTTTGTACTATGCATTAAGATTTTACATTCAGGAATACATAACCCTGATTTAGGACAATGGAGTAATTTTTATGGAGCATATTAGCGGAGATAGGAAAATATGAATCTTTTTGTGCCACTACTCCAAAATCACCTCAAAGCCAGTATGCCCGCTGACTACACTGATTATAGGATCCTGAGATCTATTGTGGGGAATGAAAAAGAATCTTGATAATCTTCAAGTAATATCTCAAACAACTTGAGATTCATTGTGTGAGGTGGAGGAACAATGCATGTGTCTCTGAGAACATCCCATTATGGAAGGAGAAACAGTTTAATCGTGAGGAATACATTTGCCCCATGATCCATCAATGATCCTTTCCATGATGAAAGTTGCATTTTGAAGGTGGTGCCTGGATTTGGATATTCTGGAGAAGTGCCTCCAAATATGGCTAATTAAAGTAAATGCCTATTTCAGCCACAGCTTAGAATCAGACACAACCAGTGGTTGACGAATTCTAGCAATTAGTCAGAAAATGTAAAACTTCCGAGCTCTAGGTTTGCTACAGCAAATTTTAACTTTCTAAGAGTTTGAAATAAATAAAAGAGTTTTGTCCTCCTGTTGGCATAACAAAGCTATATGAAGAAGTGAGCTCTGCTGAATTGTTTTCAGTTTTGTCACAAAGAGAGTGGTGATAAGTCGGCTCTCAGCACTTTCTAAGCTGCCACCTTGCTGAATTAAAAGATTTACGTAAGCTCTTATCTACTTTTAGTGCTAGGACATTTTTGTTCCCTAGGATTATTGTTCAGGTACGTTGAGACTTCCTGTTAGAGAATTTTATTTTGTTTTATTATTGTTTTGTACTACGTCAGCTTAATGCTTTATTTTATTTTATTTTTGTACATTTCTTTTCCTTTCTGTAGATGGAGTGTAGTTGATGTCTCACTTTGGTGAATGTACCAGCCATCCTTCCAGCTGTCAATTTTTCGTATTTTAAAGGATTACATTTTCATCCTGCCGTGTTCAATTCAAGCCTACAGCTTTTCTGCATAAATTGTTAATGATTGCGCGAGAGGCTCTGACTTGTGAAAATTCTGGGCACAATCCAGTTTCAACTGAAGCCAATGGAGGAGAAACTCCAATTGATTTTCATGGCGCTGCCTTGCTTTATGCATGACTATAAGAAAGACGTTAGGGTGCCCAACAACCATGGAAGCAAAATCAAAGCATGTGGCGAGGCTCTTATAATCTACAGTATTTCTACGGTGACAGATGAGGTTTGAGCTGGGGAAAGGGAGGGCAAAGCAGTTTCTATAGAAGTGAGCTTACAAGATGAAAAGCAAGAGTCAAAGGGTAGCTCTTGGAGATACACCCAAGTTTAAATTTCAAAGAGACTGCAGCACTTTTTAAGAGCACCTGTTGTTATTACCGCTTTATATCTCAAAATATGTCAAAAGGGAAAACCTGGGAGGACAGATTGCCTTTAATAGCGCTAACTGCAGTATACCAGCCCAGGCATTTGGAAAACGCCACCAATAGTCTAGCTGTGTGTGTTTAATTCCTGTTGCGTATTTTAAGGGTGTGATGTATTTGTTTTCACCCCACAGGTTTTTGTACCTGGCAAAAGACAGCTTTGTATTTTATTATAAAATGGGAATGAACAACATTATGAGGATAGTAAACTTGCAAACAATCTGGCTGGAGAACACTCTAGATGTCCTAAACACTGGCTATTTAGAGGGAGCTTATGTGGGAATATCTTTACCTACAGATCAGAAGACATGCACACTTTTTCCAAGAGTTTCTATTTTTATGCAACATGTGAAAAGTATGCCTTCCACTGTTGCTTTTTATAAAATGTGAAGAACAACATCTGCAGAAGAAGAGGTCAGAGTTCTACAGTAGCTGGATGGATTTCCTCTATGCATAGATCTCTCCTCTTCATGTTCATTGTGTTTTAGGTGATGAAAGCAATAGTAGAGCTCATAGGATTAGTATGCTGTCCTCCTCATATGCTGAATAAACACGGTTACAAATATCTGAATTTGACTATAATTGACCAAAGATGGCAAAAGTTGCTTTGTTGGACTACAGATTAGAATTTAGAACTGCAGAACTGCAAGGGGACTCTATGAACCATGAAAGGGGACTCTATGAACCCCTGTCAAGGGACCACAGTGGGGAATTGAACTCCCAGCCTCTCACTCCAAAGCCAGATACCTAAACCTATCCAGCCAATACCAGTTACTATGTTGGCTGCCATATATAATCTAGAAAAGTAACTTTTCCTGTTTTTATATTAAAGATAGCCAACAGTGATTTTAGAGTAATTGGCATTTCTCTGACAAAGAGATTAGTCTGTTATACAATCCCTAGTTCTGGGTGAATTTAGGGATTCCCCTAAAATAAATCTACTTAATATGGATTATTTATCTTGCTTTTTTCTCCTCTATTTCCCTCGTTAAACAAAGGTTCATTATTGCCTTCCTATTTTATTAAGTTACCTACTGCTTTTTCCCTATTTCATTTTCCACTGAGGGCAACATCTCCAGCAGGGAATAAAGTGTGATGAGTTCCGCAGTAATTTACAAAAACTAGGATGGATAACATTAAAATATGAAAAACAGATGAGCTTTCAAGTGCTATAGAACTTTTTTCACTTTAGACATTGTATTGTTGCGGGAGGAGGAAAAAAAGAGAAAAGCACAAAAATCATCCTGGTGAGATGCCGAGGCCTCAAAAATGTTTAGTTAACATAAAATCCAAAGGTAGAGGCTTTAGTTAACATAAAATCCAAACCGGTAGAACCAGCTTGATGTATCAGGTTGCTCTGCAGGAGATACCTCAGAGGAACCTGACATTTTGTACAAGGACCAAGCTTTTGTTTTTTCTAGGAGAATACTATGATTTGTTCAAGCTCCAAAAGGCCAGGAAACTGCTACTTTTAAGGGCAACAACCTTGGGTAATGAATTATTTGGGCCATATGGGTGTAGCAGCATGCTTTGGTGAACTCCAGCTTCATCACCACCTTCCACTTGGAGTGGTGGAGCCAAATTCCCAGTGGCAGCATAGTGGAGCAGGCTACCAGATTTGTCTGTACGTGGGAATGGACACATGGAGTCTGTGTACCTGAATCTACCATTCAATGTTGCAACCCTCAAAAGTTGTAGTCTCCGAATGTTTTGTAGCTTGAGTAAACATGGAAAGCTCTTAGCTATATGTATTAAATTGAAAGGTTGCTGATTAATTGAATTATTCATCTACACAGCAAGTGATTTTAAGTCCTTGAGACCTATTTAGGTGCTAGCCTGAGACTGCCATTCAGAAGCTGTGGAGATGCTGCTTGATAATACAGCTGCATGAGAGCAGAAGGCTGATGTTATCTCCTTCACTGGATAGCACTTTTTATTTCTTCTCTTTATACTAGGCCCTTGCATTGTATTGGATGAATTTGTAAATGCTGAATTGGCATATTTGTTCATTTCAAACCACAGAAGAAGGGAAAAAACCCACCAATTATTGAAGGAGTGAAGCAACACCTCTGCAGATCTCTCATCTTAAATCTAACATTCATACATTACAATCAGGAGTGGGGAAAGAAAGAGAAAAACAAACACTGGAAAAAGGAGAATATGCTCAATACTTTAGATATGACTCTTCCTTGTCTCTTCTCCTGTGAAGTCATTAATTAAAACATCAGATTTGATGATCTGGCCTTGTTATGTTGTGTTTTGCCAATCATGGGAAAATCAAGCACCTGGTAAAGAATTGGGTCTGAGTGTCATAAAAAGGACATAAGGTAGCTCAGTTCCAATCCATGTGTCCTTTATTCAGCTATAAGAGTGGGTTCGGAACTCTGCACATCCCGGCTCTTCAAGCACTTTCCCTCTCTCAAGTCTTCTACATGACTTTATTTCCATTTTCTCAGCATCACCTCCCAGAAACTTCTCAGAAATGCTCTTAGAATCAACACAGGCTCAGGCCCTGCAGCAATCTGTGCATGTACAGAAGAATATGTGTGTCTCCTGCCAGAAATGACATTTTACAGGGTTATACGACCACAATCAGGAGTGAATAGAGGAGTAGTTGAGAGCAGATCCTGCTCTTGTTGGCTTTTTTTTTGTAAATAAAAAACATTTTTGGTTAGTCTGCAACCAAACCAAGTGATCCCTAATCATTCCAAACAATGTTAATGTGATCTCTAGTCAACTTGATATTAAAAGGCCTCTAGGTTAGCTCAGATATTCACTTCTTGATCTTTTCTAAATTGTTTTCCTCCTACAACCAAATCTGCGTTTGGAGCACATGGCATAGACCCTCTGCTAGGTTCATAGGCAGAGATAAATACCAACAGTTGGGTCCAGAGTATACCCTTCACCGGTGCTATCCACTCTTAATAAGCCACCTCTTCTCCCTGCTTTTTGCAGTGCAGAAAGTTTGTCTGCCCTAAATAGTGTTTCCTGGGGGTTGGGTTGGCTGTCGTGGGGGAGAGAAAGGTGGGAATTCTTTTTCCTCCAGCCCATTTCCTTGTGCCTACCTCAGCATCACACACAAGCATCACATTCGACTATCATTTTAGCTTAGGTTTGGGAATTATGACCCTTATGTTTGCATGAACAATTTTTATAGCATTGTAAGTAGATGCAATAAACCATGGCTACAGTAAATGTAGTACTAAAAAGGCACATTACTGATATCTCTCTTTTCTCAGTTGAGTTTATTGAAGAAGTCTTGTGGTAGTTTTAGATCTTACCCTAGTCTGTTTTTAGGTGGAACACAATCAATATTTAACTGGGAGGGGTATTGTTCTTTCGCAACTCTCAATGGCTGAAATGCTATTGCGTAATTTATGCCTGAAGAAAGGTGATGGGGTCACAGGCAGGGAACAATTTTCAGTAACTGAAAACTTTCTACCTCTGTCCATGGCTTTTCCAACCCGCATGCAATCCCTTTCATCATATGGAAGCTGTGGGATGGAGGGAGGATGTTTTTAATTACCAAAAATTGCACCCTGATGGTAATGTCATCTGGTGGCAAAAGTTTTTAATAATAGGCAATGAACTATGTAACAAGATTTCAGTCAGTGATCAGTTTCTAACACACCGTTCCACTCAGAAACATCATAAATGCAGACTTCTAGATGTCTTCAAGAATTATCTGGAAGACCAGAGCATTATGCCTGCTTTATCAAGAGAATTCTATAAAGAAGTCCAGTGCCAAAATGAAGGAGGGATAGGGGCATACTTAGTAAATGGGTTGACTAGGAACACTGCCAAGAAACTCTTCAATTTAATTTGGTTTATTTGTTTGGACCAATAGCCATAACAAAAAGCTATGAATGAGGTAAAAACAAACAGAGAGAAAAAAAATCAATCAATACATATAAAACAACACACATTAATATGCCTAACAAGCTTTTGTTTAAGCTGTTAAATTTCATTAGCCTCCTAAAATAATGTATACCTAATGTTGACTGAAAGAAAGAAAGAAAGAAAGAAAGAAAAAAAGAAAGAAAGAAAGAAAGAAAGAAAGAAAGAAAGAAAGAAAGAAAGAAAGAAAGAAAGAAAAGAAAGAAAGAAAGAAAGAAAGAAAGAAAGAAAGTTGATTAAATCTCTGTGTTTATCTCTGCTTAATAACTATATACTGTTAAGTTGGCTCTGCCTTGTGGTGGCCCTTTCCTGGGTTTTTAATGTAAAGAATGCTCAGAAGTGGTTTACTGTTCCCTTCTTCTAGAGTCTTCTGGGACTGTGTTGCTTGTCTAAGATCATGAAGGCTGTCTCTTCTCCCAGGAAGCATAGTGGGAAATCAAACTTTCTCCTAGCACATCTGTGTCCTTCTCTTTTAGTATAAGAGCATCAGATTTTAAATAACATTAAAAATATATAGTGGGCAAGTGGGACTTGCAACAAAATGTATAGAACAGTCAGCTCCAACGAGCCAGTTGCAATCTCTTTCATGGCCTTCCATTAGATCTCCCTTCTCTCTTTCCCACCTAACAGTGAACCATAGCAAATAAATGTGCTCAGTCTCATCAAGCTACTGGAGTGTATACTCCATTTATTTATTTATTTGTATATTGTGCAGACTTTGGGTTCTCCATGATATCTTCCTCTTGTGCTCACAATGAGTCATTTTGGCTACATGAGGTTTCGTATCCAGAAAATGGTCAGAATCCTACTGGTGTTCACAGAAAGTTTGTGTAACTTGCCACAGCCAGTTGATGAAGGCTGGGGTGTGTCTCTGTCATGTGCCTGATTATATGGCAAACAGCACAACTGAGATGCACCCTGGCATCTTAAGAGCAATTAGCTACAGCAAATGATGTGCAACTTACAGGAATGCCAATGGAATTCCGACCAGCTAGTCTGCTATTAAAATATTTGATGCCCTGCTGTGAATTGCAATGTAGGAAAAAAAATCAGCCTTTCAACCTGATACAGAACATAGTCAAGACAGTATGGTGGTATTCTGAAGAATACAATAACAATGAAACTGACAGATGTTCATGTTCCTTATCATCAGTGTCTCAGCTTCACATTCACAGTTCTCTGCATTATGACCACTTTATCAGTGTGAGGTGCAGAGAGTCTGAGCACAGAGCACTCATTTTAAAAACACCACCACCATTGCCACTACCATTGCAAATACTCTCTCTGCATTGGCACCATATGAGTATGTTGTCTCAAACAGACACCTGCAAATTCAGGTAGAACTGCATGAATACATTTTGCTTGGGAGACAAGAGAGTTTGTTTCCTTCTGTTATTGCCACTGAGTGCTCAGTACAAACCGCGCACCATTTCTGATGTTAATTCCTTAGAGGGAACAATTAACTAAACGACAACTTGAGCGGCTACAGCAGAGACAAAACATTCCCCGTGACTGGGCTGTAGGTGTAAATATTACTTTTCTTCCATGCTGAATCTTATTACCCTGTCACTAGCAAATAGGGAGCTTACAGTTACACCATGTGTCAGAAATACTTTCAACGGCCATGGCAAGATTTCTCAGAAATGATGTATTTAGAAGGCTTTTAAACTTTTTCAGTTTTTTTTTCTTGATTGGGGGGGCAGTGATTTGAAGTCTATTTAAATATCTGGGATCAGCAAAACATGGTGATTATCATGTTCTTGCATCCTAATAATCATGTAATGATTCCAGGCTAGAGAGTGAGGAGAATGCCTACACCCTATGAAGTGACAAAAGCACTTTCAGGTTTTGCTGTCAGAGTGGACATTAGCAATGCAATTCTACTCTGAAGTAAATCCCATGGGGTTCAGTGAGGCTTCCTTTCTTCTGCTGATTTTATCCTAGGAGTGGACTGTCAGTTTCTGGTTTCTCTGAAGTCCCCCCCCCCAAGATGGAGCATTTGAGCTGCTTTGTCCCCACCCCACCCCTTTATTTGCTTGGCTCCCAAGAAGCATGATAGGGACGTGGTGGTGCTGTGGGCTAAACCGCAGAAGCCTGTGCTGCAGGGTCAGAAGACCAGCAGTCGTAAGATCGAATCCATGTGATGGAGTGAGCTCCCATCGCTTGTCCCAGCTCCCACCAACCTAGCGGTTCAAAAGCATGCAAATGCAAGTAGATCAATAGGGACCACCTCGGTGGGAAGGTAACAGCGTTCTGTGTCTAAGTCGCACTGGCCATGTGACCACGGAAGATTGTCTTCGGACAAACGCTGGCTCTATGGCTTGGAAACGGGGATGAGCACCGCCCCCTAGAGTCGAACATGACTGGACAAAAATTGTCAAGGGGAACCTTTACCTTTACCAAGAAGCATGAGATCTACCAGGATTTGCTTGCAAACCATTGTGTACCTAAATCTCTTCAGCACAAAGAGCATCAGGTTCGGCAGTTGGTTCCTAGGAAATGCAAATACAAGGAGGAGGGGATGCAGTGGCTGCTGTGCATGGATTAAAGCAAAAGGCGCATGTCCAAAATGACGAGAAGGGAAAGAGAGCTAGATAGAGGCAGCTGTAGTGTGTTTCCCCCCCTCCATTGCATCTCCATCACTCACCACTAAGCAGCCAAACCATTTTGCCTTTGCTTTGCCCTTCTTAACATCTCAGTAGACTTTGGGATGGCTTCTTGCAAATTCCATCTTGGTGTGTGCATGATTTCTCCTACTTGTCTTCTTCCCAGCTTTGTTTTTAACTGGCAAGTGATACATCTTTTGGTCGCTTGCCTGTCACTAAAGATGGGAAGGAAAGTTGTGTATGTGCAGGTCTTTTAAGTTAACCTGTTGACTAGTGCATCAGCACTAAAGCTGCAAAATGACCTTGTGCTAAATTCCTATTCCTGGTTCAATCTTCTGAATTAAATTAAAAAAACTCCAAACCAAACTGACATATTTCTTTCTGTTTTGTATTCTGCTTCTTTAATAATGGTTGGATTGTATGCTGTTTTATTGTTGCAGTTACATTTTTTTACATTGCATGCTACAAACTACCAAAAGAACTTGGGTTAGCTGTCAATTTAACAGTTCAACAATAAATAAATATTGATCAGGAATAAATGGAAGTAAAATTCACCCTCATTTTCAGAACAAATAAAATTTGACAAATGTAACTATTCCAAGCACAGAGAGGGTTGTGTTTTTCCAGCTTGCTTTAAGTGTGTAAATAAAGCGAAACAAAATAGACCGTATTGCCTGTCCGAGTGTTTTTCCCTAATGTCTTCCAGTTTTGAGCTAACAGCAATTGAATGTCCATTCTGTTAGGACTAGCGACAGTTAGTTAGTTAGTTAGTTAGTTAGTTAGTTAGTTAGTTAGTTAGTTAGTTAGTTAGTTAGTTAGTTAGTTAGTTAGTTAGTTAGTTAGTTAGTTAGTTAGTTAGTTTGTTTGTTTGTTTGTTTGTTTATTTATTTATTTATTTCCAGCCTATCTGGTCTTACGACCACTGTGGCCATTGTTAAATATTCAGCATGGATCTGCTCTTCAAGCTGTTTGGAGACTGCAGATACTCACTAATGCAAAGTCCTTGTTGAGAATCATCTGTTCCACTAGCGATGACTCATTATGGAAGAGATGAGGTTGCATGTGACTCCACATGTGAGGAAACCACCAGAACTCATCCACAGAACTCAACAACAAGTCATCACCTTCATCTTCTTCAATAGTTCCTGTGAAATGAAGAAAGGCGTGGGTAATATCAGGGCTTTTGAGGCCGTGGGATTTGCGTCAGAAATAATGCTTGAAGATTGTTTTTTTTAAAAAAAAAAAACCAGAAATATTTAATGAAAGATCGTATACTGCTTAACGATTATACTTTACCAAAGAAGTATGGTTAATAGTAATCTCATGTAGGATTCCATGCACTTGCTGTCATATATAAATGGGTTTCTGGTACCTACGTGTGTAGCATTTGAACATCAGGAATTGGTAGCCTAACTGCTGTTCAGGAGTTTAACCTGAAAGCATGAGGGACTGGGACTGTGGTGGTGACATAGAAATGCAGCTGAGTCCCTCACCCCCCATCCCCACTGAGAAGGAAGACATTTCACTTATTCATTACAAAAGTTTGCAAAGGCATCTGTAAATGAGCTGAGCTGAATGTGCATACAGAGTTTTCATGACTGGGAACTCTACTGAAGCAGGGGTTTTAATCATGGGGAAATGGTTTAAACATGCTGCCCCCTCTATGCTGTCCAATAACATCTGAATGGGGGTCTAGTCATGGATGCTTTACACCAACAGCCACTTTTTATGCAATGCCAACTGCAGAGAACCCAGGATACTGAAGTATTTAAACGTAACATTATGTCTGATTTGCTCCTAAAGATTAACCTAGCAAAAGAGCTGCAGCACTGGAATCTACTTGTACCATTATAGACTAGGTTATCATATATGGAGTGTACCTATCCAATCCAATCAGCAGGAAATACCCTGTGAAGCCTTCTACTACCACAGGAAGTCTGGTGGGCAAGGATGTATGAAAGCCTTCTTCGCTGCAGAGCCTAGCCTGTAAAAATCACATCTCAGGAGATCTGTTTCATCCCCCCACCCTGATACTTCCTAGCTACAGTGAGCAGTTGCAAGCATAGCAGTTATGAGATTACAAATCAAGATGTTACCAATTCATGTCTACCATCTACTCATGATGTTGTCCTTAATAAAATACTGATAAATCAGTCTCTTCCATATGCTGTTTGACTGCAACCCCCACCTTTTCTTATTGTTGTCCATGCTGGCTAAGAGTGGGGGTGGCAGCCTGAGAAATGCCCCAGTGCAATCCTAACTCAAAAGATATGTCTGCCTGCCTGCCCATCCCCCATCTCATTTGACTGTCTGTCTATCTATCATTTTAATTTATCCACCCAGACACCCAGAATGGCACAGACCACAATACCATTACGTAAATAACAAAGAATAGCAAACACAACAAATTATAAAATATTTCAGTTACCCATAGCCTAAAGTCTACAGTTTAATCTTATTTGCATCACCATATAATGAATATTTGTCACATAGGTGATGGAATTACAGTTTCCTAACATCCAAAGGCTTTACATTCCTTCCTGAATTCCTGCAGGGATGTCGTATTTTGCAGGAAGAGAATTCCAAAGCGTAAGAGCAATATGAAAATATGTTTTCCTAAACAGGACAGCTTTAATGGTTGGGACCTTTAGAACTGACATTCTGGATGACTTCAATTGGTACAGGGGTTCATATAGGGAGAGGTGGTCCAGAGGATATGGGGATAGGATTAGGCACAAGCCTTTTCCTGTCGTTTTAGAGATTTGCTAACAGAAGGAGCTGCCAGCAGAACTACTAAGATCTGTTAGCTAGAAAGGTGGGGTTTCAATCACCATGAATGCAGTTGTTTGATCTTTAAGAACGTAGAAACAGTGGGCTGAAATTACACCAGATTTTTCATTGGTGTAAAATCAGTCTTGAAGTACTGTTTTTAAACATAACAGAAGGAATGAAGGCAATGATTAAGATGCAACCAACCCTAGTAAGGCTGCTTCTTTTTTGAATCTATCTTTCTCAAATCTACCTAGTTTTCCTCTACTGGCTGCTCTACAGTTGTTTTGGACTGCAGTTGACATGGCCAATGAGGAAAGATCACGAGAGCCAAAATCCAGAACATTTAATAGCTCCAGGTTAAGGAAGGTTCTTTAAACTGTGATGGTGGCATAGGGTTGTTATCTAAGTATACCAAGACAAGTATATTTGATGAACCTTTTTTCCATCTGAAAACAACAACAGTGGTCTCCAATGCTTTGTAAACAGGTTCCAATTCTTTGTAAAATTCACTAATGAAAATAATGAAAGATTAAAGGTTTTTTCACCGGACTTGCAACATCCATATTGCCTGGTTTTGTTTGTGGAGCAGGACCTATGTTTAAGCAATCCATTTCTTTGCTTTTGATCTCCAGATTTTAGCAGTTGCCCTGTGCTAGAGGGCATCATTTACTTTTTTGAGTTCTTTCTGATAATCTCTTTATTGTCCAAATCACTAATGTGTACAAGCAGTTATGTATAGTAATAAAATACAGCATGAAGAGAATACTTGATATAAAGGTAAATACATCATGATACATCCATGTATCATATTTGCCTAATGCACATAATTGCTGGTGGACTTCAATAACCTGGATTGGGGGGGCACAAAATCATAGATGAAGGGATGGAACTGAAAAGTTTCAGAGTTTTCTGCTGGGGAAAACTAGACATGGACTATAACTGATCTTCAAGCCTCACTGTTACATCCAAAGTGGAGTGTTATACATGTCAGAGTCATGCCATTGGAAGAGTAACGTAACATGAAGGAGCATGCAGGAGGAATCGATTCAACCTTATTGTTAGACTCCTATTAATTAATTCAATACCTTTTAAGAGGTATTTAATTGTTCTAGCAAAATGAGCAGTCTTGCTGTTTCACTGGTTACCAACTGAGATACAACATGCTGCCTTTATGTATAGAGGAGGAGGATGTAGGAAATTTACAGTCTTGCCAGTGGAACTCTACCACATAGAAGAGTCCCTCCCCCCCCCCCGTTTTCGAGACAGTATATTAACCTAAATGGTTTAGAAAACATTATCTTGCTATTTTTAGTGTCTTCTTATTCTGCTCTTCTGGTCAATAAATATAGTTTGCTCGTGGGCAATTTCAGTTTCAGTGCATCCGGAATGGTGTACCTCACTAGTCTATTTGGGCTTCTGAAATTACAAATGTAAGACCCCTGCTAGGTCAAAGCAAAGTCATCTAGCTCAACATCCTGCTTCACACTTTTCCTCCTAAAAGTCTGTTAAGCAATGGAGGAGGACATTAACCCTCCACTCTCTTTACCCTGCTCCTTAAATTACTGCTCAGTGACACTCTGCCTCTGAAATAAGGATTTAATAACCATTTGCACAGAAATATCCCCCAAAGTAGATGCCTCTCTTCAGAAGCCCATAAACAGGATTAGGATGAGCAGAGTCCCATCACAGCTTGTCTTAATTTTGCAAGCAGCACCTCTCCTTCATTGATCCTCTTTCCGAAGGGACCAGTAACTTGTTCAGTGCCCCAGGATAGAGCAAGTGGTGATCACTTGGCAGGACCTTAGTAGAACGTTTTGCCTGCTGGGTATAGGAACGGGATATTCACTCTTTGCTAATCTGAACAGGGAGGGGTCGCATCATGATAACAGCATCAAAGCTTGGAAAAATTACTTTTTTTCTGCACTGGAATCTCCCAGTCATGCTAGCTACAGGATTCCGGGTGTTGAAGCCCAAAAAGCTATTTCTGCAAGCTCTGCAAGCTCATGGGACGTGGTGGTGCTGTGGGCTAAACCGCAGAAGCCTGTGCTGCAGGGTCAGAAGACCAAGCAGTCGTAAGATCGAATCCACGCGACGGAGTGAGCTCCCGTCGCTTGTCCCAGCTCCCGCCAACCTAGCGGTTCGAAAGCATGCAAATGCGAGTAAATAAATAGGGACCACTTTGGTGGGAAGGTAACAGTGTTCCGTGTCTAAGTCGCACTGGCCATGTGACCACGGAAGATTGTCTTCGTACAAACGATGGCTCTATGGCTTGGAAACGGGGATGAGCACCACCTCCTAGAGTCGAACACGACTGGACAAAAATTGTCAAGGGGAACATTTATCTTTACCTGGGTGTGATAAGAGAATATAATGAAGAATGTGATGATTATATGAAGCCCAGTCTATAACGTCTGAAGGCACTTGATAGTCCCAATTAAAGTAGGCCAGCAATGGCTCTACTGAACAGGACTATATAAAGTGTCGGCTCACCATTCAGAGGGTCTCCACTTATTGAGACTAGCAACTGGATTTCAGCCTGTCACTTATAAATATGTCTGATTTTTTTGCCCTTCTGGAATGCTCATTTCACTTTTGAGTTTCAGGATGGAGAAAATAACTGTCCATGAAAGCACAAGTCAATAAGGCACAGTCATTTCAATGCACTAATAAAACATGTTCTGCTTCTTACAATAAAAGCCTCCTTGGGTAAACAAGCCACATTTATGGTAATTAAAGAATACCTCACCATGTTTTATTTATAATGAGTCAATAAAGTGCATGTTTGCATGGGGAATATTTTGACATTCTACGTTCAAGCGACAAAGCCACCATACCAGATTTAAAAGTAAGGCTCACTTTAACTCTAAAATGCTTGACTAAATTCACATTACAGTGGTTCCCTTGATGGAAGGCCCCACCATGCCTCAACATATTTAGTAGTTTCACATTATTTTAGTGAGCCTTATAAAACCCCGGGGAATACACAGTCATAGGTACATGGACACTATCTCGGTCTTGGCACCGTCACAAATTCAATATTGATACTGTTCAAGTCAACTGGGAAATAGAAAACTTGAACAGTTGGCATGTGATATAAATTTTTGCCATTGAGCTCCCAGAGGACACAGGGACAGACAAGCAAAATATAATCAAAGTGGCAAGTCAGATTTTCACAGCTCTAAGTAGGAAAAAACTTCTTATTAGGAAATTTGACAGCATTTTAAAAATAGAAGTTGCCCCATCATTTATATAGACATGCCATTTTTAAATGTGCATGTATTTGGGAAGATTAGGGTTACATTCACATAATCCACTCTCTGTATGCCTTTCTAAGACTACTGATGCTACTCAAGAGGGAACTTATATTTTTTCACCATTTGAATTGTAACATGACAACTATTGGGCTTTATTTATTTATTTATTTATTTATTTATTTATTTATTTATTTATTTATTTATTCATTCATTCATTCATTCATTACAGAGCACTGCACAATTTTCAGTCTTGAATGCAGAGTGGTCTGATAGGTAGTCACTCACTTCCAAGAGACCTACTCTGCTTTTTTTGCACTTTGTGTATGCTTTCATGAACTGTGTTATTCACCACTTTCCACAACAGAATCCTGGCACTGAAAAAACAAAAACTAAACAACCCCCCTCTCCCCGAAAAAAAACCCCTTAGGATGAGGTCTTTATCAATGTGGTACAAAGTAAACTTTCTTCATCTTTTTGTAGACATCCAATTCTTTCAGTTATATCCAATGGTGGCTTTATGCTAGACAAGAGGGGGTTTCTCATCAGTCAGTTGGCTTTTGCCAGCTTTCATATTCCAAATCTATTCTTCTTCTCTATGTGATATTGCAGCGGGTTCCCTAATGCTCATCAGTAGCTTTCCTGGTGGGATCGGTAGGTTACAGGAGATTGCACCGTGTAAGGGAGATTGGCAAAAACTAGGAGCTCCACCTTGGTCAGACAAAGGTGTTTTCTATTGAAGGGGTCATCAATCCCCAGTCCACAGCCCAGTGCTGGTTTATGGGCTTGCCAGAACTGGGTCATGGATACTGATCTCCACCCACCCCCCGCACACATGTGGGGGGCGTGTCATGCTCACGATGGGTGTGTCATGCTTGCGTGGTGGGTTTCATACCCCCCACGCATGGAGCTCACTCCCCCAGCCAGTCCGCGGCCCAAAAAAGGTTGAGGACTGCTGTTCTATTGTAAGTGTGTACACCTGTGCGTTCATTTGAGTGTGTGTGCATGCGCCTACCTTCCCCTTCAGAAAAACACTACATCATGTTCTGGTCTAGGCCATTCCAAGCAGAGCTTGGAAACATTAATTTTAAAAAAATAATGTCACTGCTTTTGTTGTTGAATTTTATGTGCTATAAGTTGTGTTCATTACCTACAACCTGTCCCTAACTAGTGATGTAACATGTTAATAATATAGTGTTGAGGTATTATTTCACTTATTTCCCTCTAATGCTCTGCCCTTTCAAAAGGGTCTCCCTAAATCCTGCTACTGCAGCACTACTGAAATCTGCCTTTGTTTCTTTTAAAAACCTACATGGAAGCTGCAGGGGACATACTCGGTTTCTTCATGAGCTGAATCGCACTCTGGAAAACCTTCCAGGACAGTTAATGGGCTTGTAAATAAGTCCATGGATTCTTCCTGTTTTGAAGGCGAAAAGATTAATATCTACCACCATTACTTCAAAAATGAACATATTATGAGAAAAGTTCTTCTTTAAATGTGCGGTTTCTAAGCTCTGGTTCCCTGGATTTGTAGCTGGCAGCCCTAAAGTTTTCCAACATAATCTTGAAATTTGTCCATAAAAGAAGAGGTACAAAAAGTTTGGCCCTGTATATTTCATTTAATCTGAACTAGTGCTCAGATTTTGGATTTGTTTTCATCCCAAATAATCCCATTTATAATATGTAAATAAATGTTATGAATAAGATTGAAAAGGTACTCAGGCAATCTCCTAGGTATATATACCAAATGGGAGGAAGAAAAAGAAAAGAAAGATCGGTTTCGAAGTGAACATAACAGCATACTTATATGAAATACATGCTGAAAGAGATAGGAATTATGAAATCTGCTTCCTCTGAAGAAGACTGACAAGACTTTACAGGTGTTGGGAAAACTAGAATATGTGTGTTTCCCCCTTTCTTGTCTACATTCTGAGAATAGAAATATCAAAAAGTAATGTGAGAAAGAGTCATCAGTAATATCCAATGTATGAACCTATGAAATACAGATAACTTTGTTGAGGATTGTAATGCTGGATTCCACAAGTTTAAGAAGCTCAATGGATTAACAGAATTTGAAAACAGAAGTCACTATTTTTCTAGCATTCCCGAATGCCAGGTTTCAAGGTTATGGAGAGATGATTGGGCAATCATGTCCTATTATTTTAGCAATATGGAAGGTGATGACACAAGAATGACATCAAGGCATGATGAACTTACTTACAAGGACTCCCTCCACAACATTAATTCACATATTTTATGATACAGCTTGTTAGGACTGAGAATACTTCAGGGCAAGGTCTGGGTTAGTGCTTGCTGAGATTAAGCTCCAAAGCATGATTGGGCAACATTGCACTCTCCAGGTGTTGATGAATTGAAACTACCAGCAGTCCTAGTAAGCACAGACAATGGTGAAGGTTCCTGAGAGTTCCTGATAGAGTTGCAGCCCTAGAACTGACATAACCACTATAGGTATGATATGTCCTTGTGAAGTCCAAAGCTTGATAGTGACACTTGCAAGAAAAGAATGTTAATTGCTACGACTGGTTATTATTATTATATGTTTTATTACCAGCTACTTTTTGTGTTCACGTATTCTCTTGGGCATCATGACACTCTACTCTCATATAAACATATTTTTCACAATAAAAAATTCACTTCGTTACCACATACAAAAAAGGAGGGGGAACACTCCCCAGAAAAACAAAACAACAACATAACTATGACTCACAGTCATGGCAACTGATTGGCATAGTAAATCCAAATTTGCAAATAAATAAATAAATAAATAAATAAATAAATAAATAAATAAATAAACAAACAAACAAACAAACAAACAAACAAACAAACAAACAAATAAATAAAGTGGAACAAGCCCGAATGTTCTGATGATTCATCCCATAGAATGAATACAAATAAAAAATCATCCAAAATGCTAAATTTAGTTACCTGAGAGTAAAGTTCTATGTCTTCGTGGTGCTATCCATACTCCATTCATTATAAGATGACATTCTAACTAAGATGATCACTTGCATATCATCCCTCAAAACAGGAAGTATGCCATTCAAGACCATGCTGATCCTACAAGAACCTGGGCTTCATTCTGCATCATTAGAGGTCTTATGAGTGATTTTTCAAATACAGTTCCCCGTATGGCCTATCACAGTCGTTCAGCCTGGCTGTAATCATTGCATGAACACAGAGTAGATTACACTCTCCAGTTGGTTGGTGCTAATGTGCCAAAAGGTCAAACCTGAGAAGAACATAGGTTATGGCAATACATATACAGTGGTGCCTCGACTTATGAACATCCCTACTTATGACCATTTCGAGTTACCAGCTCCGGCTGCAAAATTTTGCTTTTACTTACGACCAGAGCTTCCACTTATGAACAGAAAAAGGCAGGGAAAAAGGTGGGAAATTCAAATTTCTAACTGTAGGTGGCGATGAGGCTGCTTCTTTGTAGCTCTTTTGCCCGAGCAGTTAGAGAGTGTGCGTCGGATGAGGCTTGGGACTGCCTCCTTCTGCTTCTGAGTCAGCATGTGTGTGTATTTGCAGGGAGGCTTCAGGCTGCCTAGTAAGGTAAGGTGCTGTTTTCTGCTTTTAAAAAACTGTTCTGGGTGTTTTTGCAGTGTGGTTTTGAGCTGGGGGGTTTCCCATTTCTGATGGGTCTTGGGGTTTTTTTTTTGTGTTTCCCCGCCCCCATTTCCAATGGGTCTTGGGGGGTTGATTTCTTTTTTGGTTGTTTCCCCATTTCCGATGGGTCTTGGGGGATTTGTTTGCTTTTTCGTTCCCCCCCCATTTCCAATGGGTCTTGGGGTTTTTTGGATGCTTTTGGGGTTCCCCCCATTTCTGATGGGTCTTGGGGGGTTGGTTGCTTTTTTGGGGGGGGTTTCCCCATTTCTAATGGGTCTTGGGGAATTTGTTTGTTTTTGGCTTTCCCCCTATTTCTGATGGGTCTTGGGGGGTTTGATTGCTTTTTGGGTTTTTCCCCATTTCCGATAGGTCCTGCATGCTTCCCTTGTTTTTTCTTTTGTTTTCTGTGCATTTACAAACCTGTCCCCTTTGTTCTTAGTGCATTCCCGATCTGCTCTGTTCGTTTTCTGTGCATTTCCAATGGGTCATGTACGCTTCATTGCTTTTCTCCCCCCCCCCTTCGGACAGAAGGGATTAATTGCGTTTCCAATGAGTTTTGCTGTGATTTTTTTTGGTGACTTTTTTCTTTGGCTGGAATGGATTAATTGCATTTCAATGCATTCCTATGGGAAATGGTGCTTTGACTTGACGACCATTTCGAGTTACATCCATCGGTCATAAGTCGAGGCACCACTGTACCTAAGACTTAGCACAAGCTTAAATTGCTAGAGGTATGTGTACTAGGCTGGCTTTTTCCAAAAGCTGGCATAGGTAGGGAAATTAAAGAATTTTTAATTCTTTCAATTAAATTCTTTGTTCTCACAAATTTAGGCTGTCTCACCTTGGTGAAACACCTCAGCAAAGAATTGTCATGCTCCACAAAATTATTTACTTCTAGATGAGACCCAAGAAAAGGAGTGATTTTTTTTCTTAGCAAGGTCTCCATTATTTGTGCAAACTGTCTATGTGCAAAACTACTGTCATTTTCCTGTGAGAAGTGCAACACACAGACAGTCCACAGGGAATGAGTGGCTCCTCGTTAAAAAAAGACCAAAGAAGCCCTCTAGTGCTTATAATCCTTAGAACTGGTGTGATGAAGTATGAATAATCATTTAGTCCAGTTCATATTATTGCAGTTTTACATACTTTTTCATAATTTCTTCAGAAAAAAAAGCTTGGTTTTGTTATCTTGTTGACAGCATTGCAAAATACCTCTCCTGGCACATGAAGCTGAGACCACCAAGTATGTGTAACTTCAGCCAAAAGGTAGGACTCTAAATGTCCTTCAAATGGCTTTGAGATAACAACTAGTTATTCTACTAAGTCATCATAGTAGAAAGAGATATGGAACACTTGCATTCCGAACTTAAGTATGTCTCCTAAAAAGTTCACTGAATACAATGGGATTTACTCAGTCATAAATTTGTACACAAATGCTGTCTTAAGTCCATAATGCATGAATACAAGGGTGCAGTGATGGCAGCCATTTACCCTTCCCACAACATCACACCCCCTGCTACCAGACCTCCATGTACTAGACAGCAGTTTAAAGAAGGGGCTCTTCACCTGACAGGAAACTATAGTCACACAGAGTCCAGATGTCAAGGGTGGGTTTAAAAATGTGGTGTCATTCTTGATCCACACATTGGCCATCTATGAAAAGGAGGTCAAGATTGAAGGTCAAGATTGAAAGACACCAGCTATAAGCTGGTTCTGGAGGCATGTATCCTGTCCTGTAGGACCACAAATGTCAGCTATTTGTTCAATAGAATGAGCAATGAGTTCCTAGCATTTCACCTCATGTCCCACAGGCTGAGGTGCAAACAATTGCTGAAGAGGCAAAATAACACATACATGTGTTTATTTGTATTATGACAACAACCCCCGTTTAATCTTTTAGAGCTTCATTTCTTCGATTTAACAGTTCAGTATGGGTTCTGCTAAAGCCTGGAAGTAGGATGCGACATAAGGGGGATACACTGAGCACCTCCCTGCCCCTAATCTCTGCTAACCTTTAAAGCTGGCTCTTAATGAAGAAGATATATAAGGCTGCAGTTAAATAAAGTTTAAACACAGAGAAGGCTTTAAACAGGGCTCGGATAGAGACTGGAAATCCAAAAATGTGACTGGAAGCAGGTAATGCTAATCTGCAGCATCAGTCATGATGGCATGAGGAGAGGAGCACAATCAATTAATTACTTAGAACCGAAAAGGTGAAGTAATCCTCTTTTCATTTAATTTAAATTCCTTTAATCCACATCTTTTTCTCCCTTGGGTAGAGCAATACAGTTTTAAAAAACACACAAAAAACCTCCCGAAGATTCCACAGAGCATCCTCAATTATATATTTTTATTTTAGTAAGTTCAATTCCTAACCATGTGAAGATACAGTGGGAGATGCATTGTGTATCTATGACTCCTGCTTAAAGGGAGGCAGAAACTTCACTTTTCAACATTTTGCCCTTTATTCTAGTTGAAAGGATAAGAAAGGCAAAGATGGCACCAACTTTACCTTGTCTTGAGCTGGCATTAAGTACCTGGCAGTACATCTACTTCTTTTATAATCTCTCCACTGACATTATCTGCCCAGGAAAATGATCTAGGTGTACCTTTTACGTTAGTATGCTTTTGAAATGAATCTACCAATTTGCTGCTCTGCCATCAGCTCAGTAATGTTGACACCATTTGGAGGGCTTGAAATTCCCATGACTTAAATTTGCATGTGAACATTTGGAATTGGATTCTAAAATATTAAATATGTACATGTATAACTAAACACCCACAAATTTTGGCATATGAATTTTGATTTATCTAGTTGTATGCCTGTTATACATCCACAGGGCATTCCCATGGGGAGTGAGGGTGCACATTTCAATGTTTGATAAGCTACCTTTGGAGGCATGACATAAATTTGACATTCAGCTTTCTCAAACAGTCCTTTATAAGGCCAAAGTTTGTTCTTAATCCCCCACTCCTGAGGGAATAAATTTATACAGTTGTGAAAACTTGTTTCTGATGAGGAAATATTTAAGTGTAGTTTGGGCGCAGCTCTAGTATTACTTCTAATGCTATAGGAAAGTTTGGGAAGGAAAGTCTCTTGACAACAGTTTTAAAAACTTCAAGAATTTCAAATGCTTGTAGGTCAGGTTTAACTTCACTATTGCATTGCTGTTTATGAACCATGCTAGGAGGGCACTACTTTACAATCGTCTGCTTGCTTAACTGCTACCTGAAACTATATAATTCCTTCTTACCTGTGTGGTAAAACTTTCCTGAAAATCCAAGGTTGAAGGTAAAATTTGCAACCTGAGTGCGTAGTAAAATTTGAGTCTCTAGTAAGGCCTGAAACAAATAAGAAACAGCATGCTTTTAGGGAAAAAAATAATGCCTCATTTTTAGCCTAATGTTTCTTGAGCTCTAAAAAGTTAAGAATATTAACAAATATATTATAGTATCAAGTAACTTTCTCTTCCTACATGACCTAATGGATTATGTTAACAGTGAATATTGGTAATAACAGTAGGATTTAGGTTAAAGAAAACTAACGTTATGAATGACATGGTACTGTCAACTGCATTATCAGAAAAGAAAAACTAGCAGATTTGCCAGGTTTTTTATATGGTGCAGAACCTGCCAAATCTCAGTACGGTACTTGTAAGAACAGGATACACATGAGCAAATCTGTTCTCTTTTGAATTATCATTGCTCACGATGCTCATATTTATGATAAAGTATCTACTCTCTTAAGGTTCCAGTCTCAGCTTTCATAAACACAAACTGGTAACGTTAAAAGAAGTTATGGCAATATAAATTCTGGTTTGCATATGTTATTTGTATGGCACCCGCTTCCATCTAAAAAGTTTATTTATTGCCCATTTGCAAATCCTTCTGAAATCTGTTGCCAACTGATACCCAGCCCCTGTCTCTGGTGACTTATATCCCCCCCACAGAACCCTACTTTAACTTAGATTTAAATACAGTATAAGTGTGATCTGCAATTAAAAAATTGCAACATGAGTACTCCAGTTTAGGGTCAGGTATCCACATATTTCCAGGACACTCCATTCAGTTCTTCATTCTCCTAGTTTTCTATACATCCTCCTCAACAATAAGCAGCAAAAAGACACATCAACCTCACCTCACCTTCCCCTTTCTCCACAATAGGGCCACCCCTTTCCCCTAATCTCAGACTTCCTTGCTTATCTGCTGTGTGTCCCTCCAGGCATATTAGTGGCAAGCATCTTCCCACTACAAAGCACACAGCAGGCAAACATGAATACAGAAACCCAACAATGGAGCATGTGAAGAGATTGTGACTCGGAGAAGGGCACCAGGATGCACTGTTTCGGGCAGTGGGAAGGCTCCACCAGGACTAGATGCATCCATGCACATGATCTGAAGAAGTCCCACCGTGAGTACAACTAAGCGCTGTGTGCAAATATTACCAAGCAGTATAATTTTGGCCCTTGTTCTGTGGCTAGTGAAAGTACTTAGACACTCCTCATTGGGCTGTCCAGGTTCCTTCCCTCCTTGGGATTTTGTTCTGTGGGTTTTTGTGTGCTGCAAAAGAATTGGGAATCACCAAGTCTGTTGAGGTGACCTCTTGTGATGATCCTGTTTTATCCATATGAAGATTGGTGCTCAGAGAACATATTTGGTATTAGTATATAACATATTTAAGAATAGCAAACATTGAAGGGCAAAGGAACTGCTGCCTTCATTTGGAACAGATTTCACCTGAGAATTATACTGATAGTTTTTACCAATGTGCCTCAGAGAGATACTGAACCATGAGGTGATAAACCATGAAAAAGTACTTTTCATTCTTCTGGGAACAGAAATTCAAATAATACTAATGAGACAAATGTCAACGGAAAGCTTTTTACTAATGGGCAAGGCGAATCTTGGGAGACTATGGATCACTAGCTTATTGAAAAAGCAACCTTCTACACAGTCATGCAGAAATTCTCCAAAATGAAGGTAAATTATCTTTTGTAAACAGTTTGTTCTCAAAAAAGAACAAAACTAGCTGAAGTACTGGATACAGCCCATTGTCTAAAAGAAAAAAAAGAAATAAAGAAACACCCTAACAGTGTTACAAACATGTACAGACATATACTGAACCACGCAGAAGTCTTTTTAATGGGACTCGCCCTCCCACCTCACTGAATACACATAGAATTCTGTGGTGACTTAGAGTGCCATCTCTAACTAGCTGGATGGCTGAGGGCCCAGTGAGGTAATAGGTCAGCTGAGCTGAATCCAAACCCCTTCCAATGCAGAAGCTGTGGAAATTACTTAGGGCTACTGTCACCTTGGCCTAACTTTTTGTCAGCCTTGTGGCTGTGTCCCTCTTGGGATGCTCATGACATCAGATTAGACGATTACACGGAGTGCTTCTGCCGTTGTGCAGAAAACAATACCATTCACCACAAGAATCTCAGCCACAAAGAAAGTGCTAACATAGTGGTTGCAGAAATAATACTGCCAAAGTATAAGCAAGGGAACAGCAGTTGTTATGGACAGGTTGGAGGACAGACAGGAAGTTTAGCAACAACTCCCCAGCTTCACATTTTAGACACCTCTCATCTCTTATTGACCAATGCCAAAGATTGCCAAACTGCAACACATGTTGAAGCAACTTCCTACTGGAACAAATTTTCAGATGGACTACTGAAAAACCTCAGCCAGGAGTTTTCTACCTGCTCTCCAAAGCTAACTGATCTGGCAGAGCTGGGTGCTTTGTATTTTCAGGCATTGGTGCTACTACAGATGAGATGATGGCCTCTAACAGTGTGCAGTAAACAGAGATGTAAAGAATTCTGGCTAGATTCTTTGTTATTGTTAGCCTTTGCTTAGGCTTTCTCAACTTGGCACAAATGCATAGAGAAGAAATCTTTAAGCCCTACCAAATTCCAGGCCTCCAAATGAGAGTGAAACAGTGAGTCATGTTTTTTTCTCTCTCATCAGTATCTATAATTTTCAGAAACTGCTTCTGATCAAAACTAGAATTAGTGTCCTTTCCTTTGAGACACGTAACACACTGAGGAAGCATGCATAGAATAACAGGCTAATTTTAAGGGAGAAGAAGACAAAAACAACACCTCCAGTGTTTTTAATCCTTAAAAGAAACCTCTTAAAAGAGACCTCTGGGTAGAGTGGGCGGCATATAAATAAATAAATAAATAAATAAATAAATAAATAAATAAATAAATAAATAAATAAATAAATAAATAAATAAATAAATAAATAAATAAATAAAAGGTCAGGCAATAAAGCTGCAGCTATAATAATCTTGTATAATTTGTGTTAAGGTGTTATTGCATTGAAGTGATATTTGTACAATTGTGCTTAATTTCTCCACAATTCTACATCATACTCTTGTCGGCCGAGCGTTTTCCAAGCATTACCTCTTAGCACCTATTCAGCCCAGATGTCCACAAAGGGATTTGAAAGCAGAAAGCTGGGGAGGCTGATCAGTCCTTTAGACTTACCAACCTCTAACAACCCCCATCTTAGGCTGATATTCCTGTGGGTCTGTTGATGAGTCTTGCTTCCTTTCCTGTTCCTTTAAGCAGTAGATATGGTCTTGTTCCTCTCCTCTGTACCTTCTAGGGCACATGTCTATCTAAATAGCTTAGTGAGAGGGAATAGACAGAGGAAGGTTCTCAAAAAGGTTCTTTAAAAAGTGAGTCAAAGGTACATTAAAAGTGAAAGGATGTGCAAAAACTACAGGTTGGTAGATAGCTTACATTACACCAGTGGTCCCCAACCTTAGGCCTCCAGATGTTCTCAGACTTCAACTTCCAGAAATCCTGGCCAGCAGAGGTGATGGTGAAGGCTTCTGGGAGTTGTAGTCCAAGAACATCTGGAGGCCCAAGGTTGGGGACCACTGCATTACAATACCAACACATCTAGCTTGTTTAGTAACAGCTAATGATAAGATAGCATGGCAGAGGATTCCCGTTCAGTGAGTGCGACTTTCCATGACAAAGCATAAACAATGAGACAATGTGAACAGAGAACAAGGGGGGGTGGGAAACGAAGTGCATTTTAAAATGCCTCTGATATTGTGTTTTATCTATAGATAAAGGTAAAGGTTCCCCTTGACATTTTAGTCAGTCGTGTTTGACTGTAGGGGGCGGCGCTCATCCCCGTTTCAAAGCCGTAGAGCCATTGTTTGTCCGAAGACAATTTCCATTGTCACGTGGCCAGCGCAGCTATACACGGAACGCTGTTTACCTTCTCACCGAGGTGGTACCTATTTATCTACTCGCATTTACATGCTTTCAAACTGCTAGGTTGGTGAGGAGCTGGGACAAAGCGACGGTAGCTCACTCCGTCGTGTGGATTCAATCTTACGACTGCTGGTCTTCTGACCCTGCAGCACACAAAGGCTTCTGCGGTTTAGCCCGCAGTGCCATCACGTCCCTCTTTATCTATAATAGTAATTAATAAAGAGATACATGTGGATAATTGTGTTAGATAAATGAGAATAAAAATATAGTGAAGACCTGGTTCTTCAGGCAGGCTTTCCTCCTTTCCATCACTTAGTTTCCTGTGTTTTCCCATCTTGGAATTTGCTTACTTCTCTTTTTTGTTTGGCTATTGTCTGTTTTAATTCTTGTTTTACAGTGGACTCTCGACTTACAGACGGCTCCACTTACAGACTTTTCGAGTTACAGACTTCTCTGGCTGCAAAATTTAGTTTCGACTTGCAGCCAGAGAATCGACCTACAGACCGGAAAAAAACCCAAAATGGAACAAAAACGCCTGTTACGAATTAATCGGTTTTCAATGCTTTGTAGGTCAATTGAGCCTCGACCTACAGACTTTTCGACCTACAGCCACCATTCCAATACGAATTAATTCCGTAAGTCGAGGGTCCACTATATATTGCTCAGACTGTAAGCCGCTCAGAGTAGATAATTTGAATCTAGATGGGCAGGGTAAAAGCAGAACAAACAAACAAACAAACAAACAAACAAACAAACAAAGAAATAGTAGAAGCTTTTGCAGAATGTTGTAAAAGGAGCAAAGGATGGATGTGACTTTAAGCTGTTTGTTTAGTGGTAAGAGAAGAAGAAAATGTGTTGGTGTAAAATGAGGTTTGTGTTACAGCCTTACAGTAAGTAAGAGCAAATATATGTTACCTTACAGTACCATCTAACAACATTAAATTAAATTGCAGGGAGCTGGCTACCTATGCCAGTCAGATCCGCAGCTCACTGGGACTGCCCTCAAGTCTCATGGCAGTCTGCTACTCTACCAGTCAGCCCGTCCCCCAAGAGAAGAATACAAATATCCCATCTCTAGCCTGGAATGATTGCAACAGTGAGAAGACTTATAATGAGATGCCCGGACAATTCTGGAAATGCTTGCCAATGATTGCCTGGTTTCATTCTGGGATTAGCCTTTTATTGAGACAATGTCAGCTATGATGAACCTGCGCTCTAGGCTTCTGATCTGTGCCTAGGAGGTCTATAAATCTCTATAGGACTCCAGGGGGAGTCAGGAATCCTTATCAGGATCTGACACATCCATGAAGGAGATCTTTCAACTGCTCCTTAAGCCATTTTAAGTGGTGCATAGCTCAGATCTTCTTAAATTCAGATCAATGGCTAGAGATTAGGATTTTCTCCCTACTGTGCTCTCATCCTCTAAATTGGGACAGTATGAGGGAGGGTTTACTTTATGGAGCAGAAATTGGAGGGAGGTCCCTCAGCACACCCTGCAGTTTCTTGTACTGCTTTTTGGTCACAGGATAGTGTTAGTGGTAGTCCTGTTCAGTTGCTGTTTACATGGATCTTGGCAACACGCTTCGTGAAAAGCAATTAGCCCCTCTTTTCTCCCTACCTACTTCCTTCATGTAGAGAGTAATGTGTCTCAAGAGGAAAGGTTCTTGCTCACATGCAGGTTCTCCCTGTCAGCAAGAACTCCAATTTCACTACACTCCAGGAGCAGGGTTTTGGAAAGGGTTTCTCAAGAACCTCTGTTAGCCAGATGCAGCTCATGGGCAGAAATTTCTGTCACCTGCTAAAGGATGCAAAACAATGTAAATATACTGCAACATTTTATTGCAGGGCCAAATTGTACATCCAGTAGATGCGGATGCAAAATCAAGATTGCCCATGTTAGTGCATTGATGCATAGCACAGCCAGTGGTTTAAAATGTAATTTACAAAAACACAGATTAAAGAAATAGTTATAACTAGTTTACAAATGAACTGTGAAAAATCAATGCCTATTGGATTCTCTATTATGCGAATGTGTAATGATGATGTAGTATTATTAAAAGCAAGCAGCTATGAAAGTAGATGGGTGGATCTGATCACTGCCTCAATAAAAACACCACCAAATGCCCCAAAGTAAGGCTGCACAAAAAAACTATAATGAATAAATGATCACTTTCCTTTCCTTATTATAAAGTCATATTTATATTCACTTTTAATTATGCATAATTGTAAGAGGCTATTTGGAAACCCAGAAGGGAAGGCAATTATTGCAAAATGTTTTGTTGCTGGTTAAAGACTTTGGAACTTCTTTATATTTAAATATGTGTGGTAATTACTGGCTTTTTTTTTTTAAAAAAAGAGGAATTTCAACCCTAGGCAATCTATGTAGTTTGGCAATTAACTCTCATGTTGGAACTCACCATAGTTCCACTGTTGTTTTGTTATTGAATTTTTTTTAAAAAAGAAACAGTTAATTTTTAAAAACGTAGTTAAATTCTTTAGATCTTTAAAGATTCATTTTAGAATGTCCAACTTCATAACTTGCATTCACAAAAGTAATATAATTAAGCAGTTCAGTTTCTTTGTGGAACGGCAAGTTTCATTATATTAATTGCTTCTTGGCTTTGTTCACAAGAGTATGTATCTCTCTTCAGTACCCAAAGAATACGTCTTTTTATTTATTTATAGTGTTTCTACTCAGCTGGATTTTAGACTCATCTGCATAGTTACATTTCGAAGGTTTGAGTTGCTTTGTCTTTCTTTATTCTTCATAATTGCTGCATCTATTAAGCAGGAGTGATATTTTCCCACAATGTCCATGTTAATTACAGCTATCTCCTTCATTTGCACAATAAACTTTTTGGGGAGCTAGTTCTCCGGGAACATTTCATGGCTAATAGGAAGCAATTTGCTTTTCTTTATTAAGTACATTAAAACTTCATGCCCTAGACATCACTGACTGTAAACATTTGATTCTGCTCAAATTTAATGCACCAAGGCATTTTCCTCTGCCATATTAGCTTTATTTATGTGCTGTGTTCTGGATTGTTAGCTACTAATGAGACTTCAGCTCTTATTGCTCTAAGGCCTGAACACTAACCTCATTTTAATGAGATCATTATTTGCTGTCTTCTGAATGGGAGACAACAAATTTGCCTTTTAATTAAGGGTCAAAACACCTCTAGCTAAGGAGAGTGAAGAGGTTATCAAGTCCTTAGAGATACCAAAGAAATAGCTTTTTTCAAGTAGAGGCAAGGCAGGCTCAATTGGGCATTATTAGTCTGACAGGAAGAACCCCCCACACACACACACACTAACAACACTAAAATGTGGGAGCTAGAGTTCTCAAGATGCGGTAAAAAGTAATTCAGCTGAAGTAATTAAAAAGGCTTGCCTCTGAACCCAAAGGTTAACATGGATCAATACTCCTGTTGCAGCAGGATCCTTCCTTTCTAACAGGAATGGTATGCAAAAGTGCAGAAGAGAGATGCCAGATTAATTGAGCTAACAAAAACTAATCTCATCTTTTTTTATCAGAAAAAGTGAGGCAAGGATAATCAATAACCTGCACAGTTTTGGTAGCACATTATGATGTGTATTGCGTGCCTATGATTCAGGAGATTAATCAGTATTATTAAGTATTGAATTCTTTTTTTTGAAAAAAAAAACACACACACCACCCTCTGGTTTATCAATGTGGGATATTGTGT
The DNA here is from genome assembly GCF_051106095.1 of Pogona vitticeps. Classification (NCBI taxonomy): domain Eukaryota; kingdom Metazoa; phylum Chordata; class Lepidosauria; order Squamata; family Agamidae; genus Pogona; species Pogona vitticeps. The sequence goes on from NC_135787.1 coordinate 28,095,650, forward strand.
TTCTGCATCCCTTATTCAGGAAATGGTCTGATACTGCTGCATAATTTTCGGTCCACATTGCCAGCAGCAAAAAGGAATGGCAAGCTTTACACATGGACATTCTGATTATTGACAACATGAATGGCAGCAGTCAAGATGGTCTACAAGAAACCCTCTTGTGCTCACCGTTCACAAAGTGACACCAAGCAAAGGAAAATCCCAGAAGCTGCCTTCTTTCTCCATCAGTTAACCACTTCTAACCCAAACACAAAGCAATTGTTGGAACTGTTTTCAACACACATATATGACAGTGAGCACAAGGGGGTGCCCTGTAGACCATCTTGACTGCTGCCATTGGTGTTGTCAACATTCAGGCTGCCAATTGTTATTTAAAGCTTAATGTCCTTTTTCCTGCTGGCAATGTGGGTGTGATATTCTGCAGGTCTTTAATATATTCAGGCCTTTTCCTGGCATTTTGTAATAGGATATCCCCCATTCATAAACCAGAAGTTTTTTTTTTAAAGAATTGACTTCCCTGGCATTTAAAGCAAGTATATGTATACATACACATGACATTTACTAGGGTTGCTGGGGGGAGAACAGAAGCAAGAATAGCTGGAATATGACTGTAGTTTCTATGTGCCAAAATAGTTTGAAGTACTGTTTTGGACTTTAATGAAATGCTGAAGAAAAGGTGTGAGTAAGTGTAACACCATTGTAACACATACACTCTGTTTCACTTCTCAGGGATCTTATAAAATATTTTTACACCAGAAATATAAACTCTTTTAAGTGTCTGTTTCTCAAGGAGGTATAATATTATCTTCCTGAGACTCATTTAATTTGGTCCTGATTGGCAGGGTCAATGTCTCCCTTCCCTGTTCTCAACCTTGCAACAATGTTTATGTTTACAAGGTTCTTGGTGATGAAAAAGCCAGAAAGTCTATGGTTTCTTCCCTCTCAAATGGCTTTCTTCAAAGCCAATATTAACTCCAACACCCAAAGTCTGGATTCCTTCCAAATTTAAAACAAACAAACAAACAAAAAACAAAAACAACCCAGTCGGAATTAACCATCCTATTTCAAGATAAGCAACTTTAGTCTTCTCAATGTATTTGATCTGTTTTAAATCTGCACACAGAAAAGGTTGCTGATGTCTGCACAGGGGATAAAACAGTTTCACTTTTTAAAAACTCAAAAACTGCTTCTTGTTAAATCATACTGTCTTTGTGAGTCTAGAGAATATGGTAGCTGCTTTGCCAATGCGTTTATCCAGCTCAACATCTAGGGAGAGAATGTCAGAGATCGTTGAGCCAAGGTACACAAAATCATGAACAACCTCCAATTCTTGTGCAGACGTGGTAATAGACGGAGGTGAGTCCATGCCCTGGCCCATGACTTGTGTTTTCTTCAGGCTGATTTTTACTCCAAAATCTTGGCAGGCCTTGATAAAATGATTCATAAGTTGTTGGAGGTCTTCGGCAAAATGGGCAACAACAGACGAAGAGGAAGTCCTGCATGCATTTCAGCTGGACTTTGGTCTTAAACAGCTTTCCATCTGATCTAGTCCAGAGATGGACAATTTCTGCTGCAGTTCCTAAAGTGTGCTTCAGCATTGTAGCAAAAAAGATCCCAAACAGAGTCAGCATAGGGGCACAGCCCTGCGCTTCCAATGTCAAAGGGATCTGATGTTGCACCATCAAAAACTACAGTGCCCTTCATTCCTCATGAAAGGACCTGATGATGTTAAGGAATCGAAGTGGACATCCAATCTTGGGAAATATTTTTAAAAGGCCGTCCCCTGCTAACCAAATCAAAGGGCTTTGTAAGATCTATGAAGGCCACAAAGGGTTGCTGTCGTTGTGTCCTACATTTCTCCTGCAAGTCTGTGAGGGAAAATACCATGTCAATGGCGGATCTATTAGCTCGAAATCTACACTGTGATTCTGGATAGACTCTGTCTGCAAGCACCTGGAGCCTCTTCAGCACAACACAGGCATGCAGCTTCCCTACAACGCTGAGAAGAGTAGGGAAGTAGTTATTGCAGTCGCCCCTGTGGCCTTTGTTCTTGTACAATGTGATGATGTTTGCATCCTTTATGTCCTGTGCTAGTCCACCTTTCCTCCAGCAAGGACAAAAGATTTCATACAGCTCAGTAGTGATGATCTCTTTACAGCACTTCAGCGGGGATGTTATCTTTCCCAGGTGCCCTGCCTGAGGTGAGGGAATCCAAGGCCATTTTTATTTCTGCTAAAGTTGGTTCACTGTCCAACTCTTCCAAGACAGGCAGGCACTCAATGTTATTTAATGCCATCTTCAGTTACTACGTTCCCTCTAGAATATAGCTCAGAGTAGTGCTACATTCAGCATTCCATCTGCTGTACTCGGTCCTGGATGATCACGCCTGTAGCATACTTCAAAGGAGCAGATTTCTTCTGTATTGGGCCTAAAGCCTGCTTGATACCTTCATACATTCCCTTGATGTTACCTGTGTCTGCTGCTGTCTGTATCTGAGAGAAGATACATGCAGCAATAATTGGACTTTTCCATTCTGTAGACCATTGTTTTGGAAATCATTCAACTGACTGATCTATTCTTGGTGACTTATATCTTCCCAACTGCTTTCAGTGTAGCTTCACTTCCTAAAAATACAAGTTCTTCATCCCATGATTCTTAAAGGAATCTGTCACCCTTGTTTCAGTATACTTCTTCAGTATATTTCTTCCACTTTTAAAAAATTCTGATCTGGTCAGATAATATAAGTCCCTATTGAACTATCAGCAGTCTTAATTTTTGTTCAAATTCTTCTCTTATTTATTGGATCTTAGAGAAATGAACTCTTATTTTTCTCTTTTCTTGCTTTGCAGTGATTATGGTAACAATTCTCTTTGTGCTAGTCACTGAAATTTTGCATTTAAGATTCAGACCCTTGTTCTTTCATTTATTTTTAATTTTTTTAAATATTTTTTTAAAATTCTGCTTCTCAGTAATTAAGAGTTTCTTCAGTCATCTATTGAGACTTTCTTTTCTTTTGACTACAGGAATAGTAGTAGGCATCCTTCAGTCTCGAGAGACTATGGTAACGTGCTCTGTATGGAGGTCTTGGAACAGTGTCTTGTGTGGCTGAGAAGGCCAATTTGAGAGTGACAATCTCTTCCACATTGAAGACAAATACAATCTGTCCCCTGTCCAGCTCCCTGGTTTGGCTGGTTTCGGGACTGCGGGCTGCTGTACAAATGTCTCTTCAAATTGGGAGAGGCCATGATGCACCGCTTGCCTCCAGGCTGAATGCTCAGACGTCAAGATTTCCCATCTGTTGAGGTCCATTCCTAAGGCTTTCAGATCCCGCTTGCAGATGTCCTTGTATCGCAGCTGTGGTCTCCCTCGGGGGCACTTTCCCTGCACTAATTGTCCATACAGGAGATCTTTTGGAATCCCACCATCAGCCATTCTGACGACATGCCCAAGCCAATGTAGACGGCTCTGTTTCAATACTGTATACATGCTGAAAATTCCAGCTCATTCTAGGACTACTCTATTTGGAACTTTGTCCTGCCCGGTGATACCAAAAATGAATCAGAGACAACGCTAATGGAAGGTGTTCAACTTCCTCTCCTGCCGTGCACAAAGGGTCCAGGACTCGCTGCAGTATAGGAGTGTGCTCAGGACACAGGCTCTATAGACCTGGATCTTGGTATGTGCCGGCAGCTTCTTATTAAGCCATACTCTCTTTGTGAGTCCAGAGAACATGGTAGCTGCTTTCCCAATGCGTTTATCCAGCTCAACATCTAGGGAGAGAGTGTCAGAGATGGTTGAGCCAACATCCAATTCTTGTGTGGAGATGGTAATAGAAGGAGGTGAGTCCACGCCCTGGCCCATGACTAGTTTTTTCTTCAGGCTGATAGTTAGTCCAAAGTCTTGGCAGGCCTTGCTGAAACGATTCATGAGTTGTTGGAGGTCTTCAGCAGAGTGGGCAACAATGGCTGCATCATCAGCAAAGAGGAAGTCCCGCATGCATTTCAGTTGGACTTTGGTCTTTGCTCCCAATCTAGTGAGATTAAAGAGCTTTCCATCTGATCTAGTCTGGAGATAGACACCTTCTGTTGCAATTCCAAAGGCCTGCTTCAGCATGACAGCAAAGAAGATTCCCAAACAGGGTTGGCGCAAGGACACAGCCTTGTTTTACTCTGCTTCGGATGTCAAAGGGATCTGATGTTGAGCCATCAAAAACTAGAGTGCCCTTCATATCCTCATGAAAGGACCTGATGATATTAAGGAGTTGAGGTGGACATCTGATCTTGGGAAGTATTTTAAAAAGTCTGTCCCTGCTAACCAAGTCAAAGGCCTTTGTGAGATCTATGAAGGCCACAAAGAGTGGCTGTTGTTGTTCCCTGCATTTGTCCTTCAATTGTCTGAGGGAAAATACCATGTCGGTGGTGGATCTCTTAGCTCGAAATCCACACTGTGATTCTCACTACAGGAATACTCTTTCTATATTCCTCCCTGATAATATTTCTGGCAAACTGTTTAATTTATTTCATTTTCCTTAGTACTCAAGTGAATAAATATACTTCAAGAAATAAGATATGGGAAAAGAAATGCTGGAAGAAAAACGTATTGGCTCATGAACTTTGGGAATTTGTTTGGATGGGACACAATAGCATTGTTTAGGGCTGCCTCATTCCAAGGTCATAATAGCTATGATGACATCCCACTTCCAGTCGGAGGGAAATCAGCCTGAGGATAAGAATGAGGATTTTATGAATATTTCTTTGCACTGCTCAACTCTATGCTCCAAAAACAAAGCATCCTTTACAGGCTCCTGAACTATAGAAATAGTTCACTTTGAGACATTGGAGGCAAAGTCTACTTCAAAATACTGTACCTCTTATTTAGATATTATGGAATAACAATATATTATTACATAGATTGCTACAAAATAGTGTACAGTAAATAGTAACAAATAGTTATAAGTATAATACAATACAATACAATACAATACAATACAATACAATACAATACAATACAATACAATACAATACAATACAATACAATATAATATAATATAATATAATATAATATAATATAATATAATATAATATAATATAATATAATATAATATAATATAATATAATAATAAAGAGTCCCTCACTCATAAGGTCAGCATAAGTCAGAAGTGAACTAATGGCACATATGAACAACAAATAGCATAATACATAATAATAGTGCAGTTTGAAAGTTACTTTCTGGAATTAGGGATCATTACTTTTTTGAGAAGGAGGGAGACTATACGGTTTATACCTGGGCAGAAAGAGGACTTCATTCATTCACATACTTGTCACAAGAAGGCTGTTGTGCCTTTTGTGTAATTTGAGACCAACTGAATATTTTTTTAAATGCCCTGTCCCCAATGATTTGGGAAAATAAGCAACCACAGAAGAGTTTAAATCTTCACTCCTCAATTCAGACCACAGTTCTGTACACTTTTGTTATAGTAATTAAAAAAAAGCAACAACAAATTATGGTGGTTCTACTCCCTTGGTTTCACAGGAAGCAGAAAATCTTGCTACCATCTGCTTCTCATGTTTTAGGATGAACGGGACTGAAACATAGGAGAAGCTACTGTGCTTGTACCACTTTGTTGTTAAAAGAAGTTACAAAGCAACTGGCCTTAGACCACACTTGTCTTGCGTGAGCACTAGATGGTAAAAACTGGCCTCAAAGTCAACTCACAATTCAGCTGCTGAAAGTAACACAATGGTATACTTTAGTTCCAAAGAATGTTTATATGATTATTTTGAACCAAGGCACCTGCAGGAACGTTGGTCTACAAGGTGTGCATTATTGCCAAGTAAAAAAGAACTTGAGATACAAGTGGAGAGCACCATGTGATCATTTCCCCCCTTTTTATCATTAGTCAATTGTAATGGAACAAGAGCAGTAGGTAGCTTTGTAATTAAATTCTAGGAAATGTTTTGTAGTAATAATGACATGTAACATTGTATTTTTATTTTCTAGGGACACCCTGACTTGTGCAGTTTGCCCAAGGCTACACAGGCTGGCTCTTCTGGGATGCATAGTGGAGAATAGAGCTCCCAACCTTTGGCTCTGTAGGTAGATACTTAACTCACTGAGCTATTCAGCAAGCATGCACGATGCAGTGCATCCAAAATTGTCCAATAATTGCATTTCTCTGTTTTCATGTTACACGCGTGGGTCCAGTCTATACTTTCACCTGGGCCAGCTTGTCATCTGTGCTACTTCATTCCAGTACAGTAGTACCTTGGCTTACCAATTTAATGCATTCTCCGGAACGTTACATAATGCAAAAAATTCATAAACTGAAATGCAGATTGCCATAGGAACAGGGGTGCCACTATAAACCTCCAGGCACAATGCATCCTGGGGAAACTTCCTTCATACTGCGGAAAAAAATCATAAACCGAGGCATTATTTTCAATAGATTTCCATTCGTAAACCAAAAATTACATTAACCGAGGCATTCATAAACTGAGGTACTACTGTACATTCTTATATGAAACTCCTCAGAACTGGGGACAGGTGAGCATTTTAGGTTGTTTCTGGTGACGATGTATGGAAACATTTGTTCTTATTCAGAATGAAAAACAGTTGACCTTAAAAAAAACCTGAATATGGGAAAACCCATATTTAACTGTGTTAAAATTGCACTACAAAGGTCTCTGAGGCTTTTTGTGCGTGTGGGTGGGTGGGGTTGGGGGGGGGAGTCAGGGATACAAGACAGAAGATGACAATGTGGAAGTAAAAATCCACCTGTGCATGTCGGACTCCACCCTTTCTGCTTTGCTCATTTTACTTTATTGCTTGGATATTTGAAATAATTTTGAGAGGTAGGACAGGAGCCTGGAGAACTGGATACAAACTGTGGAAATAATAACATGATAGTATATGAGTTTGAAATGTCTTTATCTGAATCCAGAATGACAGAGTTTGAACTTTCATTGCACTTTGGAGGGAGTAGATCAAAGAGTGACTAGAAACAAGAAGCATTTGCAACGGCCACATTTAGCCATACTTATTTTATTTTATTTTATTTTATTTTATTTTATTTTATTTTATTTTATTTTATTTATTTATTTATTTATTTATTTATTTATTTATTTATTTATTTATTTATTTATTTATTTATTTATTTATTTATTTATTTATACCCTGCCTATCTAATCATTTCAACCACTCTAGGCGGCTTTGTAAATGTATTTTCAAACATGGAGTACATTTCTAAAACTGGCAACATCCATTGGAGAACAGTGTTTAATTGACATCCTATTTAACACCTGTATGCATTATGAAGACTGGAAAGATAGTAACAACATCTACACCTTCCTCAGATGTGCACACCAATAAGAGAAGCATTAGTAAAAATGCCTTGTCCTGCTCTTTTCTAACTTTAAGAATCAGAAAACTGTCTGGAATCTAATTGCCTATAATTCAGGGTACAGATCTGCAACCGTTTGTCTACAGGTAACCAATTTCAGTTGAGTGAGATGAATGGTGTAATGTGGCTACAAATACACCAATTACTCAAGAGTTATTGACCGTCAGTACATCTGGTACTGCAGTGACCTATTTGAATGGGCTGTTTGTGTTATGTTGCTGATAACACCATCTTAAAAAGCTGAATGGCCAACTGTAAAACTCTGTCACTTTCGCAGGAAGCCAGGTGATCTACATCAGAGGGAGGAGCCTATCCTAATTAAGAACTGCAGTTCAGAGTTAACATTGCTTCATGTAGAATGCTACAGTGTGCCATGTTCAGCTACGGGACTTCCTTGGTTGCTAAAAGTAAAAAAAAACCTATAAAGGATTTTTTAAAAAACTAAGCTTTAGACAAAGACAACTCTACAAATGAAGCATATTCCCTTTATTTATCCAATGGGATGGGAAGCAGAGGTGTAACTGTCTTCTAAATGTGGGCTTGGAAACTTGAGATTTTTCAAAGGCCACCTGTTGGGAACAGATAATTCTGGACTAGATGATGTAGCGATCAGACTTAATATAACTCAGCTTCATATGTTCAGATATACTAATATATCTTCCTAAACTCACAACCTCCTCTTAGCTTTTCTAGTACAAGAAATGTTACAATCTAGAACTGTATATGAAGTTCTGTGGTCCTAACTGTTGTTAAGCATCATTCAGTCTCGAAAGACTATGGTAACGTGCTCTGTATGGAGGACTTGGAACAGCGTCTAGTGTGGCTGAGGAGGCCAATTCGAGAGTGACAATCCCTTCCACACTGAAGACAAAACTGTATGTTCACAGTATATAGTAGCATCAAGGCTTGTTATGCAGGAGAGCAACTCCATAGCTTTGGAAACATACTTTATGGGGCAAGAAGTCTGAGAATCCTTCAGCCAGCACATCACTACATTGTAGTATTTTATCTAAAGTGTTTAAAGCATATTGATGGAATTATACAACAAGATCTTATAACAGTTTTCAAAATATTAATGATATTCTCTATTTTTTATGTACAGTCATGCCCCGCTTAACAATTACCCACATTACAACTAATCCACTTTACAATGATGCTTTTGTGATCGTAATTGTGATCACAAAACGATGGTCTAAATGGGGGAATTTCGCTTAGCAATGATCGGTTCTCTGCTTCGGGAAGCGATTTTCGCTTTACGACGATCAAAAACAGCTGATCGTTGGGTTTTCAAAATGGCCACCGGGAGCTTAAAATGGCTCCCTGCTGTGCTTAGGGACGGATTCCTCGCTATACAGGCACCGAAAATGGCTGCAGTATGGAGGATCTTCGCTGGACGGTGAGTTTTTAGCCCATTGGAATGCATTAACCGGGTTTTAATGCGTTTCAATGGGTTTTTAAATTTTGCTTTATGACGTTTTCGCTTAACAGCGATTTTCCTGGAATGGATTATCGTCGTTAAGCGAGGCACCACTGTATTAGTGTGAGTGAATACAAAATTGTGCGCCAAAGCACACAATCAGATACCCCCCCAAGGCAGCCTTAAGTGTGCCTTCAATAGATTTAACTAATTTTGTGTTATCAAACCATGCATAGCAAATTGTGAGAAGGAACCCTCTAATCCTGCCCCTATTCCATCCACAGTTCTGTTACTACCTCTAATTCATTGATACAAACTCCTGATTCATGTGTGGAGCCCCTATGAGTACAGGAGGCTCTCCAAACGTAACATCATCACAATAGGAGGGCTATGACAGTGCTAGAAGAGAGGGTAAGGCTAAAGTGCTCCCTTCCTAATATGATGCTATATGGTGTACATAGTATACAACTTTGGTAAAGCCTAAATAGGACTTAAATAATCATGTTGAATGTATTCACCATTCTTTGAATACTTTGGAGGTGATCTCCAATCTTTGCATTCCAAAAGTGGGTTTAAGGACACACACACACAATGATTTCTGTGACAGATGTGTGGTGATTACAAATGAAAATCAGTCTGATTCTTATAGAGTTCCTTCATTTTCCACTACCAATCCTATTCCATTTCTACTTCTGTAGTAAGTTGGGAGAGTCGGCAAAGAAGTTTGTGTTACCTTTTTTTTAAAATGCATTTTTTAAAAAGTATACTCATTTGTACACATCTCTACATTGTGTATTTGTGTGAACACTTCCAAAACCAAGGCAATTTTGGAAGCTATGCTTGTTTTGGAAATGTTCAGATAGTTTTGTCAACATGCAGCCAATTTCTTGTCATTCTCTAGTGGGAATACTGAAGTATCAGCCTCATTATCAAAGCAAAATGCCACAACAACCAGGCAAACATTTACACCAACTACTGTATTAAATTCTGCAGTTCTGGCTGGCCCAGAGCTTTGAGGAGGATTTGCCTATTGTTCTGGACTGAATTGATCTACTGTTCTGAAATTCAGTGGTAAAACTATGTACTGTATATTCTTGGGTCTGTGTGTGTGTGTGTGTGTGTGTGTGTGTGTGTGTGTGTGTGTGTGTGTGTGTGTGTGTGTGTGTGTGTGTGTGTGTGAGAGAGAGAGAGAGAGAGAGAGAGAGAGAGAGAGAGAGAGAAAGAGAGAGAGAGAGAGAGAGAGAGAGAGAGAGACATGAAAATAATTCTGAAATATCCATGGTACTTTAAAAATGTGATAAGGGAATGAGCTGTCTTATAAAATCAGAACAAAAACAGGGGGAACCCTTCTAATAATGCATGAAACATAGCTTTTAGTCTCCTGCTTCATTTTTTCCATGCTGAGAACACATTAAAAGGAGGACAACGAGTTAAGTTTTTCTGTGTATCAAACTAAAATCCTTTAGGAATCCTTGAGGGTTGTTTCCTGGACCCAAAAGAAATTTCACTTTCAGTTGCATTAAGATATAATCAAGTCTTTCCCCTTGATTCTTTATTATCCCTGTAAATTATTTATTGGGGTAACCTTGTTTTTAAAAATCTCTGTAAAATTACTTCACTGTCTGCTGCATTTATACCAGACTCCTGAACTCAGAAATCTTAAATCTGTTCTTAAAAAGTGCTGCTCACAAACCAGCCGCAGTGGGAGGTACATGGCCTGTAGCTACATTAAGTGTTTTAGCACCTCACTGCTGTCACACTATCTGTTATGAGGGGTGGGGGTGGGGATTGGAAGTGTGAAGACATTCAACATGTCTAGTTGTCCTTCAATCTTCCTGATGTATCTGTTTGCTCTGGAGTAGATTTACATAATAGGAGCATGTTTCTTCCCATTTAAATCAAGGTATTCTCGAACCTTTGGTGAAAAAAATCAACACAGTGTTCAGCAAAATATATCAGCGTGTCTATTCCTCTTTTTGCAATAACAACTATAAAAGTAAACAGTCAGATTTCCTGCTCTGTATTTCCCTCTGCAATTATATACATCTCTCTCTCTCCCTCTCTCTCTCTCCATCAGTTCATTTGATTCCACAACGAATTTTATATAGACAGAAATGTTAGTTGCATGGTGGTAACAGGCCTGGACATGCAACCAGTCAGGTGACTAGCTATACAACTGGCATGTGAGTGGCAGTTCACCAAAGGGCTGCTTGTATCTCCACAGTTATAGTTATGTGCATAGTACATATCAACATGCTAAAGGTAAAGGTTCCCCTTGACAATTTTTGTCCAGTCGTGTCCGACTCTAGGGGGCAGCACTCATCCCGCTCTTCAAGCCATAGAGCCAGCGTTTTGTCTGAAGACAATCTTCCATGGTCACATGGCCAGTGCAACTTAGACACGGAACGCTGTTACCTTCCCACCAAGGTGGTCCCTATTGATCTACTTGCATTTGCATGCTTTCGAACCGCTAGGTTGGCGGGAGCTGGGGCAAGCGACGGGCGCTCACTCCGTCATGTGGATTCGATCTTACGACTGCTTGGTCTTCTGACCCTGCAGCACAGGCTTCTGTGGTTTAGCCCACAGCGCCACCACGTCCCTCCCATCAACATCCTAGCATACAATAATTATAATTATGAATATATAATTCTCAATTCTTCAACATGCTGTTTCCCCACAACAAATATACCCTTATCTGATCTTGTAAATAAAACTAAGAGTTTCTGTCCTGAAATAGCTTTCAAAACTGGAAACATGAATTTTCTCATGGATACTACCGAGGGTGTCCCCTGGCAATCCAAGCTGTCCAATTCTGGGAGTCGTAGTCCTCTAACCAAACCAGACATATTTCTAAAATAATATCATCTGCAATGATGACTACTTGTACAGATACTACTGATTTTCTAGCTTAAGAAACGGTCTTGACTGACTGCTGGGTAGGAAAATCTAGGAGCTTTAGTCCTCTAATTAAAATGTTAAAATTTTGTAAAGCAGAAAGAACTAGAAAGATGAAATCTGGTGCAGATATTCTTGACTTCCAAACTGACATACCTGGGTAAGTCATATCCTGACTAACTAGGCAGTATGGAAATTTCTGGGAGCTGTCATCCTCAGAAGTTACATTTCTGTGTGAATATTCGTCTGAGCGCTATGTTGACATTTTACAGATAAAAAAAAGAAAATGCTGCAGAGGGAAAAAGAGAGACAGTGTCATGTGTGTGTGATCTGAGGTGGTTTTCAACCTGGGTACAAGCTGAATAAGTAGCAATATGTGGCGAGGGGGAGAGAAAGCCGTATGCAAGAAAGAATTTAAGGGTGGATGGGGGGAAAGTATTTATTTATTTATTTTCATCCCACCTTTTTCCTTGAAAAGGGCCCTAGGCAGCTTACAACTTTGAAAGACAATATTTAAAGTTGAAAACAATGAGTATACAATAGTAGTTAACATAAATATAAGACAATATTTAAAGCTAAGAACAAGGAGTATAAAGAGGGAACTTACAACATTAAAAGGCAAAACTAAAGCTAAGAACAATAAGTATGCACTCATTTCACATGCTAGCAAGGTTATGCTCAAAATCCTCCAAGGTAGGCTTCAGCAGTATGTGGACCGAGAACTCCCAGAAGTACAAGCTGGATCTTGAAGGGGCAGAGGAACTAGGGACCAAATTGCTTACATGTGCTCGATTATGGAGAAAGCCAGAGAGTTCCAGAAAAACATCTACTTCTGCTTCATTGACTATGCAAAAGCCTTTGACTGTGTGGACCACAGAAAACTATGTCAAGTTCTTAAAGAAATGGAAGTGCCTGACCACCTTATCTACCTCCTGAGAAACCTATACATGGGACAGGAAGCAACAGTTAGAACTGGATATGGAAACACTGATTGGTTCAAAATTGGGAACGGAGCATGACCAGGCTGTATATTGTACCCCTGCCTATTTAACTTATATGCAGAACACATCATGCAAAAGGCAGAACTGGAGGAATCCCAAAATGGAATTAAGATTGCCGTAAGAAATATCAATAACCTCAGATAAGCAGATGATATCACTCTGATGGCAGAAAGTGAGGAGGAATTAAGGAACCTTGTGATGACGGTAAAAGAGGAGAGTGCAAAAAACAGTCTAAAAAAACTAAGATCATGGCCACTGGTCCCCTCACCTTCTGGCAAATATAAGGGGAAGACATGGAGGCAGTGACAGATTTTATCTTCCTGGGCTCCACGATCACTGCAGATGGTGACAGCAGCCACGAAATTAAAAGATGCCTGCTTCTTGGGAGGAAAGCGATGAGAAACCTCGACAGCATCTTAAAAAGCAGAGACATTACCTTGCCAACAAAAGTTCGAATAGTCAAAGCTATGGTTTTTCCTGTAGTGATGTACAGAAGTGAGAGCTGGACCATAAAGAAAACCTATCCCTTCTGAAGGAAATCAACCCTGAGTGCTCACTGGAAGAACAGTTCCTGAAGCTGAGGCTCCAATACTTTGGCCATCTCATGAGAAGAGAAGACTCCTTGGAAAAGACCCTGATTTTAGGAAATTGTGAAGGCAAGAGGAGAAGCGGATGACAGAGGAGGAGATGGTTAGACAGTGTCATCGAAGCTACCAACATGAATTTGACTAAACTCCGGTAGGCAGTGGAAGACAGGAGGGTCTGGCGTGCTCTGGTCCATGGGGTCACGAAGAGTCAGACACGACTTAACAACTAAACAACAACAACAGCAAAGCCAGACACTTCTGCTGGTTTAATACATAAAGCATTAGTTCAGTCTGACTAGAAAACAATATTATACATTTTTGAGACTAGCATTTTTAACTTTTCGGCATTGTAGTCCAGTTCCTTCCCATATGTCAGATGCAACAATATTGTAATTGAATCCCAGTTTTTTGATGTAAGATATTTTTTTAAAAAACAAACAGTTTGTATAAAGATTAATGGCAGAAATTTAAATCTGTCTCAGAGAGTTGCTAAACTGCAGATTATTGCTTTTCCTATAACTAGGCTAAGTGCTTTTCAACCAGGGTGGTGGTGATGTTTTTTATTTAGGTTTTTTCCCTTTCTTTCTGTAACATATGCATTTTCTAGACTTATTTCCTCACTGTAGCATAATGCATGATGCTGTCTAATGTAGCTGGCAAGAGCTATAAGTGGCATCTGAAAAAAAAATCCTGAATCAGCCAAAAATCTCCCTATAACTACTAGAGCTTTGGGTCACTTAGATAGTTTGAAACCATTTGCTCAGCAGTTTTTAAATAGAAAAGAAGGGCAATGGCTTTATAAAGTGGCAGAATGGAGGCAGTTCCACTCAAAGGACGTGGGTGTTTATATCTTGTCACTGCTGTCTATATTAGTACAATATCTAGAATTAAAACTGATATTGCCAGATTCTTTAAGTATTGCATGAATGCAAGTATTGCAGTTCTTCAGGCTGTATTCCTATAATGGGGTGAGACTTGTGTGGCGTTTTAGATACATGCACTGCACCAACTGTGGAATCCCAGGACCTCAGCTCCAGGTGCTCCAGCCACTGTGGACCACTTTCTGTTGTTTAAAAAATTGCAATTCCTGGAGCCATTGTCTATATTCAGTTGTCAGTTACCATCCCTTTATACAAGGTGAAGCTCCCATGTTTTGGCCAAGATTCCAGCAGATCTGAAAATTTTGCCAGTGCACTGATTTATGGGCTCTCCAGAGATAACAACCTCCAGCTGCATCTGCAACAGTACCAGGCCACTCCAGCATCCACAAATCTTGCTTAAAGTTTCCCCCTCTTAGAATCATAGAACTGCAGAGCTGGAAGTGACCTTATGGACCATTGAGTCCAGCCCCTGTCACGGACACATAGTGGGGAACTGAATTCCCATCCTCTGACTCTGCAGCCAGATGGTTAACCCACTGAGCAATCCAACAATTCTTTAGAAAGTCAGTGACTACCTCAACGAGTGAGACAATGGAACTAGAAAATTGGCGAATATAAGGAAAAATGGGTGAGGAACATTTTGAACTGCATGCATTTAAAGTGTGACTTTTTAAAAAGGGAATCACCGATAGCTTTGGTTTTTTTTGGCAGACTTAGAAATAATTTGCAAATATAAGATGCTGACTTTTTGGTGAATGGGTGCAAGGATTTATGTGTAAGAGCAGCCTTTCTTTTTGTAGGGTCTAAACATAAGGACACATTCCTGTAAGTTCCCTATGGATAACTCTTCTGTAAATGACAGACACCACAGAATGTGATACCTGCAAAATTTCCGTAGAATAGCTGCAAGAATTTGTAGGGAAGGGCAATCCCTCTATCTAACTGATCTATTACAGTTAAAGAGTTTAATTGTGTTTCATTTCAGAACATTTGCAGTGGTCCATGTAGAGCAGAAAGCAAGTTTCCAGTCCTGAATGGATGATTCCTGGAGCCATACTAAATACTGAGCAGAAGACACATTATCTTTTTATGAAAATCTGAGGCCACTAAAATCCAAACCGTTGACAGAGGTAGCCTCTTGTTTTAACTGGTTCTGAGAGAAAACCCACTTCTGATATAAGTGACTAGTCCAGAAAATTATTTATAGCTTATTTCCATCTCTGTAATGGCTTTGAATGTACATAATAAAGTGAATTGTGGGTTTCAATCAGCTGGGGCATTGTAAAACAATGCATTAACCTCAGGACATATACTGGGTAATAAAAAGTTGTTTTCCAGATGAAGACTTCTGCAGTAATGGTCTAGTCATGAGTACGCTAGGGACAACTTTTGTTTTGCAGAATATAAGGTTCATCCCAAAGCCAAACTACACATGGCATTAGCGTGACATTGCATTTTGAAGATTGTAAACAACAGCAGCTGTAGTCTTCAGTTGGGACCAGGACTAATGAAAGAAGTACAGTACTTTTTATCCTGTGTTAGAGTCCCAGTGAGAATAGCCTCTTGCAGCTGATACTTTTATGCCAGAGGGAAACTCCAACCAACACTGATGAGCCATACTTTCTGTGCCGAACAGTATCATAGTGTGGAAGGAAAGGGTCAAATGCTATAGCATGCACAAGTTTCATCTTGAAGGTTGAACCTGAAGCTAGAGAAGCCTAGTTTGTTTGTTTGTTTGTTTAACTTGTATGCCGCCCCTCACAACAAATAGAGTAAAAACAATTGAAATGTAACAACAATTTCACAACAATAAACACTCATTCAAGATGGAGGATAAAAAGATAAATTAAGTGGTGCCCGGAGGAAAGGCCTGCCTAAATAGCTAGGTTTTAAGTTGGCTTTTGAAAATACCCAGCGAAGGGGCCAAACGGATCTTGGAGGGGAGATTATTCCAAGGATGGGGAGCCACTGACGAGAAGGCCCGGTTTCTTGTTTTTTCTTTCCAGACCTCCCTCGGCGTTAGGCTCCTCGGCTGCCCCTCCTGGCTGGAACAAGTAGATCTAGCTGGGAGGAGGCATTCCGCCAGGGATCAAGGTCCTAAACCATTTAGGGCTTTGTATGCAATCATTAAGACTTTGAAATCAATGCAGAAGTGAACGGGCAGCCAATGCAAGGCGGCCAGAGTGGGAAAGATATGTTGATGTTTTCTCACCCCTCTGAGAAGTCTGGCCGCCACATTCTGCACCATTTGAAGCTTCCGCATCAATCTCAAAGGTAGCCCCAGGTAGAGTGCATTACAGTGGTCTAATCTCGAGATTACAAGTGCATGGACCAGAGTGAGCACCCCAACATCAAGATAGGGACACAGCTGGACAATCTGCCAAAGATGGAAATAGGCAGTGCGGACCACTGACGCCACCTGAGTTTCCATGGTGAGCGCCGGGTCCAGATGGACCCCCAAGCTGCGAACCTCACACTTTGAGGTGAGAGTCACCCCCCCAAAAGAGGGAGTTTCCCAAACTGCTGATGATGGGGACACCCACCCTCAGGACCGCCGTCTTGTCCGGGTTCAGCCTCGGCCCATTTTCCTGCATCCATTTCAGTACAGTCTCCAAACATCCACTGTGGTGGGAGAAAAGGAGCTGTAGAGCTGAGTGTCATCAGCATACTGATGGCACGATGCCTCACACCCCCTGATGACCCCACCAGGCAGCCTCATATAGATATTAAACAGCATTGGGGAGATAATCAAACCCTGCAGAACTCCACAATTGAGGCTCCATGGGGATGAAACTCTCTCCCCAAGCTGAACTCTCTGAGGACGATCCTCCAAGAAGGATCAGAGCCAGGCAAATGCCACGCCACCAATTCCCAGCTCAGAGAGCCTCCTCAGGAGGATACTGTGGTTGATGGTATAAAAGGTGGCTGAGATATCGAAGAGGATCAACAGAGACATTTTACCGCTGTCGGCCTCCCTCAATAGGTCATCTAACAGGGTGACCAATGCCATTTCTGTACCATGGCACGGCCCAAAACCCAACTGGAACAGATCCAGGGCATTTGTTTCATCCAAAGGAACCTGAAGCTGATCGGCCACCATCCTCTCCACCACTTTACTAATGAAAGAAACATTGGTGACAGGCCTATAATTGCCAATATTGTCCATCACCAAGTTTGGTTTCTTCCTAATGGGCCCAATGAATGTCTCCTTGAGGGCAGAAGGAATCCTGCCCTCAAGGAAAGACCCATTAATTATTGCTGTGGCCCATTCAGTTGTTATAGGCCTGGCTGCTTTGATTAGCCAGGCTGGTTAATGGTCAAGGGATGAGAGGGTGGACCGACAGCGATCAAGTGCTTTGTCCACAATATCTGGCATCACAGGCTGAAAGAGATCAAGACTCACTGGGCAAGGTGGAGCGTTGGGCATCTCTGCTCGATCCACTGTATCCAAAAAAAGGAGAGAGCTCTCAGCGGATGGTCTCCACTTTAGATTTTTAAAATGCTGCAAATTGGTCGGGTGAGATACTAGAAGGAGGCCCATCACTTAGACCAATTCTGGATAGGTTGCAGACTATACGGAAAAGTTCTGCTTGCTGATTTGAAGCTTCACTTATTCGGTCAGCGAAGTGAGCTCGACTAGCAGCCCTTACCTTAGCAAGGTAAAGATTAGTTGCAACCCTGACAGCTTTCCAATTGTAAACCATCGGGCTCCATCTCCATTTGCACTCTAGCGTTCTCCTACTTTGCTTCATTGCTCGTAGGTCCTGATTGAACCAAGACACAGGCCAAACTCTGCGTTGGAGAGGGCGTTTAGGAGCAATTGTGTCTACAGCCCTGGTGGCGGCGGTAAACCAGCCTTCAACCAGAGTCTCAACAGGAGCACCAGTCAGATCAGCCGGAATCCCTCTCATGGAATCCTGGAATCCTATAGGATCCAATAGCTTTCAAGGATAGACCATTAAACTAGGTGGACCCCCTTCCCTGCCCATCCAAGTTTCCATTATGCACACCAAGTCTTCATCCTCCTCCAGAATGAGATCATAAATAATCTGGAATTTATTAGATACAGACCTGATATCCAACAGCACCAGTTTTAGAGTGGAGGTTCGGCTGATCTGGCTACTTCAATACTGACAGCTGGTTGCAATCCCAGAACAGTGAACAGCCTTCAAACATCTGTTCACCATTCTTCTAACACGAGTCTACCTTTAATCACTTGGATGTTCAGTGGCCCATCCCTGGGAGGGCAAGCCTTCCACTCCATGTCAGAGAGAAAAGAAACCCAAAGCACACCTCTACTTTCATGCATCCCCAAATTGAAGACTAAGAGGACCTTAAAGCAGCATCAAGCTGGACATCTTTTCCCTTCCAGGTCTCAAGGCATCTTCATAATCTCCCAATTGTTTTCTTGCTTGGCTTATGGTGGTTTTACGTTAGTCTTAAAATGAAAACAATGGATGCCTGGGAATGGGGGATGGGTTAGCCCCCTTTCCTTTTTCCTTCCATTTGGAATTTCTAGCCACATACTCCTCCTGTCAGTTATCTTAGATGTTTTGCAACATCTGCACTTTCTACTGGCATCTTCAGTTGCCTTTGAAACCATTTTATAGGCCATGAATTGGAAATGTCCTTCTGCACTACATAAAGATACCGGGGTAGGTTTCATTAGTCACAGGATTTACATGCTTCCCTTGCTTTGGGTAGACAAACGTCCTTCTCAGCTTTCAGAAGAAATCTTTGCCAGCTGTTAATGGATATCCAATCTACAGTGGCCTCCCAGAATTATTTACAGTACCTCTGGGTTGCTTTTATTTCCAGATAATGTACTAGCAACGTGTTTCCAGTTACAGCAGAAATAATGATGAAAACATATGGGAACCCGTATTCCCTTTCCTAATAACAAATACAGTGAAATTACACTTTATAATACTACAGACATGTGTTTATAGCGCTCTTGTATCTCAGGATGAATTGTGAGGCAAACATGCAGAACTTCTCTAATATTAAAGAACTCACACGATGGATGGATGAGTCTTTTTAAAAGGGTGGGAAGGTGAAAGATAAAATGTATTATTAACTGATTCAGTACAACCTTGCTAATGTGCAGTGATATTAGGGGAGACTCATTGCAAAAGAGCAAAATCAGTGGGAGCTTACCTGAAAAGAAAATAGTTAACACTAAAGAAAATGTGTTGCGGACATTTCATTATTGTTTTAAAAGTGGTGTTAACTTTCATTGCATTCATTCATAAACAGAAAATGTAAAAATAGATACATTTATGTTATAACTGAGGATATAATAAGGGATCCATATTAGTAACAAAAAATCTGCCTGACAAATGAAATTATTTAGTATTATCTAAAATATTATGTTTTATCTCCATGGCTAGTGTACTATTTATTGTTTTACTTCTTTGTTTAAAATATTTATATCCTGTCTTTCTCCTTTAAAATGACCCAAGGCAGTTTTTATATATATAAAAAGAATCAAACAAATTCTACACTAAAAATGGTGAACAAAATCAATACCAAAAACACATTCAAAGCAACAAGGTACAACACTCCATTTAAACCCCTTCTCAGACAACCAAGCACTAACGGGAAGCCTGTCTGAGGAGAAAGGTCTTCATCTGCTTGCGAAAGGACAACAAAGATGGGACCAGCCTGACTTCCTGTGGAGGTCATGACCTGAGTTCAATCAGGTCATGACCTGAGTTCGATCCCAACAGGCTCAAGAAGCCAACTCAAGGTTGATTCAGCCTTCCATTCTTCTGAAGTCCGTAAACTGAGTATCCAGCTTGCTGGGGGAAGGCAATGTCTAACCTGTATAATTAAATTGTAAACTACTCAGAGAATGCTTTAAGAATTATGGGATGGTATAGAAGCAGCACACTTGTTTGTGTTTTTTTTGTGTCCATGTGTGTGTTTCCTTTGCTTTGTTGTACCCAAGTCTCATGCACTCTGAAATCGAAGAATAAACTGTTTAATTAATGGTAGTCTGCTGCTGTCAGTGATGTCATTCCCACTGCACTGGCACAGCTCTGCTACAGGATACTAGTCACTGTTCACAAAATGCCTACATTATCCAAAGGACTACAAAATTACAGATTTAATGTAGGGATTTACAAGAACTAGAGCAATTCTGGATTCAACAAATGTACATCCTGTCATTCACACTGTATTTCACTTTGGAAATATTTTACATAGGTTGACCAGTAATCTGAACAGAGGTTAAATCATTCCCATGTGAATATGCATAGAATATTCTATAAGATTAATGATAAAAAAATGGGAGGTAGAGAAAACTGGTCTGTGATTGCACCACAGCTTAACTGTGTGAAGGTGTTATTGGTGTTATTGAATCCAATTTCCTGAACACAGTTAGAGGTAAGTGCTTAGCCGTGCTTCTTCTTCCACTGTTCTCATAACACTATCCATGCAAGGCTGGAGAGATTCTTCTTTGCGCTTAGGCTTTATATGTGAGCAAGAATTTACATTTTCTCATACACTTCCTGGCATGTAAAGCCCTACACATTGCTAGGACTAGAAGAAAGTAGCATGCAAAGGGGTGAGGGGCTTAGCAATTCCCTCTAAGTGAGTTCAGGAAATTGGATTCCATGCCTGAATAGGACTGGTGTCCTTGAGCAATCATTTTTCATAGATGGGATGGGAAGGTCTAATGCAAAACTTATTTTGTGCAGAGACCGTGGATATGGATGCAAAAGTACAGAAAAGTTTTCTGCTTTGAGACAGAAACAACTGACACAGTTCTCATTTTCTTTGAGCTGTTCCCAACTGTAAGTGCTGAGGAATTTTTGTCATGTTATGCCAAACTGTGAAGCGATAAATTCTGGAACGCATAACCCAGAGAATTTATATCTGTAGAGTATGCCACTGAAGATGGGGAGAAACCCTCAAAGTAATAAGAAACTTTCCAACAACAACAACAAAATCCAGCATTTTCTGCTGGATGATATGGATATTAGTGTTATACTTGAACACTATATATTTGTGCATAAATGTATGTATGTATGTATACACGCACACACATCCACAATTTGCCATTGATTCTTGACAATGTTAAGGAAAAAATTAAGCAGACATTTCTTTTATTGTCTTACTTTCCCCCCTTCAGGCATATACTGAAATATTCATGATACTTCAGAAGACGTTCTTGGATGATATTTCTTATCACAGCATTTTAAAGTATCATATTGTTAAAACAAATTGGGCAGGATCCAGATTTAGCTCTATATAGAGGAAACCCATTCAAATCAGTAAATCATGACTAAAACTAAATTATATGAATATCAATGAGCCTATTCTGAGACCCAGCCTCTAATCTGTTGCCTGTACAGAGTGCAGTTAAAAGACTCCTTGATATTTTTCTCTACAAAGAAGTAAAATAATAGATATACTTAATTCACAGTTGCCATTTATGGCATTATCAGAACCAAGTGAAATCAAGAGTGGTGTCTGAAGTGATAAACACCAATTATTGTCTTGGAAAGCATTTTCAAGGGGAAGAAGTTACTATGTGAACCAAAGTGAAAAGTCAGCTAATAAGCCTATTCAGACATACGATTAAATGCATGAACAGACGTTTGAATTTGGGGATGGGGTACTCGCATAAACCCCTGCTGATGTCTTACTTCACAGGAGATCAAACAGGCCTTTGTACATAGAGCACAACATGTTTGAAGAGGAGATTGTAAGACTGTTGTGCTGAATGCATTTACATTGCTCCTGTAGGGTCCTGACTACAGGAACAATCAAAGTCCATTCACAGAACCATAGAATGATTGAGCTGGAAGGGACCTATAAGGCCATTGAGTATGACCCCCCTGCTCAATGCAAGAATCCAGAACAAAGCTGATCTGACAGATGGTTGTCCAATGTTCAGCATAACACTCTTATTCAGCATCCGTATAACCTCAGCCCAGCACCATGATATGTACTTCCCTTCTGTTGTTTCATTTAATATTTTAAGTCCCTGGGACAAACTCAACTGACTGTCAATAGGAGACAGTTGGGCCTACGCATGTTCTGGAGGATATTATGGGACATTAGCAGGAAGAATAACACCTACAGCCAACAAAATAAAAACAAAAGGATACAGTGGAACCTCTACTTACGAACATCCCTAGCTACGAACGATCCAACGTACGAACAGCTCAGGTCACAAAATATTGCTTCTATTTGCGAACGAAGCTTCAAGATATGAACAAAAAATGTGGGGGAGGCGGGGAAAGTGTGAAATTTGAACTTTCACTTCACCATTGGCCAGCAAAGAGACTGTTTGTCTGCAACATTGCTCGTCCAAGGGGTTAGAGAGTGGATAGGGAGAGAGTCTTCAGACTGCCTGGTACTGTACTGTACGGACTGCATTTTTTTTGACTTTTTATTTTTTATTTTTGGATTTTTTACTTTTTTTTTTTAACAGAGAGACTGCCTGTTCTGGGTTAGTATATACACTGTACAGTATTTACTGTACTGTACAGGTTTTTTGCAGATTGGGGGGTAGGGCTAGGTGTGGGGGGTTATGTTTCTGTGCCCTGATGGGTCTTGCAGTGTGGATTTAAAATGTGAAAAGTAGACTGTAATATTAAATTAAAATTAAATGTGAAAATTAAACTGTAATTTTAAAATGTAAAATTTATTTATTTATTTTTGCATTCTGTGGCTTCTAGGGTTTGTGTACTGTGACCTCTCTGTAGTTTTAAAATGTGTGGGTTTAAAAAGTCTTTTTTTTTCCTTTGGGGTTCTGTTTGCTGTAATAATGGTTGCTGGTTGTTGATGCAGGCAGGCTGTAAAATGCTGTTTAGACTCCACAGTCTTTTTTTCTTAAAATCAGAAATTATTCTGTGAGGGGCTGTGCTGGCTGTTGATGCAGACAGGCTATAAAATGCAGTTTAGACTCCACAGTCTTTTTTTTCTTAAAATCAGAAAATATTGCAATGAAGCTTAATTCATTGGAAGAAGGTATTATTACCAAATGCCCACTTTGAGTGGCATGGCTAAATGTTTTTGTGGTTAACAATTATAAATTGGAGCTTGATGATTGAGGTGCATATAGTGTTAAGATGCCGATGTGCCCATGGAACTATGAAATGGATCAAAATGGTAAATTGGATAATAAAGATTAAAGTGACTTAAAAATTTTTTTGGACATGATTATAAGTAAGCAAAAAGCTTGCCATTGTGGGAATGGCAAGTTAAGGAATTGTTACTTTGCTTCACAGACATGATGCTGAATCATCTGAATGTATCAACAAGAAAGGTACATTCACTCTTTCAACAGTGAGTACCTTGAGGATTTTTTGTAGGGTTTTTTTGGGGGGTTTTGGCAGGCAATTAAAACAACAATTGTCTCTTTGATTTGTTTTGGCCATTTTTTTTCTGTGTCAGACTAACCCAGCTGCTGCTCTGGATATCATAATAATTATTTCTGTCTTTCTGTAGAACATGACTGTACAAGGCTCTCTCGCATTATTTTCCAGAACATATCATTCTCTAAGAAATGATAATTCAAAAGCACATTATAGCGATACTAGAATTGTATCCGTTCAAAGGACATGTAGGTAGCGGAGCTATTAAACCCATGAATAAGATATAAGGCACACAAACAGGAAGTGAAGGCTAAGCTAAAACTGATCCTGGTGTTGAGCTGCTGAATTGAGAATCGAGTTGCAATAAAAAGCAAGAATTTAATCTCTTGGCAGCCTGTGTTGGAAACAGGATGTGCAGGGCAGTAAATAAATAGATCTGGCTGATGCATAATACATTGACGGAAAGTTTTATATATATATTTTTTAAATCTCCTGTTGATAGAAAACTGAAAACATTTTGTGAAGACCCTGGAAAAATGAAGTGAGGAATAAAAATGGAAGAGTCCTGAACTCTTAACAGCTTAGTCACCTTCCTGCAAGGTGAGGACTAGATATAAGCGCTTCTGTAGGCTATGCAGTTCAAGAAATACACAACAAAAACAGCTTAACTTCCATGCACTTGGAAGTCCCCCAGAGTCACATTTTTCATAATCAATCAATCTCTTTATTATGGTTAGTGATGAATAGTTAGTTGTTATATGTAACTAGAGATGGGGGTATTCGTATTCGTATACTAATATCCCTGTGCAGCTGGACTTAATGAAGGCCCGGCCCCTGGGGCTGGACCATCCACTCACATGTCCAGGGGTGGTGGCAGTGGCCTTGCTCATCCAATCACTTGCAAAGGGCCACTCTCTTCCTGCTTGGCTAGCTACTCCAGGCAGGGGGAGGGAAGACGAGTCTCCCTGCATGGCTGCTGAGTGGCTAGTCGAGCGGGAAGAGAGCAGTGCTCTGGGAGTGACTCAAAGGATGAGTGAGGCCACTGCCAGACATTTGAGTGGATAGTCTGGCCTCAGGGGCTGGCCTCTCATTAAGTCCAGCTGAGCAGGGATATTCATATACGAATGTGAATACTCCTATCTCTAGTTATAACTTGAAAGCTATTGAGACCAAACAAACTATTCTAAAGCATTGTTATCTGAATAGTTCAAACAATGGCTGAAATCCTGTTTCTCAGTATAGTAGATCACACTAGAATAGGCCTATTGAATCAATGGGAATTTGGTGAGTCAATTCCTCCATACATTCCAGGATTTAAATGGCTCTACTCTAATTGTGACTCTGCAATTTAAATCAATGAAACGTATGGAAGAGCTGATTCACCAAATCCTCACAGATTCAGTGGGCCCACCCTAGTGTCAAGTACTATACTAGGCAACAGGATTTCAGCCATCACCTCTGAATTTCAGTTGCTTCCCATGTAGGTGTTTTTTTTTTCAAAGACAGAGAACAAACAAACAAAATGTTAAGAAAGGAATTATTCCAAGAAATCGATTGTATTTTGCCACTGAGATGCATTTTTGTCCACCCAACACAACATACTGGGAATGAAAATGTCCTATGACTTTTTTTATGAGACCATGAAGTCAAGAAGCAAAAGTGACATATGCCTGTTCTCAAGACGTTGGCTCCATTCAGAAGAGCAAACACTTCCTTAAGGAGTTACTCCAGGCAACATGCTTATTTTATGTAGCACATCAGGAAACCACTGCATTATATTTTTGCAACACAAACCAATGCATGTTCATGCAGAAGGAAGTCTCACCACATGCTCCAGTGCGGCATAATTTAGGAAAATATGGATTGGATTTTACCGTTAGAGGTGCATAAGATTATGAATGTTATACAGAAAGTGGACAAGGTGCAGGTCTTCCTCCTTTTCGCATCATATGAAAAACTGGGTTCAACTGAACTGCTAAAGAATGTGTGTAAATAAAAGCAAGTACTTCATCACATCATGGAATTAGCTGCCACAAAATGTGGCAACAGCCACCAATATGGAAAAATTTAAAAGAGGATTAGACAAGTTCATGAAGCCTAAGGCTATAAGGATCAACTAGTCATTATGGCTAGACGTTCATCTAGTATCACATTTGGATAGTGTGCTTCTTGTACTACTAGTTTCTGAGGAACATGGGGGAAGGGCTGCTAAGTACATGTCTTCCTTGTGGCTTTCCCACAAGGAGATGTCTGGCAATTGAGGAGCAAAATGCTGGATGAGATAAACTTTTGGTCAGATCCAGCACAGGTTTTTAAATTGCTGTTACAGCTGTAGGTTAAATTGGGCAACACTCTTATGTAGCCTTGAGACTTTCTCCAGTGACATACATGGCCTTTGTTTCAAAAGTGGTGTAGACTGCACAACTAGAAGATGAGGTAAATTTTCAAACAGTTCCTTTCATTTATAAACACACAATAAAATGCATCTGTTGCACTTGAAACTTGGTGGTGCCAAATATTGAATTATATTATCTCCATCATCCACTTAGCACTGACTATTTCAGATTCTTTACAAGAATATCTAGAAAATAAACTGTGAGGAGGTTTCTGCAACAAGGTTTTAGTGGCCACATCTTCTAACACACTCTTCTTCCTTCCCTGCCCATCCATCTGCTGTGAAGGACCTTCAATGAATTAATAATGCCCTTGTCTGTACTGAGCTGCTTGGAAATTTCTTGTATAATATTAATGATACTAAGTTGTTCTGTTGGCCTGAAAGCTATTTCTTCTCCCTGAGTTTGGATGACAAAGACATGCTTAAGGAAAGTCAATACAAGTAATACTGTTACCAGAGGAAATGCATTATATCTGACATTTCTTGTGAAGTGTTTATTATCTCATGAAGTGCTTATAAGACAATAATTATGACTGGTCATTCAGCATGGAGTAGCTAGCCTTTCTGTCATAGGACTGATTCAGTACTTAATGCACTATTTTCTAAAACGGGAAGGAAGTAACTGGCTGTTGAGTAGAGTGTACTGTAATTTTCAACATACAGTGGTGCCTCGACTTACGAACTTAATCCATCCCAGAAGATGTTCGTAAGTGGAAATGCTTGTAGGTCGAAGCACCATTTTCCATTGCAATGCATGGGAACGAGATTAATCCATGCCAATATTTTTTTTTAAAAAAATAAATACCAAAAAACACAACAAAAAACAAATCCAAAAATAAACATTGGAGCAAGTCCCATTGTGGGACTGCAAAAAAATCACCAAAAAACAAAACAACACAGACTCTCAATCCACCCCACCTCCCGGGCTTCCAACGCCACCCCGACCGCCACACCGTGTGGCAGCTTCCCAGGCTTCCAAGTTGGTGGGTGTCCACGTGAAGTAATTGTGTCCGGAGAAACCCAAGGTGACAGCAAGGCAGCGTCCAAAACACGCAGCTGTGCCATGAAGCCCGGGAGTCCATGGCTGCAGTGGAAGCCCGGGAGGCTGAGCCTCCCTTTCTTAACCATTGGGGCAAAAGAGCTACAAAGTAGCAGCCTCTTTGCCACCAACAGAATTTCCTGCCTTTTCCCCCTGCCTTTTTCTGTTCTTACGTCGAAGCTCCGCTCACCAGTCAAAATGTTCGCAAGTAGGGACTTTCATAACTTGAGGCACCACTGTACATTAATACAGAGCTATAGCAAATATGACAGCGTCATTCTTGAGTGACTGCTCTATTTTTTTAAAGGTTAAGGGCAAGATGATTCATTCTTCAACACATGCTTCATGTTGGAGGCTTATTGAGAAGAACTTGACCAGCTATGGCCTGGAGGATGAGCAAGTTGTTGTCATTCTTTTACTTATTTATCTTGTGTTTATCCTGCCTTTCCACTAGTAGTAGTCACCAAGATGGATAAAAATAAAATTAAATACAGACTAACTGATCACTGTATGAGAGTGCAGTGATGTTCTTGTCCTGGTAGAACAAATCAACATTCTACAAGAAAATTCTAAAAATGGGGCAGCCGAAATAAAAATTACATCTTTGAAACTGGAATTCAGATCTGTACCTCTGGAGTGCTTTCCCTGTACTAATTCTCCATACAGGAGATCTTTTGGAATCCGACCATCAGCCATTCTCACAACATGCCCAAGCCAATGTCGACATTACTGTTCTGGTAATGTATACATTCTAAAAATTCCAGCTTGTTCTAGGACTACTCTATTTAGAACTCTATATCACCTGCCAGGTGATACAAAAAATGTGTCTGAGACAATGCTGTGCACAAAGGGTCCAGGGCTCACTGCATTACAAGAGTGTACTCAGGACACAGGCTCTATAGACCTGGATCTTGGTATATGCCGTCAGCTTCTTATTAAGCCATACTCTCTTTGTGAGAACATGGTAGCTAGAGTCTAGAGAACATGATAGCTGCTTTCCCAATGCGTTTATCCAACTTGACATCTAGGGAGAGAGTGTCAGAGATCGTTGAGCCAAGGTACATAAAATCATGAACAACCTCCAATTCTTGTGTAGAGATGGTAATAGAGGGAGGTGAGTCCACGTCCTGGCCCATGACTTGTGTTTTCTTCAGGCTGATTGTTACTCCAAAATCTTGGCAGGTCTTACTAAAACGATTCAAAAGTTGTTGGAGCTGTTCAGCAGAATGGGCGACAACAGCTGCATCATCGGTGAAGAGGAAGTCCTGCATGCATTTCAGCTGGACTTTGGTCTTCGCTCTCAATCTAGAGAGATTAAAGAGCTTTCCATCTCATCTAGTTCAGAGATAGACACCTTCTGTTGCAATTCCAAAGGCGTGCTTCAGCATGATAGCAAAAAGGATCCCAACAAGGACACAGACCTGTTTCACTCAGTTTTGGATGTCAAAGGGATCTGATGTTGAGCCATCAAAAACTACAGCGCCCTTCATTTCCTCATGAAAGGACCTGATGATGTTAAGGAGTCGAGGTGGATATTTTTTGAAACATAGAAAGTCTTTCTGAGAGATCATAAACAGTCAAAACTGTTAAAAAACAGAGTTGCTTTAAAGAAAGTGACACAGTGATAATCCTACAGAAAGCAAAATTTTGCCATGTGTCTCCAAGGAATTAGCATACAATGTTATAATATTATAATTCACTGTGTTAAAAATTCCAAAAGTGCCATCAAGTCGCTTCTGAAATGAGATGACTAGATGAGTTAATGACTTCCAAAATGTCATAATATTAACAGCTCTGCTCAATGTTTGCAAACCAACAACATCTCATGTTAGATGTCCACTGCACTGCCTTGTTCAGTGATGTTAACACAATTTCAGCCTGGGATGTCAGATGAGGTTGACAAGGTGCTTGATCACTATAAGATCACTGCAACCTCCCTAGACCCTTGCCCAGCTAGAGCTGTAATGACACAGTGTTCCATGACCATCATTAATGGATCTCATCAGGAGGCCAAGGTTCTCCATACCATCAAGGAGATGCTCATTAGGCCTATCCACATACACACGCAAAAAGAAATCTTGCTTCTGATGACATTAACAGCTTTAGACCCATTGCTAACATCCCATTTTTAAGCAAGCTTGTGGAGAGGGCAGTGACCAGTCAGCTACAGGCACTCCTGGAGGAGACCAGTGCTCTTGACTCATTCCAGTCTGGGTTCAGGCCACGTCATGGCATGGAAACAGCATTGGTCACCCTGCAAGATGATTTTTTTTTGAGGGAGACTGACAGGGCAAATGTCCCTGTTGGTCCTCCTTGACCTTTCAGCAGCCTTGACCTTTCAGCAGGAAGGCTCTCTGGGTTGGGGATTGGTTGTCCGGCTTTGTCCTGGCTCTGTTCCTTCCTAGAGGACCATCTTCAGAGTGCAGCTCAGAGAGGTAATGTCTCTGTCTTCTCCCAGTAACCATAGAACAGATCATATGTTCATCTTCTGGAATCCTCTACCACTGGTTAATTCTATATAAGGGAAATTTCTGATTGAATTTGTGGGCAGCATATGTATATTTAAACTCCCATTTTAAAAAGCCAGGAAATTCAATTTTATTTAAAAAAAACTGGTTTGTGAATGCAGTATATTTTACTTCTGCATCTATGTTTCAGAATGCCAGGAAAAGATCTGCTATTACTGTGTGCACATTGCCAGCAGGAAAGATCACCAAGTTTTACATAGCAAAAGGCAGCCTCAGTGTTCACAACACCAATGTGAACAGTCAAGACAGACTACAAGATACCCTCTTCTACCATTCACACATGTTGAAAAATAGCCTTGACAATTCTTTGGTGTTTGGGTGAGAAATATTTAGCTGATGAAGAAAGCAGTCAGGTTCTGGGGTTTTTCCCTGTGTGGTATCACTTTGTGAATGGCAACCATTCTTTGGCTCATGTATGAGCTGAGAATCATAGGCTTACTTTTTGTGGGTTTATCGTAATCTAGTCTTGATAACCTTGCTTTTATTTCTTCGGAACCCTTTGAAGGTATACAAGCTGGGTATAATAAGCACGCTTCTAACAGCAGGCTATGATACCAACTAATGTGTATGGATATAATCATCTGAAGATAACCTATATCCATGATACTGCTTGACACAATGCTGTTCTCCCCCCTCCTCATAACATTCATTCTGTTCTCTTTTAAAGCCTATAGTGGGCTTTTTTAAAAAGGCCTTTAATGTCTCTGGGGAATTAACTTTGCACAATAAATTATGACAGCTATCCTGATGTAATCTGTATGGGGTTCCTCTCTCTGAAAAAATGTTTGTTAACTTTATTCTCAAAGTTTGGCCAGAGATGCACATTTTTTTCTGTCTTCTTCTGTATATAATCAATGATCCTTTCAAAAGGATCACAGAATTTACCAAATGGAAGCTCTATAATTAGGTTTATCACACCTAACGCCTTCTCTTGAACACATGTAGGATACAGTCCCCTGATGTTACAGTGCTACTTTCCCCCCCAGATGATCAAAAGAGCTGTGTGCCCTTTTATACGTATTTGTGTCTTTATGGCCCTGAAATAAGAGCTCTCTTTCAGAGTTCAAAGTGCTTTTTAATGCACAAAGATCAGGTGGGTGGGTGTGGGAGAGGGAGGGAGGGAGGGAAGAGAGGGAATGGAATAGAGACCTTCAAAAACTTAAGGAGATGTCAAAGACTAAAGGCATTTTTATACCATTTGAGAAGCAAAGCAAGAAGATCAGCGCTTCAAATATGTGAACCAAGCTGAACATTTGAGGGTCATGAGGTCCAGAGGAAAAAGTAACAAATGCACAGAGGCTGATACCAAAGTTTGTTCCATCACTTCTTATTCCCTTACATTATAAAGAACAACAAATAATCTTAAAGAAGCAACCTCCAAGCATCTAACATAATTCTATGAGTTCAAAATAAAACAGAAATGGTGAATCTGAGGTAAATACTCCAGCTTAATAAAGAGAAAATACTTATACTCCAGTTTCTAAACACACATATGGTTTTATTGAGCTGTATTAATTTTATGAAGTATGAAACAAGAATGAAGTAGTAAACTGAAAAATTCAGATTAGGTATAAGAAAAATGCACACTACTAAACATATGTTCTTGAAGAATATTACTATTGTTTGCTAAAGTGATATATATTTCACTCATATCACCCCTTTGGCATCTCAGCTGGATTACTAGGGAGTTTTTAACAAGGGGTCAGTTGCTCCTTTTTTCAACTTACCTTAGTGCTCAGTGTTTTGATTCTTCTGTTTTTACACTGGGCTTAGCATGCTTGAAATCAATTTAAAAAGATTTACCTACGTGATACACAGCTAAGCACACATTATCGGAAGGTGAGTTTTTTTTTAAAACACCCACAACTGGGTCATTTATTTTGAATTGGTTCCAATTGTGATTTTTAAAAAAAAAAAAAAAAAATCATTTCACATGTGTGTTTGCCTGTGTCTATGGGGTTTGTTAAGTATTGAATGCCAGAATCACAGATTTTGGTCTGTGGGTAACCTACAGTCTGAATTGTTTTATATTTTCTGTAACATCAATTTAGCACTATGCCACTCTGAAATATATAAAAAATTTAAAACAAATATTAAAATAAGTAAAATTAACAAAGAGACAATTTATAACAATCGTCTACAAAAGAAAATGGCTCTTTTAGGCATTTGAAGGGGCCTGGAAAAATCAGAAGGTGGACTGCTGAGTGGCCAATTTGCTTTAAAAAGTGACGGTCTTAAAATCTGTGTAGCCCCTTGGCCAATATAAAACACAGCTTACAACCGAATTAAAAACTTGTCCCAAGAGGATGCACACATCAGCACAAAAACCACATGGCTTTAAACTGACTTCAAACCCCCATTCCAGCTCCCAGTTCCTTTCTCCGGTGTAGTTGCACCCTTTACTGCACTTTTACTCTATTTATAGCTTCACTGTATTTTTGTTATGGGACCTTTAAAACTTTAACTGCCTTGAGTGCACCCTTAAGAAAAGCAACAGAAAAAAAATATTGCCTCTTTGTAGACAAGGTGCTTTGTTTTGTTTTTAGTTTCTTGTTTTTGTGTGTAATAATAAGTGAAGATTTACATTCCTAACATATACCCAAGGGATGAAAGGGAAAAAAGCACAGCATTTTATGGTAACAGTGCAACTCGTACTATTTTCAGCAGTTGTACCAATATGAAGAAGGCAGAGAAAGGATTCAATCCTAATTGTGCTCCACTGGAGAAAGAAAATTCCACTGATTTGATTTAACATTATGAAACTGAGCTGTACATAGTATGTGAATAGGAATTATGGGAATACAGAGGTAATGAAATGGTGTCTCGTGTGTGGGAGAGAAAGAGTGTGTGTATTTGCTACAGGAGAGAAAAAAATTCTCCCTGCTGTTTTTCTCTTGAGAAGGGAGATATTTTCCTGATGAAGGAAAAACACCCCAAAACAAGCAGTTTCTCACATACCTTCTGCATTCTGAAATAACAGAGGCCGGTGCAGATTGCACCACAGCCACCTCCTGATCATTTGAATCAGACATTTAATGTCTCAGCACAGCAGAATAGCACTGTCACAAAACCATTAGGCAACCTGAGGTATATAAACCACCAGTCTGGAATCTATTCCCCTTGCCTCCATCTGACCTTTTCTTTCTCTTGCTGAAGAGGCTGCTTTAACTCATTGGAGGGAAGGCCACATTCACTGACTTTCAATTGTTTGTTGGTGTTGATAAAGTCTGGGTAGTTTGCTCATCCTCTGAACCATTCACCCCCTTTTTTGGGCATCATCATCATCATCATCATCATCATCATCATCATCATCATCATCATCATCATCATCATCATCATACAACCCTTGGTTTGGATACTAATGCATCCTAAAAACTCTATAGCTTGTAAATGGCTCATTAAGAAATACACTGAAAAGCCAATCTTTTCTGAAAGCAAATAAAATATATGGTAACTCTAAAGTCCAGAAGCTCCTGCTAAAAGCAAAATGAAGGATACTGGTTAATCTCAAGGCATTTTATATTCTGACACCATCCCCACTGACAGAAAACATATTTTTCCCCAGTAGGGAAAAATTGATCAAAGGTAGCACAGCATGTAAAGGTTGTGCCTATGGCTTGTATCCACTTAGTGTGGAGAAAGCAGCAGTTGCTGTGGTATATTTTTTTGTGGAAACCTGGTGCAAATGGGAAACCAAGTACCTAATGCAGCCAATAGGGATGAGCAAACCTACTGAATTTGCATTCATGACCTTCCCTTTTCCCCCAGCCCCATGTAGATTCCATGACTGCTTTTGGATACTTCTGCACGCAAGTCAGCTTAAAAACCCAAGTCTTGCTTGAATAAAAAATGTCTTTCCCCCCCCCAGCAAAGCTTTGAAATGTGACTTTATTGGTCTACAATTCCCATAGTCCTTCAGGCAGCATTTCTCCTGGCTGATGGAAGGATAATGGAAAAAGAGCTAGCCTATTCTCCAGAATTCCTTGGAGGAATTCTGAGGAATGGAAGCAGCTACCAAGAAGGCTGTCTCTTTGTTTTTCACTTAATATGTCTCTAAGTTGAGAAAAGTAGAGAGGACTCTGCTGGATAGCTTAGTGGCTTAAGCATCTTGGGAGTTCTCAATTCCCCTTTGTGCCTCCTTGACAAGGGCTGGACTCAATGATTCATAAGATCACTTCCAGGTGTGCAGTTCTAAAATGATGATGATAATGATGATGACACACTCTCTCACTCTCTCTTTCTTTCTCAGACAAAAAATTTTGGGCTGGCCTTATGTGGAAGATGTGTTTCAAATGGCCAGGTTGTGTAGAATATCACAATTTTTCTATATCTGCGCTCCCACTGTGAATTATAGATAGCGAAGCAAGATTTTTTAAAACATCTTAAGCCGTCGAAT
Source organism: Pogona vitticeps (assembly GCF_051106095.1). Classification (NCBI taxonomy): domain Eukaryota; kingdom Metazoa; phylum Chordata; class Lepidosauria; order Squamata; family Agamidae; genus Pogona; species Pogona vitticeps. The sequence continues at coordinate 28,129,514 of NC_135787.1, forward strand.
ATCAAAATTCTGCTGCAGTAAGGGGACAATTTAAACTGAGCTGACAAATTGATGCTAATTAATCAGTCTCCACTTGGATTCCTGCCAGACACCAAGACACCCCCGCTGCCACCTGGTGTGCATTGTGGTATCCGAGTGGGGACTCCTTAAGCGGTAGCAAATTACCACGGTACATTATGCCATTTCCCTTTTGCTAGCATAACTATGGGAAAAGGATTTTGGACAATAATGTGTAGAATCTAGAATGCAAAGTAGAACAAGTCCACAAATAATTCTCATGGGGCAAGCTGAGGGAAAGTCCACATTAAAAAGGGGTATAGATATCTATCTCACACATCCCAAATATTCATGTTTGTTTGTTTGTTTGTTTGTTTGTTTGTTTGTTTGTTTGTTTATTTATTTATTTATTTATTTATTTATTTATTTATTTTATTTAATCTATATCCCGCCTATCTGGTCAGTTATGACCACTCTAGGCGGCTTTAAGTTCCTGTTCATTAATTGTTCATCTATAGAATTGCCTTCTTCCATACAATCATGAGGAACAACTTTGGTACCTACTGTATTTCAATATCATTCATGCTAACTATCTCTCTGGCAATCATTACACCAGCTACTGTGGTGCTATGGTTACAGAGGCTTAATTAGCAACCAAAGCAGTTGGTACCTTCTTCCAGCCACTCTGGCCTGACACATGTGCATAAACCCTCCAAGAAAAGAAGAAGAAGAAGAAGGGTGTGACAGTGCTGATCCCCAGAAAAGAAATACAAAAATGTTGCTCTAAAAACAAACAAAAAACAAAACAAAAAAAGGAAAACGAATAGTGCTAGGAAGTTTAATTTTCCCAGAACTCACCAGTACCTCTAAATTTTGGTGCCCTGAGGCAAATCCCTAGTTGTTGTAGCGTAGTTATAGTCTTGAGTGGTTGGATTTGAGGGAGACAGCAAACCTGGGTTCATACCCTCAGCTGCTATGACATACTGTGCAAGCTGGAGTTGTTAGAGATGTGAAGAATTCTCAATAAATTTTCATTCTCATTGGTTTACTTTAGGCTGTTTCAACTTGACAGGGTGCCAGAATGAAGAATGTTCATGACTTGTGAAGTTCCTGGCCTCCAGGGAAAAGTGAGAGAGGGAGCACAATTTTTTCGCAGTAGGGTTTCCCCAATTTGCATAAACTGTCTCTACACACAACTAGTGTCATTTCATTTTGAGAACTAAAGCATGTACAAATAGCAAGCACAGAACAACTGACTCGTTATTAAAAAAATTACCAACAACTACTCTGATACTTCTGTTCCCTAAAAGTCCTTCTGACAGAGCAGCAGTCATTCTGCTTCATTCACATTATTCACATTAAAGCATTACTTCTCTGTAATGTACTGTTTTCACAGTTGTTTACTTAGCATGAAAATATTGTCATCTTTATTCTCTGCTCTTGCTAAGAATGCCACAAAACAGCTTGCTCTCTCATAGGGCAATAATAATTTTGTTATTCTTTGTCCTCACACGCAAGGGTACGTCAAGCAAGGATTTACATTCCTATCAGATAGTCATAATTACTCTGTCAAACCTACTTTCCATGATATTTCTGAGGGTAAAATAGCAGAGGTGAGAAACATTTGAACTGGGCCATGTGTTGGAAAGTTTGGGACTTAATTGACATAAGGTAAGGCCCAGCATTCTGTTTCTGCATCTGAATCCCTACGCTGTGTGAAATTCGGGTTCTACTGCTCCATGGTATAGTTATAATGTAATCTACTGTCTGCCTTTCTGGCACATCACATAATTGATTCAAACCAAAAATCAAAACCACATTTGTTGTGGTAAATTGTCTTCTGAACAACAAAATTGGTTGCCCTATTCTATCCTGCAGTTTCTTCAACCCTGGAAAATCAAGGTTCTTCCTTGTCTGAAGAGCCTACACGTGAATAGGAACCTCTTCTCTTCAGATCTGCTTTGATTTGGATTCTTTTATATAGCAGGGGGTTGGATTCGATGGCCTTATAGGCTCCTTCCAGTTCAATCATTCTTTGATTCTATGACTTATTCATCATTGCTCAAGTGAAGAAAATGATGACAGATGCTCCAGGGCTAGCAACTCCTCTTTAAGTGTATTGAACAAACTGCATCAATAAAGCCTGAATAAGACTAATGTCTTAAGAGAATCTTTCTGAAAAGCATCTCATGAAAGTCTCATGACAAAGATGGATATATACAGTAATGCTAATGAATCCAAACTTGCGAATTTTTCACCTAAAAAAAAATCAGTGATAATTAAATAGTTGCCTGATAAATTTCTGCCACATGTAATCTTCTTTGATGGACTTCTTGTACATATGCCTGTAACATACAGTAGATCCCTGATCCTCCAGAATAACAAGAGAGTCCATTTATAAGATTCCCATTCCTTGTACTAAAAAATGTTATAGTCTAGAATCAGTTGCAAATGTAAATTTAAAAATAACAGCAGCCACAGCAAAATGCATTTTGGGACAAATACTTGGCTGTAATGCTTAAGCTACAACATTTCATGAGTTCATTAAAAGACAAACCTTAAACAGTGGCTTGAACAGAAGTAGCCAAAATTATCCCTGGTAAATAAAATGCAGTCATTGAAGTCAACCTTGCCTGTCAAACAAAATTCCCTTTTGCCCTTATTAGTAGCTAAGATATATTGTGGTGTTAAGCTCTTTACACTGTGCTAGCCCTCATCCAGACAGATTTTATTTTTTTGAAAAAAAGACTTGCATTGAATGACTTCTGAGGTACTTTCTCACTCTGAGCAAACATTAATTGTATAGAGAGTTAGTAGAAGGGTCAGGATTTGGGTTTGGGCTAGGGATGAAGTTAGGCTTAGTGGGTCTTATATTTCTGGAACACGGTTTCCTGAAAGCAGACAACCAAAGGAGAACCTTTGCTGCGTCTACTACTCAGCATCATGGCTTATTGAAACAAACAAAGCAAAACAATTTTGAAGCTTTCTGTGATTCCTACCAACACCACCTCCATTCCTCTTGCAACAGTGCTGAAAAGTACTGGGGGAAAAACAAGCTTTCAAGAGAAAAGAGGGCAACATCAGGTATGAGAGGGTCACCTGATATCAGTCTAGAATAGAAACGTTTACATTTCCAAAGGACCTGGCTGACTGATGAGACGTGAACAACCAATCCAGTGCTTCAAATTCTTAAACAAAGCAACAGTCATTCTAGTTTGGGACAATTTTTTGCAATTGTACAAAGTTTACAGGTTGGTGCAAATGTCTAATATTGTACAAAACATCACTGTTGATAATGCAAGGATTCTAATGCAAGAACACCAGGAAATTCCTCACCATTTTCCCACTTGGGGAGAAAATGCAGGTGGGACAAGCAAAGATTTATATGTGTAATCTATATTTTTTAAAAATATAAATGTTTGCTTGTGCAAGTAGGAAATGTCTCAGTTCTTGGCATTCTGCTGAGGAGGCATAACTTTTAAGATTAGAGCCTAAACTGTAACAATTAAAAATACCTATGCATGTATATATGCTAAAACCATATAAAGTCCTGCATGAAGAAGCCAAAGAGATTAAGGAGAAAGATCCACAATGTGTGTGCTACCATGAGAAAGCCCTTGTCTTTCAAACTGCCTATCTTAGAAGATATTTTTGATTATTGGGGAAGAGACCTGAAGAAGAGTATGATCCTTTTAATTCCCTGATTCTGCATCACTCTATCTTTGAAGAAAAATAACTAGATGGAGTTCTAAGTGGAGCCATTTGGGCAAGAAATGGTGAGCTCCAAACTGAAAGCAAAAATGCCATCTGGATTTGGATGTTTATCGTAAAAGCAAAGATATTTGAGACCCTGTCAATAATTGAGCCCAAGGGACAGTAAAGCTGAAAACTCAGCAGAAATAAAGGGTTGTGGTTTGCATCTGATTACAAATACCAGACAGCAAACAATTCATTCAAATATTGGATGGCTTCTGCTGTGTGTAACATCAATGGTTTCTGCTGTGTGTAACATCAACAGGCAATGGGTTTCCCATTCTTCCATTGACTTTAATTACTTATAGCATCTTTTTACTGGATTTATGAGGGAATAATTGGACTTTGAAGCATATGGCTTCTACCTGTTGTAGTCCCGATGAAAGACACCAAGCTAGTGACAATTAGTACATGCCACTCCTGCTTCTTAGCACCATAGCTTGCTGAAAAACAATTTTAGAGATTTCTATCATTCAATGTATTCTCAAAGGCTTTCATGGCCAGGATCCAAAGGTTGTTGCAGGTTTTCCGGGCTGTTTGGCTATGTTCTGGAGGTTTTTCTTCCTAACATTTTGCCAGTCTCTGTGGCTAGCATCTTCAGAGGACAGGAGTCAGAACTCTGTGTTCTGGTGTAGTGTGTGGGATAGTTGACTATTTGTAACTGTGGGATCAGCTTTTTGTCTTTTTCAGGAGATTTGGTGATTCATGTGGGTTTGTAATCACAGGGCATGATTTAAATGGATTGTTGTGCTCTGTTGTTTTAAATGTGTTTTAATATTGATCTTAGTTACCATTTTAATACAATACTTTTAAAATTCTTTTTTTATTTGTGTATACTTACTCTTTTAAACTTTTAAATACTGTTTTAATGATGTAAACCACCTTGGGTCCTTTTGGAGAGAAAGGTGGGATATAAATGAATGAATGAATGAACGAACGAACGAACGGATGAATTATAGTGCTTGCTCTCCATTCCATGAGCAGAAGCCAATTGCACTCATAGTTGAATCTTACCTCAGCAATGGTCACCAGAAAACACCTTCTGCTCCCCTGAAGCAAGAAGGCTTGTTTAGAAAGCTCTCTATGGAATAGCTGGTTTGGTCCTCAAGCAATGTGCTAGAGAGTTTGTAGATCATTATCAAGGGGCTGTCACTGATATTCTAAAGCTACCTGAGGCAGTTGCCTTCCTCTGCTGCTAAAATTGAAACTGGGCTTTTTGGTTAGGGCTTGAGGAATAATTCCAGTAGTTACAAGCTATATCTTAAGCATCACAAAAAAGAGAAGGTTAACAATTTGAAGACAGAAAAGCTTATGATTCTCTCCCACAAGAAGAACTGTGTTCCTTCATATATTCTTGGCCTAAAATGCCCATGATCCCTAGCCAGCATTGACAATGATGAGAGATTACAGGAGCTTCAATCCAAAATCTTTCAGAAGGTATAGTGGTGCCTCACAAGATGGGCACTCCATTTAACGATGAATCTGCAAAAGCGATCGCAAAATGATGTTTTGAATGGGGGAATTTTGCTGCGTGATGATTGGTTCCCTGTTTCAGGAACCAATTTTTGCTTCCCAATGATCTAAACAGCTGATCGTCAGGTTTTCAAAATGTCCACCGGGTGCTCAAAATGGCTCCCCGCTCTGTTTAGGAGCCATGTTTCGCTGCACAGGCACCCGAAAATGGCCACCCCTATGGTGGATCTTCACTGGACGGTGAATTCTTAGCCGATTGGAATGCATTAACCAGGTTTTAATGCATTTCAGTTGGCTTTTTAATTTTAGCTTTACGACGTTTTCGTTCTACAGCGATTTCGCTGGAACGAATTAACATCGTAATGCGAGGCACCACTGTAACTGCTGCCCACTTTTATTTAGACAATTCTGAGGCAAGATTTCATTAGAAATAATGCTAGTGCTGCTAATTTATTTAATTTATACAACCTTGAAAACAATTTATGTTCATGTTAGTCATTAGATCCTAGCAGGAAGTCAACTCTGTTAGTACAAACCCACATCCTTAACTATTTTTCTCAATGATCTGTACATCTAGAGTTTGGAGGGTTCAATCTTCCCTCAGGTAAGGTGCTGATTCTGTCACTCACTTCTTTGTAAGTTATGGTTCTGATGGTATTTTGATGTGTAATCATGGTCCATCCACAAGCCTTATAGGTGGTTTACTGCTAAAGTGTGGAGGACCAGCCAATTGAATATATTGGCTGAAATCCAGTGGAAAATCCCAACTGGAATAGGCCCATAGAATCAATGGAACCTATGAAGGAAACGATTCATCAAATCCCCACTGGGCCTACTCTAATTGTGGCTTTCCACTTGATTTTTTTTTCAACTTCTCCTCCCTTAGTTATCTGACAAAGCAGAAATTGGTAAGGTGTGTTTATTTGATTACAGATAATCCAGGAAGTCTAGGTTGTTCTGTACATTTTAGGATGGGAGAGCCAGCACAGTGTAACAGCTAGAATGTCATATTTGATTAATGGGTATGGAGTGTCCACACAGAGTTCCTTCTCAGATAGTCTTGTGATAATACGAGCAGTGGAGATGTGTCATCTATGGGGCCATGAAAACCTTAGTGGAAAGACTATTGTTAGAAAAATGCAGCAATTTAATATAACAATAATTTGAAGAAAACAATCTTCAGAGCAGATTGGTGTTCGCAAAATGCAGGAAAACACAATGTTGAGAGCGATTCCTAAGAATTCCAGTACTATATATAATGAAAATATAGCGGCAAGAGGAGACCTCACCATTAATTCTTATCTTACCTTCACATCTTTTACATTCATTCTTGTCCCTTCCTTCCCAACAAAGATATCATCGATGTCAACAAGGATGTATCTATCCAAGGACAAGGCAAGCTGTTTCCCTGTCAGGAATGAGATGGCATCTATAAAAATGAGTTTGTGCAGCCAAAAGTTCAAGTTGTTCCCAAAAAGGACTCTTTGAATCCCATCGTGAAGTCCCAAGTCCTGAACCACTGTAGCATAGAGAGAAACCTTTGGCAGTGAAGCCGGGAATGGTTTGGAAGTCTGAAATTCTGTTAAAAGCACTGGTTGGTACGTGGAGTGATTATATTGGAAAATGGTCCAGTCTTCACCAGGCAGTGGACCTTTGTTAACCCTTGGGGCTTTGGTTATGTGCAGAAGAGGAGACTGGGGATTTACTAAGCAGTCTTGCAGCGCAACATTATTGTAAAGGTGTAATGGGAATCCTTTGAGTGTAGTGCTTGACAAACTGTTCTCATTGGCTTTATGAAAACCAATTATGCTAACACTGTATTCCACACAGTATTTTTCCAGGAGTTCTCTGTTCCATGAATCCATGGATGTGTACTTCAGAATATTTTCATATATTACAAGAATGTATTTTCCTTTGCCATTATCTGCCAGGGGAGGAATGTCTCCTTTCCCAGATGCAATCACCATCTGATATGGAAATCGACTAGATTCCAGAATGGCTATAATGTCTTGACCAAGCTGAGAGTACTGGCTTTCAACAAAAAGCAGGACAGTTGGGTCAGTCCTTGATGGATCAATGGGCTTCACTGTCTTGAGCTCTATTGACCTGTATGGCAAGAGCTTAAGATGTTCACACTCAACCCCTCCTGTGGTCTCAATGAGAACCATTTCTTGCTTGTGACCTGCATACAAGTAATAAGCAGAAATGACTATACTCACTAAACAGAAAGTGGCTAAGAGTATTACAAGTGTTCGGAAACTTCTACGAAGTTTCACAATAAGATTCATTTTTCTGCAGCACAGTCAATTTCTTTCTTTCTTTCTTTCTTTCTTTCTTTCTTTCTTTCTTTCTTTCTTTCTTTCTTTCTTTCTTTCTTTCTTTCTTTCTTTCTTTCTTTTCTTTCTTTCTTTCTTTCTTTCTTTCTTTCTTTCTTTCTTTCTTTCTTTCTTTCTTTCTTTCTTTCTTTCTTTCTTTCTTTCTTTCTTTTAAACAGGTGGCTTCTTCCTTCTAAAGTGCCATTATAGACAGACCAAAAGATCTGGTATCAGTACCACTCTTCAAACATTCATGTGACCATTGCAATTCATTTATTAGGGGGGTCGACGAGGTTAGGAAACTTTGAGAACTGGAAGTCCAGAGAGTTGGAAATCTATATTGGAAGCAATCTTCCCTGAAAGCTCCAGTTGCCAATAATCAATGGAAGAGACACTTAACATTATCTGTAACAAAGTGAGAAATTAGAGTAGGTTAAGAAAATCCATAACACAATTAAAATGTGTTAATTAAATAAGCAAGTGCTTTTATTAAAAAAAACCCTGAGCATGAAAAGTTTTATAGATTCCACTGTGAAGGATGGGAGTAGGATGCACTTACAAGCATAAAACTATTAGTGGAAAAAAAATACTTATCATTTAAGATTGTTCTGCAAAATTCTTGTGGATATAATTTAACGTCTACCTACAGTACATGATGGCACATAAAAGGAGAGTGAAAGTTAAATGTTAATGTTATTGTAAAGGTTCTTTGAAAGGGCAACAGAATGAAAAGCAAAAAAATACCTTGTGTTAATACCAATGTTAACAAACATTTCATTTTGCACATTTCTGTTATTCCTCCCCCCCCCCCATGACTTCTTTTGTAAGAGTGGCCAGATTGCCTTCTGTAACTTACACTGGTGTAAGGGAAATGATGTCACCAGGATGGCAGATCACTGCTAATTATTGTGCTCATGTGATTATTCATTATGCATGAGTCAGGTACCTCTGCATGCAACCTGAAATACAAGTAGAGGATCTTTTAGAAAGCTACCAATTAAAGAGACTGTCTTTGGCTTACAAGTCACACATTTCCTTACACCAGCATAAGATATATCCAATGATATTAGCCAATGCTGGAAAATATTTCAAGGGACAGTAAGGCAACATTAAACATTAGAGGGCTATATCTGTGTAGAATAAAACTGTTTATATCAGTGTAGACTAAAAATGTTTATGTTTCTAGGAACCGTTATAATATTTTAAAGATTCCAAGTGACCAGAAGCATTACAATTGTTTTCACCTCAGTTTTGTTGGCCATTAGCTTGCTTGCTTGCTTGCTTGCTTGCTTATTTATTTATTTATTTATTTATTTATTTATTTATTTATTTATTTATTTATTTATTTATTTATTTATTTATTTATTTATTTATTTGGCTTCTATACTGCCCATCTGGCTACTAGGACACTCTGGCCAGTTTACATATTAAACAAATAAACATACACAATTCCAAACAATGAACTTAATGATATACATTTTTAAAAAAAGATAAAACAACCAACAATTTTAATAATAATAATAATAATAATAATAATAATAATAATAATAATAATAATAATAATAATAATAATAATAATAATAATAATAATAATAATAATAATAATAATAATAATATTATTATTATTATTATTATTATTATTATTATTATTATTATTATTATTATTATTATTATTATTATTATTATTATTATTATTATTATTATATAAAACAAGACAGCAGGACTGATAGTATAAATGTTGAGACCATAACTGCAATTAAGTGCTGTAATTAAGGTGTTGTAAAGTCAGGAATGCCTGTCGGAAAAGCCACGTTTTTAACAATTGCTTAAAAAACTTGTGTTCCTCTAAGTTAAGTGGATGGAATAACACTTGTGGAAGGGAGGGAGAATATTTGTTCCTTTCATAGATTGTGATCCTTTTAATCATTCCCATTTACAGACCAGGGTGTGCAAATTAGAAAAGTAACACAGCAATCCTATCTAAAGAATCCGAGTTCTCTTCCATTGGAACCTCTGACACAACTGAAGGCTCTACTAGGCTCTTGTCAATTAAGCAGAAGTGAGGGATGATATGTCTTCACCTCCCTCCCAACTGCAGAAGGAAGAGATTATTAGCAGCACCATTGAGATATATTAGGAAGTCACCCTCACCATCTGTTGACCTTTCCTCTTCTCCCAACGCTGACACTAGAATTCCAAAACCAAAAAAACGTTAGGACTTTGAATGTTTCAATGGGGACTGAGAGATGGTTTCCAAGATCAATTCTCTTCTCCAAAGCTGAAACTGTTTTTTTCAACCATGGAGAGTGGGGGCTCTGATCTATCCAGCAATAGCCAGGGGGTGACCTTCAGGGAGATTATGAACAGCAAACCATATATCCATCAGGACCTATTCTTATAAAATGAGTATAAATTTGTAAAATCAGATACAAGTAGAACATGTCATGTGAATAAACCAACATCAGTGGTACGTTTTCGATTTAATGTCAATGGAATATATTCTTAGACAGGGCTTTTGTGGGTTGTCACTTAGGTCAGATGCTTCCACAATAAATCATCTGTACTGCTACTTAAATCATCTCTCTCTCTCTCTTCCCAGTATTAATTATGCCAACTTTCAGTGTTCTACTATTACAAGTGTCTGGATCATGTCCATTATAACTTTACAGCATTTACAAATGAACAACCTATGTAACTTCAGGGTTATTATCACTTATAAGGCAAAGACTATGTTTTAGTCAGTAAAGAGCCTTTAAGCCTTTAATAATTTTAATCATTTGTATAATATAATTTTCAAGATGCTTTAAACTTCGAGCTTGTTCATCATTGCAGTGATAATAAGTTGTTCCCATTTTATAGAATCCAGTTTTATTTTATTTTATTTGGAGATAACTGTAGAAATACAAGGGCAATAAATGGTGAGAATTTAGCTTTAGTAATTTATTAAATACCAATACCTTGTTAATGAGCGACAATAAATAGAGATAACCAATCTACTGCTATTATCAGCAAAATTACTACTGCTAGTAGCAGTTTAATTGCACAGTTAAAAATCCCAATTATTCTAACATGTTTATAGATTCCTTATTGAACTTATCCAAAGATAAAACCAGATTGTGTGAAATTATCTGCAAGGCGGCATCTCAGTTTAGAAGCTTTGTTGACACTGATAAATATCAGCAACTTAACTCCTGGAGTTTATCACATTACATGCTCATCACTGGGCTTACAATCTCATTAGAGATATGCACTGTCCCTAAACAAATCAATAAGCAACCATTCCAGGAAAAGAAACCTTTTTCTCTTTTTTTGCCACTGTAGTTGGTTGTTGGGGAGACCCCCCCCTTTTTTTTTTGGCATGGAATCCCATTTGATTTTCAGATCAGGTATATGTTTTTTTCAACACTAGAGGGCAATGTATTCCTGGTATTCCCAAACAAAATTTCATCCACCAGGCCAAAGGAAGGACATGTAATCAACCCCAGAAGTCACAATTTAAAGTCACCTGCTCTAGACATCAGTGTTAAAACAATATAATTTAAGTGCTTATAAATAAGATACTGTTTCAATACTTACAATATTTAGAAGTCTGAGCTTGTAGAAGCGGTGAAGACCATAAATATAGATGGCTGTCCTTTTCCCTCTTTGGGTCTTAGTCACAACTTGGTATTTCCCCCTGAGTGACTTGGACACCAAAAGTGTAATCTTGAGAAAAGAAAAGGGGAAAGAAAGGTCTGTTTTTAGCATACATAACAAAATACTTGTAAGAGAAAATGCCTTGAGTGGTGCAGATTTTTTTATTCCTTCATCTTAAGGTTCAGGAAATATGAGAAAATGACTCATTTTCAGGTTTTGAGCACTGTTTTGAAACAGTGTAGGACAGGAATGCCCCTTCATGGATTGCTGCCTTGTCGTGGCGAGGGGGCTTGAGTAACTCAGAGAAGCTATGGGCTATGCCGTGCAGGGCCACCCAAGACGGACAGGTCATAGTGGAGAGTTCTGACTAAACGCAATCCACCTGGGGTAGGAACCGGCAATTCCACTCCAGTATCTTTGCCAAGAATGCCCCATGATCAGAAACAAGAGGCTAAAAGATATGACGCTGGAAGATGGGACCCTCAGGTCAAAAGGCGTCCAACATGCTACTGAGGAAGAGCAGAGGACAGGTACAAGCAGCTCCAGAGCTGATGAAGTGGATGGGCCAAAGCCGAAAGGACGCTCAGCTGTGGACGTGCCTGGAAGTGAAAGGAAAGTCCGATGCTGGAAAGAAAAATACTGCATAGGAACCTGGAATGTAAGATCTATGAACCTTGGGAAGCTGGAGGTGGTCAAACAGGAGATGGCAAGAATAAACATTGACATTCTGGGCATCAGTGAACTAAAATGGATGGGACTGGGTGATTTCAACTCAGATGATTATCATGTCTACTATTGTGGGCAAGAATCCCGTAGAAGGAATAGAGTAGCCCTCATAGTCAACAAAAGAGTGGGAAAAGCCGTAATGGGATATAATCTCAAAAATGATAGAATGATGTCAATACGTATCCAAGGCAGACCTTTCAACATCACAATAATCCAAGTTTATGCACCAACCTCCATTGCTGAGGAGACTGAAATTGAACAATTTTATGAAGATTTACAACACCTTCTAGAACTGACACCGAAGAAGGATGTTCTTCTCATTCTGGGGGACTGGAATGCTAAGGTAGGGAGTCAAGAGATAAAAGGAACAACAGGGAAGTTTGGCCTTGGAGTTCAAAACGAAGCAGGGCAAAGGCTAATAGAGTTTTGTCAAGAGAACAAGCTCGTCATCACAAACACCCTTTTCCAACAACACAAGAGGCGACTCTACACATGGAAATCACCAGATGGGCAACATCAAAATCAGATAGACTATATTCTCTGCAGCCAAAGATGGAGAAGCTCTATACAGTCAGCATAAACAAGACCTGGAGCTGATTGTGGCTCTGATCATCAGCTTCTCATAGCAAAACTCAAGCTTAAACTGAAGAGAGTAGGAAAACCCACTGGGCCACTCAAGTATAATCTAAACCAAATCCCTTATGAATACACAGTAGAAGTGAAGAACAGATTTAAGGAACTAGATTTGGTGGACAGAGTGCCCGAAGAAGTTTGGATAGAGGCTCGTAACATTGTACAGGAGGCAGCAACAAAAACCATCCCAAAGAAAAGGAAATGCAAGAAAGCAAAGTGGCTGTCCAACGAGGCCTTACAAATAGCAGAAAAGAGAAGGGAAACAAAATGCAGGGGAGATAGGGAAAGTTACAGAAGATTGAATGCAGACTTCCAAAGAATAGCAAGGAGAGACAAGAGGGCCTTCTTAAATGAACAATGCAAAGAAATAGAGGAAAATAACAGAAAAGGAAAAACCAGAGATCTGTTCAGGAAAATTGGAGATATTAGAGGAAAATTTTGTGCAAAGATGGACATGATGAAAGACAAAAATGGAAGGGACCTCACAGAAGCAGAAGACATCAAGGAGAGGTGGCAAGAATACACAGAGGAATTATATCAGAAAGTTTTGGATATCCCGGACAACCCAGACAATATAGTTGCTGACCTAGAGCCAGACATCCTGGAGAGTGAGGTCAAGTGGGCCTTAGAAAGCCTGGCTAACAACAAGGCCAGTGGAGGTGATGGCATTCCAGTTGAACTATTTAAAATCTTAAAGGATGATGCTGTTAAGGTGCTACGTACATTCAATATGCCAACAAGTTTGGAAAACTCAACAGTGGCCAGAGGACTGGAAAAGATCAGTCTACATCCCAATACCAAAGAAGGGCAGTGCCAAAGAATGCTCCAACTACCGGAGAATTGCACTCATCTCACACGCCACCAAGGTTATGCTCAAAATCATACAAGGTAGGCTTCAGCAGTATGTGGACCGAGAACTCCCAGAAGTACAAGTGGGATTCCGAAGGGGCAGAGGAACTCGAGACCAAATTGCCAACATGCGCTGGATTATGGAGAAAGCCAGAGAGTTCCAGAAAAACGTCTACTTCTGCTTCATTGACTATGCAAAAGCCTTTGACTGTGTGGACCACAGCAAACTATGGCAAGTCCTAAAAGAAATGGGCGTGCCTGACCACCTTATCCATCTCCTGAGAAACCTATATGTGGGACAGGAAGCAAAAGTTAGAACTGGATATGGAACAACGGATTGGTTCAAAATTGGGAAAGGAGTACGACAAGGCTGTATACTGTCACCCTGCTTATTTAACTTATATGCAGAATACATCATGCGGAAGGCTGGACTGGAGGAATCCCAAGCTGGAATTAAGATTGCAGGAAGAAATATCAACAACCTCCGATATGCAGATGATACCACTCTGATGGCGGAAAGTGAGGAGGAACTAAAGAACCTTGTAATGAGGGTGAAAGACGAGAGTGCAAAAAATGGTCTGAAACTCAACATCAAAAAAACTAAGATCATGGCCACTGGTCCCATCACCTCCTGGGAAATAGAAGGGGAAGATATGGAGGCAGTGACAGATTTTACTTTCTTGGGCTCCATGATCACTGCAGATGGAGACAGCAGCCCCGAAATTAAAAGACGCCTGCTTCTTGGGAGGAAAGCGATGACAAACCTTGACAGCATCTTAAAAAGCAGAGACATCACCTTGCCAACAAAAGTCCGAATAGTCAAAGCTATGGTTTTTCCTGTATTGTTGTATGGAAGTGAGAGCTGGACCATAAAGAAAGCTGACCGCCGAAGAATTGATGCCTTTGAATTGTGGTGCTGGAGGAGACTCTTGAGAGTTCCCTGGACTGCAAAGAGAACAAACCTATCAATTCTAAAGGAAATCAACCCCGAGTGCTCATTGGAAGGACAGATCCTGAAGCTGAGGCTCCAGTACTTTGGCCATCTCATGAGAAGAGAAGACTCCTTGGAAAAGACTTTGATGTTGGGAAAGTGTGAAGGCAAGAGGAGAAGGGGACGACAGAGGATGAGATGGTTGGACAGTGTCATCGAAGCAACCAACATGAATTTGACACAACTCCAGGAGGTGGTGGAGGATAGGAGGGCCTGGTGTGCTCTGGTCCATGGGGTCACGAAGAGTCAGACACGACTAAACGACTGAACAAACAAAACAAGGACAGGAATGAGCCAAAATGCAAGACATCGAAGTCCCATTGATATTAATGGAATGCTGAGGTTGCGCTAGAAATCTCACCTATTAAAATATACAGCATTTGAAAGGTTTCAGTTCTGACTGGATTGCATCTAGAATGCATAACCAAGAACTAGTGCAGAAGAAACAGCAAGATGATACTTTTAAAAAATTGTCCAATATTCTATTAAGCTTCTACTGCATAGAAATTAATGGAAGCTGCTCGTGCGAGTATTGCTATTGAAAAAGTGGGGATTATTGCTTGCACAGTAGCAATGCTTGCACAACTAGCACAATCTCATGTTACTACAGCAGTGGGACTTTACCAGAAATTCAAAACTCTGCAACACTGTTGTTGCTCATAATTCCATTCCTGTTGTGCACATGGAATAGTGCAACTGGATTTCAGCCATTATCAAGTAGATTTCAAGAGTCTGGAATTAGGACTTTCAGTAACTGGGCTGGGATAGAGTAATATATATATTGGGTTGGTGGTAATGATGATGGAAGTGTTTATTTCATATTCTACAAGCTTTCACTTAACCAGGCACAAGTTTTTTTTTTCATTTGTGGGTCAGTTTGAATTTATTAAGCCATCACAAAGTCCATGTGCATTTTTGCTTCTATTTCCACAAGCAGGAAAATTCATATTGATATGCAATTTCTCCTAAGGTATGAACGTTTCCATGAAACTATTTTGATAAAAGAGTGTAATTGTAAAATAAGAGAGTATTATGAAATCAAAGGATAATTGTTACTTGGTCCACATATTATTTTGCAGAGTGTGAGTGGCAAAGACCAGACTCACATCTTTACAGAAGTTACAATATCTAGTAGAGTTGCCACCAAGAAGCAATCCCAGAATGGGCAAAATTCCACGCACTCCAAGCCTTTCTGGAATGCTCCAGCTGACCTTCTATAGCCAATCAAATTAGGTTTTTCACCAGTGTCTCTTTCCCAGGGCAAGTTAGTACTTTGAAATAAAGATCCTTGAGGGTCTGGGCTTAACTCTTCCCAGTCCAAATGGGTCTGTATCTTTCTTTTTTGTAAATCCTTAACCAAGCTCTCCCACTTATGCTCTAGCACCTCGAGATGGATTTAGCCTGATACTCTGAGGCCAAGCTGCAATAAATTACCTTTCTGGTGTTATTTAGGGCTTTACTCTGGATTTCTTCATAATTCCTACACAGGTTCATATTAAAACGGGAATTGAATGTTTGCACAACCAGCACAATCCCATGTTACTACAGTAGTGGGACCTTTGGCTCAGAGGAAGCTCAGCAAAATTCTGGCCAATGATGATGTAGCATTCACCGTGCTCATTAATATTTATATTTATATTTGCATGCACCAATAGGAGTTGCTGAGGGGTGGAGATAAGTGGGGTGAAAAAAAGGAGGGGGAGAGAGAAGAAGTGTAGGCGGTTAATACTGGAGAAAGAAGGTTGCTTTAGTTGAGAGTTACCAAATTTTTCCGTGTAGAAAATGACACTTTTTCCTTAAATAATTTGAGAAAAATTGAGAACCGTTTTATACACAAAAGGCAGCTCTTTACTGCTGCCTTTTGCAAAGGCACGGAGCTTAGCAAAAAGGATGGGGAGACATCGCTTCCTTCCTTTTTGCTAAGCTCTGTGCCTTCTCAAAAGGCAAGGAAAAGCGACAGTCACTTTGACAGCTGCTTTCCTTGCCTTTTGCCAAGGCACGGGGCTTAGCATAAAGGGAGCCCTTTGATCCCTGCTTTTTCTAATTTGGGGTTAGAAAGGGAGGGGTCGTCTTATACATTGGGTTGTCTTATAAATGGAAAAATACGGTAACAACATTGACTGGACTGTAATCACCTGTAACAATTGTCACGAAGTTGAACCAGTCCTTAAATATCTCAGATACCTCAGAAACCCTACTAAATTGGTCATAATCTGGAATTAATTTGATGACACATAGCACATAATACTGTGCATAAGCAGATGTGCCCTGTTTTAAGCAAAAGTGTTTCTTCTTGCAACACTGTATTACTGTGTAACAAGATCAATATACAACATGGAAGATTTTATCTTTTTGAACTGTTTCTATTACTTAGAGATTTATTTAAAATATATAGACTCTCACATTTTCCCTAAAGAGGACCCCAGGAGGGTCCCAATATTAAAACAAACAACATTAAAAGCTTAAAATAACAATAATTGCAGTATTTAAAAACAAACAAGTATAATATTAAACATGTAGATAAAACCAGTTCTAAAAACATATAAAACAACGAAACCACAAATGTCCCATTTTTAAAAAAAGTCTTAGCCAGTCAATAGGAAAAAGGCTGCCTGAAGAGGAAGGTATTTGCCTGCTTGTGGAAGGACAGCAAAGATGGGGCCAGCCATGCCTCTTGTGGCAGGGAGTTTTACAGCTTGGGAGCAGCAACAAAAAAGGAACTCTCTCATGTCCTCATGAAGTGCACCTGTGCGGATGATGGGACTGAGAGAAAGAGTTCCCTGATTATTTTAAAAACTAGACAGGCTCATAAAGGTAGATGTGGTCTTCGGGACGGCTTGTACTCAAGACTTTCTCTACAAAACACACATATTCTAGAAATTCCTTCTTCTTACCCTCTAACCACCCAGAGTAGCCTTAGTAGCCAGATGGGCAGCATATAAATTGAATAACTAACTAACTAATGAAACTGATTACATCAAAAAGGCCTTCTGACAGTTAACAGGATCTCCCAACTCAAGCAGATAATTTTTACCACCTCTCAACACCTTGCTTAATCTGGAAAAATTGTGTGCCTGCCAAGACTGTGAAGAGCAGCAAGAGTTAAAACAGGTAAGCTGCTCCCTCTTACTCCTTTTGCAAAAGGTTAGAGGAAGCCCTTCCACTTCAAGGGTTGAAAACCAAAAGCCCTTGTCAATGTCACCACTATGGAAGATGAGGAAACTGTTTTAGCCATTTTCAGTAAGCGACGTGATCTAGACTCTATTTATAAACTTCCCAAGCTTCTTAAAACTTTGATGATACCTCAAGAGCCAAATGGAAAATAACCACTGATCACTCACTTCTCAGACTTAATGGGTGCTCTCAAATAGCAGAATTGTGAAGATGCTGTTCCTGCAAATCTACCACAGAGGAAAACAAGCTTATGTTGCATGAGCTCCATCCTTTCCTGACCCTGAATCATAACAGTTGGCCAAGAAATGGAAGCTATCAAACAACTGGGGACCCAAGATTAACATTCAACATCAGTTGCCTGTAGTGCACCACTGATCTTGCCACAGATGAGGGAGATTGTTTTCTCTAGGGATGACAAATCCTAGAATCACAGGATGACTACAATACTGGGAGCTGTAATCAAAAGCATGTTACCTTACATCTCTGGACTTTGGAAAGGAAGCAGAGGCCAAGAAGCAACTGTGGAAGATGGGGGGCAGGGATAATATGTAACTCTTAAAATCTTCCTCATGGAAGGGTCAGGACAGATGTTGAAGAGAGGAGCAACTACTATAATCAGAATTGGACTTATTGTCATTAGCCTCTCAAAGCAGTCTATCAAAAGCCTCAGTCATTATTTTAGCAACAGCTTGAATTCACTGCTCCATTGTTCCTCAGCTTTTCCACTGCTGTGTGGCAATTCACTCAGAAGAGCTCTCAACATCATTCACTTTTGCCATCATGACTACATCCTTATGTGGTACTACAGCAAAGCCAGGGTCAAGGTCCTAGAGACTGTGAGATCATTTCCTAGCCCACCCTCCAGACTTTCTTGTCCTGAGTTTTCTTGCAATCTTCCCAACAGGTGGAAGAGAAAGAGTTTTTCCAGGAGCAAAGTAGGGTTCCATTGCTATCCCTGCTGCAATGTAGACTATTTTAGGATGCTCAGTTTCAAATTAGCAATAAAGAGTCATAAACTTTATAAAAGACCTGTTCTTGGTTTGTTGATATGGATCAACCTAGCTAGCTGTATTTTAAAGCTGTCCTTCTGGTGTTTGGAAGCCAGTGAAGAGGACTGTCATTGTGAGCACCTGCACTTCTAGTTTTCCACTACTCTGCTGATCCTGAATATTAGCCATGGTAGAGAGGAGAAGCTAAATCAAGGAGATCAGCAATGTTAAAATACAGAGATACTGAACTGGGACTGTAATCAGGCCTTGACACTACCAAGCTGGAGTTCGTCTGATAAGGACGTTTTGAGTCACAGCACCCTGAAAAGGAAGCTCCAGGTAGAGGCAGCACTACCTGAGACAGCACTCTGGAGGAAGTGACCCCCTTTACACTGGGGTCCTTATGTGGCACGGATATATCACTAGCTGAGATTACAGTCCCATTCAGTCGTCCTCCCCATTCAGTGTTTCTCGAATCTGGTATCTTCAGCAGGGATAGAGTGGGATGGCTAGCCCCGCCCCCTTCCTCATCACTTTGTTTACAAGAGCTTTGATGTGTATGAACAACCTAAGAATGTGTGGGCTCTATGAGCGAGCAAGAATTCAAATTTTCCAGAACAGTCTCCAAGTCATAAAGGGCATCTGCCTGAAATGTAGGGCTACATTCTGTTTCCTGTTATTTACTCTAACCATCTCTGTGTTACATTAGGATGTGGGTGATGGGGGTTTAATATTTTCTTTCCTTCTTGTAAGGGAGTCTGAACCTTGGGTTAGCCCCTTAGGAACAACTGAGTTGATTTCTGCTCTCTTATTTTTATGGCTGTGGGGCGGATTGTCTTCTTTACATTTTTTTTGCGACCCTATTGGTTTTCAGTAATAAACCCATTGTCTCTATGAAGCATACTATGGTCTTAAATCTGGATTAAATGGGGGCTGTTCTGGGTGGTCATGTTGATGGTTGAATTGTTATTCCTTTCAGTCAGAAGCTAAGTTAATAAACCAGGATAGAATAATACCTTTATTGGATCACGAAAATGGCACAAATGTGTAAGCATTTGAGTTCAAAAGTCTTCCTCAGGAATGTATGATACAAAATCAGGAGGAAGGGGAAGAACCTAGCCCTCTAAGATTTTAGATTCTTCAAGATTAGAACTTGGAAAAGTTACTTTTTTACACTATAACTTCCCAAATCGCCACAGTCATCAAGACCATCGACCCTGTTGACGGGGGATTTAAAGCTCTGTTTAAGAGTTATTTGAAATAAAACCTGCATTTTCTTTTATGCAGATTTGTTTGCTGCTGGTTCTTCTTACTCCACTGGCATAGTCTCTGAATAGTCCTCAAATCACAATTTAGACTATAAGCATCCATTAGCCTTTTTCACACTCAATGCATGCAGTGATCTGATGGAAGACAAAGCAGAACTGAGTCCCCTGATTACTCATTTGTCAGTCCTACCCACGTGTGTACATGTTTCAAGCAACACTTTAAAAGGGGATTGTACAGTCATACAACTGAAGGGCTCTAGACTTTTTATCTAAACATAAGTCCTCTACAGCTGGATTTCTATTTGCATAGCTTTCTGTATTCTCAAGTTCCCTATCTTCCAACATGATGAATCTAGACAGCATATTGTGCCACATACCTCTTTCCAATGTAATCATATATGAAGAGTTTGGAAAGGGACAGAAGATGACATACTCTGGGACAGTCTACAAGGATTGAGCTATACCTGAATATGCACTCTTTTCAGTGTTGTATGTATGGGCTCTGGGAATGGGTTAATCAGGGCCTGTAGCTCTAGCCCTCCCCTCCGTGCATTTAGTACCTTGGGAGGTGGTGAGAGCTCCAATGCTGGAAGAGAAAATTGGATAACCATCTGTAAGCTCTGTATTGATTTGGATTCCTGCACTGAGCAGGAGGTTGGACTTGATGGCTTTACAGGCCCCTTCCAACTCAATTATTCCATGAGTCTATGATTCTATGAATTCATCTAGAAATGATTTATCACACCAAAATCAGTAGGACCCACTGCATGGCTACCTCAGTGGAAGGAAAGTCTCACAATGTTCAGTAGAGCTTGCTCTCAGTTAACTGTTCATTTTTTGTGATAAAAACACAAAACAGATGGGTGTGTCCTTTAATTGCACTAAGTGTCTTTGGCACAAAATGTCTTTGGACCACACCTTTTGAAATGTCTGGAGCCGGTACCACCAAACTGGTTGAAGCCTTGTGACAGGAGATCATAGGATGATTAGCAAAACATGGCATCCAGCAGAGTCCCTGAATCTCTTTCTCTCTGTTCTCATGATTCCTTTTTATGTCCTGGTTTGTGATTCTAAAATCCTGCAGATCTACTGATAGTCTCAAGAGCCACCTCTCTCCTGAGAAGCAATACAGATACAGAGTGAATAACGAAACCAAACTGTGGCCAGCACCTACACAATCCCTCTGATATTATAATCCAGTACATTAAAATGTATCATTGGGATTTGAAAATGTTTTTGGCATTGTTTTTGAACCAGGTGTCAAATCACTACTCCACTACCCGTTTGATTTAATTGAATTTTGCGAGTAACTTTTTGTGAGACACTATCAAGTGCTTCAGTGGAGTCCATATATATTACATTTACTGCTGGGTTTTGTACCGCTGCCAACAACACAATCAAGTTTCTGAGGTACGATTTGCTTCCCACTTTCAGCCGAGACCTGCATTAATGCAACATTAAGGTTATTCTGTTAAAAACAAAAGAGGGGCAGGCGAGGCAAATGCAAAACCTCCAACAGTACCACTGATTTGAACACGTTCTCCTTGTGGATTTTATAGCCCACAGCTGGTGCCTGAACAGCTATAGCAAACTAAAATCAAAATGGGGTGGGGGTGGGGCTATCCATGTGAAAGATAACTCCTTTGTTCTGTTTTTCTCTAGATTTTTAATTCTTCAGGCTCCAAAATGAAGGCTTCATCCTTGAAAAAAAGTTCATACAACAGAAAAGTGTACATTGGTAGAGAAAACCTAAGCTATATGTTTGGCATAATTATTGAATACACCTGAATTTGTCTGATTTCAGAAGCTAACCAGATCAGGTTATTATTTCCAAAGATTATCAGTTAATACCAGGGGCCTTCAGGTAAGACTAGGAAAGAATCTTTCCTGAATCCTTCCATGGAGATCTACTGGGACTCAATTTCAACTGTACAGGATTAGACAGGCCAAGGTAGACCCAGCAGCACAATCCTATTGTACCAATTAATGGCAAATGACTAGTGATTAAATATGAGTTTGGGGTACACATGGCTCAGACACAATGCAACCAAATTGCACGCACACCAAATTTGCCAGGGAAATCTTTAAATAGCAGTGATTTGTTTATTAGTCTTTTATTTGCAACCTCTTGTGCTGCCTGTAGTTTGTTGACTGGGAGAGCCTGGGCCGGGGTAACTGTCTATTTATCCAGCATTAATCAGTCATTGCTTCCAGCCTTTGAATTCAAGGAGAACACACTTCTCTGCTGAGTGTTTCCTTTCTTTCTCTTTCCTGGGTTAATGACAGTTATTTGTTTGCTGTTGAACTGCTCAGTTGATTGCCAATATACAGTATAGTGGAGTAAACAAAGCAGTATACACAAGTTTGTAACTTCAAGCAATTGTAAGTAATGTTTTTTATTTTTTTCTCCTACAAATGGTTCAGAGTGCCAGTTAAATTAATGAGAAAGGGATGCACTTTTGGGAACTTGCAGCTATTCTCCTCTGTAGATCTCTGTACTTCTACTGGGTAACAAAAGGGATTTTACCAGAAATTCAAAACTCTGCAACACTGTTGTTGTTCATAATTCCATTCCTGTTGTGCACATAGAATAGTGCAACTGGATTTCAGCCATTATCAAGTAGATTTCAAGAGTATGGGATTAGGACTTTCAGTAACTGGGCTGGGATAGAGTAATACATATACAGTGGTGCCTCGCTTAACGATTGCTTCGTACAACGAAAAATTCACTTAACGATGGCTTTTTCGGAGCAATCTTGTGCTTCACTTAACGATTTTCCCTATGGGCGATTTTCGCTTAACGATTTCGGGACCATGCTTCGCTTAACGTTTTTTGTTTTAGGTCACCTTGTTTCGCTTAACGTTTTTTTTACAGCCCTGTTTTTGCTATTTTCAAAATATTCTAAAATGTTTAAAAATGTTTAAAATGCTTGGAATCATTAGTGCACCTAATAAAACCTTCGTTAACTTAATTTGGCTTTGTTCTGAGTCTTTTTGAATTTTTTGTGAATTTTTCCCCCCTTTGAAATAGGCTTCAATGCATTTCAATGGGTTTCGCTTAACATTTTTTCCTATGGGGATTTTCACTTAAGGATGGTAATCTGTTCCAATTGGAACGGATTATCCAGTTTTCAGTGCATCTCTATGGGAAATGGTGTTTCGCTTAACAATGTTTTCACATAGCGATTTTTTTTTTTTGGAACCAATTAAAATCGTTAAGCGAGGCACCACTGTATTGGGTTGGTGGTAATGATGATGAAACTGTTTATTTCATATTCTACAAGCTTTCACTTTACCAGGCACATGTTTTTTCATTTGTGTGTTAGTTTGATTTTTTTTTGTGTGTGTGTGTTTAGTCGTTTAGTCGTGTCCGACTCTTCGTGACCCCATGGACCAGAGCACGCCAGGCCCTCCTGTCTTCTACTGCCTCCCGGAGTTGTGTCAGGTTCATGTTGGTTGCTTCGCAGACACTGTCCAGCCATCTCATCCTCGGTCGTCCCCTTCTCCTCTTGCCATCACACCTTCCTAACATCAAGGTTTTTTCCAAGGACTCTTTTCTTCTCATGAGATGGCCAAAGTACTGGAGCCTCAGCTTCAGGATCTGTCCTTCCAGTGAGCATTCAGGGTTGATTTCCTTTAGAACTGATAGGTTTGTTCTCCTTGCAGTCCAGGGGATTCTCAAGAGCCTCCTCCAGCACCACAATTCAAAGGCATCAATTCTTTGGCGGTCTGCTTTCTTTATGGTCCAGCTCTCACTTCCATACATCACAACAGGAAAAACCATAGCTTTGACTATTCGGACTTTTGTTGGCAAGGTGATGTCTCTGCTTTTCAAGATGCTGTCAAGATTTGTCATCGCTTTCCTCCCAAGAAGAAGGCGGCTTTTAATTTCAGGGCTGCTGTCTCCATCTGCAGTGATCATGGAGCCCAGGAAGATAAAATTTGACACTGCCTCCATATCTTCCCCTTCTATTTCCCAGGAGGTGATGGGACCAGTGGCCATGATCTTAGTTTTTTTGATGTTGAGTTTCAGACCGTTTTTTGCACTCTCCTCTTTCACTCTCATTACAAGGTTCTTTAATTCCTCCTCACTTTCTGCCATCAGAGTTGTATCATCTGCATATCGGAGGTTGTTGATATTTCTTCTGGCAATCTTAATTGAATTTTTTAGGCCATCACAAATAACCCATGTGCATTTCTGTTTCCATCTCCACTGGCAGGAAAATTCATTTTAATATGCAATTTCTCCTAATATGCACATTTCCATGGAACTATTTTGATAAAGGAATGTAATTATAAAATAGGAGAGTATTATGAAATCAAAGGATAATTGTTACTTGGTCTACATATTGTTTTTCAGAGCGTGAGCGGCAAGAATCAGACTCATTTTTACAGAATTTACAAAATCTATTAGAATTGCCACCAAGAAATACTGTACAATCATATTCCCCTGATGCTCAGAAGCAAAGAGTGTACTAGCAGTCGATTCTCCCTCATTTCAGGAACTACAAGCCCAGCAATTCTGTAATTACAGAAGGAACACCAACCCTGTAAAGGACTATCAATCCAAATTGCGAAAATAAGAAAAAATCTTAGTATACCCAATTCCAGCCCAAAGAGAATTTAGCACCAGCTTCAAAAACAAGAAATATATCAGGTGGAGTAGTAAACCTCATTTAAAGAACAAGAAGAAGACAAGTCTAAGTGAAAAGAACAGAATACTTTTTAGTAAAAATGTTTTAGGGACATGCCGTTTCGTAGACTCCAGGCTAGCTTCCTGTTAGAAAAGGGAATTAGTAGCAAGTACTAGGGCAGCTTCCTTTTCTGACCGGTATCTGGACCTCAGCCTATTCTGAGCTATGAAGCCTTCCAGCCCAGCCTTCTTCCAGGTGACCATGATTTAGATGTCTGTAGGTGTGGGTCTGGCAACAATGGAGAATTGCGGGATTTGGAGATGATGATGAAGAGGAGCAAGAAGAAGAAGAAGAAGAAGAAGAAGAAGAAGAAGAAGAAGAAGAAGAAGAAGAAGGGAAATAATAAATAAAAAAAGAGAAAAGAATGGAATATGCCAAGGAGGGGGGACCTGAGTCACAGGACTTGCTGTCGACACGAGGGCCCTCACTACCTTGGTGCATGCGCTCATAATCTCCAGATTAGATCACTGTAACGCACTCTACGTGGGGCTGCCTTTGAGGCTGACACAGAAACTTCAGGTGGTGCAGAATGCGGCACCCAGGCTCCTTACAGGAGTGAGGAAATACCAACACATCTCTCCAACGCTGGCTGCATTGCATTGGCTGCCCATCTTTTTCCGTGTCAACTTCAAAGTTTTAATGCTTACTTATAAGGCCCTAAACAGTTTAGGACCTCGATATTTGGCAGAACGCCTCCTCCCACCAAGGTCTACCTGGATCACCTGCGTGAGTCAGGAGGTGAGGCTGAGGAGCCTGATGCCAAGAGAGGCTCGGAAGGAGAAAACATGAAACTGGGCCTTCTCGGCGGTGGCTCCTCGCCTCTGGAGCAATCTCCCTCTGGAGATTCACGCGGCCCCCACACTGGGCATCTTTAAAACCCAACTAAAAACATGGCTGTTTATCCAGGCCTTCCCTCCAGCCAATTCTTAATTTCTCTTTTATTTTTCCTTCTTTATTTTGCTGCTGCTGTTGTTTGATTATTATGTATTTGCCTATTTTTTATTATCTGATTTTATATTGGAAGCTGCCTAGAGTGGCCCAGTGGGCCAGATAGGCAGGGTATAAATCTAAATCTAAATCTAAATCTAAATCTAAATCTAAATAAATAAATAAATAAATAAATAAATAAATAAATAAATAAATAAATAAATAAATAAATAAATAAGAGTTAAGTTGCACCGGTGACTCATCCTGAACTGAACATGTTTTTTCCCCCCAATGACTCTGACTAACTCATGACTTAGAATCCCAGTTTATTTTAAATACGGACTCAGATTTGCGACTTGGGATTTGGTATCAAAGACTTGGGCTCAGACTTGGGCCTCAGATGCAAAGACTTGCCAGCATCCCTGGAATATGTCTAAACAAATTCAAGATAAAAAGACAGCAAGCACAAGAATCATCTGCACTATAAAACAAGAAAACTAGTTTGGTCTAAGCTAAACACTGAGATACCTAATTGAACAACCTAACAAGGTTTCTGAGCTGATGTAGAGTGCTCTTCTTGCTATCATGCTGAAACTCCAGATAACTGGGATTGGACTAACTTTATACCGTGTTGTTATCAGCTGACCTTCTATAGCCAATCAAATTAAGTTTTGCACCAGTGTCAATTTCCCAGGGCAAGTTAGTACTTTGAAATAAAGATCTTTGAGGATCTGAGCTTAACTCTTCCCAGTCCAAATGGGTCTGTATCTTTCTTTTTTGTAAATCCTTAACCAAGCTCTAGCACCTTGAGATGGAACTAGCCTGATACTCTGAGGCCAAGCTGCAATAAATTACCTTTCTGGTTTTATTTAGGGCTTTACTCTGGATTTCTTCATAATTCCTTCACAGGTTCATATTAAAATGGGAACTAAATGTATTTCTCCCCTTGTAACTGGCATGATGTGAGAGCTGGATCATAAAGAAAGCAGACCGCCAAAGAATTGATGCCTTTGAACTGTGGTGCTGGAAGAGGCTCTTGAGAGTCCCCTGGACTGCAAGGAGAACAAACCTATCAATTCTAAAGGAAATCAACCCTGAGTGCTCACTGGAAGGACAGATCCTGAAGCTGAGGCTCCAGTACTTTGGCCATCTGATGAGAAGAGAAGACTCCTTGGAAAAGACCTTGATGTTAGGAAAGTGTGAAGGCAAGAGGAAAAGGGGACAACCGAGGATGAGATGGTTGGACAGTGTCTGCGAAGCAACCAACATGAAATTGACTGAACTCCGGGAGGCAGTGGAAGATAGGAGGGCCTGGCGTGCTCTGGTCCATGGGGTCACAAATAGTTGGACACGACTAAACGACTAAACGAAACAAACTGGCATACACATCATTCTGGCATTTCTTGTGTGCATGTAGAGGGACACTGACATTGGCAGGAGCTGGCCAGCTATTTCTAAGGAATTTGGTTATTCCTTCATTTTAGCCAAGGTACTGTATGATCTGTATCAGAAAGAGTAATAAGGCAATTCACAAAACTGCATTAAAAGCAGTACAATCCTGTATGGTTTTGGACAAGCTCTACAGTGCTCAGAGAGATTAATAAAACTGTTTGGCCAAGAAATGTAATATATTTGTTATGGGAAGAATTGTCCTTTAAGATAAAACAGTATATGACTATACTGTACAACTGTTGTTCAGAGGCTAGAAATATGTAGCCTTCAAGATGCTGCTGGAATTTCACGTTAATCAGCAACAGCTGGCAGTGATGCCATTCACAGTTGATGGGAGTTGTAGTCCCACATCACTTTGAGTCCTTCATGGACTACTTCAACCCAAGTGATTGGAAAACTACAGTATGGAACAAGAAGTTAAATTGTTCTTTTGTGCATTTTCTCACCATCTCTATAACTTCCTAGTAGGTTGATTTATGGACCCATAAAAAAAGAAAAACAAGAGCTAAGAGCCTCAGGTCTGGACCACATGTGCATTTCACTCCTGAGGTCCAACTTTGTCGGACTACTTCTACTTAATTTCTAGAAAGTCAAACCTCAGGGATAACATATAAACTGATGAGTTTCTATTCTTCTGAGCTCTGTACATTTCACTTACATTGTTCCATTGTCATAGAGAAGAGGTAGCAGTGAATGTCAGGTAACCCCTGTGCAATGAGCACAATGATCCACAGAATGATGATGATTGATGATCATAGGTATGACACTGTTCCTTTTTTGGTTGTAATTTATTTCTCATGAAATGCCTATATCTTTCTAAGCACAGTGCAGAGACAGTGCCTGCCAACAAGCTTACAATGCATAAGACATATAAAAAAGGAAAGAGGAAAGGGAGTAGTGGAAGGAGAGATCCATGCTGGACTGTGTCTAGATGTGTGTGAGAGAGCGTGATTTGATGCATGGATTCTAGCACCTAATTCTGTTATGGCTCACTAGAATCTAACAATATTGCAAGATTACATGCGATTGATGTACACAGTAGCAGTGTAAAATGGATGTGGCTATGTGAATATAAAAATTCATAATGCAGTAAAAATATCATGAAGGCAGCGTGAATGTAAAACACCATAATCCAGTAAACATTTTATGGGACCAGAGGGCTGTATTTCCCTTTACAACACAAAGTTACCCCAACTTCTACAAGCTTGGTGATATTTCAGGTGACAACACTATTTGGGCTTTCCATCTTGGAATGATTGCTTGAAGACATGGATATTATAAATCTAATATATTTAAGTCTCAGTACATAAGCAACAGTATATTCCAGCTACAGTGTGTTTCCAGTTGTACAGAACTCTAAGAAGGTAGAGTTGTTTTCTTCCAATGTAATCAATTTGTACAGTGATGGCCTTGTCCACAGTTTAGGAAGGAAAATTCTGACATTTATGAAACTCTATGTTGGTTTTTTCCAAGAAATGTCATTGACCAGAAACCTAGATTCCTCTGCAAAGTTTTTCCATAGAAAAAAACAAAAACAAAACTTGCATAGATTTTAAATTCCAGCCTCATGCCTGAATATTCTGCTAGCAAGAGGAATAGGAAGAGTCCTGTGTAAGGGTGTGATTACATGGGCATATACATTAGTGCCTCACAAGACGAATGTAATTCATTCTGCGAGAATCGCTGTTTTGCAAAAAAAATCATCTCGTGAGGTTCCCGATGGGAACCTCGCAAGACAAATGAAATTTATTCATCTTGCGAGGCATCGGTCTCAGGGGAAAAAACCCGTCTTGCAAAGCATGGCCATAGAAGAACCGTCTTGCGAGGCACCATAGCGATTGCAAAAACCAATTGTCTTGTGGGTTTTTCGTCCCACAAGGCATTCGTCTTGTGATGCACCACTGTAACTCACATTTTGGACTCCTTGTGGTACACTCTGGTGTGAGCTATTTCCCAGTGATTATGTGATGTATGTAGAATAGCACTCCAGCCCAACCCTGATTTATGCACAAGCTGGACATTTTTGTCCAGCAGTAGGGCTACTAATTTTTGCAACCAGGCTGGAACCACTCCCTGATGGACACAATGGTCACTTTAAGGGAGATTGATCCCATTAAAGTGACCCTTTCCAATGCAATCAGATGCACACCTTTTTTGGCCCTTAAGCTCCATTCAAAGAATGGTCCCACCAGTAGATGGAAGGAGATTACATTCACTGACTACCTCTGTTTACTTTTGCCTGTTCAAATTCATCCCACTTTCTATCTGCTCAGAGTGCTGGAAGACACTCTGGAACAGTAGGGAGAGACTGCATCAGTGAAAACTTTCTGCTTCTATTGACAGGAGTTTTTGGAGGGTCTTGTAGGGCCATATCAAACCATAGCGGGCCCCTAGGCTTTCAGATATTTCAGGCTGTCTCCAGCACTTCAGTCTTTCATCTCACTATAACTGACAGCCTAACCCTGAAAGGTAACGGTTCTCCTTGACATTTAGTCCAGTCGTGCCCGACTCTAGGGCGCAGTGCTCATCTCCGTTTCCAAGCCATAGAGCCAGCATTTGTCCGAAGACAGTTTCTGTGGTCACATGGCCAGTGCAACTAGACACGGAACACTGTTACATTCCCACCGAGGTGGTACCTATTTATCTACTTGCATTTGCATGCTTTCGAACGGCTAGGTTGGCAGGAGCTGGGACAAGCGACAGGAGCTCACTCCGTCACGTGGATTCGATCTTATGACCACTGGTCTTCTGACCTTGCAGCACAGAGGCTTCTGCAGTTTAACCCACAGCGCCACCATGTCTCTCACACTAGACTGCATTACATAGCCCTATATCCATCCTGAAGACTTCAACTCACAAATTTAAAAATATTTTATCACATGAATAAAACTCTTCAGGACAGCACATTTTGGAATTATAATTGTTCAGTACTGTAGTATTTGAAGCAACAGGCCCCTAGTCCCTTCAGAGCACCAAGGTTTCAGCCTAGTCAGTCTTATGACTAATATGGCCTTGGGGTCTTGTTCATATCAATGAATGGAAGAACACAGGTGGGATACAAGCCAATATCCCTTTTCTTATTTTCCCACCCATTCTTTCATGAGAAAAAAAGTAAAGCAAATTGTTACTGAATGATTGAGACAAATCTTTGCAGTCAGAGGATAAACCTATGTGAACCTCGCATATGTTTTCAATGGGTATAGCGTATGTGGGGTTAACATAGGTTTATCAATTGAATTTACATTATTTGGGACTAGCAAATATTGTAACATTAGATTTAGCCTCAGTTCATCAATATCAATCATATGAGTTCGGGGGAGTTCAACAGTTCCATAAATGAATTGTCCTTACAGCTGTGGGAAATTTACCCTCCACACTGATCTTTATAGTGAAAAATGCAAACTCACTTCTGTTGAATTTATATTTTCGAAAAACAAAAAAAAAAAATGGTAATGTCAAAAAGTTCTAGTGAAGGATATGTGGAGTGCATAATCTTTGTGGAGAAAAATTGCCTATCTAGTACTTGTTTGCTTTCTTTGATCACTCTTACTGTTTTTTTTTATGCATTCATTTCCAAAATGGTTAGATCAGGGACAGTCACAAGAAAGATGAAGAAAGATTTTGAGGGTCTTTATAAAAGAATAGCAAATGTACACCATAATGTTTGCATTGTTTGTGTCTCCCCTTCCCTTGGTAGAAAATTTTCTTGTTTAGCTAGATAACGGGTGCTCACAAAATTAAGGGGAGGCAGCAACACACCCTAATGCAATACACCTTCTCTATAGTTGCATGCTTTCACCTTGACCCATCCCCAATGTCTGTGTGGTGAGCACTGCAGAAATCTGTGCCTAGCATGTAAGCCTGGGTAGCCATCTCATGTCAGAATTGGAGCCAGCAGTATGAATGCAAGAGGAAGTAGTACATAAAGGAGGCGGATGTCAATTAGCAATTGGCTTCCCTTTCCCATTTGGGCTTCAGGGGTGTAGGTGGGAGGCACATGACATGGAGGTAAAATAAGATGTTTATGAAGGTTATATTTTCTAATGCCTCAAATGTATCTCATAGCCTCTTGCTGAATCATGTTGACAGCTAAAAATTTGGAATGTGCTCTGCCTCGAGACAAATGTGCAAAACTGAATCCAATTAAGAGTTTTTTTGTTTGATTTTGAGGTTACCACAAGGTGGAGCAAACAGCCTCTGGTCTCCCACAGACACCAGCAATATCTCCACAGATCCCTGTATCAGTGGGGTTAGAAACTTTTTAACCAAAAATGCTCAGTAATTTAAATTGATGGGGAAAATCTGAAATAATACATCAGTAGACTGACATGCTGGCATCAAAACAGAAGTAGGAGGATGTCTGAACCCCTCAACAAAGGCCAAGATGCCAGAATGCTAGGAAGCGCTGAGACCAAAGTTACTGCTTACTACGTATCTCTTGAGCCTCATGGTGAAGTGATTAAATTGTAGTAATGCAATGAAGACTCTGTTTATGATGTGAGTTTGATGCTGAGTTCAGGTAGCCAGCTTGAGGTTGACTCACCTTTCCATCCTTCCAAGGTTGATAAATTTCATACCCAGCTTGTGTGTGTGTTGTAATGTGTAGCCCGCATAATTAAATTGTTAATCACCCAGAGAGTGCTTTAAGCATGATGGGACATGGGCCTTCTACTATAACTGAATATGTGTGTTCCTCTTGTGTGGCCTTTGACTACCTAGGCCAGAACTAGTGTATCTTTTTCCTTTCCTTGCAGTGGTGCAAATCTCACTGCCTGCTGGTTCTTGTACAACTGCTGGGAGGGTCCCTGTGGAGAGAAGTAAACTCCTCTAATCTACAATGCCTTCCAAACTGTTGTAAGCATCCTCAAGAGACTATAGTAACGTGCTCTGTATGGACGACTTGGAACAGCATCTAGTGTGGCTGAGAAGGCCAATTCAAGAGTGACAATCCCTTCCACACTGAAGAGAAATACAATTTGTCCCCTGTCCAGCTCCCTGATTTTGCTGCTTTTGGGAGTGCCTTTTTGCCTCAGACTGCTGGACAAGGGTCTCTTCAAATTGGGAGAGGCTATGATGGACCACCTGCCTCCAGGCTGAATGCTCAGATGTCAGGGTTTCCCATCTGTTGAGGTCCATTTCTAGGGCCTTCATATCCCACTTGCATATATCCTTATATCGCAGCTGTGGTCTCCCTCTGGGGGACTTTCCCTGCACTAGTTCTCCATACAGGAGATCTTTTGGAATCCGACGGTCAGCCATCCTCACGACATGCCCAAGCCAACATAGACATCACTGTTTCAGTAATGTATACATGCTAAAAATTCCAGCTCGTTCTAGGACTACTCGATTTGGAACTTTGTCCTGCCAGGTGATAGCAAAAATGTGTCGGAGACAACGCATATGGAATGTGTTCAGCTTCCTCTCCTGCTGTACACGAAGACTCCAGGACTCACTGCAGTACAGGAGTGTACTCAGGATACAGTCTCTATAGATTTGGATCTTGGTATATGGTGCCAGCTTCTTATTAAGCCATACTCTCTTTGCGAGTCTAGAGAACTATGGTAGCTGCTCTACCAATGCGTTTATCCAGCATGACATCTAGAGAAAGAGTGTCAGAGATCGTTGAGCCAAGGTACACAAAGTCATGAACAATTTCTAATTCTTGTGTAGAGATGGTAATAGAGGGAGGTGAGTCCACATCCTGGCCCATGACTTGTGTTTTCTTCAGGCTGATTGTTAGTCCAAAATCTTGGCAGGCCTTACTGAAATGATTCATAAGTTGTTGGAGCTCTTCAGCAGAATGGGCAACAATGGCTGCATCATCGGTGAAGAGGAAGTCCTGCGTGCATTTCAGCTGGACTTTGGTCTTCGCTCTCAATCTAGAGAGATTAAAGAGCTTTCCATCTGATCTAGTCCGCAGATAGTTACCTTCTGTTGCAGTTCCAAACGCATGCTTCAGCATGATAGCAAAAAAGATCCCAGGCTGCTTTTATTTCCGCTAAAGTTGGTTCGCTGTCCAACTCTTCCAAGACAGGGAGGCACTTGATGTTATTTAATGCCTCTTCAGTTACTACATTCTCTCTAGAATATAGCTCAGAGTAGTGCTGCATCCAGCGCTCCATCTGCTGTGCTCCGTCCTGGATGATCACATCTGTAGCAGCCTTCAAAGGAGCAGATTTCTTCTGTATTGGGCCTAAAGCCTGCTTGATACCATCATACATTCCCTTAATGTTACCTGTGTCTGCTGCTATCTATATCTGAGAGCAGAGCTGACACCAATAATTATTAGAACATCTCCTGGCAGTATGTTGGACTTTGCTACAAGCAACTCGAAGAACGTGCAATTTGTACAGGACAGGCTTTGTATGCTGCTAGAGCTCTCCTCTTTTCCTCAATGGCTGGCATCAGCTCCTCTGAATGGGCTTCAAACCAGTCTGCTGTCTTTTTAGTCTTCTTGCCAAATGTGGACAAGGCAGAGTTATAAACAGCATTCCTGAAATGTTCCCGTCGTTCAGGTGCATTTGCAACAACTGGGCCCAGAAGAGTTTCCTCAAGCACTTGGGCAAATTTCTCCACTTTTCTTTGATCGTGAGTCTTGCTGATGTCAATACGTGGTCTTCCTTCCTTTTTCGTGTTATACAATCTCTTTATTCAGAGTTTTACTCTGCTACATACCAGGGAGTAATTGGTATTGCAATCAGCACCCTGATAACTGTGTGTAATCGTAATACTAGGAAGGCTAGAGCATCTAGTGAGGATCAAATCGAGCTGATGCCAATGTTTTGATCTTGGATGTCCCCAAGAGACTTTGTGTTGAAGCTTCATATTAAAGAATGTGTTGCTGACACAAAGACCATAATAACAGCAAAACTCCAGCAAGCGTTGGCCATTTTCATTCCTCTTCCCAATACCAAGGAATGGTGGTCAGCACCGGCTCTAGCGTTAAAGTCTCAAGAATGAACAGTGGCTCTCTCTCAGGGATTTTTTTTATAGTAGCTGCCAGATTGTCATCAAATTTTGTCTTTGACTTACGTTGTAGATGACAGTGTTGGTGCATATGCACTAATGAGGGTGACTGGTCCTGCTGATGAGTGGAGCTACAGAGAGAGGATTCTTTCACTCTCTGCAGTAGTTGGAACAATGGATCTCAGCAGAGTATTTCTAACCACAAAGCCAACACTATATTCCCCTGGGCTCATTCAATGGTTTTCCCTGCTAGAAGAATGAGAAATATTTTTCTTTGACAGAACCCTGAGTCTGTCAATCTCCTCTCTTGCAGGGCAATAATGTCCATCTGCAGCCTACTCAGTTCCATGTCGATGACAGCTGTCTTGCACATGTTGCCTATTTCCTGGAGGTTGTCAGAAAAGATAGGGGTCATTGTCTGAACATTCCAGGTGCCCAACTTTAGGGCGTAAGTTTTCTTATGATTATTGCATGGTGCAGGTTTATTGATCTGCTTGTTGGCTTTCATCCTACACCCCATGCACCCCATGAAGTTAACAGACTGTGATGAGGCAGCACTTTACTGGCTGGGGGCTACCCAGCTTAAGGTGGGCAATAGCTACCTAGTGAGGTGCAATGACCTCTCCCACCATCGGACATAGCCTCTGGCGTCATACTCTACGCCAATCAAGCAAAGACTTATTACCGGTACCTGCTACATCCTGTGTTGTTTCAATGCTGTATGTGAAGCTGGAGTGTCCTCTCCAGAGCACGAAGCCTGGGTAAAATAATATGGAAGATAGACTATTAGCCAAGCAGAAAATCTCCCCTCTATGTCACTGAAGTAGTCCAATGGAAAGGCAAAAGCAAATACCACTGGTTCCAGTGACATCCCAGGAGTTGCCAGAACGTCACAAACTGCCTCCAGGACTCTGGCTCCAGATTTTGCCTTGAGGTTTACTCCTGAAGCTTTTTCCATCAGTGGATATAGCCACAAGGCAGTGGAGGCTTCCAAACTAATGACACAGTATAACCCTCACCCCTTAGCTGTTCATGTTTTCCTCATTCACAGGTATGCTCATTCCACCAGAGATCCAAAACAGCACTAATAATGTTTCTGACATGAACAAAGATCAGGCTGGAGTTTTACCAACATGGCACAGGAGAGGTTGACCCCAGGCAGTGTGCCCAAGTAGGGTATGGTGGCCTATGCACATCAGAACTAACAACTTTATGACTGTTTGTTATTAAATAGATGCTTTTGTTCTGATTGGCTAGAACCATGTTGGGTTGTTCCTCCAACCAGAAGTGCTTTGATTATCAGAGCCAAAAACTAATAATAAAAAAGGTCTGGACCTTCTCCACCCCTACAGCTCCATGTGCTCTCTGGAGGGATGGGAAACCCTATGGAGATAAATTTTCAGTTGATATGCAACTCCATAGAAAAGAGGGAATTTAACTCCTATCCATCTTGTCATTGGCCAGTAACATAAACTTTAACCCTGCACTGATGGTTTTGTTTTGTTTTAGGTTGTCTTTCCCCAGGAAAGGAAAAAGTAATTGCTATGAGATTAAATTCTGTCTGCTTTTATTTATAAAATCCCTTCTCCCTCCTGATACACAATAGCTTCCTGTTGGCAAAGAAGAAGTCAAAATAAGTAACTAGCAATGATGTATGGCCCAGGATAATTAATTCACCTCGTGCTTAGCAGCTGCAGAGTGACTTAACAAAGACAAGGAGAAAGCCCAATCAAAAGGAAAAGTAGCTATTAATTTAAACAGTAGTGGCAAGTGAATGCATCTTTGAAAATATATTTAACATGACAAGCACAGAGTTCTTTTAATATGAGTACTCATCCAAAGCAGTTATTTCCACCACCCATACCTGGAAGGGTAACCATGTTAATTTGATGAAATGTAACTCCTTAAATGGTTAAACTTGAAGGATCTACCAGTTCTGGTTTTTTTTAGTCCTTTCTGGTGACAGAAAAAACACTACCTAATGATACCAAATTATCTGTGCTTTGGGTAGCATAATATGCTAATCTGTGCTTAAGTACTAGAAGAGAGTTTGTGGTATATAGCTGATAACGTGTGACAGGCACCTCTGAATCCACTGTAATTTAAAGTGGTTCTTCATAACCATTTTCATGATGATGGAATATGTAGTCAGAGAAATTTAAGATGGAGTCAGACAGGTTCTGTGTGAAGATGATTTGAGAGACATTTGAATGTGTTTTTCTAAGTGCCGTGAGAGTGTTTTCTTGAAGACCATTACAGCCTGGTTCGAGGTAGTATAAAGGCTGAATTGAGAGGCCCGTGGAAGACTCAATATTCCAAGCTAATTGGAGAAGAGATAAACAACACCTGGACTCTCATGAAAGTTAGGGAAGGAGGAAGGTGGTACAGCCTCTTAAGGTTAATTAGTTAACAGCCAGAATTGTCAAGAGGGAGGAGTTAGAGAATGTAGAAAAATGGATGATAGGTTATGTGAGAGTAACTGAAAGTGATTCTGAAGGTTTGTGTGTTGTTCTGATCTGGATTCGATTCCATGAAGGAGAGAGGATATAAGTAAAGAGAAAGAAGGAGGTGGGGCTAGCCCAGTATAGTTCAGCTTATTAGTGTTTATTATTTTAATGGGAAATAGTTATTTTATTTAATTGCAATGATCTTTGAATATGTTCTTGATGCTCACGCTTGTGCAATATAAACTGATTCTAAGGAAATTCTATTTTTCAGATAAAAATTAATTATACAAATTCTACAAAAGGACTGGTTTCTTGAACAGCAGGGTCTGGCTAAATCCAGGAGGTGGAGAGGGCCACAAACTAGCTATCTTTTAAGAGTCCCACCTAACTGAGCTTTAGTGAGTTCTAAGGAATCACAAAGCCCATGTGTCTGTACTTGCAAAGTACTGGTTAAGAGTAAAGTGTTCTTTTAAGGTAATACTTGTTCAAAGGGCTTACGCTACACACTGCTGAAGTCTTCGGACTTGTCCTAGCGCAAAGGTGGTAGATAGGCGGCCTGACAAACTCTCTGACTGAGAGCAACTTGCCCCTTAGCTAGTGCACCACAACCATGATATGTAATGCCACATAATCATCCTCAATAGACAGCAAAGCTTAGGTCAAAATCCTGGTAACAAAAAC
Organism: Pogona vitticeps; assembly: GCF_051106095.1. Lineage (NCBI taxonomy): Eukaryota > Metazoa > Chordata > Lepidosauria > Squamata > Agamidae > Pogona > Pogona vitticeps. The sequence continues at coordinate 28,166,485 of NC_135787.1, forward strand.
AATACCCACAAGGTCAATTACATAACAGTCTTCCCTTTAAGTAGCGCATCTTTTGGCAACTTTAGCATCTAATGCTGGCCCTAAAGTTTAATTTTTCTCCAAACTTGTTTCAGAAATGCATATGGAAAAACATAACTCAAAAGAGGTGTGACTCACTGGGAAAGACAATAATACTTGGAAAAGTTGAAGACACCAGGAAAATGATGAAGATTGAATATGAGATGGGTTGACTCAGTAAAGGAAGCCGCAGCCTTGAATCTGAGCAGGGCTGTTAATGGGAGGTCCTTTTGGAGGTCACTAATTCATAGTCCTGCCATGAGGGAATTCACTTGATGCAGCATTAAAAAAGCCCCGTTTACAGCACAGCTTCACAAGCTAGCAACGCAGGACCCTTAGATCCTCAAAGGATTTGGCAAAGAGCCATATTTCAGCTTGGCACCAAAATGAGATCAATACTAATTAGATCTCCAAGGGAAGTGCATTTCACAACCAGTGTCCCACAGCAGAGAAGTATCCCAGTAAGGGGAGCCTGATTAGTTTGACAAGCAAATGAATTATCTAGAGTTTAGTGGGCCATTGCCTACTAGCAATCACTGGAGTGGACACTTATTCATTGGGAAAACTTTAGTCCAACATCAGAGAACATGTGCAGGTCCAGAGTACAATGGATCACAAATCCCATGATCCCAACTCACTGGTTGTGCTACCAAGGCTGATAGGAACTGCAATCCAGCAATATCTGGAGGACCAGACATTTCCTGTCTCTCCTCTAGTTCTTGTTTTCCTGAAATGAGCAGCAGGGAGTTGAACCATACAGCTAATAAGGCATCCAACTCCACAATTGTGTGGTACCTTATGATTTAGCGACTCTTTCCTTTATTTATCTGTAAAGAATATGTATTTGCCCATTACAGGTGCGTGAGGGGGAACATATATACTTGCAACAGAGCAGTGCCTGAATAGAGGCTCAGACACATGGTTGAAAATTATTCCTCCAGGACAAGATGAATCTTGCTAGTGCCACTGAGACTGCCTGTTTGTTCCCCTCTGTGTTGGGGCATGAGTGACTAGCTTTTCATGTTCTGCACCTTCCTGCTGCCAATGTCTGTGCACACCTTTTACACTTTAACTCCCTGAATGATAGAGTCATTCTCAGTGCATCAACACTGTGTTGGAGTGCTGTGTTTTCCAGCACACTCTTGGGTGCTGTTAGAGGATGCCAAATGTTCTTCCTCATACATACAGTGGCGTCCAAGAGCTGATGATTTGTTCTCTTGTCTCCTTTTCAAAAATCAGGGTTTGTGTACAGTGCAATAACAAGTTCAGTTGTTGCCTTGCGCTATAGGCTAATTTTGCTAGCAGTGTTATGACCACAAAACAATAACAAAGTATTGGTACAGTATATGTTTCCTTCTCCCCCCTGTCCCCCCTTAATGAAGCATTAGGTCAGAAACAAGATAGCCCATATTCGGTTGGTTAATTCCAACTGACTCCCAATACAAAACTAACATACCAGAAAATAGACACACGGTAGCTTCAAATCATCAAAAGGAATGGTGGCCAAGGTCAGTGAGCGAAGTCAGGGCTATGCCTATCATGAGGTAGATGAGTTGGTACGGTAACAGGTTTGGGGGTATAAAAGAAGAACAGCAGTTCATTTTATTTTATCTGATTGCTTGCTAGCTCGTTAGCTCATTAGCTCATTAGCTCGATAGATAGATAGATAGATAGATAGATAGATAGATAGATAGATAGATAGATAGATAGATAGATAGATAGATAGATAGATAGATAGATAGATAGATAGATAGATAGATAGATAGATAGATAGATAGATAGATAGATAGATAGATAGATAGATAGATAGATAGCATATATCCTATATGGTATGGGACGTTGATTGGCTTGAGGTCCTCTTCTGTTTCCAGCAGCAAAACATCTTGAGCCACTTCAGAACAGAACCAAAAGTTTATGTCAGTGCAACGGATGCAGTGGAAAGACTCTTTTGAGGGATGTCTTCCTCAGACCTTGGGAGATGTGTTTGGGACCTTCTGAGACTACTTCTTTGAAACAGTTGAAATGTTTAGTAATTTTTTTCTCCCAGTAACTCCCTAGTGTACCATCGCTTCAGGATAAAACCAGAAGGATGCATTTTCCCTTTGATTAATATATTTTAAACAGAGATTTTTTTGCATGCATCATCATTTCACTTACAAATTAAGCTCATATTTACCTTGCACTGACCAATCAGAAACAAAGAAAGATATATAGCTGAGGAAAATCATGTGCTGTGACTAGAAATGAGGGTATTTGTATTCGTATATGAATACCCCCCCACAGATGGACATAACGAGGCTGGGGCTGGACCATCCACTCACTGTCTGCTGCTCTTGCAGGCTCCGTGCTCTCTTCCTATCACTCCGTTGCTCACGACGGATTAGCCATTGATGACAGGAGGTGGGACGACAAGCCCCTCTGCCAAGTTGAAGTGTGGCTCGCTGACTGGAGTGATAGGAAAGGAGTGTGGAGCTCATGGCGGCAGCAGACAGTGAGTGGGTGGTCCGGCCCTAGGGGGCTGGACCCTCATTATGTCCATCTGTGGGGGGTATTCATATTCATATATGAATGCCTCCATCTCTAGCTGTGACAAACAGACATCTTTCATCATCTGAGGGAGCGCTTCTTCTAAATATGTACTAAGTGTATCACATTGGTACAATGTGAAGCTATCATCTACCCAACTCTCCATGGCAATCAGGACGGCAGAACATTAGTACAGTCACATCTCTGCTGCTCCTTTAGCTATATTATATTGTGTAGGCCACTGCATACAAACAGAGTATTAGGATGACCCTGCCTAGCTATTAAGTCATCTTACCTTAGAATCTGGCCCTGCCTATATAAGTGTTGAACTACAACTCCTGTCATTCCTAGCCAGCATGGTAGCTACTTCAGTTCCACACATAAGTGGGGGAAGCTGCATTATAGAAGGTGAGGTGGGAGCACTATAGCATGGAACACAATGTTGTTAACTTTTTTAATGATTATTGAATTTTTCCTTGTCCTGAATAGAGAGGGGGAATCTGGAATTGTTTGTTTCTTATCCTAAAATAAGAGAAGGGATGTAGTGGCATGGCAGATCAAACTGCAGAAGCCTCTGTGCTGCAAGGTCAGAAGACCAGCAGTAGTAAGATCGAATCCACGTGACGGAGTGAGCTCCTGCCGCTTGTCCTAGCTCCTGCCGACCTAGCAGTTCGAAAGCATGTAAATGAGAGTAGATAAATAGGTATGACCTCAGTGGGAAGGTAACTGCACTCAGTGTCTAGTTGTGCTGGCCACGTGACCACGGAAACTGTCTTCGGACAAAACGCTCGCTCCATGGCTTGGAAACGGAGATGAGCACCGCGCCCTAGAGTCAGACACGACTGGACTAAATGTCAAGGGCAACCTTTACCTTTACCTATCGTAAAATAAACAGATTAGTTTGGGGTGCTGTGGACCTTTATTTGGGTGTTAATAATTGGCATTATTAACTGCTCCTCTGTCAGAGGTTACCACTCTTGGACATTCTTGGATTCAGCTAGTGTGCTGCTAGCAGGTATATCCATAACCATGACAGCATCAAAAAAGAAAATGGAAAATTGTTATGTTGATACTCACACGTGCCTGGTTCAGATGTTCTGTTATATGCAATTGTGCACACATAGGAATCAGATCTGGGCATTTGATTTTTTTAAAATATAAGACCCTCACCCCCAGTATCACCTGGCCAGCATGGCTTATAGTAGCAGTATCACTGTGGCTTGTTTACAAAACCTTGAGATAGGCCTCCTGCCATTGAATCACCTAATTTCCCCCCCAGTTCGCTTGGTTTATAGCGGCACAATCACAGTAGGGTTGTCTGTTATATGGACAGCACTTTCTACAGCAATAATATCAAGCTAAAAGCCCTCAAGGTTCTGATCCACTACTTCCACACTAAGCATGGAAAAATATTACACATAGTTCACAGAATGGCCATGTGCTCCACTTTACCAAAGATGGGTTCTCCGTTTGGAGACGTCCACTATTTGAAGGGCCGTCCAATCCAAATCCAGTTTAAAGATATCGGAACCAGAAGAAAGGAAAGCAGGTGCTTTGAAGTTGCTGTCAAAAGAAGTAAGTAGCTGATGGAGCAAAAAGATGAAATATTACATCGGCCTAAATTCAATGTCACAATTGACATGCCCGCATGGTGGAACGCTCTTTCCTTCCTCTCCCCAGCCTTCCAGCTGTAAGCTCTTGGGATAGTTTGCCAATTCTCCACAGCATGCTTTTTGAGTGCATGGGGAGCTTGTGTGGGAAGGCAAAACTGTCTCTTCCAACATCTATGGTGTTGGAAGCAGAAATCCAGTGATGAAGATAGCCCATTAATGATTTGGAAACTAAGGAAATGTTTCAGTGGCTGAACATTCATCTCATGTTTGAGTTAGTATGCATGATATTCAATTTCTTCTTCATGTTCGCCCATTTTTATAGTTCTATTATCATACAGCCTAATCTGAAGGACATTTCTTCCTTCTTTCTTATGAATATAACTGTTGTCAGTGTCTTTCACTCAATGCTGTTGAAGACTTTTTTAAAAAAAGTATTCTTAAATACAGTTCTGTTAGCTTCTCATTAGCAGAAAAGGAAGACTGGCCAATATGAAATAAAAACTCTTCCGAGACAAAGCCCAGGTATAATGGTGAACTTTTACATAATGTTTTAATGAAATTCAGCCCAGAATACATTCCTTCCAGCAGAAATTCTTGCCTGGTCTGGAACCCTGCCAGAAACTAACATTCAGATTTTGTTAGTATATGAAAGGAAGAGATGATGATCCAGGCACCAGTGAGCTACCTAGAAGTTCAGCTCTGTGATGTATTCCATATATCCACAGGAAACAAAGTGTTCTATTATCTACATACATACAGTACTGCTTTTCTACCCAATGTAACTTCAGCGTAGTTATAACTACTAATTGATAATATGTGAGATCCTCATTCATCAGCTCCCTAATCCCTGTGTTTGCAATATTTAAAATACTCATGTGAAAATTTACCTCTTATATTCATCTTGTATTTCCCTGATGGCAATTATTTCCATGCAGGAAAAAGAAAATATATGGTTTAGATCATAGGATGTTAGGCATTCAAATATTAAGTATTGTACAAACCCAATGAATGACCTATTGTGTTGTTTTTTTAATATGTTCATTTCAGAGTGGTGATTCAATAGATATTTACAGTGATGTAGCCTCACTCTCTTCAGTGGAATTGTTTTACTTAAATCCAACTGTTATTCTAATGAGAATAGACCCATTGAGTGGATAAGACTTGTTAAAACCAACATTTATGTAAGTCTCTTTGATTTGGTTGTTTCCTTCTAATTGGGACTAACAACTGGATTTAGCTCAAGTTATAGTATGCAATCCCTGGAAGAAAGTTCTGATAGTTTTATAAGGATGAACTCGAAAAAAGAAATATTGACTTGATCAGAATAACTTGAAGATTCCAGCATTGTAGTGGGGTTAAAACCAGGATGCAAAATGTCACTATGCAAGATTATGTGTTAGTGTTAGTTTATTTTTTAAAAATAATTATTAAAAAAATTAATGTGCTAATCATTAATCATGTTATCAGAGCTGCTGCTTTTAAAAGGTTTTAACTACTAAAAATATAAACATTCTAATATGCCCTAGAATAACTCCAATAGCTGTTACATTATTTTTGAAATTGATATTGTTCCCACCCACCTGCCCCCACCCTATGTTCCAGGCTCTGTTTTCAACTCATCTCTTTCTAGCTGGCTAGACTGTGTAATGCAAATGCATGCAGTTTTATAGAATTAAAAAGAAAAAAACTTACAGAAGCATTTGTCGCTTTTCTGCCTCTTAACTGCAAACAAGAGCACAATACTAAATCACTGGGATGGGGCCGTATGATCTTCAGGAGCAGCCCCGTGATACAGGAGAGGCTCAAACCTCTTTCCCATTTCAACAACACTATTCAGTAAAGAGTAATGCTTGGAGGTTAAAGCAACTGTCTATCCCAGTGATCTGCAATGTGTGTGTGCAAGGCTTTAAAACAGGGAAAAGTAGTTGAGTTAATATAAAGGCTTCCCCATATTCCAGCAATCCGAAGTAGGAGCTGGAGTAGAAGAGTGCATGCATATGATACATGTGTCCATATATGCATGGTACGGTGCATTGGTATTTCTGAGCATGTACCTATCTACATGTTGCTAGAGGGCACATGGCCGCCCACCCAACAACTTCTGTAGTCCTCAATTTAAGGAATATCATTCAATTCGTAACTTATCCACTCAAAGAGCCAGATAAATATATCAGTGCACAAACTGATTAGTATATTGTTGTTTAAATTCCAATAACTTTCACAGGAGCTCAATTTGTAGCAACTGCTCGGTTCCACGGTAAACCATCTGGGCTTCCTGCTTGTCATGGAAGTCATATTGCTAGCAAGCCAGCAATTGGGATGATGCCCTGTGACACAAGGCATATGTCAATCAAGCTATATTGCTTTTGGCTGAGTTAGAAAATTGTTGGCTCTTTACATAAATCCCATAGTATAAGCTTCCCTGAGCACAATGAAATGAACCAAGGACGTTCAGGGCCACATTGTCCTAGCCACCCAGCTATTATCATGGTATCTAGGCAGTTTCAAAACACCAATCAGAGCTGCTGACGTTATAGCCTTTTCAAGCGCACTAGTATATAATTTGTATTGGAAGTTTGGCATTAATGACAAGCAAGTGGGCTGTGACTCAGCTGTTGGTGTTTATATTTAAAACTAATTCACAAGCTTTGTTTTAGTCTGTCACTTTGGTGAGACAGAGGAGAAATATTCAGCAGCATGACAGAAAGTGCTCAACTTGTGCCAGCTTGGCACTGAATGGCAGATACTTGGCTTGCTGAACACTATAAGGCATTACACATGTGCTGGGAATCAAAGAATGGCTCTATGCCTAAGAAAAATAGCACACAATGCTGAAACATAACCTTATACGTTTCTGTGCAGAACTGAGCTACTGAGAGCATCTTCTGAGGTGTAACAATACAGGGTTTTTTTTTTCCCCTGATGGAATTCAAAGTAATTTGAAAGCCAGTCTCTTCCTTCTGATTCGAGTGAGGTTTGGGCTACAGTCCACCAATCCCTTCCTGTTCTTCAGCCCCATTACCAGCATGGGAAATGGCTCTGGAGTAACAGATTAGTCTTTTTGGGACTTGAACAAAATGCTTGGCTGTAACCAAATAATTGATATCAAAGGGTGCTACCTGATGCATTTAACACTGTGACTTCTAGCAGTCCTGCAGGTTCTGCTGTGAATTTGTTTTCTACAATAAGGATTTAAAGAAGAAGAAGAAGAAGAAGAAGAAGAAGAAGAAGAAGAAGAAGAAGAAGAAGAAGAAGAAGAAGAAGAAGAAGAAGAAGAAGAAGAAGAAGAAGAAGAAGAAGAAGAAGAAGAGCAGCAGCAGCAGCAGCAGCAGCACTGGAAGTAGCCGCAACTGAAACACATGTTGATTATTTCTAAAAAAACCTGTCTCACATCATGCTATACAATTAACAGAAAAAAGTACAATGCTTGGATTTTATCTTTGTAAAGTAACTTCTCTGAATGAGGATGGCACAGAAGCTTGCATGGGGGTGGGGGATAGAACTGAAATAGTTGCCACTGCCTTTGTATAATTATGTTGATCTCCGGCTCCTGAGAAGAACCTGGTTCATTTCTAGGAACAACTCTGCTTTGAGTACTTATTCCTGGCAGTAGCGACTTGGAGCCAGAAGATAAAACAGCTGTGCTGCCCTGTTCCTCTTGTTCTAACTCTGTACCAACAGGCATTTCCCCTTCACTTTTTGTTGAATTCCCCTTGTCTCTTCCAGTCAAAAACAACTGGCACTTGTAAACAAGGTACAGCCATAAACATCCTGGGCAGATGTTGTTCAACAGCAAAATAAAGGAAACAGAACACTGGTGCTTACTCTGTCCTCCAACCACATTACTTTTCAGAGAAGACCTTGATGTGGAAATCACAATCTCTGGCTCTCCTTGTGCCAGAGATTTCCTGAGCTCTTCTTTTGGAAAGAGGAAAGCAAAGAACATGAAGCAAAACTCCAGAAGAGAATCAACTTTATTCTTTCCAAGTCCTTGCTCCGTTCTCTAATTTACTGCCAAGTTAATTCTACCTTCCCGGCTTCTCTCTCCAGACATTCATCAACAATCAATGGGAAGATATTTTATTTCCCCACAACACAGTTACGTCTACCCTGTGGGAATATTCCAGTTCTGAAACTGAAATGGAAAGCATGATGCATGCCTCTGCCCTCCTCCACAATACACTTTATAAACTGTGAGCAATAGCAGTTGCCCCCTCTTCCATTCAAGTAGCCTTCATCTAAAATAAACATTAGGCACGTAAGTCAATGTGGTCCACAAATAAGCACAGAGATGAAGATATATGTAAATATATACAATACAGGGTCATAATAACTCATCGCAAGCCACATGATGGGCAAACTGTAGAATAAACTTACCCCCCAAAGATTTTCCTTTCAAGTAATGGTCCATGAGGGGGAAAGAGAGTCTGTTACTGAGATGTTTTTTTCATTTAGTCCCAGGTATGGGAGGAATTTTGCCTTTGCTTTTTTTGCATAAAAAAAACAACAAGAGATGTACTCTGGCTGTTTGAATCGCATCCCAAGAAAAACACTGTTTTACTCCATTCTCTGTCCACCGAACTCCTCCAGAACAGTCACATTTTGTGTATAAACCTGGTCCTTTTCACAAGTCTGCCAGTGGGAACGATCCGAATCTCTGTTTAAAATGCAGCATCCTTTTCGAACGTCCGAATTACACCCGGGAAAAAGAGGAGTCGGGGAAGAAGGGGGGAAAAAGGCTAGGAGAACTCTTTAATCACTCGGCTACCAGCTGCTCCTGCTGCCGCCGCCGCCGCTGCTTCTGTTGCTTTGAGTCTTGCCTAGCAGAGTGTATACTCCTCTCGGGCTCCCTCCTCCTGTCTACAGAACTATCAAGGCGGCTTTGCAGGATTATGATTGGCAGAAGCAGCCAATTCCTCCAGCTAATCATCCTCAAGGTTTTCAAGGACTGGAAGTGGGTTGTGATGTCATCCCGACCCTGCTGTGTGTGGGGTTACACACGCCGCACATTCCAGAGGCGGCTCATGCCGAGGTCAGCTGCATTCGGCTCACACCCCAGTTGATTGATCCGCTCCTCCTGAAGGATTTGCACGATCTGTCACTGTACGGATTGGACCCCCTTCCATCCGAACCTGCCGGCGTTCCCCTCCAGGTGTGGGAAAGGCCACTTGCAGCTTTTGACGACGGGGAACCTGTGCAAATAAAATCAGAGCGAAATGGAAAGTTTGAAAAGTGTTTTTTTTTTCCCCATGTCGTTAAAAGGGAGCTGAAAAGCATGAGGGGAAAGCAGAATAGGAAAATCGAACTTGTTGAAGAACTGGCCCGGTCTCACCTTTCTCCTGCAGAGAATTCAGAACAAATCCTGGGGACCATTTTCATCCAGAAAAGTTACAAAGGGGGTAGGTTTCCAAACAGTGTGTGTATGCGTGCACGCATGTGTGTGTATGCATCCACGCACATCCTCCTTGTCCACCTGTTTTCTGTACAAAAGCTCAGCCTCTCCTAAATTATGAGCCAACAAATCCTAAATTCTGTGTGGCTCTGATAAAATAATCAGAATGGGGTAGGGAGCAGAATAATTTGTTCTTCTCTTTGGGTACAAAATTTGGGTACAAAATTTGTACCCACATATGGTAGTGTAAGTCCAATTTAAATCAGTAGGTTAAACATACATAAGGTTGTGTGGGCATAAGAAGAGACCACTAGATCAACTCCTGGTGTGTCCCTCTGACAGCATTTGAGTTTTCATCAGATGCTACCAAAGATTTCCAGTTGTGCTTTTTAATCTTAAAATTAATCTTTTAAATCTTAATCTTAACCTTTGTCTTTTTTAAAAAAAAGACAAGACAAGACAAAGGTTTTCAAAATGATAGAATTTTCAAGATGATAGAATAAAAAATTCCCATGCCCAATGCCTCTGTGTGTGTGTGTGTGCGTGCATGCGTGCGTGCGTGTGCAATTTCTAGAAAGAATTTTATTTGCCATTGGTTCACTCACAACCCAGTAATATGGGATATACAGTATGATTTGTCTCACTGTGAGGGGGGTAACAAACAGCATGAATGTTGTAAGCCGCCAAGAGACCCTTGGGTAGTGTGGCATATAAGTTGAATAAATAAGTCCCCATTCCATCCCGCTATCTGCTGGAGCAGCTACAATAATTTATTTATTTATTATTTGTCTGTTTATTAGACTTCTACCCTGCCCATCTAGACCAAAGGTCTACTCTACAATGTTAATGAAAATACACTAACTTTGATCTACTATAAAATAGAACCATATTCAATGCCAAGCAGAGGGTGTTGCTTTAGCTTTGATACAATAAGTCCAGAAAATGGCAGTAGAAGGCTTTAACTATTATATCTATATGCCACTTCACAGCAGAATGTCTGAACAGCTGAAGGAACGTGTCTGATTAATCTGGAAGTTATACTGACAACTCCTTATAGGAGAGTTCCTGGGATCTGGTGGATTTGTATTATGTGATCTTACTGATTCTCCAAAGCATACACAATCACAACCTGTGCATGTGTCATACTTGAGTAGGCAAAAGTACTAGATTTTAATCTCGGTTCCCATGATGTCAGAAGCACTGTAAGAAAGCTTGGAAATACTCAGAAGGAATACACACTCAGATTTAATAATGAGTTCCTGTGCAATTTGTTACCCTCTCATTTCACACATTTTTGCAAAAGTCTACATAAGCATGGTTTTATGTACTACCCAGCACTGCAGCTGTTGACTTAATCTGAATGGCTCAAAACAGAAACTGTTGTGCTATTTATCCGAAAGTTATCTAGCCTTTTCTCTAGGAAAGTTACAACCAACTCCGCCCTCTCCTACGTGCTCTCATCAATTATTTGCCATACTTTTTAAACAGTCTCTTCTCATCCTTCAGATGATCATGAAGACATTGACAAATACCTACCAAAATGTATAGACAATCATAATATCAGCATTTTCAGACTGCTCAGAGCAACTTGTTCCACGTATTACAGAAAAGTATATAAACAACCAAATAATGAAAAGTCATGTGACACCTTTAAGAGTAACAAATTTATTTCAGTAACAGCTTTCATGGATTACAGTTCACATGGACTATAATGCACAAAAGGTCATACTGTGACTAGTAAAGGTGCCCAAATACTTCTGTTTCTGCTTTTGTTATATATGCTAGAACAGACCAATGTAGCTATCTTTCTGAAAACTGTTGCAAAAATGGATGCAACATATTGTTCCCTGAAGCAGGGCAGATGTTTCTCATGGAAGAAATGTCCTAACCTTTTCCTAACACTTTCTAACTCCTCTCCTACAAGAAAAGGGTAAACTCTAATTGGATTACAATAGACATAGACCAGCTCAAGAATGTAGGTCTTCTTCATAGCCTTGGTTCTAATTTCTTAATTGGTTGGCAAATGATTGAACAGAGGGCCTTCTTAGTTGTGGCACCTCGCTTTAGAATTTTCTTCTGACTTGTGCCTATCTTGATGTCTTTTCAGTGACATCTTTGATAATTTTATTTTCAAATAAAAATGCTATGTTTTATTCTGTTTTTCCGTTGATTGCTATTATCTATCTATCTATCTATCTATCTATCTATCTATCTATCTATCTATCTATCTATCTATCTATCTATCTATCTATCTATCTATCTATCTATCTATCTATCTATCTATCTATCCATCTATCTATCTATCTATCTATCTATCCATCTATCTATCTATCTATCTATCTATCTATCTATCTATCCATCCATCTATCTATCTATCTATCTATCTATCTATCTATCTATCTATCTATCTATCTATCTATCTATCTATCTATCTATCTATCTATCTATCTATCTATCTATCTATCTATCTATTTATTTATTTATTTATTTAATATACTGCCCATCTAATCAATGGTTGCTCTGGGCGATTTACAACAAGTGCAGGCATAAAACAACACAATCAACACATTAAGTTAATTAAATAAATGAAACAAATCTTAGACAAATTAAAAATTGGTGGCAGATGAATAAAAGGCTGAAAGTCAACAATTCTTAAACTGGCAGATGTTGAAAAGCCTGATGAAACAGATGTGTTTTAACCATGTTATTATGAAGCCAATATTCTTCTCTCTCAATTCCTTTGGATGGGTTTTCAGGAAAAAATATACAACAATGTAGATCAAGTTCCTTGTTGGTTCATGATAGAAGGGGTGAACTGTATTCCATCTACATGCTGTCTGTATCTTTTTAGAACCTTTAAAGTATACCCGGAAGAGTCCTTTTATTTATTTCCAAAACAGCTATGTGGCTTCACTTTTAAGTTCCACTGATTAAAAGTAGGATGGAACAGAATTTCAAGCTTGTATTTTTAGCATAATTCTGAGTGCTAGGCAATTAGATGCATGGGATAGCATAGTTAATTGTGTGACTGTTATATATGTGATAGAAAACCCTCTTTCCCTCCCCAGTTCCTGCAGCATCTCCAGAAATTCAAAGATCCAAACTCCCCTACAAATTAAATTGAAGTTCAGTATACAATTTGAACTCCAGAATGTAATATCTTGAGGTCACTTAGGCCTATTCCTCAGGCAATGGGGTACAACCTTGTGTTCCTTTTCATGAATGTGTATAGATAACACTATTGTAGATTATCCTTTATGTATCCTAATGAAGGATAATCCCACAATTTTTAAAGTCTGTTTCCATACCTGGCATTGCCTTTGAATATCTTTGTCAAGGCCAGTCCCTGGGGATAAATCACCTCACAAAAACAAAAGCAAAACCGAACAAAAACAGGATGGCTTCAGGGACCCAAGTAATAAAACTGTCACAGGCAACTGGCAACCTAATTCAAAAGAGCTTCATAACAAAGACAATGGGTTGCAAATATGAGTCGCCCATTCTCAGACTTGCTTTCAAGCTTTCAATCAGACCCCTCAGATTTTGGGATGGACCAGCAGGAGGTTAATCTTTGCCACCACTCCTTTCTCTGGAAAATGCAGGGACTGGAGAAAACTCTGTACAATCCTTTTTTCTTTCATTGTTCTCTAGTAGATTTGTTTCCTCAACGAATATATTGGTGTGGATTGAAAACACGCAGCGGTAAAGAGTTGAAATGTGCCTATAAAATACAAACATGTTTTTAATTCAAATTTTGTGTCTGTGTGTGTGTGTGTGTGTGCGCGCGCGCACGCATGTGCAAGAAGGGGAGAGGGAGTGTGTCAAATCAGCAGCGCTATGGTTTCTTACAAGCTGTATGAAAAACAAAATAATCACAACATTTCGTCTGAACAAACTCTTTCCACAATGCAAAATGCACCTATATGAAATTTTCCTGTCTCCCAACACTTAATCTCTTGTTCCCTTCTATTGAAGTTTACAATTTGACACCCTTGTGGGTGGATCAACATTTTCTATTTTGTAAGAAAACCAGGTTTCCAAGACCTGTCAGGTTCCTCCACCCCTTCTCCCATGCTTGGCTAAATATCTGCCTTGCTCATCCTTGGAATTTAATGGGACATCAATAGAATGCAAGAGCACAGGTTCTCCTGCTGAAGGATTTCAGCCAAATGCTTAAGATTGCCCTCTAAAATTTGTGTTAGTCTGGATGCTAAAATCAATGCACTTAAGTCTGGCCAAAAGCCTTATTTCTTAGCAGAATAGCTTATCGGAGGGAAAGAAGACTCAAACACAAAGCAGCTTGTGTAGTAATTTGTACTATGCAAATTATATTGTCCAGAATTTACACCAGCTTCAATGGGATGCAAAGCACCCCAACACGAATTTTGGGATGCCTTCAGAAAAAATATATATTTAAAAAATCTTAGGGTATTCATCAGTCTTGCCTCTGCCCTGAGCTTCTACTTTTTTTGTGTGGCAGTTGGATTGCTATGACTTGGATCAGCTCCAGCCTGTGTGATCACTGGAACCAAGATTCCCTCCAAGGTGTGCAACTGTGTGCGACTCCACCATTCCTCCTTCTCTACGCACCCACAGCCCCTTTGGTTTCACTCACGATGAAACCTCACAGGGGGTGGTGTTGCATGCACGAGGGATGGAGCCCTGCCCGTTGAGGCTCGAAATTAAAGAGAATGTTGGCTGGAATTGATCCAAAGCAAGCCTTCCAGTTTGAATTCACCAGTCTTGTGAAGTGGTTTAATAAGTGAGCCAGTTCAGGATGTTGACAAATTAACTACTTCCTCTACTATTCTTGCTTAAGACTGTGTAGTGGACTGTTGCTGATGTGCTATGTCAGTTATATTAAAAATACTTTTTCTTTGCCTTATTTTGCAGTCAAATCCATGACAGTGGCTTTGGGTCCAGGCAGTTTCTTGACTGGCCTTTTAAGAGAAGACAAAGATGGACTGCAGGAGCAATTTACATGTGACCTCTCGGGCTTCATTTGATTGTTCTAATCAAGCTCAACCATTCCAAAACAGCCTACGCTAGCTCACTCCCTGCCACTAATGGAACTGCACCCCAAGTAGCACTACGATGGATTGCTCTTTTCCACACCACTACAGAACATAATTCTTACTTGTCCAACTACAGTATTTTATTTCTGTGCCTACAATGTTATGGTTTTGTTGTCTCTTACTTCTGTATCTGATAATATATTACTTTTATTCCACTCTGTGCTGCCCTCAAATTTGTCACGATAAAGCATAGTTTAGTCATTTGAAAATAAACAAAGAAGCAAACCTACCAACTAGCAGCGGAATCCTGTTTATTTTTTTTCTATATGTACAATTACATACTGCATATGCTGTTGTTCTTCCGCCAGGATTTGTGTAAGAGGTATTCACAACCACCTTACACAAGAGAAGCCCTTATACTTGTAACAGAACTCACTCTGGCTTGTGCAGCTGTAAGCACATGATCACTCAGAACACAACACCCACAGGATATTAATCTCTCTACATTTTGTTAACAGAAGTCTGCCCTACAGAAATAATACACCTTTTTGATCTCTCAGTGGAGGAAAAACAGAACTGGAACTCTACATGAAGATTTGTTTACAATAAACTGTGGATTGTCACTTCAGGATCTTGATTTTTCCCCCCTATAAACTTGCTTTTTTCTACTGATTATGTTTCAATGTGTATCATACCAACCCAGGTTATAATGTAACCTCATTATTTTGGAGTCTCGTATTTTGTTGCATTTGCAAGTTTACCACCGTGATATCACAAAGGCACTAGAAGGCACCGGATACTGGCAGAGAAAGTGTGGGATTGGCAATCTGAACACTCAACACTGGTGTCAATATGTGAAATGTGTTACAGTCTTCCAAATAAATTTCAAGTGGAAATTCGCTTGAATCCCACAAGGACGACTGTAATAAACTGATTGTCAGGTTCAGAGTGAAAATCATACATTCTAAGTTATATTCAAATAAAGCAGTAGTATGACCTCTGTATCTGTGGGATCAATATCCACAGTTTCATGTATATACAGTTTGCTGCAGCCCTCTATACCAGTGGTTCCCAACCTTGGGTGACCCAGGTGTTCTTGGACTACAACTCCCAGAAACTTCTGGGAATTGTAGTCCAAGAACACCTGGGTCACCCAAGGTTGGGAACCACTGCTCTATACAACACAAAAGAGTGCCCCCTTGTGCTATTTGTCCTGCCCCTTGTATGTTGTATATAGGGTTCCTTCGTATCTCTGCTTTCAGGCATCCTCGGTAGATCGATAGACCAATTCCCCCGGGGATACAGGGGTACTACTGTGCAATAATATCATTTCTGAATACACACAGAAAATGAATCTCAAAAGATGTTTGGGGATTCAGCCAACAATGGGAAAGTGGGCACTAATGACACAATTAAATGTTTATCAAAGATTCACCCAGACACTCCCTTAGAGCCACTTGATCTATTCTTTTATAGAAAAGGGAATTATATACTGTACTTCACTCTTTTGAGCAATGTTGTGCCATTCGAAATAGCAACCAATCATCAACACTTTGATAAGGAATAAAAAGAAGTCACAGAGTCCTGTTGAGAACCTAAGCGGGGAACAATCAGAAGCAACAGCAAGCAGCTATCTGAGACTACTGAGCAATAAACCTAGCTCTGCTGATCTAATGCATGGATCAAAGAATGTGTGCTCACAAGCTGTGTTGTCTGGTGCCCATTCTGATTATGAGGGCTCCAGCAATGGAAGACACAAAGAGCAATGATAAATAGATCTGTTTGGAAAGGTGGAGACAGAGGCAAAAGTAGGCGCTCACACACATCCAAGTGAGAAGGTAACAAGAAAGTATTCTCATGCAAGTGTCTGTGTATAAGTTTGTGTAAGACTTTTAAGTTCTGTGGGGCTATTTGCTTACTTAGATATCTATTGATGAACCTTGTGAACACAATGGCACAAAGTTTTTTTTAATTCACAGTTATGTAATACACTGGTTCTTAACCTTGGGTTACTCAGGAGTTTTGGACTGCAACTCCCAGAAGCCTTCACCACCAACTGTGCTGGCTGGGGTTTCTGGGAGTTGCAGTTCAAAAACATCCGAGTAACAAAGGTTAAGAACCACTGATGTAATAGACAAGATGAATAATTATCACGACAACAAAACGCTACAATTTGTGCACTCAAGTCCTAGGCAACAGGACCAATATAGAAGTTGCTTATAGAATTGCAAATTTCTAGTGTCCTTTTGAATTCAAATTCAGATAAAAATCCAAGACATCTTCCTCAACTGAGTTGAGTGTCCAATACTTAGAAGAATCAGCTCCACATGTGGAATCTTCAAAACCCTAAAATAAAATATCATTTTGATTGCATATAATTCATGAATTCACTATTTGGATTTACCCCTCTAACACAAACATATAGGAATTATATCTAGACCAAAATGGTAAGAGATTCAGCAGTTGAAGTGACGAGAGCAGCTCTAGCCTCTTCAGTCTTCACCTCTTTCTGATTCAAATCTCTTACCCCACTCTTTCTTAGTCCCACCCCTTTGGGCTGAACCAATATTTGACAGAGATCACATTTTCATCTATGTGCACAAACGGAGAAAGAGGTGGGGAAAGAGAGAGAGGGAGAGAAAGAGAGAGAGAGGGAAAGGCAAAGACACTGCCTTACAGACACCTCATTTACTCACTCTAGAACTCACTGGACAGCAGAAGAACACACCCAAAATTTAAAATATCCCTACCTACCTCTGTATTCTTTTTCAAAGCACAGTAGCTAGCTTATGCACGGACATTCAGTCTCTTCTTCCTGTTTCCACATATTATGAGGCTGACTGTTCCGCAGGAAGTGACCACAGACAGGAAGCAGTCATGGGTTGACTTGCTCTTGTGGGGGTGCAGGAGTCTGAGCCAGGGGGGAATCAATGGGTCAAGATTCACTAGGTGTGAACAGCTGTGGTTCAGAGCTTCCTTCTGAAAAGTCCAAAAATCCTCCTCCTAGTATGGGTCCAAGTCATGAGGTGGGGCACCTGTGGGGATTCTGGGAGCTATAGTCCAAAAATGTACCAGTTCTAAAGTCTGGTGGTGATAGCAGCCAAAATGGAAAAGGTTCATTCATTGCTGGCCAGATTAGACAAAGTGAGATGGCTACCTCAGGAGTCAGATACTGGCAGGCAGGAAGCCCTGTCAAGAAGCTATCGCTGTGAGAGGCTCCCCCCTTTTTCCTAGGCACTTCAATTTCCATAGCTGAAATAACTCTACAAGGCATTGAGCAGGCACAAACTATTTCAAAGGTGACATGACAAGCTTGTGGACTGAGAATGGCACTTTGCCACCATGGTGGATGTGTCCTTTAAACCATCGGAGAGGTTTAAAAAAACCTCTCCAATGCTTGAAAATGGCTTGTATGAGTGGCTCCATGAACATACCTATTTTGATGCAACCACAGAGTGGTACATTGTGTGGGATTATATTCTTTGCATTCATAAACTGCTATATATACATGAAGCAGTAAAAATTAGAATTATGTCTCTTTGCAATATCTTCTCTTGGTCAAGTGGATATACGTAATGCAGATTAAGAGAAGCTCCTGTTGGAATAAACTGTCTTTTTCTTTTAAGGATATATGTCTTCCTGAAAGCAGAATATTATTTAGGAAGGCTCATAGACAGGAGTCACCTTTTGATGAGCTCTTTTGTATTCCATACTATTTTTGGCTAATTTCCCAAAATGATCACTGGCACTGTTTTCACCAAAAAAAGAAGAAAAAAGAAAAAGAAAAGAAAAAGAAAGAAAGAAAAGAAAGAAAAGAAAAAAAGAAAAAAGATTTTTTTTTAACCTGAATTATGGTGTGTTGTTGTTGTTAATACCCTTTGGTTTATCACTTGCATCTGCCATTGGGATAGCTGAAGCATTTTCTATCCCAGGCTATCATCATAACTGTGCTGGCTGAGAATGATGGTAGTTGTAGTGTGATGACGCATACAGACACTGCCCAATTAAGGGAGACTAATTTCATTATCTCATCCCAGAAGGTACTAGAGGGAATTAGTTTCATTTTTAAAAACAAGAGCAAAACCTTAAATCTTGGAGGAAAGCGAGCAAGCTGGTTTCACAATGACCTTTAAGAATAAGTAGCAGGGAATTCCAATATTGTGCTGGGATTTTTTTTCCTTTTTTCTTTTCTCTTCTCTGAGCCACAAATCCTTCACGCGAGATGGCCTACAGTAAGATAGCTGATTGTGGTTCAGGGTAATATATCTCAAGAAACATGCACAGGTTGCTTATAAGTCCTTCCGAAGACCCGCATGCTTGTGCAATCCATCTAAATCTTTTTGTAATGAAAGGCACATACTTTGATATATGCATAAAAGTAACACGCAACATTCTGTACACAGTGGGGAGGGTGGCAGGATGACACTCAAATTCAGTCTTACCTTATTGTGAGCTGCTGTTTACAATTAAACATTTGTTGTTGTTGTTTAAAAAAAACACCTCTCCAAATAATGTTTAAAAAGGAGATCCAAGAATTTCCAGTGTATTTGGCAGTATCGAATGACTTGGTCCTGTTTCTGAAATAGAACCAATGCGATAGAAAACCTCAGTTGTTCTGTATTGCTGTTTTCAACATTTAAATAGCACATCGGTTTCTGTGAATACAAGGTCTACCATCATTTGCTGCTCCTTCAGACGATTGGCCTCTTTCAGCTTCCTCTGCATTCCATTTGTTTATGTATTTTAAAATATATTTATATCTTGCCTTTCTTCAAGCCATTTGGATATAAGGTGGCTAGAAAAGAGGGCCACAAGGACTTTTGAGCAGTCTGTGTATGTATGCTGGATAATTCAATGGTTTCAGCTTCTGGCTGCAGAGCCAGAGTTTGGGAGTTTGATTCCCCACCATGCCTTCTTGACAGGGGCTGGTCTTGATGATCCCTTCTCGCTCAGTAGTTCTAAGATTATATTCTTTTTAAAAAATCAAAATTCTTTTTGCGTGGTTTTTCCACAATGCACAAACTCATGTACATATTACTGAAACATTGGGGGAGGGGGAATGCTAGTACAGTCTTCTGAATGAACACACTGAGATTTCTTTGCTGCTCCTATTGTTGCTCTTTTTGCAATGTTTTCTCTGTGTGCATGTGTGTATCGATAATGTCAAAGAGGATAAAGGAAGTAAACAGGTAGACACATATATCCTGGAATGAATGTTGCCCAATTGTGTTATTTAAACTACAACTGAGAAAGAACAGAATTTAGACGGAACTGTGGAACAGTAACACAATCAGATGGTGAAAATATTCTGATCTGTAAATCCAACCCTACCCCAACTCACAAATAAAATTTTAATTTACTGCTTTTTAAACACACAGGAATAGAATGTCTATGCAATGGTTATTTAGGATACCCAGTGTGGTATAGATCAGTGGTTCTTAACCTTTGTTACTCGGATGTTTTTGAACTGCAACTCCCAGAAACCCCAGCCAGCACAGCTGGTGGTGAAGGCTTCTGGGAGTTGCAGTCCAAAACTCCTGAGTAACCCAAGGTTAAGAACCAGTGGTATAGATGATACAGTGATGGATGAGACTCAAGAGGCTTGGGTTTGAATCCCTGCTCAACCACAGAAGCTCACTGGAATTGGTGAAACTACTCCTTAAATCTCATTCATCTTGAAAACCCTATTAGGGTTGCTAAAATTCAGCTCTGAATAACAATGCTTGTTCTAGGCCTGATAAAGTTGATCAGACTGGCGGTAGAAGGAGTGGATGGAAAGCGAAATTGGAGAATGGAAAGAGAGATCTGGCAATGACTGGAAAGGTTTAACATTGGAACCTCTTTTCCAGCTCCTGTGGAAACATCTGCAATGTTTACCTTTTCCTCTTCCAAGAGCAGGGGTGAAGGGGGATACATTGGTGAGGGGATAAATTAGGGCACTGTTCCCTCTTTTAATTATTTTTTTAAGTAGCAGAAAGTTATTCTGTTACAAGAAATCTTTCTTTTCTTCTTGGGTTATATGTGGACAAGCCACTGATCCACTAACGTTGTACTTAGACTAGCAACAGACGTGTGTTTCTACAGTTTCACACCCACCATAATACTTAACAAAAAGGTTTTATTGCTGCTTCTTGTAGCAGCATAAACTGGCTTATGGCTCATTTAGATGCCAAATGTGGATTTCTGCATTCCACAATAAAACTTTGTTTCTTCCTTACTGAAATGCCTTACTGTATATTTTACATTAATTTTTCAGTATTCCGTTCCATTTTGTTTTGTTTTTTTCTATGATGAAAGCCCTTTTTATAGGATATATTTGCTTTTGACAAAAGTCAATACAAATCCTTCTTGCTGTAAAGAGGAATGAGGCATGCAAACCACAAAAGGCTTTCATACTATTTAACATTAAAGTATATGATTACTTCCCCTCCATTCCTTCCCTTAACATAATTAAATAATCATTGAAAATATATATGGATGACAGATTCCTTCTGTCCTAGATTTCAAAATTACAATTATTGATTTCATTCCATGAGATATATTGGTGCTTTAGCATTGGGAGCTCAATGACTTCACTTGCACTATTGAAATAAATGTCTTAACATGCAGTAGGTACAGATATATTGATATTATCTCAGTAGGAGCCCCCTTCACACAGCCAGTGCACATAAAATTTACACGGAATGGGGGGCATAGATATACTAAGCATTTTAAAGGGCTACCTAGCCCAATCCTGTTTTTGATGGGGGGGGGAATCCACAGCCAGCAAATGTTTTAAAAATTCACATCAAGATGGAGGCCACTCAACTACATAATCTAGTGAATCTACTGCCTATCTGTAAAAATGGGTCATATTGTCTATAGTAAGACCATTGGATACACTCTTACCATCCAGAGAAGCAAAAACAAAACAAAAACAAACCAAGCCTTTGATATTTTCAACATATCTGTTGTCCCGTCCACAACATCCACAAATTCATTCAGGGTCAGCATAGAACCTACATTTATATAACTTGAATCTAAAGAAATCTGCTGTATACAATTTGTATCTCAAAGTTTGCAGGTTTCTCAATGGATAAGTTGAACACCAGTATAAATGGGCCATAAGACCATTACTAGTCCCACCTAGAGTAGACCTCTTGAATCTGTGGGATTTATACAAGTGTTGATCTACTATTCAACAGTCTTCCAAATGGAGCATTTTTTCTTCATTAATTATTTTACAATGCAAGTATGATTCTTGAATTTTCCCCACCATTCAGACAACAGAAGGCTTGTCATGATACCAACACTGAAAGACAGTGAAAAAAAATCAAGACTTTCCAAACTTTTAGACCCTCCTGCAAGACATGGTTCTTTGTTGTGGAAGCAGTTTAGTGCTTTTGAAGCTTCACGGTTGGAAGGTTTCAATATATTTGTGGCAATGGCAGCAAAACAAACAAAACAGTGTTGAAGCCCCTGCAGAGGCTTTTTTGACCTTAAAAAGAATTTAAGGTGTTCTTTGAAGATGAAGTAATGGATCGAAACTGGACAAATGTTCACAGCTTGATCAATGGCCCTAGTTAGAAGGTTTAAATTAGTTGCAAAATCATTTTTAAAAGAATGAAAAAAAGAAAAGAAAAGGGAAAAGGTCCAGAAGAGAAACATAGGCAGGAAGTTGATTTTTGAAAATAATCAACTAATAATCAAAATAATGGATTTTGAAAGGATTATGGAGTTCTAATGGGGGAGAAGTGATCTCCAGAAAAACAACTTTCTGAAGTGCAGTTTGTCTGCGAATTGCAGTATCTCCTGCACTGTCTCTGTGACCAACTGGAACTAAGCAGAAACTAAGAATTAAAATTGTGTTTAGGCCTCCGTTCCAGCATTTGAAATTTGGACATGTAGAGAACCCTTTCACAGCTTACTACCCTCTATGTGTTTTCAACAACATATCCCCCGACTTTGGTCATGATGGCTAAAGCTGAAAATAAAGTTCTAATCTGAAACATCAAGAGGGAGACACATTGGGAAGGGCTGATATAAAAACGGCAAACACAGCTGGCAAGTGTCTTCTTGTTTGCACAATGAGGGTGAATAGGTCTGGTAACCAATGATAAATAGAGGACCAGCTTTATCCTGAGTCAAGAATCATAAAAAGCCACTTCAGGCAGCAATGTTTTGAAGGACACTTTTATTTCTTGATTTGCTTTCTCTATACTGTATGCTATTCTAAAATAAGTCAGAGTACCTGATATTGTTTTGAGTTTGCTCCTCAAATTTGTGTATATTTTCCATATATTTTAAATGTCAGAGGCAAGTGACAGAAAGACTGATAGCGCAAAGTTTCATTGGGAAGGACCCAAATGTACTCTTCCAGGGCTTAGTATCACTAATCTCTCAACTATGTGAAGACTTTCTCCCCTATATATGAAATATTTTCATCCACTGTTGTTAGTCAAGGAGAAGCACTGCAAATAGATACAGGGGAGCCCAACTCCCTGTTTGTTTTTTAAAAAAGAAAGAAACTGCCAAAGTGCATCTTGGGAGTTGTAGTTCTTTTAGAGGTACCCACTATAGAGCCATTTAATGGGCAGTGAGACTACAATTCCCAGGAAGTACCGTGGCAGTTTCTTTCGCTTTTTTATTACAGTAACATCAGAAAGCAAGGCTGGAGAAGGCCATAAATCTTTTGATTTAACTCTTCCCCCAGATGAGCAAAATGTAGGCATGTGTAGATGTGTGCTTGAAGGCTTAAATTCCCAGAATTCTGCTTGGGAAATTATAGGAACGATCTGGCAGTTGGAGTCCAAAAAAACCCCAAGAAGAACACACGTAGGGTTCTTGGCATCTTCCACGGTATTCCATGCTGTCAGGGAAATGCACATTTGTTACCACCTTTGTAGAAGTCGGTGTGAAAGAGAAGCTTCATAACTAATTTCCACATCCATTTGTGGAAAACGATGCTCCTTTTTCAAGGGTGTGTTACAAGCACCACGATTATAGTGACTATTCTTAAGTCCCCCAATATTTTGGTTTCCTAGTCTTATATTTTTATTTCATTGGCTGAAATCCTGTTGAGTAATAAGTCACCACTAGAGTAGGCCTATTTGAATAATGGGAATTTAAAGAAGAGTTGACTCACTGAATCTCCACTGATTCAATGGATCTACTCTAATGTAACTTACTATGATAAGCAACAGGACTTTAGCCAATGACTTATTCTACTGTGCCTTTTTTTGTGTAGATCAGAATCCTGATAGCTAGATATACATTTATGCAATGGTACAGTCTGCAGCAGTGAATTGCCACTTATTACCGATTTCCTTGCATTCCTCATTATAGGCCAGTTGCATTTACTGGTGGATGATGAAGGGTGCAAGGAACAACTCATTAACTAGTGGCAATTCATGGCTACAGTTCACATTATTGCACTTATGTTGCCATAACTAGCCAATAGGATTCTGGCCATTATATTTGAATATATTTTGGGGGGTCTTTTAGATATAAATGTGATATGCAAATAAATGATAATAATTGCCCAGTGTCTCACTGCATATTTATGCTGCTGTTATTCTACTGTAATTTAAAGGGAATCTACAAGTTAAGAAGTCAGCATAGGCATTTCCTAATGCATGTGGAGTTATGTGACTGATATGTGGTAACAAATGCCTGTGCTGACTTCTTAATTTGCACTGATTTGTAGCTGATGGTGTTACATTGGTTGGCTTTCACTAACTGGATTCTGACCACCATCACAGTCTCCATCATAATTCTTATTATATTAGGTTTCCAAAAATAAAAAAAATAAAAAATGTTACACTGAAATCAATTATACAAAACTGGAATGCATAGAATCAGAGTGCAAAATGGAAGCTCTTCCTAGTCATGCTTGTCATTTCTATCCTGTTGAGATCATGGAATCATGAAGTTGGAAGGGGCCTATAAGGCAATCTTGCTCAATGAAGGAATCCAGATCAAAGGATATCTTCCAGATGGTTGTCTAAAGTTCTCTTGAATGCCTCCAGTGTTGGAGCACTCACCACCTCTTGAGGTAATTGGTTCCATTGCCATACTACTCTAACAGTTAGGAAGTTTTTCCTGATACAGTGGTGCCTCACATTGCGACGTTAAATCATTCCAGTGAAATCGCTGTTGAACGAAAACGTCACAATGCGAAATAAAAAAGCCCATAGAAATGCATTAAACCAGATTAATGCGTTCCTATGGGCCTTAAACTCACAGTTCAGTGAAGATCCTCCATAGCGCGGCCATTTCTGGTGCCTCTTAAGCAAGGAATCCGTCCCAGAAAACAGCAGGTGGCCATGTTTTTTTCCCGGTGGCCATTTTGAAACAGCCAATCAGCTGTGTGAAAATGGTGGCTTTACGATGATTGGTTCCCTAAGCAGGGAACCGATCATCGCAAAGCAAAATTCCCCCATAGGGAACATCACAAAGCGATCGTTGTTGCGATCGCAAAAAGTTCATCGCTATGTGATTTCATTGCTAAACGGAGTGCTCGCTAAGTGAGGCACCACTGTATTCAATAAAAATCTGGCTTCCTGTAACTTGAGCCCATTATTGCATGTCCTGCACTCAGGGATGATTGAGAAGAGGTCCTGCCCCTCCTCTGTATGACAGCTTTTCAAGTATTTGAAAAGTACTATCATGTCTCTTTTTCTTCTTTTCTCAAGGTAAACATGCCCAGTTCTTTCCATCTTTCTTCATAAGACTTGGTTTCCATACCCCTAATCATCCTTGTTGCCCTTCTCTGAACTTGTTCAAATTTGTTAGCATCCTACTTGAAGAGCGGTATCCAGAAGTGGACAAAGGACTCAAGATGAGGCCATAACTAGTGCCGATCATTTACATTAAAATGTGTGTGTGTGTGGGGGGGGGAGAAATGGGAGAGTGTAGCATCACTCATTGACATGTTCATCAGTTGCATGTGCCAATCAAAAGGGCTTTGTAAGTAAAGGCAGGAAGAGAGACAGAGACAGATTGCTAGTATCACTGCAGCACATTGTTCCAAAAGTGGGTAAAGCAAGATGGCAATGCTTCAGATGTATCCTTTGAAGCGCCAACAGTCAGCAGGCTCATGAAAGAGAACAAACGGCCTAAAGAGTCAAAGCCTAGTTTGGCTCACAACTTGCCTAAAGGCACATAGATTCTAATAAACAGAAATCAAAAGCAGCTTTGGCAAACCAATCCCCACATCAGACAGGATCATTCTGTAACTCAAGTCAAGGCGTGCAGACACCAGTTGGGGGATTTTTCTCTCTCTCACTCCTTGATGGCTCAGAATCAAAGAGCTCTGCATTGTAAGCTCTTGGTTTAAGAGCTTAAGTGATTCTTTCTAATTTCCCCCTCCTCTTTCTTCTCCTATGTTATATTCAAACATGTTAAAGGGCTTATAAAGTGCTTTAATGAGACAGACAGTCCTTCCAAAGGGAAACTCCTTTAACGTATCCATGGAGGAGGATCTTTTGCCAGTCCAAGCCTCTTCCTAATAAAAGGTAAAACTACAAAAGGCATTTTTCAAAGGTGAAACTACAAAAGCGTTTATCATTTCCTTTCCTCTTTTTTTTGATGCAATCCAGATATCAAGCTTCCATTGAATTTTATTGATCATTTCCCTCCATGCTGGCTTTTACAAGGGTGGCAATCTAATTTGAGAATTTTTAAAAAAAATATCCACAGTACAATCCTTTGGCCAGTCTCCCCAATAAAACGCACACACCTACCATGGCTAAATTGCTTCACATCTACTGGTGGGCACAAACTGTTGATTCGGTTGTTTCTACTAGTTTGTTTAGTGGCCAGACATTTCAAAATCCCATCACCTCCAGCAGGCACCCACTTGGAGGCAGTGCCCAGGCTTCCCTGCCCCACCTCTTCTGGGTTTTGCCTCTGAGTGGGCTCCTGCTGGGGGAGGCAGGGCTTTGGAGCTCCAAACACCAGTAACAAACAGCACAAACCACCCAATCAGCAGGCCATCCTCATCTCTAGTCACATCCATTTAAGTAGCACCACTTTGAAATCTTTGTTATTAGCTATTTCATTTCATTTTATGTATTAGGGATCCTGGCATAGTTTTTTTCCAGTATGTATTCTGTAAGTAAAACCACAATGCATCTCATTCATTACTTCTTTTCTCTAATGTGCCATTTGCACGGTGCCCCCTCTCCCATAAATTTAAGCACTCTAGGGATGTAAAAATTCTCTGTTTTGGTCTTGTGTTTCTTCTAACCCTACCTATATTCTCACTCTACATGTTGTAGCATCTTACAAGACTTTGTACCATTGGCTATACAGACATTTGTACCTATTTTTCATATATATTTTCCCATTATATATATTTTCCTTATTGGCTAAATCATGTCTCTGTGTATTTTTCAATGGCAGACATTTCCATCCTGTGACATTAAAAAATAAACATAACTTTTATAGATATGAAACATACTGGAAGTGTACTAGATGTATATATTTCTGAGGCCAAATTGTGCTCTTTTTTTCTTTGAGTCTTGGGAAATTCAAAATTCATCTCAGATGAAGCACTTCAGTACATTCTTAGAAATATCCTTCCCTCTCTCATTCCCACAGTAACAGACTGATTTTGAAATTTTGCCTGTAGGTCCAAGAGGCCCCAAATGGTTCATGAGTCACCTACCATGTTGAATTTCATGAGGGAGAATGAAATAACCCAATTCATAAATTTATTGTACAGCAAAACCCCGTCTGCCTGTTTGACACACATACACACAAGCAACTTAAAAAAAATCTGTGAGCAGCAGAAGGTCTTGGTGTTGATGTGTTTGTTCATGGAGGGCCATCAATCACCATCAGCAAGCTTTACTTCCAGTTAATACCACTGAATTCCACCCAGCATAAGAACAAAGCCAGAGAATTCTTGCGTGACGCAATCGTGACAGCCTCCCATTCATATCACCCTGAACGTCTGAAACTTTTGAATGCCCACATTCTTTTGGGAACTTGAACATAAGCCACTTATTCCAAGGACTGACTTAATTTCTCCCCTGGGCAATAATGGGTGCCATGACCTAAATCTATTTATGTTCAGAGAAAGAAAGGAAAAAGAAGAAAGAGGAGAAGAAAATCTCCAAAGCATTCAGGACATTAAAAAGAATGAAGGCACAATTAAATAAAAATAATAATAGCGGGCCATGCATAAATATTCACAAACACTGGAGATGGATCCAGAAGTGTTGTTACTGAAATTATTATTTGTAGACAAAATGTACATGTGATCAAGAGAAATCATCATGCTTGGAAAGAGAGGGCTATAGTCTCATGCCACATCAATTCCGTCTGATATTAAAAATATCTGGCTCTTGATAAAGTAGCCTGTTCCCCGTGGATACTAGAGTTATCAGATCATGTGTAGCAAGAATAAGTGGCCTATTGGGATCACAATATGCTTCTCAGGATATATCCCCATGCCACTAAATGATTCAATTCACTGTGGTATAATTCCATGTTCTTTCACGGTTTTCCAACTGCGTATGAATAATATTTAAATTAACTAAACTTCTGCATGAACGTGAAAGTGTTCTGGGATTAAAGGGGAAAAAATCCATCTATCATATTGCTTGATTCTGTTTTTTTCACCCTGATCCAATTTCAGAGTTTTTTCACATACACAGCTCACATCGCCATTCACTCCAGTGCTGACAGCGGTAAGATCCCCATTCACTCCAATTGAGGCAAGGGCTTCGCACCATTCCATTTGCATGCATTCAACTGCCTCCTCCTCAGTGTCCTCACACAGGCAACACTTTGCTTGTATCATTTGCTATATACTCTGTTAGTCATGGGGCCCATGCCAATCATACCATTAAGTAATTGTGAAAGAATGGTTGCCACACTAAACTCTTGCTCCTTTCCTTCTTCCTCCAGATCCACATTTGAAAAATGTCCTGTGATTTAGCCACTGAAACCTAATTTCTGACTGTGACAATATAAATATAATATACTGTATTTTTCTGTGTATAAGACGCTCCCTTGTATAAGACACCCCCACTTTTCTAATGCAAAATTAAGAAATCTAAGTGGGGTTTAGCAAGTGTAGGGGTGAAAAGATCAAAGCACTGCAGGATTGCTTTGATCCCTGCTTTCCCCTCCACTTGTTTTTTTCTCTCCTCAGCTTACTTCTGTGTATAAGACGACCCTCAATTTTTAGTCTAAAGATTTTAGACAAAAGTATAGTCTTATACATAGAAAAATACGGTAATATAATCTTAGAATTGCAGAGCTGGAAGAGGGACCCTATGGACCATTGAGTCCAGCCCCTGACAAGGAGGCACAGTGGGGCATCAAATTCCCTACCTCGGGCTCTGCAGACCTAAACCACTGAGAATCCAGCAGTTCCTTGAACTATCCAGCATGCTGTCATACAAGGCTGGACTTGATGATCCATAGGGACTCTTCCAGCTCTGTAGCTCTAAGATGATGATGATTATTTCCCTGCATTCTTCCCTTGCTACACTTGGCTATCCACATCCCCTCAGCTGTTCCTTTCACATTGTAGGCTTCTTGCAGCAGAGACCTTTCTCCTGTATATGATGCCGTGTATGCTGATCACCATCACTGGAGGTGTGATTTCAGAAAACAAACATGACTGAACAAAATCTTACAGGGCTTCATGAACAGCCACACAGATCACTTGTTGCAGCGTGATAGATTTGAAAGGAATACCTCTGAAAGAAAGAAGCATTTTTACTAGCATATTTTTTCCAAATGGGTGCCAAAAATAAGAGCAACTTGACAATTACAATGAGACAAATGCAGCAACATGACAAAAAGCTAAACATCATAGACGCGGCGTGTGTGGCTGATCCAGAAAATATCTGGAGCTCCCATAGAGGGCAATATTGCATAAAATATTGGCTTCTTCAAATGAACAGGGGATGAGCCAATTTGTCTTTTAATATACTTTAAGGAAAATTGCTGTGACAATAAATTTGATGCTGTATTTCCCTTCAGTAAAGCTATGACTAATACATACAATCATGCACACAATAACCACATAACAGAGCCTCATTAAAGGTGAAGGAAATTAATTTTCTAGACTAGTCACCAGGAGACTACAGAAAATAAAGATTCACATTTTAACTTCAGTTTTTCACCAAACAAGTGAAATCACAGTTAAGTACAAGGATTGTGTCCTTATGGAAGATGATTGCTCAGGAAAAACAGTATTATATACATGCAAGCTGAAGAATTATCTATCTATCTATCTATCTATCTATCTATCTATCTATCTATCTATCTATCTATCTATCTATCTATCTATCTATCTATCTATCTATCTATCTATCTATCTATCTATCTATCTATCTATCTATCTATCTATCTATCAGAAGAAGAAGAAGAAGAAGAAGAAGAAGAAGAAGAAGAAGAAGAAGAAGAAGAAGAAGAAGAAGAAGAAATATTTTTAGACAGCTATCCCATGATATATTGCGAAGACTATGAAGAAAAACAGCTATCTGTTGGACTCTGTACACTTCTCACTTTTATAATCTGTTCATCCTGCAAGGAGTGCCAAATGGAGTAGCTTGCATAAATACAGGACCTAGTCTTGCCTGGTGAATTCATTGTTGAGCCCCATGCATGGGCTTCATGCCCAGAAGATGCTATGTGGCCAGCTACTAAGGCAACATGACTGTCCTCCATCAGCCTCACTATGTGGCACACTGGCAGAGAGCATGCCAGCTCCAGCCATTGATTGGCCAGTTGAAACAAGGGGGGCATACTAGGGGCATCTGGACCAGAAAAAGGCAGTTTTCATGCCAGTCAACCAGCTCAGCACATAAATAGACCGTGGCTATATTGCTAGCATTCCAGGCTTTCTCGGCCTTCCTCCCCTCCCCTGCTTTAGCATTAAAACGTGATGTATGTGTGCAGGTTCAGCCTTACTCCCGGGTGACAAAGAGCCACAGAGTAGCTATGCACTTATGTGGTCTCCACCAGACTATCATTCCTGAGCTATTTACGACTGGAAGCTGGGGATTAGGCTACATTAGGTTGATACTTGCTTCTTCCATTGTGCTGGATCCATCCTCCAAGGCTCTTGCTCTAACTAATAAAGCTGTGGCCTTAATTTCACCAAGTAATGCGTGCTAAATTGTTTGTTTCATTTTCTGAGCCTGGGTTCTATTTGGTGCTGGGAGAACAGCAACATTACTTTAATTTCCGACCGTCTGGTAATGAATAAAGATTTCGTACACTTCTTTCATTCAGGTTTTTAAATATTCTCCTCTGTCTCCGTTTACAAGCAGTCCCAGTATTCTGAACTGGAAAAAAAAATCTCCTTCCTTAGAATCATCCTTACTTTTGCTTTTTGAGGATACAGAACCTTCTTAAAATATTAGTATGATGCACTACCTTTGTTATATTTTAGTTCTGCTTTCTTGCTTCATTCGCATCAAGCATTGTACTATTAAAATTACAGATGTATACGAAATATATGTAGTTTTTTTTAAAAAAATTAAAATGTTAGAAATCAATGTCATTTGTGGTCCTATAACGGACCATTGGGTCATGTTGCTTATCAGCAAGTTTGCAGTGTAATGCTTCTGCAAGTGAAGGATAGGCTGCCTGTATGGCATTGCCCAGAAGACACCCAATGAGCTCATAATGCTTTCCACTCTTTCAGGAGGGTCCTTTTCTGTCCCTTAGAGTTCTGCTGATGTCCTATGATCTCTTGAAGGCAGGTCAATAAATAGATAGTGGGGAGGATGTAGTTTGTTCATAGTCCTC
Source organism: Pogona vitticeps (assembly GCF_051106095.1). NCBI lineage: Eukaryota > Metazoa > Chordata > Lepidosauria > Squamata > Agamidae > Pogona > Pogona vitticeps. Next base: position 28,197,846 of record NC_135787.1, read on the forward strand.
ATGCAGATGTAAAGCACATACCCTGTTTTTCCAAAAAATAAGACCTACCCTGAAAATAAGCCCTCGTATGATTTTTCAGGATGTTTGTAATTTAAGCCCTACCCCCAAAATAAGCCCCAGTTAAATGAAACTCTGCCCTCCACCATTGTGCAGCAACCAGAAGAAGATGACATGATTGTATTTGAATAAATATAGATTGTTGAACATGGAAAAAAAATTAAAACAACCCCTAAAAATAAGCCCTAATGCATTTTTGGAGCAAAAAATTAATATAAGACCTTGTCTTATTTGGGGGAAAACATGGTATCTGGCCTTAAGTGGTCATCATGCAGAGCTCATCCTAATATTTCAGATGTTGGTGGATGTTATTTTGAAATTCTGAGGGCAAGTCATGGGCAATTTATGTTTACTTCAGCTCTACCCAGTGTATACTGCAACCATGCCCCCTCCAGTTGCAGCCTTCCCAGATTTACTAGGAAGGCATAAAAGGAAATTTAAGCATAATTTAGGTTAATATGGCTACAGATGGCCATGGAATCTAATCAGGCAATGCTCTCAATCATGTGGAGCTTGAGGTAGATGCAATTATATTTTGCTATCATGTCTTCCCAGTAAAAAGGAATGTTGGAGATGGGGAGGCCAGTGCCTCAAACACACAATTGTCCCTCTCCATGGATACAGTTAGATGGACACCTTCCAATAAGCCTTTAATGTAAAATCAGAGCTGTATTTTAAAACAGTACAGAGCAGAGCAAGCTACCGGAGTGTCCCACCAAGTTCTAAAGAGCAGCTTTTAAAGGATCTGGACCTTCATGGCACCATCTCTGTTAGCGTTTTTCCAACCTTCAAATATATTCCAGTGCCTGCAGGCCTCTGGCTCTCTGCCTTCAGCCTACTGTGTTTCGTTTTAATCTGTGCCATCTCTTTTTATTCTGGCGTATCTCTTATCAGCTCTTAGTTTTAATAATTTGATTAAAGCTGGGAAAAGGACTTTTAAAAAGGGACTTTTTACTCTGTACTTGTTTGTTTTAAAAGGTAACTTTCTATAGTTACTTATTACATAAAAGTAGCATTTTACATCACTTGATAGTACCATGTTAATTTGTGTTTTTATTACTTCTAAAAAATTTACTTAAAATACAAGATAGATGGATAGACAGATAAATATAAATAGCCAAAGATGCTTCCAAATGACACCTCCCAGTAACATTTTAGGTACAGCAAGTGTTATGAATTATACAAAATATTACCAGATATGTACAGTATTCTCAAAGGCTTTCACAGGCGGGATCTCATGTTTGTTGTGGGTTTTTCAGGCTCTTTTGCCATGTTCTGAAGGTTGTTCTTCCTAATGTTTCGCTAGTCTCTGTCCTCTGAAGATGCCGGCCACAGAGACTGGCAAAACATTAGGAAGAACAACCTTTAGAACATGGCAAAAAAGCCCGAAAAACCCACAGCTATTACCAGATAGTCCTGTAATTGTTTATCACATTACATCAAAAGTAACATGTTACAGATTATATTGGATTGTAGAGACATATGAGTGAAAGAAATATGATTGTGCTATAATCAAGTTTTAAAGCAGAATGGGCTTTGTTCGGGTATTGGCCCAAATTGCTTAGTGCAGTAAATTGCACAAGAGTAAGACCATTGAATTAATGGGAGTTTAATGAGTCAAATTCTCCATAAATTCCATTGATTCAAATGGATCTACTCTAACTGCATCTTGCTATGTTAAAGTAAATCACAAAAGCAAATCACATTCAGATCAATGGAACTTATTGAGAAATTGATTCATAGAATTCCCATTGATTCAGTGGGCCTATTGTAGCACAGTTCACTATAAGAAGCAACAGGATTTTGGCCCTTGTATATATATTTTTATGGATTAACACAGTGGTTCTTAATCTTGGGTTACTCAGGTTAAGAACCACTGGATTAACACATTCAATGGCAGTTAATTGGAATCTGCTTCCACTGAAATGAATTAGGATTAACAATCTCATATTTCACAATTTTTGTCATTTTGCACCAGCACATATGCATGGCGCAGCCAACCCCCCACTCCTTATCCCTTATGTTAACTAAAGGAGGAATATATACATGAGGAAGCTTGTCAACCCAAAGAAATTAAATGTCACTGTCAGGTTGGAAGATACATTACAAGAAAAATTCCCATTAAACAGTGCTGCTGCTTATAACTGTGTCACTTAATAGAGACACTAAAATTCATGCTTCAAAAAGCTAGTTATTTAATAACAATGGCAAAGCAGCAAAATTGCCCTGAGTCTTGTCAGAAGCACTTTTTGCCTCCTAACAAAAGCAACAGAGTGTGCAATATTTGGGAAACATGACTGTTGACTGTATAGTATGTATTTTAAAAAGCCAATTTCCATCGTTTTTGCTCATCAGAAGCTGATTTTGCAGTCATGCTAAGTTGTTGTTGATCATTTCTGTGATAAAACAGTTGCTAGTTAATGTTAATCAACAGTGACAGTTAATTGGTTGATAAAGCCCTCCCTACATCTACATGATGTCACAGAAGCTACCAACATGAATTTGACCCAACTCCGGGAGGCAGTGGAAGACAGGAGGGCCTGGCGTTCTCTGGTTCATGTGGTCACAAAGAGTCGGACACGACTTAACGACTAAACAACAACAAATATTTGCATGAAATCGATCATCTTCTGAGACACTGTTGTGGTCTTTTATCTCCAAGATGGCAACAAGAGGAAAAGAGCTTTTCAATTTGATTTATTGCTGATGGACTTTTCTGTGTAGATCAGTGGCTCCCCATTTTGGGTAACCCAGGACTGCAACTCCCAGAAACCCCAGCCAGCACAGCTAGTAGTGAAAGCTTCTGGGAGTTGCAATCTAGTAGGTTAACCAAAGTTGGGAACCACTGATGTAGAGAAACATACTTGGGATTTTATCCATCTGGCTCCAGGCAAAGACCTTGTTATTTACCCAGGTCTTTTAATTTTCCATCTGCTTTTACTGATGAGCTGCTGCTGATCTCATATTTTCAGCTGATTTGCTTTTCACTTTCCACATTCTTTTTTTTTTAAAATGTTCTCCAGAGTGGGCTTCCCACTCCCTAAAAGCTCTACCTTGAATGGTGTATGCATGGCTTGAGGGAAAATATTAAATTTCATGAAAGAAATAAGCAAATGAAAGAGAACTGGAAACTTGGCTGAGAAGCAAATCAAGGTCTGCATGAATTTGTGTAATTTTAGAGCAGATTCAAGAAGGCCGGTCCACAAATCAATTCATATGGAGCTTTTTTTCCCCCTGTTGAAAGTTAACTGCTTGTATGTGTGGAAGATTTTACAGAAAGAAGCAACATGTGGGAAGGATAGCAATGATGTGCGAGTTTGCTCTGAATCAGGCATCAGAGACATATAAAATAATAGTAACTTAATCATAACATCATCATTTCTGATTCAATCTTAGTCAAGCCAGCAGTCATACTACAGCAGTAAAGCCATTTGTCTAAGAGAGCAGTGGGAACACTGCAGCCTAGCAGTGTCTATATCTATAAAGCCCTTTTTGCATCCCCTGTAGCTGCCTTCTCCAGATCCTTTCCCCACAAATTTGGATTCCCTCCCTCAAAACCTTCCAGAGGAAGCATACCTACAGGAGATGCAATTCTCCTCTAAAACAAGGTGTGTTCCCAGGTTGTTTTAGTTTAACGAGTATCTGTTAACATTAGTTCACACATTGATAATCTTGAGGATTGACTATTGCAATGCCGTCTATGTGGGTCTGCCCTTGAAGGCAATACAGAAGCTATAGCAAATAGAGCCAGGCAAATTCAGCAACATTGGGATGGAGTCATATTTCCCTGACCCTGGCTAACCTGCTTTTGACTGCTGGTTTGCTTTTGTCCAAATTCAATTTATTTATTTATTTATTTGATTTATATCCCACCCATCTGGTCTAATGTTCAAGGTACTAATGTTGACCTATAAATCTCTGAATGGTTTGGGATCTCACTACTATTGGAACACCTTTCCCTAAGATCAACTTCCTGTGACACTCACAAATCTCAGGCATCAAGGGAACACCCTGAGGGAAGTCAGGAAGTATTTTACTATTAGGCCTTCTCTGTGCTGCAATGCTCTGCCTGTGGAGATCATAGAATCATATGATAGTGAAGTTGGAAGGGGCCTATGAGGTCATCAAGTCTAACCTCTCTGCTCAATACAGGAATACAAATTAAAGGATATCTGCCAGGTGGTTGTCTAAATTTCTCTTGAGTGCCTCCAGTGTTGGAACACTCACCACCTCTCAAGGTAATGCATTCCACTGTCTTACTGCTCTAACAGTTGGGAGGTTTTTCCTGATATTCAATTGGATATCAGAAGAATGCATAAGGACCATTTCTCTGAAATATTAAAGCATTGCTTTTCAGGGAGACATTCGAGATATCCTCCCTTTATAACAGTTTGTTACTCGGTTGTATTTTTGGTTATATTTTGTAGTTATATTCTGTCTGTTCCTGCCATCTTAAGTGTTTATCTCTGTAGTTCTTCTAATATTTTAAATTAAAAATTAAATTAAAAATTTAAAAGATAAAATAAATACATAATTGTATATTTTTATCTCTGTTGGTTGGGTGAGGTACAGTTATAGACTTGATGTTTAGTTCATTGTTGGAAACTGCCCAGAGTAGTAGCAAGGCCACTAGATGGATGGTATAGAATGAATGAAGGAATGAAGGAATGAAGGAATATCAGTAAATGTTCATTGGCTTCATTTGAAGTGGCAGAATGACCACTGAGGGTTCTAAGGCTCTAACAGCATCCCCTGGACTTTCTGTATCCTTTTCCTAGGAAATATATTCCAGACATTTAAAAAGGACATATTCTTGGCAAAAAGAGAGAGATCTCACCCTTCAAAGATAGGTTATGCTAAGGTTTTTACTATACAATGGCTGATTTCATCATATAATTATGATGAACAAAAGGTTTCCTTCTTGTCTCCTCTGTGGTGGATTTTTTTTTCTTTCGGCAATATTTTATTATGGCTTTATTTACTAGTACTACAGTTATACCTAACTTCTAACTACCTAACTAGTATCAACAAGTTCTGATACTATAAAGTTTCTATTTGTGCATTTACTTAAGCAAACAATAAAAAGTGAAAATTATAGGGCGAAAATTGTAGTTTTCTATCACCACTCATATTAGCTTTTGGAAAGAGAAATTTGATCCTGCAATGCATTTCCTGGGGGATACCTTGGGCAGCACACCAATACCCTATAGCAACAGATTAATGAGTTAACAACTTGCAGTATTCAGAACATATTTCTTTAAGAGAAAGATTTAAATGCCAACTCCCTTCTCTTAAAAATGGGTGTAATTTCCTTTAAAATATAGATATAGAACTAATTGGTTGGCTATTTGCAGCCAGTTTAAGATATTATGCTGCTGCTATTACATTGATGGTGGGTTTTAAAAGTTTTTCTCTTAGGCTGTTCAGTAAAAAAAGATTTTCTTCTCGCAGCGTTAATGTTCCAATATTTTAAAAAGCAAGGAAATTTCCAAAACAGGACAAAGAAACAAATTTTTATTAAAGGCAAAAAAAGTTAAGGTTGGAACAATATCTCCAAATGGTTGTTGTGGGTTTTTCGGGCTTCTTGGCCGTGTTCTGAAAGTGGTTCTTCCTAACGTTTTGCCAGTCTCTGTGGCCGGCATCTTCAGAGGACAGCAAACAGTGCTCTTGTGGTCATCCATTGTGATGTGTGAATTACCCTAGAGAACCTCCTATAAAGAAAAGTTCATTAGCAACCTCAGTATAATTAACATTCAGTGTAATTAACATTAATCTACCATTGTTTTCATGACAGAGGTTCTCACATCCTTTTTGGGGATGCCATGGTGCCAGGCTCTGAAATACCGAGGCGTGAGGTGTGCAAGCATTGGGAGAGGTGCAGAATGGCATCTGCGCTAGTTCATTGTGGAAATGGATATTTGAGTGATCTCAATAAATGGACCCAATATCTGGATTAAACCCAACTCATGAGATAACATGACAACCCAGAGCCAAGAAAACGAAATGTATCAAAATACATCCAGAGGTTGCAGTGGTTGCTTCCAATTCTGCTGGAGCTCACATATTATGAGGCCTTCCTGATAGCACACGTGACAAGCAAATAGTTTCTCCAGCCATTATTGTCTTGCTGATGCTTGTGGAAAGTTTACTACCAGCTCCTAAGCTGTTTCTCTTTATCCCTGTGGTATTCCAGCTAGGGCTTGTGCAATCAAAAATCTCTCAAACTCCAATAGTGCAACTGATTTCCTGCCTTACTCCAAAAGCCATGATGGGACCAAGTGAAGTCACCAACTCCATTTGCTAACATTTTGGTATTCCTGTGTTGTGCATATACAATGTACATACAAACACCTCCGTACCAAGCCAGAGAGGATCCACAACAACTCTACAAAAAAATCAAAAATCAAACTTTATCCTCCTCCACTGTCTTTCAACTTGAGATTTTTTCCCCTTGCCTTGGAGACCCAGCGAAGCATATCCGCAATGAAAAAGGGTAACTACTATGATGTAAGTGCATGACTTTTGAAAATCAGTAGACCCTGGTTTGAGCCAACAATGTAGTCCAACCAATTGCTTTCTAAACTTTTGGATATCTTTGTAATAATCCTACCACTCTTGACACTTGTCAACATCTATCCTGATTCAGATCTTGTAGTACTAAAGCCAGTGTCCTGCTGGCATAATGGTCTGCAGAAATGCTGGATAGCTCAGTGGTTTAGGCATCTGGGTGTGGGTGTTGGTAGCCAGATGTTGGGAGTTTCCCATTGTGCCTCTTTGACAGGGGCTGGACTTGATGATCCGTAGGGCCCCTTTCAGCTCTGCAATTCTAAGGCAATGATGGTGGTGGTAGTGATGATAATGATCTGTAGCCTCCTATTATATAGACTAGAGATTGCCTAGGGATTATCCTTGCCTGAAGAAATCCTGGATAACTCCTAGAACAAGATTTGGAAAAACTCAACCAGGATGAATAAAAATCAATTATTTTTTAAAATTTAATTTAAATTTTTAAAATTAATTTAAAAAAAACTTTAACCATAACAACCTTTTAAAATGTAAATAGTGTACTCAACCAGTCCTCCAACAGACTGTGCACACAGGACAGGTGAAGATTCTGGACTAAGTATGTTTTTAATGGGTTTTGAAATGTTTTCTCCATGCGACAGGTGTTATAAAATGTTTTAAGTAAATCAATTAAGTGTCTGAGTAGGAGAAGCATGTATTCAGAAATAAAACAATATAGGATCATGCAATGAATTTTATTGTATACATGTTTTCCAATCATAATATGACTTTGGGGTTTGTCATTTTATATCCTCACCTAAAGGTGGTAAGACAGAGGGGCCATTAGTATCTAGGCGTAGTAAGAGTAAAGTTGGATACTTAAAAGGCGTGATGGCTTGTAGGTAGGAGAGAAAATTCACCTGTATCATTAGCTTTAAAAAATCCCACCTCCCAACCCCACTTAATCTTAAATTCCCTTAATCTTCAGGTCAATCGGGCAATGGAATAATTTAACCAGGGAAAATAAATGAGACATTGTTACATAGTAAGGCAATGAAATGAAAATTAGAAATAAAAAGAGGGGAAATACTGTAAAGGAAGACAGTACTAGAAGATATTCTTTAGGGAGCCATTTTGCAGCAGTAAGACATTGGAAATCTAATATATTTTTTTAAGCCTCTTCTGTTTAAAAACCCTAGTATTTAGACTTCAATGGTTGTTAAAATTCTAGGCAGATAAATTTAACTAGATGAATCCCAAGAGCCATATGTTATTCTTCCATGTTGCTAAATTTTTTAAAAGATCTCTAATGTGTTGCAGAGAAAATATTATATCTTCCTTGCAACACTGAAATCTAACCTGCATTCATTTTATAATTTCCTCCATATCACCTACTCCTGCCCACTGTCCAGAAGCAAATTAAGCATTCTGTAATGATTATGCTTGTAATAGGCAGCCCTTGTGATCTACAATATATACTGCTCGAAGACGGGTAGCAATCATAAAGATTACTTTCTGTACTGTCAGGTTTCTGCACTGTGGAATTACAAGGATTTATTGTACAGAGCCAAAAAGAAAAGGGGAAAAAGTGGTCTGGTGATAAGATCACATATCAAACATATGCAAAAAAAGTTCCCTCTCCCTTTGGCTATGAATGCAGCTGCATTCATCTCCTGCATTCTAATTTAGCCAAAAATATAGTAATAGCAAGAATGTAAAAAAGGATTCCGCAGCAATCCTTCTACTGCATTCATCCACCAGAGAAAAGGCCAAATAGTACCTATATTTAATGTGCTCAAGATGCTACGTTATAATGGGAGAGACCCTCTGCACATCTAGAAGAGTATAAGAGCTTGTAAAATGGAGTTCTGAATCCACAGCGACTCGGATTCTTCAACCATCATGGTCTCTGGCCACAGTGAGGGAAGAATGGAAGGAAAAGTAAAATAAAAAGAAGTAACTGTCATATGTTTTGTGGAGTATAGTCTAATTTGGCTAGCAGCAGAGTTCTAGGGATTCAGAAAAGATTTCTGCTGCCTTGGATATTCTCTCTCTCTCTCTCTCTCTCTCTCTCTCTCTCTCTCTCTCTCTCTCTCTCTCTCTCTCTCTCTCTCTCTCTCTCTCTCTCTCTCTCTATCTATCTATCTATCTATCTATCTATCTATCTATCTATCTATCTATCTAATCAAAGTTGACACCGACCGAAGCTGTGACCTTCTGTGTACAAGGTCTTACATTGTTGGCTTACAGCTATTCCCACTCAAATGCAATGGGCCAAACTATCCCCAGCCCAAAGACAAGCTTTCAGTGGGAAGGCATTGACCCATTTGGTGCATTAACTACTTTAGATTCTTGCAAAACTGCACTCTGTTGTCTTTCTTGCTGACTCAGTATCTCAAAGACTACAAGGAAGGAAGACCAGCCAATGGCTAAATTCATTTTCATGTTGTCCTCCCAACTTACATCTGAGTCCAAAGAGACTTCAATTTGTCCAAGCCATTCTATATTAATAATAATTTTGTGCCATCAAGGCAATTCTGACTTATGGTGACTAGAGATGGGCATGAACTGCTGCTGATTTGGTGGTTCGTGCCAGTTTGTTCTTTTAAGGAACAGGTGTTCCCAGTCCTGTCTCCACTGGCAGGCACCCACTCAGAGATAGCACCCCAACTTTCCTGCCCCATGTCCTCCATGTGTTGTTTCTGAGTGGGCATCTGTCAGAAGAAGCAGTGCTGAAAATGCTGAACAATTTAATCTGAAGGACAGACAGGCATAAATCTCTGAACTGGCAGTTCCTGCCCATCTCTAATGGTACCCCTCATTTCAGGGCATTCTAGGCACTAGTACTCAGAAGTGGTTTGCCATTCCCTTCTTCTAGGGACATCCTGGGAGTATGTACCTTGTCCAAGGCCACACAGGGATGCACAGCGGGGAATCAAACTTGCAACCTCGGGCTCTGCAGCCAGATATCTAACTCGCAGAGCTATAAATAACAAAATAATAATTGCAAAATCACTCATACTCAACAGAGTAGGCTGCCAAGAGACATAAAGAAAGCTTTTCCTTTCCCCCTTTATTAAATTTAGTTTCTTGGTAGTCTGTGGGCATCAGTTTTGCCTTGCAGCACATTTTCCTAAGAATTGTATGGGAATGGGGTTTTGGACCACATGTGCTATAATGATTATAATACTTGTGAGCCATGGTTCCACTACTCCACTGACTAACTATCTAACCACACTTTTTCAAGATGCATACTCCTCTTTATTTGTTAATCAAATGAGGAAGGCATGACATCAACTCTTGATTCATTCTTTCTAAATTTACAGTAGTACCTTGGTTTATGTATGCCTTGGTTTACGTAATTTCCAGTTTACAAACGGAAATCCATTTGAAATTATGCCTCAGTTTATGTTTTTTTTTTTGTGGCTTTTTGGTTTCTTTTGGTTTGCGAAGGAAGTTTCCCCATGTCTGGAGGTTTGTAGTGTCACCGCCATTACTACGGTAATCCACGTTTTGGTTTACAAAATTCTGCATTATGTAACATTCTGGAGAATGTATCAATTTCGTAAACCGAGGTGTGTGTATATATAGGTGTTTTTTTTATATACAGGATGTGTCCCAGAGCTTGAAAAGAAAAATCCTTTCTTAAATATTACAACGTGCTAGCCAGTGTACCTTGGGAGTTGTTGTGGCCTTCACCCCTCATGCCCCTTGCTTGACCATCAAGACTCAGAGCACATGAAGGCAAATAATCCCCTCTTTTACACTGCTGCCACCAGGTGATCACTAAATCACCATTACTTCAGGAAGATGAAGATTCAGGTCCACACTTCAAAGTCTTTTAAATGTAACTTTGGTTTATTGATTACAGAAATTGATAGTGATTCATGAATACAGTGGTGCCCCACTAGACGCTTACCCCACATGACATCAAAATCGCTATTGCGATCGCAAAAGGATGGTTCCAATGGGGAAAATCTGCTTTATATTGATTAGGAGCCTATTTTTTCCGACTTCACAAAATAGCTTCCCTCCCTTTTCAAAATGGCTGCTTTCCGGATGGAAACTTCGCAGTACAGCGATTTTTAACAGCTGATCGGCGGATCTCTATGGGCAATCTTCGTTGGATGATGAGGTATTTCCCCCATTGGAATGCATTGACCGGTTTTCAATGCATTTCAATGGGGATTTTTTTTTTGCTTGATGACGATTTCGCTTAACAGCGATTTTGCTGGAACGCATTATCGTCGTAAAGCGGGGCACCACTGTATCTTCTTTAAGTAAGTTTATTAACAACAATCTTCTATTTGACAATACACTCCTTACTCTAATCACCTCTCAGATTTCCCCAAACACCACACAGTATCTCCTTCTCCCTTCTCTCACTCTTACTCTCTCTCCTTCTCTCTGACCTCTTGACTGACTCTCTGACTCCGCCTCTTATAGCATATTTCTCGGCTCCGCCTCTCAGCAACATGAATATGCATTAACAATTACATAACAAAATATGAGCCGTTGACCTAATAAAGGGGAACGCTACAGTTGTCTGGAAAAATAACATTTCCAAGCCCTGTTTATTATTTAAAAATGTTTTATACAGCAACCTCAGATCCTTCAGTGATGAAGAGGGTCTATTTATCGTTTCTAAACAAACATAAAAACACATCCTGATACTTTTTTTTCCAGGCTAAGAACTATACTGGAACTTTGTGAAGTATAAAACATGGAGCACTTGACAAGCAAGCTGGTTTATGATTAATCTGACCATTTCATGTCAGAATCCAGGAATATCAAATTCTTCAAGGATTACTAACCCCAGGTTCTTTTTCAGTGTAAAACAATCCCACCCTGACAAAAGCTAAATGTTTCTCTAAGTCATTGATATAATGCTGCAGAAAACAGCCATGCTTGAGCCTCCTTTAAAACACACACACACACACACTAATTATATCATACATTAAGTTGCAGCTGTCACATCTATGTTGTCGAGGGGCACAGCCTTAGGTGTGAAGTGCTCTCTCTCTCTCTCTCTCTCTCTCTCTCTCTCTCTCTCTCTCTCTCTCTCTCTCTCTCTCTCTCTCTCTCTCTCTTTCCTACAGATGCTGCAACCGGAGTGCTACAACAGCTGCAAGCTACCTCTCAACTGATGCTCTGAAGAATCTCATCCTTTCAAAAATGGTTGGAGAGGTTGAGGCGCTTTTCTTGGATGTCAGTCACGTTCAACAGCTGCCAGGCATGGATTATGTTAGCTCAGGCAGAGTTGAGTCTATATAAATTTGTCCCCCCAGTTCTAATCATAGGCAAACCTTGAGGGACCATTAATAAGAGTGGGAAACAGGTCTAAATTCAGGATGGCATGCATATTCCAAAGCATGTCTGACCTTCCCACCAAAACCTCAAGACAACTGATCCAATAGCTAACAAATTGCTCTAAGACAGCTTATTGAGACAAAGCAAAAGAAAATATGAGATACAGTGGGGTGTTTATACCTCCCTCTTCTAATCTCCCTCTTTTCCTTTACACCAGTGTGTAAGGGAAAGCTCCTACACTTCTCTCCCTTACCATATTTCTTTGCCACCACTGAGATACAGCT